>NC_053162.1:79064968-79722468 GCF_016835505.1 Polypterus senegalus | reverse complement strand
CCCCTTCTTCATTATTCATTCAACATTAATTATTTATTTTGTTTTAGTTTTTCCCAAATTAGAACTCATTGTAGGATCATCTTATATTTTTATTTATTTGGAAGGTTTGAAATTAGGATGGTGACAGTCGCAAGTATATTTTTGCTTTATTTTCATGGTCTTTTTTTTTTTTTTTTTTTCTTTGTTTCCCTTTTTCAGCAATATTATAAGATCCGCACTCAAGCTATCCAGTTGCTGAAGGGCACTGCAGAGGACCCCTATCCACACAAGTTTCATGTAGATTTATCGCTTACTGAGTTTATTGACAAGTACAAACATTTGGAGCCAGGAGATCACCTTACAGATGTTACCCTTAATGTGGCAGGTATTGTTTATTTATTTATTTTTTTCAACTTTATAAGGATCAGCTCTACAATGTGAAACACAGAAAAGTAATAGTTTTCAGTGTTTCAGTATAGTTTGAGGTCAAATAGTATCTGTTTCCATAGGTCGCATTCATGCTAAACGTGCATCAGGAGCCAAGCTACTTTTCTATGATCTGCGTGGTGAAGGAGTTAAGCTACAAGTTATGGCTAACTCTAGGTATGTGAGTTTATATAACCTAATAATAGCACTGTCATAATTAAATACCTTGGTCTTTGATAACTTTTGGTATTTTACTATAAAAGCTGTATAAAAGAAGGTATAGCATGTTTAGTTTTGTTTTTGGGCAGTAATATCAATCAACTTTTTTACCATTATTATTGATTTTTTTTAAATAATTTTTTAATTTATAAATGTCGAAAAAAAATTTAAAAACAGTTACTCCCATTGTAAGCTGTTTAACAGGCATTAGCATGTTACCTAATAATGTATGTTTAAGGGTATTAGTTTAGCTATTGTATAAATGTAAAAGGCCACTTTAGATATTAATTATACACACCTTTGATGTTGGCAGCTTGTCACCGTATACAAGAAAAAGGTGAATCTAAAATGAGATATAAATAATACGTTACAAGTTTCACAAAAGGATCTAAACTATATGAGTTGAAGATTAGAATAACCTATGTGGGAGGGTAAATTGAAACAGCCTGTTACATAATTTAACTCCTCACAAAACTCTTCCTCTCTTTTCCTTATCTGCTGTATACATTAAAGTGGCAATATTGTTGTTAAATAAGATCTTTATTTTACTTGGCATAATTTTATCACATACCACTCCAGGCACCACCTACTATTTCTTTCATGCTCCTTTTATTTTCTAACTTACTTCCACTTCTTGGCCACTGTTGGGTTGTAGTATTTCAAGTTGTATGCCTTCTTTAGGTCTAAACCCAGTGTATCTTACCTCTCTACACTGCAACTAACTATGACCTTTGATTTTCCAACAATTACTTTCAGTCCTCATTTTTTCTAGGACCCTTGCCACTCAGTCACTTTCTTTGCTATTCTTAATTTGACTCTGCTGTGACCATATAGGCATCCAACATGCAACACAAAGAGAAAAGAGCTAAGCAAACTCTTATGTAACATGTTAGAAGATTGGTCATTTTCCAGGACATGAGTTCAAATATTGGCATTTGGTTTCTGAATGTTTTATGCCACATCTCTATTTATTCTATTGACACTGATCTTAATTTTGACTACCTATAATTTGTTAAATGATTGAATATCTTTTTATGGCTGAAGTCTGATATTTTTGTAATTAATGAAATTTTGGACTTATCAGTTCAACTTTGTTTATCTCAAGGAATTGAATAGGAATCGTCCAAATGACACCTGGTATAGTGTAAGCACTATCTATATCTGTATTCTTTTTATTATTATTGTTATTTAAGCGAACTACGAAACTATATGGAATGTTCTTATCCAGCCTTTTAATTAGTTGTGGACAGCTTTGTTCTAGAAGGGATTATATATCTTTAAATGTAATGTATTTCCTTTGCTTTGTGTGTCAAAAAACCTTTAAAACAATGGCATGCTATACTATTGTTTTATGAAGTGTAGAGAATTCTTGTGACTAGAGAAATGTACTATACATAAATCTTTACTGTTCATCAAGTATAACTTATTTAAGAATGACTTATTTATGTTTTCCATCTTTCACATTAGAAACTATAAATCTGAACAGGAGTTTGTTCACATAAATTCAAAATTACGACGTGGTGATGTCATAGGAGTACGGGGAAATCCAGGCAAAACAAAAAAGGGAGAGCTCAGTATTATTCCTAGTGAGATGACCTTATTATCTCCATGCTTACATATGCTGCCACATCTCCATTTTGGGCTTAAGGATAAGGTGAGTAAGATTTACAAAGTTAATTCCATTTTTTTATTATCTACAACATTGATGCTTCACGTCAGGTTTTATCATTTGTTATGGTCAATAAAAAATATGCCACTTAGTTGGAAGCATTGTTTTCATTTTTTATTGTGTTGTGTGCTTGCTGCTTGTCCCACTGACCTAATGATCTTTCCCTACCTTGCAGGAGACACGATACAGACAGCGGTATTTGGATCTGATCCTGAATGACTTTGTTAGGCAGAAGTTTATTGTCCGTGCCAAGATTATTTCTTACCTGCGAAGTTTTTTGGACCAGCTAGGCTTCTTAGAGGTGAGTTAATCAAAATTATCTTAGAAAAACAGAAAAAGCAAAGTATATATATGTGTGTGTGTATGTATATATATATCCATACTAATAAAAGGCAAAGCCCTCACTGACTGAGTGACTCACTCATCACTAATTCTCCAACTTCCCATGTAGGTAGAAGGCTGAAATTTGGCAGGCTCATTCTTTACAGCTTACTTTTAAAAGTTAAGCAGGTTTCATTTTGAAATTCTACGCATAACGGTCGACAACGTCCGCCATGTTAAATTTTATTTATGGCCCCATCTTTACAAAATTCAGTAGGCGGCTTCCCTGCGCTAACCGAAACCGATGTACGTACTTATTTCGGTGGTATGATATATATATATATATATATATATATATATATATATATATATATATATATATATATATATATATATATATATATATATATATATATATATATATATATATATATATATATATATATATATATGTATATATATATATATATATATATATATATATATATATATATATATATATATATATATATATATATATATATATATATATATATATGTATATATATATATATATATATATATGTATATATGTATATATATATATATATATATATATATATACATATATATATATATATATATATATATATATATATATATGTGTGTGTGTATATATATATATATATATGTATATGTGTGTGTATATATATATATATATATATATATATATATATATATATATATAGTCGCGCTTGGGTCACAGATTTGCACAGAGACACAGGAGGTTGTAGAAACAAGGATTTTTATTCAAACACTGCAAACACATGAGCTTAAACGTGCTCCATGACAAGTCAGAGATGATGGTTCCGCTAGGAGCAGAGAGAGAGATAAAAGGAAACAATTCCAAAACTGACAGGCGCTACGTAAGGCTCATAAGTCAGCGGAGTACCGTGCGAGGCTTGTTTAACGCGTTATAGTGCAAGGATAAGGAGCAATGTGAGGGTAGTCAGTGTTTCAGGGTTTTTGGTTTTCCCAGGGGCGTCTGTCTCTATTTGGGGTGCGATCGGCCCTCCAGCTCACTATATATATATATATATATATAATCCAATGTTTGTCTGTATATCTGTCCAATTTGCATGAAAGAACTACATAAAGGATTTAGATCGGGTTTTTTGTATAATTTGATTGAACATTCCGGTTGATTTTGTGACTTCTCTCATCGGGCTATCATAGTTTGCTTGTGGTAATGATTTATTTGTGCGAAACTGAGAGAGAGTCTGCGGGCCGTGGAGGGCAGGGTCATCCACACTCAAACTCCAGCATCCATTTGAGTCGGTCTACCTCTCACCACATGTTGGAGCGTACCTTGCCTCCACTTATCTAGCGATACCTGTTCATTCAACAGACATTATCTACATATGCGCTGTGAATAGTTTCCGGATGCACTGTATGTGTGTTTTAGAGGGTAGCTGCTGATTACCAGAGATATCACGGCCACGTGTTTTTCTCCCCATGTGGTAGATGTTTTTTCCCGTCAGAGGTGAACACAATCAGATACAGTGCCAATGTTTAACTTTGCAGTGTACGTACCTTCCGCTTGGCCGGAACTACATTTCTTTTCATTTTTTTATTAATTTTTAAAGTTTGTCCCGTTTCATTGCTACGTGGGTGGAGCCGCAGGGGGACTGCTAGTAATAAATAAATGAAAAAACAACATTAAACATATCTATACAAATTCTTGAACAAATAACACCAAATATCATTTTTCTCTTTTTTTTTTATTTAACTTCTTGTGTAATGAAAAGTGTGTGCATGTCTTTGGTTTAGATGGAGAGAGATTTTTAAGCTAAACTTTTAAGGTTAAGTCTTATCTTTGCCTTTTTTGACGATTTTTTTCAACAGGTGTTTACAACCTTTTGGTTTGTTCAGGAACTTCTGTACAATTTTATTCATTAATAGTTAGGGGTAAGAAAAGGAAATTATAGGAGATCTATTGGAAGTTTAATGAAGGCCCAAATAGTAAAAAATAAATAAATAAATAATTATAAATTCTATCCATCTATCCCTTATACAATCCACTTATTTGCAATATCAGGTACTGGAGTCTGAATCTGGCAGATCTATAAGGAAGACCATATAAATTTATTTTAGAGATTAAAATAAAATATCCAAATAAATATTCCAGCAGTATTGAGATTTTGTGACTGTGTTCACTGTTGTATTCAAGATAAGTCTTGACACAATTATGAGGTGTGAGTGAAATACAGGCCTTAATTCAAACCTCAGGCCTAACTTGCATTGCACTGTCCCCACTGCTATGTACATGGGATTGATTGAAGTGGGAAGTGCTCTATATAAAGATGACAGCCACTTATGTACAATATTATACTTAAAGCAATACAACTGTTTGGCTAATATTATTATATTTCAAAAAGATCCATTCTAACACAGTTCTTGGTTTAAAGGATGGTCCAGACTCATCTCTTAAGTTTTCACATTCTCCCTGTGCCTACGCCAGTGTTCTGTTGGTTCTTAGGGGTTTAGTGTTGCATAGTTTCATTAGTAACACTAAATCACTCATCTTTAAATAAGTGTGTAAATGAGTGTGCTCTTCCCTTCCCCAGTGTAGGTTCCTGCTTGTACCAAATGCTATCCAGTAATGTTTGGCCCTTTTTAGAATAAATGAGATTTAAACAAAAAGCTGTTTTTTTTTCCCTTTTTTGAAGATTGAGACACCAATGATGAATCTCATTCCTGGGGGTGCAGTGGCTCGGCCATTTGTTACATATCATAATGAGCTGGATATGAATCTGTATATGAGAATTGCTCCTGAGCTATACCACAAGGTATGCCATAGAGATTTCTTTATTGTTAAGATATGGATATGTCAAATAAAAATACCAGTTTTTAAAATCTTTTTGATAAATCCTGAATAACTGCTTTTCATAATATTGGCTCAGTTACTTGACTTGTGTCTGTATTTCTTCAGATGTTGGTGGTTGGTGGAATTGACCGAGTCTATGAAGTGGGACGGCAATTTAGAAATGAGGGGATTGACCTTACCCACAATCCAGAGTTTACCACTTGTGAATTCTACATGGCTTATGCAGATTACAATGATCTTATGGAGATTACAGAGAAGCTTCTTTCCGGTAATCTAATTTGATTGAGCACTAATTGAATAGTTTTGGTGTGAATAACTTGGTTGATCATCCTGCAAATGTGGAGTGGCACGGTGTTGCAATTATTAGTACGGCTGCCTTACATTTTTAGTTCCAGTTACTCTAGTTTCCACTTGATATTCCAAACACTTGCATTTAAAAATCAATTGACTACCCTTAATTGGCCCAGTATGGGGCAAGTATATGTGGTGTGCAAGTGGACCCTGTGATGTACTGGTTCCTTACCCAGGGTTTGCTTCTATCTTGCTTCCAGGATAGGCACCAGCTGTTCACAATTTTTTAACTGAATTAAGATGGTTAGAAAATGGATTGATGGAAGGAACTCACTTAATTTTTTATTTTTTAACTCATTGATTACTCTTTCTCTTCTTTATTATTTTTATATAGTTTCTTTTAAATTGATTACACCCATGAATATGTTTTTTAGAGGCAATGCATATTTACTAGGGTACCTGCATACATTATATTTCAAGAACTGAACGGTAAATTGACTTGATAGTAGGGAATGAACATGCAGTCTAGCACTTTGCCAGCTATCTCCTTAATGTGAGATGGTATTCCCTGTTAACTTTATTTTAGTTTCTAAAACCCACTCCTGCATTTTTTCTCATTCTCAAAAGATACATGATGTAGTGTAAAAAGAAATATTTTATCTCTGTGCTCTTTAGGAATGGTCAAGCACATTACAGGTGGATATAAACTGAAATATCATCCAGATGGACCTGAAGGAGAATGCTTTGAAATTGACTTCACCCCCCCTTTTAGAAGAGTGAGCATGGTGTATGACCTTGAAAAAGAACTGGGAGTCAAATTCCCTCCAACAGAAACTTTTGACAGTGATGGTAAGCTATTTTTGATAGTGGCTCTTAAATACACGGGGATCTGACCTCACATTTTGTAAATCCTTTGTTTCATAGTAGTGTTTATTATTCCTTTCCTTAGCCTGCATTGATGAAAATTTCATTCTGTTAATTTATGCAACATGAAATATGTTGCAAATGATGATGCACTCTTCATGTATCCTGTTATTCGGAGGCTTACATTTTTTATTTTATTAGATTAGTAATGAGATCTTCCATATAAATGACTATAAGGTCATCTAATTAATTTGAACAACACTTACACAATATATTAATAGATTAGCATACTTTCTGAAGTTTGGGTTTAGGTGTTATTGAAATAGTCTTGTTTTTTGTCACCTGATGAAAAAATAACTTTACTGAATGAGAAATCATTTTTGTAAAAGTTGTTTATCCCTGCAGCACACAATATTTTCAAGTCATACTTTCAATTTTTATTGGGAACTGGAGCAATGAAAACAGTGGTGTTACCAGCCACACACAAAATTAATGCAAATCAAAATAGCAAAAAAAAAAATGCATGCATGGATAAGGAGCATCTCACAGAGGCTCTGTACTTTTTTTTTAAGGTTCCAAATAGTTCTAGTCCTAGAATTGGAACCCTAGTAGTCAGTCATTCATTCACTCTAGTCTCAGCTATGCGCCCCCTAAGATTGTAGGGCAGCCTTGCTGCTGCTGTGACGGCCAACATGGATAAATCTTAGTAGAACTCTTTCCATTGTGGCCAATTTTGCGCAGCTGAATTCAAGACACTGATAGTGAGCCGAATGTGTTTTGCCTCTGTTTCGATCTGGTTAACCCAAGTGTTTTTGGGCGCTATACATTTGATTTACTAATCCAGTGGTCAGTGTCTTTTTAGCAAGGGCTTGGGGATTCGGGATGGATCCATTCTTACCACATACCCATACCATCTCAGCCATGATTCTCTGATGACTTGTTCACTGGACCACCTGCTAGTGGCTCTCTGTTGAATGGTCTCATTGTGCAAGTGGTCAAGAAGGGTGATATTCAAGATTTTTGATTGGCATCTCCTATAGAATGTTTCCAGGACTCGGAGATCCCGGACCAGAAGGGTCCAGGTCTCAGATGAGTAAAGCAGATCAGAATGATGGCAGTACTGAAAGTAGAGAGTTGAGAGAGTAGGTGGATTTTACCAAGCCTCTGGGGGTGAGAGAGGAGATCAAACCTCACATTTTCTTGAATGAGTGCCGCATTAATAGGAATGTTTCTTGAACGAGCATCACTGAACCACATAACTGCTTTTTCGACGTCTTCAGATGTAGCAGTTCACATATGTTTGCAAACCGAGATTTTTTTTTCTTTTTTTGCTCAGTCTTTTAAGAAAGTTGACGGTGTCGATGGCGGAATTCCAAATTCACTGGCAACATCTTTTTTCTTTTTGCCGCAATCGAGAGCTGTAAAAATGTAATGTTTTTTTTCCCTAATACTCTGAACTGTTATTGTTTTTTTGTGTCTGCTGTTTCTATAGGAGGGTGACAATGAGTTAAATTCCAATGGATGTTTTTCAAATGTTGACGGGCAATAAGCAAAAGGTATCACTGAAAACCGCAGGAAACAAAAAGGGCAAAAAAAAAACAGTACAAGGAAAGTTCAAAGAAAGAAAAAAAAATACAGTGTTTCTGTTTGGGGATCGCTGTGCACAACTGAGCTGCGGCCACAGAACTAAATGCTCTGTAGATGATTCATTCAGGCATTTCAAGGTCTTTTGAGCACTTTGTTGTAATGAAAGTTTCTGCTGAATGTACTTCGTAGTAACGAGATTTCTATAGACTTGTGTCATATGGGGAAACTGTTGCGACCGTAAAAATACTTTGTTGTAAAGATATTCTTTGTAACAGAATTTTACCTGTACACCAAATATTTTAATAACATTCTAGCAGTCTTGCTCCTCTGTTTTCTTTTTCATTATCATTTACTGATATTTTTATAGATGAGAATCTTGATTCTGTTTATGTAAAAGTTTTACAGAATTTGTATGGATTGTGCTACCAGTCAAGTTTAAAATACATTGCATAAGCAGTTAGCTATACCTTCTTTCATTATATGAAGTAAACTATTTTTAATTTTCTTATTTTGTGTGGCTTACCTTTTACAATGTCAGATATTCATTTGATATGAATTAGCAATAAGGACTACAAAACTGCAAACTTCCAGGGGCTAAGTAAGCTGGTCAACCAAGCAGCAACTATAGGCAAACTGTAAGATATATAGATATTTCCATCATAACACCATTTTATTGTTCTTCCAAATTGAATAAGTTGGTATACTTACTAATGGTGTTCTTCCTGGGTTGTTCTCTGCTAGTGATGCACAAACTACACAGAGTTCGCTTTGACATGAGTTAGACGAAATCAGAGAAATAATTGTGAACTTCACCGAACTCCATGAAATGCAATAAAATCTTTGGGGAAAGAGCAACTGAACTAATTAGTTTCGAGTGGCCTCTAATGGTAAAATGGTCTTTTAAGTGTCCCAGAGGGCTGGGGAAGTGTCTATCAGCTATGCATGACTGATTATTATGGCCAAAAATGGGATCTGATCTGTGAGGCAGCAGTGCTAACCACTGTGCCAACGTGCCTCATACTACAAAAGACGCAGACCAAGCAAATGCCACAAAAAACCTTGCCCAGAAGTGCTCACAAGCCAGAGTTGTTTCGGGACACTGGAAGTACTTCTGGGTCATGCATTAAGGCATTAGAAACAAGGTCACCAACAGTATATTAGTTGTGAAAAATGCTTAAATGAGTTTCGTCCATTAACAATTGTCTCTGTCTAGTGTGTGCATCTGCTTAAGAAGTCTTTGGCTCCCTGCAACCTTGTGATAGAGTAAGTGGGTTCATACTGTAAAATGCATGGGTAGATATTGACCTAAAGTTTATTATTATTTTTATATGTAGCATGTTCCTTCATCTGATTATTCAGGTGGTAAAAATCGCTCTTGTTTAGGTGGTACTTTCCATGACTTGTGATGTAAGACAGTTACACATGGTACATCGCTAACAGAAGTGTTCAGTCAAGCGCTCCCATTAGATGATGGAAACTTCAAAAGTTGTTCCACTTTGATGTGACTGATAAAGAATTGAAAATGCTTGGTGATTTGTTAAACCTTTGTTCTCTCTTTGCTTTGTTAAAGGTTCTTTAAGCATAGTATACCTGGAAAGGACTCCTCTAATATGTTTTACTTTCTTGCTTCAGGAAAGAAGAAGCTTGCACCAAATAGTGCTACATGGCTCATGATGATGCCAAATAAACCTTTTAGTAGGTTTAGGCTAATTATAAATTTAAAAAATAATCTACCTAAAAAATAAATTAAAATTCCCTCCTCATTTTTATGTTACAAGCTAAAAGCATTTAAATCTCAAAAACCCTGTTTTTTCAAAATATTTCAATTTCCATATACAAATTTCAGGGCACTGTAAGTCCAAGTGGATAATTAAACTTGCAGTTGTAAAATTGATAAAGCAGTGATTAAAAGAGATTTCTAAACGTTCAAGGACTCTTAATTGAAATAGCAATCTTTCATATATTCATTCCTTGTGTGATTAGTTCAGTTGAGAGTTGCAAACATCAGTACCCATCAGTCACACAGATCTGTCTGATTCACAAACACTCCTCTGTTATTTACTAAGACGAGAATGAAAGTAAAGAGGATGACGTGTTAAAATGCGGTTTCAAGGCACTTTAGTAAACTAATTTATGTTCGGTTGGTTGGGGGTTCTCTGAAAGACAAAGACCTCCAATTTCTGTAGCATTAAGAGTATAAATGACCAAACTCCTGGGAGTACATGAGTTTCACATTCTTTGTTTCATGAAAATATTGGGTACTTTTAAGTGAATTTGCCGATTGCATATGAAGTGAAAAACCATTGCACTACTAATAATATTTCAATATATTTCCCTACTTGTCTTAAGCTACTACTTAATGTTAAGTTAAAATTCTGCAATTGTTTCAGTTTTTTTGTTTGTTATTGAATTGTGGATTAAAAGTCATTTACTTCCCACCTAAACTTGTACAATTTATAAGTGAAAACATGCTACTATTATTAATTTTGTTTATGTAGCTTATTTTAAAAACGTTTGATGGAACTATAAATACCATTTGTGAACACATTATTTTGCTTAGTTTAGTTAAATATTTCATTATAGAGTTAGATAATACAAAATATTTCTTTTGGAACTTTTATTTCTTTTAAGTTTTACTCAATTCTAAAATTTACTTATAGTTTCTCTGGTGTTCCCCCAAGTAAACAAAATTGTTGTTGTCTTTTTTTTATCTGTATTCATCAGAATATTCAAAATAAAACTATGTGTCTGATTATCCTTCAGCAAGTAGGTGCAATCCACTGTATCTTTGATGTTTTGTACATCCGTACATGCTGAATCTTCTCACAGTAAAATCATTTATGTTTAATCAACTAAGTAAGCTAATAAATGGATTATTTTGAAAAAAACTCAGCCCTCTTATTTAATCTTTTCTGCCATTCAGAGACTCGCAAATTTTTTGATGATCTTTGTGCTCAGAAAGGAGTTGAGTGTCCTATGCCAAGAACCACGTCCCGTTTGCTTGATAAGGTATGGTTAATATAGAAATTAAGTTGCCTTCAGTTTAAAAGTAAAATGAAAATGCTGTTATGTCAATCTTTGTTTTTTAATTTTGTAATTAACATTTTAGCTTGTTGGCGAGTTCCTTGAAGTTACCTGTATCAGCCCAACTTTCATCTGTGATCATCCTCAGATTATGAGCCCATTAGCTAAATGGTGAGTGGAATTCTGCTTATATCTTCAGTCAGAATGATGCCAGAGTGAAAACACTCAGGGATTGAAGGCATGTGCCAGTTTTTCCATTTTTGTAGTTCACATTTTGCCAAAACTTGAACACGTATAACTAAGATGTGTTCCCATTTTAACTATATTACATTAAAATTTTCATTTTAACATGTAATAGGTTGTAAATAATACATTCTTAATCATACAGTGTAATCATTACCCTCCCTGGTGTTATTCCTAAGTGTGACTCAGGCTCAGAATTCAATGTATTTAAGGCTAATTAACTTGTGGTGAGTTTTAATAATCCAATTTACTGTGTAAAGCCTGAATAACTCTAGACAGTATTCTGCTGCCATATAGTTGATAAAATAACATTATGCTGCAAAAAATCATGAAATCATTCAGTTTTAGAACAAACTGAAACTGAACCATTAGTTGAATCAGGTGATTATGATGACAGTGTAAATTGGTCATCGCACGTTGACACAGATAGTGAAACTGATACATACAGCACTGAACTCCTGAACCACCATGACTGATGCCTGGTGAATACCATTGTTTGAAGGTTTTACCATGGTGCAAGTAAGGTGTGTGACATAAAGGCATAATAATTGCAATCTAGTTGAAAGGTGTTAGCCACCTAAGCACTGTTCACAATACAGCAGCTATTGTTTGGGTCGGGGGATATGTGGAAGTGACTAATCCTTGCACTGTGGTAGACTACAATAACACGAGGTGCTGTCATATTCTACTCTCTCATGCTCAAGTGACAGTCCCAATTGCAACGTCAGGCTGTGCTTTGGTGACTGTTACAAAACATGTCACATAAAAGACAATCAGCATGAGTACAGTAGTGGACAGTAGACATACATTTCCTGATGTATTTATGTTGACATTTTGATATTTACTATACATGTTTCTGTTACACAATGAATTTTTTTTTACATCAAGAAAATACTTAATGTATTTGAATTGTTTTTCCAGAAGTAAACATAATGCTAAGGAGACTACAAGAGTTAAAGAGTTTACATAAAATATGGATGAATTTTTTTTTTTTTTTTAGCTTTAGCATTGATCCTTTTAATGCAATCAAAAAATTTTCTTTAGAGAAGTGTAGAAAAGTGTTTTTCAGTTTGCAGATTAAATGCATTTTTTCAGCTTGTGATACCTTCACCATCACAATCCTTAACATACCTAAGCAATTATAAGAAATGTGGTAAGTGTCCCATCTCACCTGCTACATGTAACTCTCAAGAAGCACAATGGGAAGAAATGCAAATGTTTGAAATATATTAGACTGTTAGTGTGTTTTCATTATATGTTAATGTATTAGAGTAAGAAAGGGTGATAGAGGCTGTTCTTAATTTGCATATGCAAATAATTTAGTGGACCCAAACTGGTATGATACACACACACACACACACACACACGTTTTTTTCTTGCAAAAAAAAAAAAAAATCTACTCAAAAAATATCAGGCTGTGGGAAATGTAAAAATATATAGTCTGCTAGTATTCTGTCCTGTAATTGGGTAGAGCCTGATAACACAAGCTTTCTGATTGACATTTTTTCACTTTACAAGTTAACAATTAAGTAATAAATATTAGTTACTCCTAAAATTTAGTGATAAAGTGATTTTGCTATGCAAGAAAGGTATGCAGGTATGTCAGACATTTAAGAGTTGACTGATTTCATGACTTTTTGCTAAGCACATAAAAAATAAAATGATGATCAGCAGAAGTGTGGAAAGGCTGTTGCTGTAGAACATCAGGTCCAAGTGAAGAGTAATATTTCAGATCATTTTTGCATTCGTACAGCATACTATATTTTTTCTTTTAAAAAGTATCATCCTCCTCTTTTCTATCACCAAAAATGTTATTCATAATACACTGTTGAAACTGAACACATGCAGTGTACTTTAATGTAAACATTTGCAATTAGATCCCTTTTTTGGTTTTGTTAAATAATGAGAAGATTTTCAAATATCTTTGTTTCTGCAAAAGCAAAACACATGTTTTATACAGAAAACTGGGGGAATTGTGCTGTTTGCATGGCAGGTCAAATGCAACACCTCTGCTCAATCTTAATAGGTTAATAAATATTATACTTAACAGTGGCTTTCATATTACATACTATATCTGTAATCAGGAAGGATAAGGGGAGAGCAATTGTCTCTCTGCCTCTCCAGTACACCTGTTGTGACTTTCATTTGCACCAAAGCAGGTGAAGTTGATTCACAATAAGTATACTTCCTAACTGGACAGCTTAATACCCTTAAAGCTTAACTGACTTGGTGTTAGACTGTGATGACTAAGTGTTCCCCTGAGCAGTGTATTTCTTGAAAAGATTAATTTGCCATGTAGTTTTGTTAAGGATAAATGCTGTCAATGTAAGCAAATCATGAAAGTCCAGTTTCTGAGACGGGGACTTTTTAAAATATTGCGATTTATTATTATTTGGTAAATTAATCAATACCCTTATTTATGTAATTTATTTTAAAATAATGAAGTTAAATAAATGCTTAAATGTTCCCTAGCTTAACAGAAACTTACCGGGTTTTGCCACTTTTAGTGTGTCTTTCATCCTTTTTTTGAATTTTCTGTCACAGAAGGACATTAGCAAAATGGGATAACTGAAAACTGTTATGCTCCTTGGCAAACAGACCTCTGCTTATGTTTTCAGGTTATATAAAGTGCTATGATAAAAAAAAATAACAGAAAGGTCTTAAATTTGAGACTGATATTTGGATACTTTTATCTAGCTGAAAGCAGAGCATGCTTTCCCACTTAGTTAAAATGCTACTGTTACTTTGTTGTTCAAGACTGCAGCATTCAAAACTTGGGGTCCAGTAGATGATTTTCTCTGGTTTTTTTTTTATTTTCACATCCACTTTTATATTAATCTTTGTATAGAGGTGTTGCATGACCAATTAATAAATCAGATTTTTTTTTTGCATACACAATTTTACAAAACAACAGTAAAACCTACAATAACAATATACAACCCCAATTCCAAAAAAGTTGGGACGCTGTGCAAAATGTAAATAGTAGAATGCAACAATTTTCAAATCTCATAAGCCCACATTTTATTCACAATAGAACATAGACAACCTTTAAATATTAAACTGAGAAAATGTACCATTTTAAGAAAAGAATAATGGTCATTTATAATTTGATAGCAGCAACATGTCTCAAAAATGTTGGGACAGGGCCTTGTTTACCATTGTGAATCATCCCTTCTTCCTTTAACAATACTCCGTAATTGTCTGGGAACTGAAGAGACCAATTGATGGACTTTTGGGAGATGAATGTTGTCCTATCTTGTCTGATATGTGATTCTAGCTGCTCAACAGTACTGGGTCATCGTTGCCGTATTTTTCATGTTTTCACTTGGTGAAAGGTCTGGACTTCAGACAGGCCAGTTCAGCACCTACACTTTTGTACTATGAAGCCATGGTAATGTCTTGCTGAAATATGCCAGGCCTTCCCTGAAAAAGACATCATCTGGATGGGAGCATATGTTGTTCTAAACCTGTATATACCTTTCAGCATTGATGGTGTCTTTCCAAATGTGCAAGCTGCCAATTCCATAGGCACTAATGTACCCCCATACCATCAGAGATCCAGGCTTTTGAACTGAGTGCTGATAACATGCCAGATGGTCCATTTTCTCTTTAGTCCAGAGGATGCAGTGTCTATGATTTCCAAAAAGAATTTCAAATTTCGATTCTTCTGTCCACAGAATAGTTTTCCACTTTACCTCAGTCCATTTTAAATGAACATTGGCTAAGAGAAGACAGCAGCATTTCTGGATCATGTTCACATATGGCTTCTTCTTTGCAAGATAGAACTTTAACCTGCATTTGTGGATTGCATGGTGAACTTTGTTCACAGAGAATGATTTCTGGAAGTGTTCCTGAGCCTGTGCAGTGATTTCCATAACATAATCATGCCAGTTTGTAAAGGATGTGCCGCCTGAGGGATTATTATTATTATTATTATTATTATCAATTCTGATTTTTGGCCTTGTCCCTTGAACACAGAGATTTCTCCAGACTCTCTGAATCTTTATGATATTATATGTACTGTAAATGATGAGATAATTCTGAAATTGTTCCACAATTTGTCGATGCAGTTTTTTGCAGATTGGTGAACCTCTGCCCATGTTTACTTCTCAGAGACTGTGCCTCTCTAAGATGTTATTTTATACCCAATCATGTTACTGACCTGTTGTCAATTAACAAATTAGTTGCAAAATGTTCCCCCAGCTGTTTCTTTTTAACATCACTTACTTTTCCAGCCTTTTGTTTCCCCGTCCCAACTTTTTTGAGATGTGTTGCACATCATCAAATTTAAAAGGAGCTAATATTTTTCATGAAATAGTAAAATGCCTCACTTTCTACATTTGATATGTTTTCCATGTTTTATTGTGAATAAAATATGGGTTTATGATATTTGCAACTCATTACAGTCTGTTTTTATTCACATTGTACACAGTGTCCCATCTTTTTTGGGACCTTAATATTTTACAATTACCTTTGTGGTCTGTTCTGGCACCTTGATATGGAATGTATTTATACTTTCTAATTTCTGTGACCCAAACCTACATTATGATTAAATGCTGCTTTGTATTTACCTCTTGTTAGGCACAGATCCCAGAAGGGATTGACTGAACGATTTGAGCTCTTTGTAATGAAAAAGGAAATCTGTAATGCATACACTGAGCTGAATGACCCCATTAGACAAAGAGAGCTCTTTGAGCAGCAAGCCAAGGTGAGTGCTGGAACAACATTTCTGTTTTAACTTCTGTCACCTAAACTCAGTAAATGTTTAATGTTGTACATGGTCCAAATAACAGTTTACACCATATTTAGTTAAAAATAAAGCTTTTTTCCTGCACAGATATACTGACTTGTGGTACTTGTTTCATAATTAGAGGAACTGCAGGGGAGTACTGTCAATTCAAATACTGTAGAACCACATGAGAATCTATAATATGTGTGTTTTATATGTCAATTCCTATTCCACAGGATAGGAATTTGAATGCACTTTGTCAAAATAACACAAGGGTATCCCTGATATCTGTCATATTTGCACCTAAGATGATTGTAAAACACTGTAGGCACATAAAACAGTTTATACCATTTACAAGGTTTGCCCTTTTTCACATGTTTGTAGAAAGACTTGATTGTGGGATGTAGCTATTTTATTAATATAATTTGTTAACATTATGTTTCTCAATGAATTTGAAGTCTGGAAGTCTTAATGTTGCATTGCTTTTACATTTACACTTAAAGAATGGTACAAAACACATATACAACTCTTGCAGTAATTAGTCATTTAAAGCATTACACAGAAGCTTTCATTTTAATTTGGGAATTAAGAATCTTTATAACACTGTTGATCTGATATAATTTGAACAAACCCTTCATCACTAGAATACTAAAGTGAAGTGTTTTTTTTTTGCATTGAGGAGGGAGAAGTGCTTTGCTTTTCCATCCATGCATTCATTTCATAAAACAGTTTTTGCCGGTGCATAGTTGTATTAAACCAGAGTCTCTACTGCCAGAAGCAGATGCAAATCGGATATCAATCCTGAATAAGACACCAGTTTATACAGGGTGGCCCACGAAAAAGTACCCCGCCTTCCTTGAACGGATTGTGTGCCCCATGTTTTTTCAGACAACAGTGAACACGAACGTGTATATGGGAATTTTTGAGGAATTTTGCGGACAGTTGACGCTGGAAGAACGCGAGTACACCTTCTTCCAACAGGACGGTACGACTTGTCACACGTCACATGTGTCACTGTCATGAAATCGGGAGACATTTACAGAAGACAGGATTGTCACCAAAGGATTGTGGCCGCCGAGATCGCCGGACTTAAGCACTTATGACTTTTATCTGTGGGGCAATTTGAAGGGAAAAGTGTACGCTAATAACCCGAGAACTTTATACCAGTTGAAAGGCAATATTCGTAATGCAATTCGGAGCATTGGCGCCCCAGAGTTGTGTCGTGTATATGACAACATGTTAAGGTACGCCCAAAAATGCATTGACGCACAAGGAGATTATTTTTAGCACTTTCTGTAAAGAGTGAGTAAAGATTTTTGCATTTCAAGTTCTTTCTTTCTTTATGGAAGGGCGCCTTTTTTCGCCAGGGAGGCAGGCTACTTTTTCGTGGGCCGCCCTGTACATCCTCACTCACCCAGCCAATTCAATGTTGGCTATCCACTTAACATAATAAGTTTGTTTGAATCCATAAGAGACCCATTTGAACTCTGAAACCTTTTATCAATTGTGTGCAAAGCACAATCACAAGTAATTGAACTTCTGTTTGAGCAGTGTTAACCTGGTAAGGCTACCTATTTTTTTAGTTTAGATTTTTGTTTACATTTTCCATTTTTGTATGTCAATACTTTTGTCATCACACTTATCTATGTTTAGATCTTTAGAAAGGGTATTCAGAATATGAATCCTTAACACCTCCATCTTAAACTGCAGGGAAAAATAAATTCTTTTTTATAACTAGTGCAGTGCAAGGATATGGTTTGGTTTTTGAAAGGATAGCATGAATGGTCACTTTACTCAGGGTGCCAGAACAAAGTTGTCAAAAAATAATTAATTAATGCAGTTTATGTACATGGTCTTTAAATGACATTTTTTTTTTTTTTTTTATAATAATTTTTCTTTTTTCATACGAGTTCTACTATTAACAATACATTGTTCTAATTGAGTTTACAAATTGTTCAGCATTTCCCAGTTGTCATTTAACAGCTTAGTAATCTGCGAAAAAAAAGTTGAGATGCATAGCAATTTGTTCCTAGGAAATTAGGCTTTAGTAGTATTTTATACGGGTGACGGAACACACTTTAATGAAGAATTCTGTGAACGGTCCAATTTGAAATGATTAAAACTGACGCACCATGCTGAATATTGAAGGCTCCGTTCTACGGCATGTCACCCCGTTTTGATATTTTTCTCGTTTTCTTTCAGTGGTCAATGGTTCACCAAGCACATCCTTTACACTATCAGTAGACTGAAATTTATTGAGTCACTTTAGAATAGTATTAAGAGAAGGAATTCATCCTTATCTAGGCTTATTATACTTCTATCCATCCATCCATCCATTATCCAACCTGCTACAGGGAGTGCAGAATTATTAGGCAAGTTGTATTTTTGAGGATTAATTTTAATATGGAACAAACACAGTGCTATCAGTCAATCCAAAATGTTAATAAACCTGAAACCTGAATGTTTCACAACAGAAATGTGAGTGTGAACATCATCAGGGGAATACATATGTGCGCACAATTATTAGGCAACTATTAGTGTGCAGATTTATTATGCAACTAAAGGAAAAATGAAAATTTTCCCATCTCACTTGTTTATTTTCATCTGTTATAGTGAGAATAATAAACAAACACCTCAAAATTTGCAAATAAACATCTCTGACATTTCAAAAAAAATAAATCAATCAATCAATGACCAATATAGCCACCCTTCTTTCCAATAACAGTCATAAGCCTTTCCATTCATGGAGTCTGTCAGTTTCTTGATCTGTTGACGATCAGCTTTTTGTGGAGCAGTGACTACAGCCTCCCAGACACTCTTCAGAGAGGTGTATTGTTTTTCTCCCCCGTAAATCTAGCGTTTAAGAAGTGCCCACAAGTTCTCGATAGGGTTTAGGTCAGATGAGGAAGGGGGGCCATGTCATTATTCCTTCATCTTTAAGGCCTTTACTGGCTGGCCACGCAGTGGAGAACTTCGATGCAAGTGATGGAGCATTGGCCTGCATAAAAATCATGGTCTTTTTCCTGTATCACTGTTTGAAGAAAGTGTCTTCAAAAAACTGGCAGTAGGTTTGGGAGTTGATTTTGAGTTCATCTTCAATGCAAAAGGTCCAACTAGCTCATCTTTAAAAATACCAGCTCATACCAGTACCCCACCTCCACGTTGGAGTGGAGCTCTGTGCCATTACTGATCCACAGGTCCATCCATCTGGTCCATCAAGAGTCACTCTCATCTCATCGGTCCATAAAACCTTTGAAAAAAATCTGTCTTCAGATATTTCTTGGCCCAGTTTTGACGTTTCAACTTATGTTTCTTGTTCAGTGGTGGTTGGGTTTCAGCCCTCCTTACCTTGGCCATGTCTTTGAGCACTGAACACCTTGTACTTCTGGGCACTCCAGGTAGGTTGCAGCTCTGGAATATGAAAGTACTGGAGGATAATGGGTTCCTGGTAGCTTCACGTTTGATTCTTCTCAAATCTTTGGCAGCTAATTTGCATCTTTTGTTCTCAACACGTTTCTTGCGACCCTGTTGACTATTTGCAACAAAATGTTTGATGGTTCTGTGATCACACACCAATATCTTAGCAATTCCAAAAGTGCTGCATCCCTCTGAAAGACTTTACAATTTTTGACTTTTCAGAGTCAGTTAAATCTCTTTTTTGGCCCATTTTGCCTGAGGAAAACTAGCTGCCTAATAATTCTGCACACCTTGATATAGGGTGTTGATCTCCTTAGGCCACACCCTCCCTCATTACACAAATACACATCACCTGACGTGCTTAAATCCAATAAGCATTCAAGTTAATACAGCTTGGAGTTGGAATATACGCATTAAAAATGATGATATGGTCAAAATACTCACTTGCCTAATAATTGTGCACACAGTGTATATCCTAACTACAGGGTCATGGGGGTCTGCTGGAGCCAAGCCCAGCCAACACAAGGCGCAAGGCAGGAAACAAACCCTGGGCAGGGCGCCAGCCTACCACAGGACGCACACCCACACACTAGGGACAATTTAGAATCGCCAGTGCACCTAACCTGCATGTCTTTGGATATAAAATTTTCTTTGTAACTCTTACAGAAATTTGATTCAATACTTGCCATAACAGCAAATACGCGATGAGGCACTGAAATTGAATTTTGCAATTGCATAAAACAGTGCCACAGCACCCCCCACCCTATTAACTCTGAAAATCATTGCATCCTTGAGCCACCTCCATTATTTTCATTTTGACATTTCAAACTTGTGCCATGGTGCCTTCATCTCACATGCTTGTCTGTCTTCCTCTTTCTTGTACGTGTCTTTGCTTTTCAGTAATCTGTTTGTTTGTTACCCAGGTTGTGTGGGGAATATTTATTATATATTCTTACCATATAAATGAAAGCTCACTCTCTGTGATGTGTCCATAGGATTGCTAATAGGATATACCTCTGTTTATACAGCACACTCATTGCTGCAATAAATCTGATGCCAAATAGAGGGTGGTATGTCATGTCCCACAGAATTCACTCTTGGATGATCTTGGCTAATCGTTCTACAAAGTCAAGCAACGATCCATCAGCAACATGTTTAGGAAACACTAATAATTTCTCTCTCTCTCTCTCTCCCTCTCTGTTAACCCGTTCCTCTCAAATTGTTGAGTGTGCTGTGGCTTCCCGTTTGACCAATAACTCATCCTTTCATAAAATGATGGAACCCCTCATCCCTTTTTTTCTTTATTTTTTAAAAAATAGCACATGTGTGTAACTGCTATGTATTATTTCTGTTTTTGTGTCCAATTCAAAGCCAGAACTTTGTGTTCATATATTTATCCAATATTTGGTGTTTAGAACCTTGTTCCTGGCTTCTATTCAGTTATATACTGTATTAAAATTTTTCAGTGTGTCTGTTCCTGTTACTCTTGCTGGCACCCATCAAGAGTGAAAAGGGAAGGTCTACAAGACAGTAGTGAGACCAGCTATAGTATATGAGTTGGAGACGATTTGCATTGGGTATGATGAGCATGGACAGGATTAGAGATGAGTACATTAGAGGGTCAGTTCAGGTTGGACAGTTGGGCGACAAAGTCAGAGAAGCGAGATTACGTTGGTTTGAACATGTACAGAGGAGAGATGCTGGGTATATTGGGAGAAGGATGTTAAGGATGGTGTTGCCAGGCAAAAGAGGAAGGCCTAAGAGAAGGTTTATGGATGTGGTGAGAGAGGACATGCAGGTGATGGGTGTAACGGAGGTAGATGAAGAGGACAGAAAGATATGGAAAAAGATAATCAACTGTGGGGAACCCTAATGGGAGCAGCCTAAAAAAGAAGTGTGTCTGTTCCTGTTGTGCTACATATATAATGAAACATATTTTAAACAATAATGTTTCTTTCTCCCTTACTTGCTTATTATCTGGCTGTTCATTTTTTTAGGCAAAAGCAGAAGGTGATGATGAAGCAATGTTCATCGATGAGAATTTCTGTACTGCTCTAGAATATGGACTGCCTCCCACTGCAGGTTGGGGCATGGGAATTGACCGTCTTGCAATGTTCTTCACTGACTCGAACAACATTAAGGTAAAGAACTTGCCTAGACTGAGCCTAGATTGTAAGCATGCATCTCAACAAGTCAAACTTATAAAGATAAAGAAAAACTGGTGTGAAGCGATGTATCCTAGATCATCAATTCTTAAGACAAAATACTAGAATAATTACACAGAGTACACAGTTGCTTTTTAAAATATTAATGTTTAGTATTAATGAGTGTGCTCTGACAGGTGACTCTTGCCTCCCTGCCAATCAAGACTTGCACAACTCCCCTCTCAGGGGATTTAGTTTCTTTTAAAACTAATTTAATCAAAATTAATCTTTAACATTTTAGCTAAAAATTTGTATTATATTTTACACAGTCTTTACCTCAAATGCTAGTGTTTACTGCTTTTTACATTTTTTCCTCCTCTTCACACAAATAAACTATTAGGAAATAATTACTGATTGATAGTCCCTAAAGTGCAATGGTCTAGTTGTTTTGAAGGTGCACTAATCACATGTGATTTAATTTAATTAACTATATTTAAACAGGAAGTGTTGCTCTTCCCGGCGATGAAACCAGATGACAACAAACCAGCACCACCAGCTGAAGGGACCTCCGTGTAACTGAACAGTACCTCATAATCATCACTGGAATGCGTCACAGCAGAGATTTATTTTTTGCTATATGAAGATTGCTTAATTTTACAATGTGTTTTCTGTCAGATCCATGGTAATGATTTGTCTGATTACCTACTTTTTAATTTACTATTGAAACATTGATTTAATAAATAAGATACTAATGCTAACAATAAGCCCATTGCATTTGTGGGGCTAGGTTCAAATCTTAATGGGTTTTGTAATCAGCATCTGTGTTATCATTGTAGATCAAGAACATACATGATACTTTACTAACCTTACAAGTTACAAAAAAAATGTAAATGAAAAGTCACATTTTTTTCTGATGGTTTCAGGTAATTTGTACGCTACCAATAAATCTAAATGTATTTTTCTCAATGTTTGACTTAAACACAAAATTTAGTTTGACTCCCAAGTATGGGACCTTTCTCTAGACATCTGTGGACCTTTCATAGATATAAGCAAGCAGTTTTCTTTAAGAAGGATGCAGGAATCTTGATTTGTTTCAAAACAAACTCCAAATTTACTGTTTTCAATGAGGAGAACAACAACTAAAACAGAGTGGCCCAGCAGTTACAACACAGAGGATCTGGATTTGATTCTCAGCCCAGTTGCTATGTGGAGTTCATATTTGTGTCTGTGTGGATTTTCACCAGTGTACTGTGGTTTTCTCTCTGTCTAGATAAACTGAAATGGTCCAGTGTACATATGTGTATGTGCCTTGCAATTGCCTAGGCTTGCTTCTAAGTAATCTATGCATACAGTGATTCCTACATAATGGAAAATATTATAGTGCACTGTAAATGAAAAGATTTAATGGTTATATTGATTGCATTGCTTTATACATATAAATTGGGGCTTTCTAATGTTTCCATAGGCTTCGCTTCTAAATGCATTAAGTTTACAGTTCTATAACTGCTCAGGGATGCATTTCCTGAAAATAGTCGATCTTCGTGAATAACGAATAAGATAGTGAACTACACAGGTAAAGAATGAGTGAGTTTTGCAAGTGTTTCTTTAAGCCCTTTGTTATCCAACATTTAGCAAGCGAGTTTAAACTACTTCTTTGTTGGCTCCTCCCCAGCATCCACGTCAGAAAATCGCAGACTCGTTCTTCTTATTTCATTTGTCAGAGATGTTGTATTGTCACACCAAACATGTGCAAAAAAAAAAATAGTAATAAAAAAAGCAATTAATATACAGTATATGGAAAAGCATACAAATTAATGTAACCTACTAGTTAAAACCTATAAAATGTGTAAAAAAGATGTAATGTGGCTTCCTTGTAAAATGGAATAATAATGAACAGCAATAGGGATCAGTTAGCCACAAGTTGTTTTTCCAAGACTCGGGGGAGCCGCTGAGGACTTGTGCAGGCACCAGAGAGGTATCCTCCGCATGTGTGCTTTAGTGTGTGGCATTCTAACTCTCTTCAGCTATGATCTGAGGATTCAACAATGGAGTCAGCGGGTATTTGTGAAAAGATCTAACCACTGTCTCTCAGTAACTAGACACCAGCAAACACACCATCCCTTGTCATTCAACACTCTCCAGAGTTGGACCAGATATAAGCATCATGTGTACTCTCAAGCCACTTGACCATGGTATCCGTAAAAAGATCCTGATAGTTGCATATCACCTGGACGTTTAGATGTCACCTGGCTCTTTTTGACAGATGTAGATGGGATTCAAGAGTGCTGCGAGCATGAATAGCGATGATCATTTTATCCACTGCACCTACAATGCCAGGTATGCCTGCAGTGGCAGGAAAACCAATTTTAGTTGGTGTCATGCAAGGAATTACTTTCTGCTGGAAATTGTATATTGTTGCATACATGGAAAAAGACTATTCTGGTCACTGCAGGCACAGATTTGAACACAGCAGCCTTGCTGAGGCTGAATGCTTCACAAACTGTGCAGGAACCCACCAGTGCCTTACAAACGAAATACATTCACAAAAAATGTAATATACTTTGTATTAACCAACAAACATCTTAAAATGAAATGAGGGGGGAAAAAACCAAATGTAATAAGTATTTGGTGTGACCACTCTTAAATTGCAGCAGTTCCGTTAGGTCTGCTTGTGTGCAGTTTCTGAAGGTATTCACGTGTTTGGGTGTTCCAAGCCTCTTGAACTTGCCGTCATTCTGCTGTAGACTCTGGCGGTCTTACTTGCTTCTGTCTCTCAAATAATCCTGGACTGGCTTGATGATTTAGAGTTCAGGGCTCTGTGACGGCCATATCATCTTTTGCAGGATTTCATGCTCTTTTTTTTTTTTTTTCTTGCAGATAGTTTTTCATTTTTTTTTTTTTTTTAAATTGTGCCATGTTTGGGGTCACACATATGCTATAGAATTAAGTTAAAACAAATCAGATGCTTCCCTTATGGTACTGCATGATGGATAAGAGTCTGTCTGTACTCTTCAGTAGTAAGAAAGCCGTCCATTTTAAACAAATCTCCTACCTCATTTGTGGAAATGCAGCCCCAAACTGGCAGAAAACCTCTACTGTACTTCACTTTTGCCTGCAGACATTCATCCATATACTGTCCCCTAGCCATTCGATGGACAGACTGCATTCTGTTAGAGCCAGCAGATTAAAATTTTGACTCATCAATCCAGAAATCTACTTGCCATTGTTCTGCATCCTACTCCTTGTGTGTTCGTGCATAGGTGAGTTGCTTGCCATGGTTTCCATCTCTGAGGAATGGCTTTTTGGTTGCAATTCTTCCATGAAGACCACTTTTGATTGGAATTCTCTGGACTGTAGATGGGAATACCAGGGCCCCAGTTTCTCGTGCCAGTTCTGAGCTGATAGTTGCTGGGCATTTTCCAGTTTCAAAGAGGGAGTTAAATTGATGCATTTCTTGACTGCTGGATTCAGTTTCTGTGGCCGACTGCTGTGTTTCCAGTTCTCAAACTTAACCCATTTTGATTGAGCTTCTATAGAAGAGCTTAGACAGCACATATGGGAACACCTGTCTGTTTGGGAGTAACTTAGAATGATGCAGGATGATCACCATGAGCTCTGTTGCTATATTCACTTTTGCCGTAGAGTATGATTTGCAAGTTAAACCGCCACATCATTCGCAGCCTTACTTTTTTGTATGGTTGAGCCATGCAAAGTCTTATTTCCTCAACACAGCTGTTTCCCATTGCATTAATCTCTTTGGATTAACCTACACTTTGTCATTTGATCATTACAACCTGTTTATTATTTTTGCGTCATGCTTTTTTTAACTGGAAAGTGGTCTATTACTATAGTAATTCTTTCTTTAAGAAAATTCAAATATTGTATTGCTTGACTTTTGGCAAAAGCACGTTTGGAACTCTAAAATATGTTCTCTTCTATTGAGTCACTAGTCCAGGTAACATAAAATAATTATCTTAAAACATATTTTGTGAACTGTTCTGAAGTAACAGAAATGGTGTTTTGTCTCGTATGATATTCTTGTTCAAATTGCTTTACTAGTTGATTTTTTCCTAATGTTTTTGTTTGCTTTGTTTTCTATCCACGTATTTATTGAAGTTGGTCACTCAGGTTGGAATGCCAAGAGTCAGAGCTTAACCACTTAGTTCAGTGTAGGGATGTTAGCTTGCATGAGACACCAGTCAATCAATCACAAAGCATGCACAAATAACACCACACACAGTTTACACACTACACAGAGTTTACAAAATTAGAGAATACATGTCTTAGAGAACCACCCTATCAGACCACAAGGAGAACATTAAAACTCCATGAGATGTAACCAAGGCTGGTACCCAAGTGATGCGAGGCTTTACCACTTCTTGTTTAACCCACTGCACAATCAGTGTTAAAAAACACTGTTTTTCCACTAACTCCACTAACTTGTAAGATAATCAAGTTTGAGTAGCATAGGCCAATGGTTTTCAAGTTTAGTCCTGAGGGACCCCTGTGGTTTCATCTTTTTGTCCCAGTCAACGTCTGTTTTCAACTGCATTGCCACCTTAGTTACACAAGCTACTATTTCCCAATTTATATATTTTGGTGGCAATCTAGAAATTATACAACTTGGTTTACTAAATATTTCGTGGAACGTAGACAGCGTTTTTGTATTTTGTGTATTGTAGCAGTAATTTAGTGTATTTTTCTTTTAATCTTGCCTTATTAAGATTTTCATCATAATCATAATGATTTTCATTCTACTTTTGTTTGTGTTCTGTTATTTCCTAATGAATTCGCTAGTGGGACTAATACTAAAGTAGCTATAGTCCAGAGTTTCCCCAACCTCAGTCCTGGGAGTACGCTGTGGCTGCAGGTTTTTGTTCCAACCAGCTTCTGTTTTTAATTGGACTCCTGGGCTAATTAAGTGATGTGTTATTTCCCAAGTTCTGTGTTTTGGGAACAATAAATATTTTATTTATTTATATATATATATATATATATATATATATATATATATATATATATATATATATATATATATATATATATATATATATATATATATATATAGAGAGAGAAGAGAGAGAGAGAGAGAGAGAGAGAGAGAGAGAGAGAGAGAGAGAGAGAGAGAGAGAGAGAATAATGTATTTTGTTCTTTTTAACAATATTTTCATCTTTATTTTCAGTCTATTTTTCTAGGTGTTCTAATTGTTTAATGAATCCATTATTTAGTAATTAGTGGGTCTGATGCTAAAGTAGCTGCAGCCTTTGATTATTCAGCGTTGTTTGCCTGGGTGTCTGCTCTGCTTATTTTTAATTGTCATTAATAAGATACAATGAAGGGGAAAAACTGCACAGAGAAAGGGCAAAATATAATGAAATCAACAAAAGAGAGTTAAGCATTTAAATCTATAACAAAAACAGAAATATTTCTACATGTCTTTTAAATATAAAAATCATGCTGCTGTGCTTTTCTGAATGTACGTAGAATAACAGAACAATAATACCAGCTAAAGAGATCAGTGCTATCAGGTGTTGTCACTGATTAGGAATCTGGTTGGAACAAAAATCTGCGGCCACAGTGGGCCCCCAGGACCGAGGCTGGGAAACACTGCTATAGCCTTTCAGAGTTCGGTGTAATTTGTCTTGGTGTCTAATCCTCTTGTCATTGTCATTATTAGGATACAATTTAGTAATGAAACCACAAATAAAGATGAACAGAAAAATAAAAGAGAATTAAGAATTTAAAACCATGGCAAAAATACAAAGTTTCTTATGAAAATCTTAAATGACTGTGATTCTGGATTCAAAAAATGTGAAGAATCAAAGACCAGCTAAAGTCATATGAAAAAGTTTGGGAACCCCTCTTAATTCTTTGGATTTTTCTTTATCATTGGCCGAGCTTTCAAAGTAGCGACTTCCTTTTAATATATGACATGCCTCATGGAAACAGTAGTATTTCGTCAGTGACGTTAAGGTTATTGGATTAACAGAAAATATGCAATATGCATCATAACAAAATTAGACCGGTGCATAAATGTGGACACCCCAACAGAGATATTACATTAATACTTAGTTGAGCCTCCTTTTGCTGTGATGGCCATTCCAGAACATTGTACTTATCCTTCTGCATGAATGCCTTTGTAGATTTTGAACTGTGTTTTGGGTCATTGTCTTGTTGGAATATCCAACCCCTGCGCAACTTCAACTTTGTGACTGATGCTTGAACATCATCCTGAAGAATTTGTTGATATTGGGTTGAATTTATCCAGCCCTGGACTTTAAGAAGGGCCCCAGTCCCTGAACTAGACACACAGCCCCACAGCATGATAGAACCTCCATCAAATTTGACAGTAGGTAGCAGGTGTTTTTCTTGGAATGCAGTGTTGTTCTTCCGCCATGCAAATCGCTTTTTGTTATGACCAAATAACTCAACTCAATTTTTGTCTTATCAGTCCAAAGCACTATGTTCCAAGATGAGTCTGGCTTGTCTCAATGAGCATTTGTATACAACAAGCGACTCTGTTTGTGGCGTGAGTGCAGAAAGGGCTTCTTTCTCATCACCCTGCCATCCAGATGTTCTTTGTGCAAATTGCGCTGAATTGTAGAACGATGTACAGATACACCATCTGCAGCAAGATGTTCTTGCAGGTCTTTGGAGGTGATCTGTGGGTTGTCTGTAACCATTCTCACAATCCGGCACATATGCCGCTCCTGTATTTTTCTTGGCCTGCCAGACCTGGGTTTAAGAGCAACTGTGCCTGTGGCCTTCCATTTCCTGATTACATTCCTTACAGTTGAAACTGACAATTTTTAAACCTCTGAGAGAGCTTTTTGTAGCCTTCCCATAAACCATGATACCAAACAATCTTTGTTTTCTGATCTTTTGAGAGTTACTTTGAGGATCGAATGATGTTACTCGTCAGAGGAGAGTCAAAGGGAAGCACAACTTGCAATTGACCACCTTAAATACCTTTTCTTATGATTGGACAAACCGGTCTATGAAGTTCAAGGCTTAACAAGCTAATCCAACTCACTTTTTCACTAAAAATCTTTGTTTGGAAAACACCCCAGTACTCAGATGTTCCTAGGAAAAGAAAGACATAATGCTGTTATCTTTTTTTGTTGAAAGTACAGTAAATTATTATGCAGGCTGAGAAGGGTTCCCAAACTTTTTCATATGACTGTAATTCGGTGAAGAAATTAGTTAGGGGTGAAAATGACTTGCTATACAACTGGTTGGAGAAAAAACCTGTAGTGTTAGTTGTCCCAAATGATGGAATTAGTTGACTTGTCATCTGTGTCCTGGCTAGTTCTTTACACTGCACAATAATATATTTTAGTAGACAATGGAAGAACGGTACATACTGTATAAATAGATGTGACTACAATTAATGTTCCTGGCACTGCCTCCTCATTAGGTGGATGTAGATGTACCTCTGTGTGCTCCCTGAGAATAACAGCAGCAATGTTACCTCTTTCTTTAACTTAATAGTTTCCTTCACTGATTTTGTCAAACAGTGGGTCCTAAGGATGCGGCCATGACAGGCAAAGACCACTTTTTGGCCAGCAGTTACCTCTGCTAGTCAGATCTTCAATGCACATCTCTAGCCTCCCCAATATGAAACTGCCTAAAAGTTTAAGTCTCTCGGCGCTGGTCCACAGAAGCTGTTGGTGACATCTGACAGGTCAGATGTTATACGAGGCAGCGAGAAAAATAATGAGTCAAATCAGGACATAAACCAGGAAATCAAGAGCAAAAACATAAAGCAAAATTCAGAGTCAAAAGAAAGGGAAAACTTCAGTACCAGTGGATCAAAATTAAAAAAGATTCAAAATAATAAAGTGCAAGAGGGTTTTTTGGTTAGCAAACTCGAATTGAGCCCTGAGGATGAGCTTTTAACCCATCACGATGTTACCGTCCCCACCGTGACTCCATCCTCAACTGTGACCGCTGTGTCATACCAACAAGTACTCAATATCGAGGTGTTCATCAAAAATGGTGGTGGAATTGCATCAAATAAATTACAGAAATCAAGGAATTGTTGAAAGAATGGAAGTCCTTGTCTTCAAAAAACTCTAATGGGAACTCTTAGAAGAGCAAAACTGCTAATAATCAAGCAAATAAATTTAATAAACATCCACATTATAATATTCGGCACCTCTCTTTAACCAGATGTGCAAAACATTTAGGCCTCGAGTCAAAAGACATTTTCAAGAAGGACCACTGAAGGACCATGCTCAGCCTATATATTTAAGGTTGGTGAGGAGGTGCTTTAGTGGTTCGATCAGGTTTTCACCCACAAAGCACAATAAACATTAGAGAACAACACAAAACACATAGAAACTAAATAACAAAATACACAAAACAGTATATTTACTTAATTTAACACATTAATGTAGTGTTTCCCTTGTACATACAAAATAGTACATTAGAAATAATAGAAAATATAAAACAAATTAAAAGAAACATAACAGACAGAATATCAGAAGTCACAGTGCCAGTCTTGGCATCCATGATTTTGAATTGTGTGGAAAACGTTTTAGCTAGTATCAGATCTACTACGTAAATCAGGGCTTTATGTGTTTTGAGACTGAGAGTTAGATTTGCATATTGGGCTTTGGTATTTTGGTTCTAATGATCTTTGGGCACGAACTTTTTGACAAGTATTATTATTATTATTTTTGCTTTATCTCCTGGCCCTGTTATCTTCTTTCTTCCCATTTACTATCTTGACAGAACTATCTTATCGCTTCTCTTTTAAACTACCAACTGTCACATCAATGGCTTTTTGCTATTACTAAATTACTGTTCACTCTTTAACAATTTTTTACACAAAATGTGGGAGCTAATAATTCCAAATCGTAACTGAGATTTTTTATTCTTTGTGGCTTATTAGGTAATAGCTTTACATCTGTTACATGGTTTAGCAACATCAATTAACACCTTTAATTGAGCGTAAAACTTTCTAGCCTTGAATATCTTCAGCAGTGGAAAACAAACTGGCTTAGTGTTGATGTTTTATTATTATTTATGATGTGTCGTTATTCCGATTTTTGTTTTTTATATTTTTGTTTGGTCGCCTCCATTTTCTGGCAGTCTTTACATGGTTTCAGTCATATTGCTCATTAGTTCATATGTTTCTTGCCAATCTCATAACATGGAGGTCACACAACAAATTGTGTCATTGCTTCCCACCTATGTAAGATGGTGGCATGCACCTTCTGCAATCTAAGCTCTTGGATCCACAATACAGTTATATTAATTTGATAGGATATAGTTAAGGGCAACTAAAACAAGTTAGTTCTGCCCTCCTGCCTGTTCTTAGACATTGATATCTGTCTTTTAATTTATTTGATTCCATTATTTCCCAATCACTGTCCCTCTCTCTATATATTTCCCTTTGGATACCTTCCTGCATGTGGGGTGTCCATAACATATATATATATATATATATATATACTATATATATATATAATATACTATATATATATATAATATACAGAATATATATATAATATACAGTATATATATATATACTAGCAAAATACCAGCAGGAGAAGTAGTGTGTTAAAGAAGCAAAGAAAAGAAAAGGAAACATTTTGAAAATAACGTAACCTGATTGTCAATGTAATTGTTTTGTCACTGTTGTGAGTGATGAGTGTTGTTGACATATATATATATATATATATATATATATATATATATATATATATATATATATATATATATATATATATATATATATTTACACACACACACATAAACATATATATATATATATATATATATATACATATCTATACATATACACATATATACATACATATATATCTACATATATACACACACAGCTATTTCGTATCAGTGCAATACGCTGTTTGTTAAAACGGTTGACTCTCGCTCTTACGTGCAATAACAAATCAAATCATTCAGTTGTCTTTGCTCATATGTCATTTTAGAGCTGGACGCCTGGCATCTTTTTGGCCACAAGTTCGTTTCTGTTTGGTGTGAGGTTCTGTGTTGTGGAGATTCTCAGGATGGATTGCAGGTGCTCATCAGTGAGGCGACTCCTGTGTGCTGTTTTGTTAGTCTTTATCACTGAGAAGAGCTTCTCACATAGATATGTGCTACCAAACATGCACAAGGTTCGAGCCGCATGTAGACGGACTTTTTTTGTTCTTCAAAGTCACCAAAGCGCCGTGCAAACTCAGTGCGCAGTGCGCTCAGTTTATCAGCAAAGTGCGATTTGGGAACACCGTAGTGACGACTTGGTTTAACATTACTTGGCAACAGGGAAAGTGGGGCAAGGTGAACTGGTGCATTTGTGTCTCCCATAAAAGCAGCTTCACTTGAAATCACTTTGTGATTGTGCACGGGTTAAAACGTCCGCTGAAGTGTCAGATTCTTATTTAATTATGCTGCTTTCTGTATCTTCTGCATTGCATTCAGGTTACCCTGATGTTTTATCTCATAGTGCCGTCTTAGATTAAATTCTGTAATTACAGCCACATTAGCTCCACAAATGAGACACACGGGTTCAGTAAACATATACTCAGCCTCCCATCGGTTTTTAAAGGCTCTATTTTCAGAATCAACTTTTCTCTTCAGCATCTTGTGAGCTAGCTTCACAATAACTTGTTCGGCAAGGCGGCTGAAGCGCTGCATTATGGGATCTGTAGTTTATTGTGTTACCAGCGCTTCATATACCCGGCTTTAATAACAATAATACAGTATATAAAATGATCTCGGGCGGATATAATTACACGCCGGGCGGATGTGGCCCTGCCCTTGAGTTTGACACATATGGACTAAATAGAACTTGAAAAGATATATTTTTTCAAATGTGATCGCGCAATTCAAATAGAGTTGACGCAGCACTACAGCCTGCATCCTCCCTCGCTGTTACTTTTTACCGCTCATCTAATGAATACACTGAGTATGGCTTTACCAAAACAATCATTGATGGTGAATAAATTATCCATTATTCGAGTATGTAGATCGGCATATATATATATATATATATATATATATATATATATATATATATATATATATATACATATATATATATACCCGCGATCGCAGGAGAAGTAGTGTGTTAAAAAGCTAGAAAAGAAAAGGGAACATTTTAAAAATAACGTAACATGACTGTCAATATACAGTATTTGTTTTGTGAGTGTTACTGAGTGTTGCTGTCATCAAGGATTTGATTATCATTATTTCTTTCAATCAGGTTCGTATTTGTAGGATGTGTTGTGTTCAAGTTACATTCCGTGTTTGTCAATCGTTGTAAAGATGACAGGTTTCATTCATCGATTCATTTCTTACTGCATCAATAAACAGCTCGTCTTCTTCTTTATCTGAGACCTGACACACTGCATGCACGGGTTTTTTACACTGTCTTCCTTTAGCGGGACATTGACTTTTTCCACCGTGTGCTTTGTTTCCGCAGTAGCTGGATTTATGAATATGCTTATTAGACGCTTCATATTTTTTGCTGCCTTTTCAATTGTGTAATTCGGTTTTGGTCAGCTCTTTGGAACTGTTGCCTTTTATCTGTGCACTGCGCCAGTTCACGTGAGCCACTCGGTGTACATGCATCGAAGTTTCCCAGCTGTGCTGGTGCCATCTCGTGCTATGTCCATGGCTGTATTTAATGTTACCTTAGTCCTGGCACTTAAAACTTTCTCTCGCAGTTTCGCTGAGTTTGTGTCAAACACCACCCTGACCATCTCATCTTCCTCTCCATAAACACAGTCCTTCACCCGTGAATATTTAGTGGGAGTTTGCTATTGGATTGCCGCTGACGGACGGCCTTATATGGGCAGGCACTAAATTACAAACGCCAGCGGCAGCCTGTCTATGAACTTAATTTAAAGTGTAGGTTTACATCGTGCTTTGTTTCCGAAGTAGCAGAACTCATGAATATGGTAGTATATGTCACTCGCTCGCTTCTTATTGTTTCGCTGCCTTCTCAATTATATAATGCATGTTTTCTTCAGCGCTTTTTCGAGGTCTTCCTGGTTTTCTATGTACTGCGTGATTACGTGGGAGGCGTGATGATGTCACACGAAACTCCGCCCCACGGCGTTCAAGCTCATCTCCATTACAGTAAATGGAGAAAAACAGCTTCCAGTTATGACCATTACGCGTAGAATTTCGATATAAAACCTGCCCAACTTTTGTAAGGAAGCTGTAAGGAATGAACCTGCCAAATTTCAGCCTTCCACCCACACGGGAAGTTGGAGAATTAGTGATGAGTGAGTGAGTGAGTGAGTGAGTGAGTGAGGGCTTTGCCTTTTATTAGTATAGATATTTTTTTTTTTTAACTGACTTTGTCACAGTTATTATTTGAATTATTGACTCTTGCATCTCCAAGATGTTTGTTTCTTCACCAATTTAGCTTTCACTGCTGACAAAGTGCAATGGGGCATCACTCAGCCCTGTCGTCTCGGGGCTCAATGTAATTATCAATCACTGTCACACTATTGGTACATCTGCCTGAATGGCTTGTCAAATGAACATCAAGAGATAACCTAACATGATTTTTAGATATCTAAATGTCTATTAAAGATACTGTATATCACAATATGTTCTTTTTGTTACAAATTCCTGAAATGCATTTCAAGATCTCTCCAATTTCCCCTGCAATTCAAGATATTTCAAAATGTGTTTGGTCCTCCTAAAAATTAAGTGGAATTTAATAAGGCAATCCAATAATGTATTTCAAACACCATATCTTAAAAGGTATTTGAAATATTGTATCATCAATTGAGTAAAAAGTTATTTAAATATATTTTGAAATTTGATTCTAATTTTCTAAAAAGAATTTGAAATATTTTAAAATGAATTTTGAAGTAAATTTATAGATAAAGTGGTTCTTGAAAAATGTGAAATGTTTACTTTTCATTTCTTAAACAATGTAAGAAAAGTATGTTACCTGAACTCCAATAGTTAATGAAAATTATGTAATAACACATACAAAATATGTAACATACAAAATACATTTTTCATTATTTACTAAATATAACACATTTGTTTAGCATAAATCAATAATTTGTGCTAAGGTATGTGCACCTTTTCAATCAGTAAGCAATTATTTCACATTATTTTTGCATGTATGACTGCAACTAATTTCTGCTATGAGGAATTACGCCCAATATTCCTAACAAAATGAGAATGCGATTGATTGTCTCGCACGAACAATTCACTTCATGCCCTGCCAAATTTCAGCTCGACTAAAACCTGTGCAGTTTTTTCAACAATCCATCTCCTCTTAGATCATGCCCCATCCAGTTTTGAAGCTGTCTTCTCTCAGTTTCAAACATGCTCCTTTCTTCACCAGTCGTTTCCAGCACATGTTCATTAAATGTACGTATCCATCCAACTGATTTTTTTCTATCCTTCTCCAACATTTCAAAAGCATCCAAACTATTTACAGTCGGGCCCATAAATATTTGGGTAATAACACAATTTTCATGATTTTGCTCTGTACACCATCACAATGGATTTAAAACAAAGCAATCAAGCTGTGATTGAAGTATAGACTTTCAGCTTTAATTCAAAGGGCCTAATAAAAATAGTGTATGAGCTGTTTAGACATTTTTATACATGGTCCCCATATTTTCAGGGGCTTAAAAGATTTTGGACAAGCTAACATAATCATAAATATATGTGGAATATTCCACTACTTTGCATTGAAAAGCACTTGTTTTGCTTTTGCAGTATGTTTTGGCTCATTGTCCATCTGTACCATCAAGCATTGTTCAATCAGTTTTGCAGCATTTTGGCTGAATCTGAGCCTAACTCTATACACTTCAAAATTCACCATGCTTCTTCTGCCAGCAGTCATATCATCCATAAACACTAGTGACTGACTCCCATGCATAGCCATGCATGATCATGCCATAAGCTCCTCCACCATGTTTTACAGATGATGTGGTATTCATCGGATCATGAGCGATTTCTTATCTTCTCCATACTCTTCTCTTTACAACATTCTGGTATGTATTGATCTTAGACTCCTTTGTCCAAAGAAAATTGTTCCAGAACTAGACAATCTTTAAAAAAATGTTTTCTGGCAAAGACTAATCTGCCCTTCCTATGCTTGAAGTTTACCAGTGGTTTGCACCTTGTGGTAAACCCTCTGTCTTAACTTACATGAAATCTTCTCTTGATTGTAGACTTTGGCAATGATAGGTCTACCTCCCAGAGAGTGTTCTTGGTTTGGCTAAATGTTGTGAAGGGATTCTTCTTCACCAAGGACTGAATTATGCAATCATCCAGGCAGGTTTTCCAGACCTTCTCATGATGCTGTGGTCACCGATGATGTCACTTCCAGGCCCGATGATGTCACTTCCGGTTCCTGCCCCGATTACATCATTTCTCCTGCCTGGCTTTAAAGCTGCCATATTTGCCTGTTATTACTGTTCTACTTTTGGACTGAAGTCTGTTGAGACCTGTTCTATGGAACCAACCTTTCAATTTTGGCAGCCTAATTGAAGTATCTAGGTGGCTGCCCCCAAATCTTTTCCTGTGTCTGTCCAAGCTTTTCACAGCATCAACACCTGTAAACACTACATGGAATTTACAGATATTCTTTTAGAAAAGTAAGAAGTATTTTTTTTTAACAAGGATTTAATAGTAAAGACAGAACTTTTACAAAATTGCAATAAAAACTTACAACGGTTCAAACAGCAGTGCATCTAAAACTAATGTTCACTTATCTTAAAATTAACTCTTTCTTTGTATTTCATTTTTGCATTCATTTTTACCCCAACCCTTACAAGCCTACTATTGAAGTATCCCCACAGCCTGCTGCCACAACCATGCTGCACAATGGTATGGATAGTGTACTTTTGATAATGCACAGTGTTTGGCTTGGCCAAACATGGCTGTAGCTGCGTTTATCCAAGCTTGTAAATGGGATTCAGCAAAAGCCTGACGCATTGAAATGATTCCACATACAAAATATCTTCATTTTTAAAAATGTTACTTAAAATTCAAAGTAAAACAGTTCACACAAAAAAGAGGAAATTGAAATAGCAAAAAATTAGAAAAGTTCCTGTTTAAGAGACATTCTGTTCAAAACTTAAATCTTGTTACATTTCTAATCATTACAAAAACAGCTGACTCAATTAACACACTTTATCTTAGTTATTGCAAGAAAGTTCTATCTCTTATTAACTTACAGGGGGTAAAATGGCTATACCATTGTCTATGCCTATGACTAAGTAAACACTAATATGAATTTAACTTAACCTTAAGCATTACTTCCTAAGATTGGCTCTTACAATGGCATTTAGTCTGATGGCCAAAATGTTCAATTTAAGCTGAGATAAACTGCATTTATACTTCAATCAAATGAAACCCCTTTGCTACAGACAGGTGATCTACATGTAACTAATTATGTGACTTCTGAAACTAACTGGCTTCATCAGCATTGATTTAGGTGTGTTATATTAAAGGGGGTGAATATTTATTTATAAATTATTTTGTGTTTTATATGTGTAATTAGTTTATACCACTTTTCTGAGATATGTTTTCTCCAAAGAGTTGATCAGTGTCAAAAAAAAAATAATTCCACTGTGATTCAATGTTGTATGACAATAAAATCTGAAAACTTCCAAGGGGGTGAATACTTTTTTATAGGCACTGTATGTAACAACATGAACTGCATTTGAAGACGTCTCTTGAGATATCTCTAAATGTTAATTTGGCTTGTTATAATTGCTGATGATGGCAGCCCACTTCTAATTCTTGGAGACCTGAATATCCACATGTACAGCAAACTTTCTTGTTCTTCTTTCCTCCTTTAGCATCACACAGCTCCACACAGACCCCACTCACAAGATGTGCTTTCTGTTTGACCTTGTTCTATCATGAAAATGCACTCCCACAAATGCAACTGTCACTTCTCTACGCATATCTGACCACTTTTTCATTCAGTTCTCTCTGCTGCTTCCCTGTTCTCACTCTTCTCCCTCCCCAACACTGTATCCTTTCGTCAACACCTTCACTCTTTCTGGCAACCTTTTCTCTTCCATAGTTTCCTCTGTTCTCCCTCCTCCTGACCACTTCTCCTCTCTTGACACCAACAATACCACAGACATCCTATGCTCGAAGACACTCTGATCCTTGGCTCAGACACCTAGCTAAGTATCAGTCCCTTCTTGCAACCTTTTCTTCTGCCACCATCAATGCTAAGGTAAGGGCCTACCACACTAGAATTAACAACACCACTGACACACGCTTTCTGTTCTCTGCTTTCACTTCCCTTCTTAACCTCCCTGTCTGCTGATGACTTTGCCACCTTTTTCCAGGATAAAGTGGCTACCATCAGCTTTCAGTTCTCACCCTCACTGCCACCCATTATGTCTCATTCCAAGCAACACCCAATATTCTTCACATCCTCTCCACTGTCTGACATGGATGTTTCCAGCCTCCTCTCCAATCATTCACTCCCTGTCCACTTGATCCTATTCCCTCACATCCCCTTCAGGCCATCTCCCCCTCACTCTCTCCTACAGTTACACACATCGTTAACACTTTGCTCAGCACAGGGACATTCCCTAACATTTTGAAACATGCTCTAATGACCCCACTTCTTAAAAGAACAACACTCATTTCATCCCAAGTTATCAATTACAGACCTGTCTCTCTCCTGTCCTTTCTTTCCAGAAACCTTGAACATGCTGTTAACCATATTTCGTCTTTTGTTGTAAAGAATGAATTGCTTGATACCAACCAGTCTGGTTTCAGAAGGAACCACTTGACTGAGATGGCTTTACTAACTGTGTTAAACCAGTTACACCATGCTAGAGCTATCAACATGTCATCAGTACTGATTCTGCTAGATATCTTTTCTGCTTTCTTGCTACCCTCTCTGACAATGGCATCACTGGGACTGGTCTCAGATGGTTTTATGCTTACATCTTGGGCAGATCCTACAGTGTGTCCTGACAAGGGGAGTTGTCAAAGGCACACCAGTCATGCACTGGTATACCCCAAGAACTGGTGCTGGGTCCTCTACTCTTCTCTCTGTACATAACCTTGCTAGGCTCCATCATCCAATAGCATGGGTTCTCTTATCAGCCCTATGCCAATGATACACAGCTGTACCAGTTGTTCCCCCTGGAGGACAACACTGTATCAGCTTGAATGTCTGCATGCCTTTACCATATCTCAGCCAGGATGAAGGGCCAAATTCTACTAGTCAACCTGGCAAAAACTGAACTTCTTGTGATCCCAGTCAGCCAGCAGTTCAACTCCCCAACTCTGTACAGTTTTGCTCACTATCGCTAACACCTGTCAGGTCAGTCCTCAACCTTGGGTGGTAACTGATGAGCAACTGTCTTTTTCTGACCACATTTCTACTGTTTCTCGTTCATGCAGGTTCATGCTGAACAACATCTGTAAGATCAGACATCACCTGACAGAGTATGCAGCACAACTTCTGGTCTAGGCTTTGGTCTTGTCAAATCTAGACCACTGCATCATACTTCTGTCAGGAGTACCCGCATGTGCTATCAAGCTGCTGCAAATGGTCCAAAATGCAGCAGCCCATGTTATTTAACTCGCAGAGACAGGCATACGTTACTCCTCTCTTCAGGTCACTATATTGGCTTCCTGTAGCAGCACACATTAAGTTCAAATCCCTGATGCTTGTCCACTGAGTAGTCAATGGGTCAGCACCTGAGTATATGGAGACACAGTTGAAGTGCTATGCTCATTCTTGCTCCCTCAGTTCTGCCATGGAACAGCATCAAAAGATACTACTTTTATGTGGCATCAAGTCTCAACCCAGACTCTTTTCCTGTGTGGTTATGAGTTGGTGGAACGGGCTGCTGACCTCCATCTGTACTGCAGACTGCCTCATTGTATTTAAGAAGTGATTGAAAACCCATCTGTTCTTTGAATATCAGTTTAATTGGAAAAAAACCTCTCTGTACAATACATAATATTCTTGGTTATTTGGCTAGGTTTATTTGCTTTATTGATTGTAATGTTTGATTGTGCCTGTATGAGTTATTCCATCTAAACATGTGGCGATCAACTTATGTTACCTGTCCTATTACATTTGCTGAACAAACAGGCTCTAGCCTAATGTCACTTGATTGTTTACCTCTTTTGTAAGTCACACTGGATAAAAGTGTCTGCTAAACAAATTAATGTAAATGTAAATTGCTGGACTATCTTGTTGGCTTACTGTTGGGCTGTGCAGATTGTGCATTTCATCCTTCAGTAAAGCAATTCTCTAGCAGATGGGAGAAACTGTATTTTTGCAGACTGATGGCATTATCTGCTTACTCCACCTCAACACTGTTAAAAATTCTCCTGTACTGTGTGTGTCTGTACAGTACTGTTTGTGCATTTAGGCTGTCCAGGGTGGGGTATGGTATCCAACTGTCCTTTGATTACGTCTGTTACGTTTTTCTTGAGTATTATGTCATCCAAGAGTTTCAGTTCTCATTCTGTTTCCCAAAATCTTCTGGAATGTGCTGTATGTTTGTTTCCTTTACACAGACACTGCAGCAACTTTGACTGTGCAGTAATGCAACTGGCACAATATAAAAAATAAATATTTCTTTGAAGGATACTTAGAGAAATCTACAGAAAATGCATTAATGTCCTTACAATAACCTCAGTAACTAATGCAAGTTAATTTTTTTTAGTAATGGTGATGGTTTCAATAATTTGACTATAACTTTGCTGTTCTAATATAAATACTGTAAATAGTTGCTGAACCAGTTTTTGCATCATCAGGCCAGGGCTTCTAATTGTTATATAAGTGTCAGGTGGCGCAATAAGGTGTCATACCGGAGTTGTAGGCTGACGTAATAAAAGCAAGGCAGGGCAGCCAATTGATGGACTGCGTTATTTGTCTCGGAAGGATCCGCAGCGTGCACAACATATTGCTTGAGGCCCTCTCGGTGGAATACCTCAGCTCCTCTACGGGACGATACTCTGCTTCTACAGCGTCTTTTCAAATACTATTGGGATAAAACACAAAACAAGGCGTACTCGTGCAGTTGCACAGGGACGGCACAAGTATGTCCTCGATACGCAGTGAAAACAGCACGAGGGAAAAATAATAGGCGTTCCGGACTTTTGAACCGTCTCAACTCCTCATCAGTCAGAGCTGTCGGCTCATGAAAGGGCGTCAACCTCCGCCATCCAACGAGCGAGAGGAGGCGGGGAGTGTCCTTGTCCCCGCCCACCCGCGCGCACGCCGCTGTGCTTGCTCTGGTGCTGTTCTCACGCGTTCTTGAGTAGGAAGCACGCGCGCCTGTCTTTGCGCTTTTCTCACGTCATACAGATAGAGCCGCCGTGAAGATGGCGATGAGAGTAGCATTTCGGTGTGTCTCCGCAAACTTTGCTGCTGCCCTGCCATTGCGTAGCCGAGTTGTGCCCCAACCCGTGTACCGGCTGTCCTGGCCCCGGACTTTGACGACCTCCTCTCCTTTATCTTCAGGTGAGACTAAACGATGCTGTTACTGAACGAAACTGGTGAAGTTAGGAGTCTGTCGGTTATTCGGGGCGCCCAAGGTTACAAGTGAACAGATGACTTTTGGACGCCGCATGATTGCAAGGATGAACAATAAGTTCGTGGCTTGGTTCAACTTTATTTTCGCTTAGGCCTTAGCGTTGTGTTAGTGCATGCGAGGGAGACGTGTGTATTGGCATTCTTAGCTGGAAAGTTGCATCCAGTTGTTGCAACATCAGCTATTTTTTGCAGTATTCATTCTCCGATGCTTCCTGTTGACAATAAAGGAAGAAGAACTGAGATTACAGGCTGTATTCGTTTTTATGACAAGAAAAATGAAACCGAACTTGATTACTCAATCTAGCCTGAAGTCTTATGATTTTACTACCCACCATCGCCAGAATTCTTGGGATTTCGTAAAAGTTAGCCACAGTGGGAAGGAGGGTATTGTGAAATACTTTTTTTAGCTAATGTTGAACTGCAGGTCTGTACACGTGAGGTCTTAGTGCTTTCGTTTTTACGAAATAAGTTTGTGTCATCTCGTGTACATGTACAGGTACGAAGAGCTTCTTCTGGTGCTTTTTAAGGGAAAGTAACATTTACAGTAAGGTGCAGGTTCTGTTTAATGACAGATGCTGGCATGCGCTGTGCTACTGTAAGCTGCAGATTTGCTGTTTTTGCACTTTTTTTTTTCTAAAAGGGCTAATCTGTAAATGCAGTGTACAGAATAGAAAAATGAAATATTTGTTAGTACTGTAGTATATTCTTTAGTCCATCCAACCATCTGGACAGAAAGTGATAAGAAGGGGAAAAAAAAAGCGGAAATTTAAATGGACACGGGAAACTTGCTAAAACCACACTGATTGCACCCTATCTGGGTCTTGGATTCAAGTGGTCTGATGCAGTAGAGCTAATTTATCTTGGCGGTAAGAGCTGTGATTGTATTTAGGAGCAACATGCTTACAGGGTTTTACATTACAGTTTGAGGTACTATGACCACACATTTCGTCATGTACTAATTAATAAAAAAATGTTTGTTATACCTTGAGATTTTTTTTTCTTTCATTTTTTGGACACTAGCTTCTCCTGCCACCCTGCTCAGGATAAATGAATGAATGAATGGATGGATGGTGGTGCGGTAATTGAGCTAGGAAAAAGAAAAAAATGACCAAGGGTAAATGTGAAACATAGGGTACATTTTAAAAGTTATCATTAGATAATGAGTACAGAGTAAACTTTTTAAGTTATCTGTCATGATAGCAGTTTTATGCCATATGTTTCAACTCACACATGATTCAAGAAATTATTTTTTTTAATATGGAATGTGATTTTTTTTTTTTTTTAATAAAGTTCTTATTCTGATATATTTGCTGTAAATTTAGGCAGTTACAGTACTGTATACAGGATGAAGTTTTTGATTTTTATTTCTACCATTTCATAAAATTGTTCATCCACCTAATATATAATATATATTCTAATCTTTTTATTCTCTTCTGGATCACGTATGCAATAACTTCCCGATATTGAATACTTGTGACATTACTGACACTATAAATCTATAAAACTGGAAACCAGTGTCAAACCAGTGTGCCCTGGCACAAGTTTTGTCGGCAGTCAATACAGGGTGGTCCTGATCTAATTATGCAGATCCAGATTGTTTGGATGACTTTTATTTATGTGGGGACAATTCCAGTTCGGTGCAAAGACGATTCTTCATGTCGTCAGTGCACACACTTCTTGATGGTCTGGGATTTTTTGGGTGATTTTCTGTGTAATAAACTTGTTATAGTATAATGAAAATTGCATAATTAGATTTGCACCACCCTATAGTATGGCATGGTCTCTGACAGTTTTTTGTTACAGAATTGAGGACCCATCCAAAAAAAAGGGTTTCTTTTACCATAACATTGTGGTAGTTTATTTTCATTCCTGTTTTATGAAAGGTCATTCCATGAGATTTTTATCTGTAATTGTATCCTTGAACTGAATGATGCCAGTTCAATAATAAATAGATGTACTCTGTGGAAAGTGGTACCAAAATCCTTATAATATTGCACAGATAAAATTGAACCTGATATTTTACTGACACTTGTGTCAAAATGCCGGCCATATGTTTACTCAAAAAGGTGATTTTGTGTTCTTAATAGATGGATATCCATAGTTTCTTTGCAAGTGGTCTTTAACAGTCTGCATTTTCATATTGCTTAAAATTTGTAACAAAGATGAAATAATGAATTTTAAATTTAAGGATGATACTTTAATAAATTATGCATATACTGTATGTTGTGTGAATCATATGCTCAAATAAAGGGCCCATTATGCAAGATCTGACAATATAGATATAGCCACATTTAGAAATATATTGTACTTGTGTTAATGACAGGCTAGTCTGCATACTCCACATAAACTGACAAAACTGTTCCTAATACATTTTATTTTTCTCTTCTTTAGATTTTTAAATGTATTTTGATAAACTGCCAGTGGCAGCCTTTAAACATGTACTGTGTCTCCGCTTCAGATTATCCAGATGTCATTTAGCACAGTTTAGGATCTGGTTTAAACCTGTATTTTTATGCATGGACTGAAGCTAGATTTGGAAGCAGTTGATGCATTTTAATTGACCCCTTGGGTTATCCTATACAAGCTAGATAGACTGGCATTGCTCTTTACAATGATTTGTTCATTATCATCTTATTTGGAAAAAGGGAAGTGAATATAATCCTAAGAAGCAAGGAAACTAAAGTAAGGTTCAACCAAAAAACAAGTGTCATGCTTATGATAACGCTTGCACAACAGGCATATTTCAGAATCTGGGAGAGTTAGAATGCATTCATAATTTTATAAAATTTTAGTTCTAATTAAAAGAAAAATTGATTAGAACAAAAAAATGGCCTACAGGGAACTTTTATTCAAGACCTCTGAGATTAGTCCATGGCACCCAAAATACACTAAATCCTCCCTCCTTTTTTTGTAAACTGCTTTTCCAGTCTAGTTCAAAACTGAGAGTATGTCAGAAACCAGTCCAGGGCATTGTTTTTAAGTCATAATACCCAATGCTCTTTAATTGTTCAGTTTGAAAATTTTTAACAAACTCTTTCTAAGTTGTTAAATATATTAGGCTAAACATTTTAGAAGTCGCTTCCTACCTTTAAAGCACAGTTTGAATACAGTCATATGAAAAAGTTTAGGAACCCCTCTTAATTCTTTGGATTTTTGTTTATCATTGGCTGAGCTTTCAAAGTAGCAACTTCTTTTTAATATATAACATGCCTTATGAAAACGGTAGTATTTCAGCAGTGACATGAAGTTTATTGGATTAGCAGAAAATATGCAATATGCATCATAACAAAATTAGACAGGTGCATAAATTTTGGCACCCCCAACAGAGATATTACATCAATACTTAGTTGAGCCTCCTTTTACAAATATAACAGCCTCTAGGCGACTCCTATAGCCTTTGACTGTCTAGATTCTAGATGGAGGAATTTTTGAACATTCTTCCATATAAAGTCTCTCCAGTTCAGTTAAATTTGATGGCGGCCGAGCATGGACAGCCTGCTTCAAATCATTCCATAGATATTCAAGTCGGGGGACTGACTGCCATTCCAGAACATTGTACTTCTCCCTCTGCATGAATGCCTTTGTAGATTTCGAACTGTGTGTTGGGTTATTGTCTTGTTGGAATATCCAAACCCTGTGTAACTTCAACTTTGTGACTGATGCTTGAACATTATCCTGAAGAATTGTTTGATATTGGGTTGAATTCATCCGAACCTCGACTTTAAGAAGTGTCCCAGTCTCTGAACCAGCCACACAGTCCCACAGCATGATAGAACTTCCACCAAATTTGACAGTAGGTAGCAGGTGTTTTTCTTGGAATGCAGTGTTCTTCTTCCACCATGCAAAGCGCTTTCTGTTATGACCAAATAATTAAATTTTTGTCTCATCAGTCCAAAGCACTTTGTTCCAAGATGAATCTGGCTTGTCTAAATGAGCATTTTCATACAACAAGTGACTCTGTTTGTGACGTGAGTGCAGAAAGGGCTTCTTTCTCATCACCCTGCCATACAGGTGTTCTTTGTGCAAATTGCACTGAATTGTAGAACGATGTACAGGTACACCATCTGCAGCAAGATGTTCTTGCAGGTCTTTGGAGGTGATCTGTGGGTTGTCTGTAACCATTCTCACAACCCTGCGCATATACTGCTTCTGAAGTTTTCTTGGCCTGCCAGACCTGGTGGGTTTAACAGCAACTGTGCCTGTGGCCTTCCATTTCCTGATTACATTCCTTACAGTTGAAACTGACAGTTTAAACCTCTGAGATAGCTTTTTGTAGCCTTTCCCTAAACCATGATACTGAACAATCTTTGTTTTCAGATCTTTTGAGAGTTGCTTTGAGGTTCCCATGCTGTCAGTCTTCAGAGGAAAGTGAAAGGGAAACGCAACTTGCAATTGACTACCTTAAACACCTTTTCTCATGATTGGACACACCTGTCTATGACGTTCAAGGCTTAACGAGCTAATCCAGCCAATTTGGTGTTGCAAGTAATCAGTATTGAGCAGTTAACGTGCATTCAAATCGGCAAAATTACAAGGGTACCCAAATTTTTGCACAGCCAGTTTTTCACATTTGATTTAATTTCATACAACTAAATACTGCTTCACTAAAAATCTTTGTTTGGAAAACACCCCAGTACTCAGATGTTCCTAGGAAATGAAAGACATACCACTGTTATCTTTTTTTGTTGAAAGTAAATTATTATGCAGGCTGAGAGGGGTCCCCAAACTTTTTCATATGACTGTATGTTGTTAAAAATCAGATAGGGAATATAGAACGAGTATGTCATATTTTTAATCAAGGTAATTATCAATATTCAGAGGATTCAGTGGTAAAGTGAAAGGAATCAGAAAGGGTGTTAATATATTATACAGTAGTTTACATGTGTGTATTAGTGCATTTTTTGTGATAGCTATTGTAAGTATTCAAAAATAAATAACTAATTTAATTTGACCGGTTGTTATAGGCATGGTAGTCCTAAGATTTTATTATTATTTTTATTAGAAGACATCTGTCTTTATTTGCAGACAAGCACGCCTGCAACATTTGCTTTAAGTCTTAAACTATATGCACAATTCTAGGTCTTATGTGTTAGAGAGCAAACTCATATCTGGAAATTGTCATTCTAGTGAACTTTACTTCCCAAATGTGATATGGTCAAAAGAAGAGAAATGACAAATTTGAGGACATTGAAAAATGTGTGAATAAGATATCTTATTAAAATCAAGAAATGGCTATCATTATTCAGTACTTTCATATATTTATAATAGCAGTCTTGAAAGAATAATGTTTAATAAACCAACATTCTTGGACTAATATGACCAAATAGTCTGCAACCAATACCACCAAAATACAGTAATGGCCAAGTGAAATAAATTGACATAAACTGGATAGTATTGAAGACAAGCCAGGACTTTATTTTAAGCATAGTCATTCATAGGTTCATAACTAGTATACATAAACTGTTCATGCCATTTTAGATTGGCAATGCAAATTTTAAAGTTCTGTCGAATATGTAAAAATACAGTAAATGTTCTTAATTAAATTCAAGAGGAACATAAAATTAAACACGAAATATACACCAATCAGACACAACATTAAAACCACCCGTGTAGGTCCCCTTTGTAGTTAATATAGCCATGTCCTGTCCAGGCATGGATTCCAAATAACCTCTGAATGCAACCTGTGGTATCTGGCACCAAGACATTATTAATACAGCCTTTTAAGTACCTTAAGTTGTAAGATAGAGCTTGCATGGATTGGACTTTTTTTTCCAGCACATCCCAATGATTCAGGAGCATCGGCTTGAGACACACTGTGCGCTGTGACACCTTTCTGTCATGGCCATCTTTAAGTTTTTCAGTTATTTGTGCTATAGTAGCTGTTTTGCAGAATTGGACCAGATAGGCTAGCCTTTGCTTCCTACACACATCATCGAGATTTGGGTGCTCATGACCTGGTTTCTGGTTCACCTGTTCTCCTTTTGACCACTTTTGATACGTACTTGGAATACCCTACAAGACCTACCATTTTGGAGATGCCTTGACCCAGTCATCTAGTAATCACAATTTGGCCCTTAAAGTGGCTCAGATCCTTAGGGTTGCCCATTTTTCCTGCTTCCAACGTATCACTTTCAATAATTGACTGTTCACTTGCTGCCTAATATATCCCACCCCGTGATAGGTGACATTGTAACAAGATAATCAATGTTATTCACATGACCTGTCCGTGGTTTTAATGTTGTAGCTGATCAGTGTATGTGGACTGTAGGATATGTATGCTTCAAGAAAATAGCCACAAACCAACTGAAATTACCTGTCCTGGTAACAGTTTCAACTAACATATTAAGTCGTTAACTTAGTAATACCTACATTGTTGATGAGGTTATGTTTATGTATTCACTAGTCATCGGTATGAGGCACTTGTTTGTTCAAACCTCTTCCTCTGGGGGGTTTAAAAACTTCAAAAACATATTAGAGTAAGAATAATTGTTAAAATATTGGGCCATGTATTTTTTTTTTTTTTATCCCTCTTACTCTAATATTCTAATACTGTATTGTTACAAAAATATTGCAGACTTGCTTTTTTTATGTTGCAGTATTGTACAAAAAAAGGATAGGTCACTTAGTTTACTATGTATATGTGCTTTAAATGTAATGAAGGGGTTGCAAGTTATGTAACAAGTACATTATGGCAACAGCTGCATTGGTAGCAGAGGTAATTATCAGTTTTTAAAATGTGCTAAAAATCAGAGGAGCAATTTTGAAATTTTTTAGTGTCTGCCAAGATTGTGTTTAGTCTTCAGTAATTTTTGCCTAAGAAAAAATATGGAGGACAGTACATCTTTATATATAAAATAAATATTATTTTAATGATTTGTATCTGTAAAGTGAACGTTTCTAGAAAAAATAACTGTAATTAATCTAGTTTAATAATAATCTTAATAGATTTCAGTTACAGTGTGTTAGAACAAGGTGTGGAAAAATAATTGTTTTATTTGTCCTTATTAAACTCTTGTTGCTTTTAATTAATATATTATATGTAAATGCTTTTTGTTAGCCCTAAAATGTAACTAAATATCTTGTTTCTTGACCTGATCAGCATACTACAGAGCTCTCTGCCATTCTATAGATGCTACAGGTGTCTTGGCAGTTCTTCTTTGTAATGTAAATGGTATGAATTTGGAAAAATGTTGTCCGGTTTTCCTTCTTTTGATTTTGGATATTGGGTTAAAAGGAGGTAGGCGGATGGAGATGCAGAACAGAACATTGTTACCGGGAAAAAAAAAAAACTTGATGTTATGAGAAGAGTCTTGGTAATCCAAGGTAATTTTGGTAATTTCACAAAAATAGTTTTAGATCATATATATTAAAGTGTTATCTTTCAGTTGTACTGTATACTTGTGTCCAGGAAGCTGACTTCTGTTTTTAAGAAATTAAGCTTCAGCTTTATGTTGGGGTAGAAAGAATTTGTATTCATTATGAAAATAGAGGAGGTCCTTCTCTGAGATTATGAAGATGTCATCTGTGTAACAGACAACATTGGTTTCAAGATGCACATTGCAATAAAATTCTAATCCACCCTTGTAACTTCTGTTTCTCACAAAGTGACCAACAGATGACCCACCTGAGAAGTGACAGCTTCCACCCCAAACATACAAGGCACTCCATCATTTTCAGCCAGGCAATATGTTACAACCGTATTTGCTCAGACCCGACACACCAGGATAAACAACTGCAGGAGCTTAGACAATATTTCATCAGACAAGGTTATACTCCCAAAACAACAGATACTCAAATAAGAAGGGCTACTGAAATATAAAAACAAAGACAATAAGACCCGCATCCCCCTTTTTGTTATCTATAACCCACACCTTGAAGTACTTCAAAAAATTATAAAAGAACTTCAGCCAATGTTAAATAATGATGAAATGCTGAAAGATGTATGTCCAGAACCACCCTTCTTGGCATTCAGACAACCACCAAACCTGCAGCCACTAACTGTCTGTTATCTCCCTGGGTGAACCAACAGATAACGGTTCATCTCCCTTCCTATGGAAAAGATACAAACCATGTCATTACATTTATGATACAGATTGTGTAGTTATACCACACTGCAGACTAGAACATCTAATAAAGTGGTAATTTTTGTGCAGATCTTCTCATGTGGTCTGCCTAATTCTCTGTATGAAATGTCCCGTTGCTGCCCTCTATGTCGGAGAAACTGGACAAACACTCCACCAAAGAATTAATTTACACAGGTTCCACATTAAGCATGGCGATAGAAATGTTCCTGTAGGAGCTCACTTCAGCTTCAAAACACTTTGTTGGACAGTTATCGAAAGATCTTGGCTATACAGGTAGTCCCCAGTTTACGGACATCCGACTTACGAATGGGGCCACAGCTACGACGCATGCGCCTCAATAACTGCCGCTCTGTCATCTTCGGCCTGGGGATGCTGCAAGCGGTGGCTGGATGGAGACTGGAGGGGGGTGATTTCACTGCTCGCGTGGTGTATTGTCCCTCAGGCGGCTCCCGACAGCAAGCGGTGACCTGTGGTCCATAGTCACCAGGGCCACAGCTATCGCTCGTGTGCAGGATGGAGGCTTGATGGGGCGGATCGCTGCCTGCCCACTACACCGCCACAGCTACTGCTCCTGACTGAACGCATGCTGGATGGAGCGGAGGGGGGCATTTCACTGACCGCCTACCACACATGGCTGTCCCGTTCGTTCTTGGTGGGTGGCTGGTAATGCTGCAAGTGGTGACCCGGTTGTGGCCGAACAGAGGCCATTGAGGGTGAACGGGGCGGGGGGGTAGCATTGTGGTGTGCATTGGGTGGCTGCCTGTTGAATGGGGGCGGTGGTAGGCGATTCACTACCTGCCTTTGGCCCCACCGTGTTCGTTCTCGGTGGGCAGATGCTGCAGGCAGCATATTGTAGTGGAGGTGACTGTGTGGAGGGCCGCCCCCCACCGCCCCCTTTCATTCTCAATAGCAAGCCTGCTTATACTGTTACACACATAACAGGAAGTTGTCTCTTGTCAGTACATCAGACGTGTTGACGACAGGTGCCTTCCTGCTGTTATAGCGTGTACAGTGATGTGCAGAAGAGTTCATCTTAATCTTTTGTCTTCACCCTTCAAGAATGTCTCTGAAACACAAATCTTATGCAAGTGCTGGTGATACAGTAAAGAAGAGAAAAACGTCACCATTGAAAATAAAGTAGAAATAATGAAAAGGTCAGAGAGAGGTGAAACTCTATCATTCATTGGCAGAGCACTGGGTTACAAAAATTGGTTATTAAAATAATGTACCTGTTCTGACTTACATACAAATTCAACTTAAGTACAAACCTACAGTCCCTATTTTTTACGTAACCCAGGGACTGACTGTACATCCTCTCTTGGATGTCTCACTTAAAGGTTTCTGATGTTGTATCTGTCCTGGTGTCTATATAAACACATGGGGTTTCATTCTCTGTATTACATCTTGCCTGGAGAAGGGGCCTGAGTTGCCTTGAAAGCTGGCATATTGTAATGATCAGTTAACACCTGTGGTCTATAGTTATAAAAATACACTTTAACATAGCATGTTATGCAGGAGATTAGTGTAAAATATGTTTTAAAGGGATAAAGGAAAAAAAAGTGATCTGTATCAGCCTTAAAAAGCCTGATAAGAGCATTCCTAATAATACTTACTGTGTATATGTATAATTCATTTTTTATATATTGTAGTTGTAATATTGCAGTTTTTTTACCCATAGTACGTAATGTAGAGTTTTTTTTTACATTCCTCCATGCATACTAGTGTGCAGATTTTAATTTGATTTAAAGGCCTCTATAGTAATTATTTATGTACTTTTTTCTGTAGCTCTTAAATTTACTGATAAACATGAATGGGTGCGAGTGGAAAATGGAATTGGGACTGTAGGCATCAGCAATTATGCTCAGGTATGTAGCCTGCTTACATTTTTTATTGTGTAATATCTTGCACAATTTATAGCTTTTTGCTGCAGTGTTTAAGATTTTAATTATCACTAGTCTGAGTTGCTTTTTGCTCTTATCATGATTTTGAACTTAGCACTTTGATCAATTGTACCATGTGCTGATTGAGCAGTTCTTTATATTTTATGGCATTTATTTTTTAATAGTTAACAGAGGAAATTTTGATCAAAAGTCATTTACAATACTTTCCTGCATTTCTGTTTAATTTAACTTTTAGAATATTCTTCTAAACTAGTATTTATTATAATTCCTCTCTTTTTTGTGAGGGATTTTATAACATTTTTGGAAGTTGTAAGTATAACAGCTAGATATTAGTTATGGGCATGCAGTGAACAATTATGTATGTAGATCTTTTGGTGGTGTACTAACAAGTAAAAGAAGCAGGTAGGTATTGTCCCGAGACAATTTTTATTTAAAATTGAGTTAGGTTAGCTATCATCACAAGTAATATGTAAATTTCAGGTACTTTAATCAAGCGACAGGATGTTTTTAGCTTGCCTGTAATTAAGATACTTCGTTTTGCAGATCAATATTAAAATAATTGGCAGCTATAAAATGGCTTAATATGGTTGTGCATATGAGTTTTTTTGTGCAGCGGTTAGGGTTCCTGTTCATACTCAATTCCTGCATTGCATACTATTCTGCTGTGGTTGTCTCCCTCCACTCAACCTTGTAATGGAAAAAGTTGGTTTATGAAGGAGATGAACAAAAAAGTTATATTTTAGTATTCATTTGAATTGCCCGTTTAAATCTCTCTATTATAAATAAAAATCCTTGGAGGGAGACGTGATCTTCTTGGAAGACAATTTGACGTCCCGTGAAAACAATTTGATGTCCTGCGAGAGACACTTTAGTGTCATGTGAGACAACATTTAAAACAATTTCACAGACATCTGACCAAGCAGTTGCTGGAATGCTTTTATCAGACAGACATCATGTGCTCCCAGCTCTTAATACAATGACAAGCAGAACACGCAGCTTGTCAGCAGCAGCAGGAAGCCAGCAGATGATCTGACCACTTTTCCTTAGCGAGTGGCAGAGACCTTAGTATGTATCGTGATCGTGACTGAGAGAATAAAAGTGGGGGAAAAAAAAACAACTTTTACAAGTCCTGTAAATGTACACCAGCTGTTACAGACACAAATCAAATGAATGTGTGTACTGTAAACATGGGCGATATGGCCTAAAATCAATATCACGATAAATTGAGCAGTTAACCTCGATAACGATAAATGGACGATAACCACCCCAAGTGCCAAAAAAACAAACTTTTTTTTTTTCCATTTGATGGGGCTGTGGCAGGCAGCATAGTTCCTCCAGTTATTTTGATAATATTATTCCCCCTAGACCTATTCATTGCAATTATATTATTACCACTTTAAAGGACTGTAAAATGTCACTGAAAATAAATGAAGACAATAGTAGTAAGTACTTTTAGTGGTTAAGATTTATTAACTGAACAAAATAAAAAGTGTAGGATACAATATGTAACCATGCTCTCTAAAAAATGTGTATCCCTTGTAAACAAAATAGTTTAATAATAAATATGTTTCACATTGGCTATTCACAAAGTAAACAATGATTGTGCAAATGTAATGCCATCATGGACAAAGGTCTATCTCTGCTAAGGCCTTGAGGTAGCATATCTATCCAAATCTTCACACCCAACATCACCCCAATTCATGGTCTAATTCTCAAATAAAGCAAGCAAAATAAAGTAAGAATTAAATAAGACCTCTCAGACCATATTTACAAAATTAAAAAGGGTTGGCACAGTAATAAAACATTTTAAAAATCATGTATTTTGCTACATTTCACAGCACAACATGATCAACACTGGCTCACAATAAGTCTTCTGTAAAACTTTCTGGATACACTGCTGCTCAGCAGTCTTAAGTATTTTATGCCTATATAAACATTATTCAAACATTAATACTTTCAATTTTGAATATGACACACAGAATTAAAGTCACTTTAAAACACACCAGATGTCACCACCCAAATATATTAAGATGTACACACTTACCGACTGCCAGGTGCAGCCTGTGCCCAAAACATTGCAACCGTGTCCATTTATTGAGCTTGACAGCTTTCACAATATTTGGGCCGTTGTCAGTTGTTATAGCAACAAGGTCCTCTTCACTGATGTCCCATGCAGACAGCATCGCTCTCAACCCTGTCCAACCATCTCCCCCGTGTGATCAGATGGAAAATAGGCCGTCTCGAGCACTCTGGTACGCAGCTCCCATTTGTTGTCGATGTAATGAACTGTGAGACTAATATACGGCTCCATTGTGCGGCTGGACCAGAGATCGGATGTGGCTGCAACGTGCTTAACGTATCTCAATTCAGCAGCAACCTTTTTCCTCTCTGTGCTGTACATGCTGGGAATGATAGTTTTGAAAAATATTTTCGTGATGGGCGTTCGTATCTCTTGTCAATTATTTTCATGAAGTGTCTGAACCCGTTGCGTTCCACTGTAGCAATAGGAGCCATGTCTTTTGCTATGTGGTAGCCTATAGCATTTGTGATTTCTTGCCATCTTTTTGAAGTTCGCTCATATAGTTGAGTACTAGCAAATGCTTCGGTTATTGACCGCTGCCTGGTGGAGGAAGACGTTTTTGCTGGTCCTCCTAATCTCTTCTCGCTTTGAGCTTTTTTTATGTCTTCGAATTGAATCACATGGTTGTGCTGCAGGTGGTGGAAGAGGTTGGTTGTGTTACCTTGACTTGACGCAACAGTCTTTTTGCAGAGTTTACATTTAACAATTTTTGATCAATATCATCCTTGTTGAATCCAAAATGTTGCCAAACGATTGATGATGCATTTTTTTTGTTAACAAGCGTCTCCTCTTCCTCCTCCACCAGCTCTACCTTCGTCGCTGCTGCTTCAACATTTAAATCGTCCTCCATTTGTTCACCCGTGTCTCGTCTTGTTACAGGTAGTAGAGTCATGTGACTCCACCCCGTCAAGTCTGTAACGTAGCACAGCGTCTTAAAGGGACATGAACATCGCCAACCTGCACATGCCTTTTCTTTTTTTTTAAAATACCGAATTTACTGACATGGGCAAAATGACGTCGATGAGAGTCATAAATTTCGGTAACGATAAATTTTTGATATATCGCCCAGCTCTAGTGTACTGTATAATATTAACAATAAGAGCAGCTCACTGCTGAAAGCGATAGATACAAGAGGGAGTCAGGATTGAACCGGGGGACTCTTGATTACAAGTCAGCAATTCTTACTGCTACCTCAAGGAAGCTGTTGTATCATCCTTGAACCTTTTGTGAAAGTGTTTATTTGATCTTTGCACTTCAGGCTTTACACATTATATAGTTTATGTCTACATTTTGTCATTTATTACTAAAATATGAAAAACACTTGTGTTTTAACAATGTGTTTACACAGATTATTGTAGAAACGGAACACGCATGAAATGCATGTGGTCCAAATAACGATCTATTATTTCCACTCTAAAACTCCAGCACTTCACTCCCAGATAATCAAGGCATGAGCTGGGAGAACTTTGTGCACGTTCTGTGGTGGTGGGGGGATGGAATAGTAGGCTGTTTGTCTTGATCGGCACATTTACAGGACAAAAGACGCTGACGGAGAGGTGCGAAGGGATTTAAACTGGGCCAGATTTACAAGTTTTTTTGTAGTCTTTGGTAATTCTAGTGTTAAATGATGATTCGACGGTATCTCCTTAGCGTGCGTTCAACCGCCAGCCCCACCCCCAACAAACATGAGCAGCGTTATACATCATGCGAGAAAGATTTAACCATGCTCGGGGCCGGAAATAAAGGACAAGTATTGTTTTTACAAAAGTTTTAAAGTAAAAGTGAAAATAATGCATATGTACAATTCCCATGAAAATAACAATCTCTTTAAATTGTATATCCAGTAAACCAAACCCGGGGATGGGCGAGCCCCATAGTTCATGTTTATTTTAGACAATGTTCGCATATTATTGTTTAAAATTGTTCTGCTTTTAAGTTGAAAAATAATTTGCATGTTTGAACAAAAAAAATAACTTGCTACAAGATGTTGGTAAATTTAAAATCAAGTACAAAAGTTTTTTTTTGTTTTTTTGGTATTGCTAGGTCAAGTATTTAAAAATTGCCAGGGATCTGGAGTGACTGTACCTGTTGTTTTGGAAGCTGTATTTACTACTTCTTTTCTTAAGCAGTTCAGGACAATGTGAACACCAGAGGTCGTTGTTGCCCCATTAGAACCAACTGACAGATACACAGACACAGAGTAAAATTACCAAGAAGGTTTTTTATTTTATTTTTTTTCTTCTTGTAATAGTGCCCAAAAGCACCTCCACCACCATAAACAGGCAAGTAACAAATATAACAATACTATAAATCACACAAATCTCTCCTCCACATCTCCCAGCAAGCTCTATCCTACTACCTCCCAACTCTGGTTCGCTTGCTGGGTTCCCATCAGTCCTTTATATAGTCCTTGATCTGGAAGTGGTTCTGTTCTTCCTTCCATGTGACTTGCTAGCACTTCCGGTTCAGCTGGAGAACTCTGGTTTTCAATCAGCCCAGAAGTACTTTGGGGCTTCTGTTGTCATATCATAGTCATTAGTACTTCCGGGATAGGTGAGAATTTGTTTTCCCACCAACTTCCCCAAGCGTCCCCTGGTGGCACCCACGGTACCCAGCAGGGCTGTGCTGCCGAAGTCCAAGTCCCATAGTGCCCTTGGGGCATCTGGGGCACTGTTGCAGTCCAGGGAAGCTGCCCTGTATCGTCTTTGGTTTGGAGAGGCAGCGTCCTTGATAAGCTGCCTTCCCCCCATCCTTCCATTTCTGGGGTGTCTCGGCCGGGATAAACTGCCGGCCATTCCTTACAACACAAAACAAAATCTAGATTCATCACCTTCATACTTTTGTCAGAGCCATTACTACTCCATGACAAATGTAATGCTCATAACTGTTCCAGCAAAGGCAACAGTATTTTTTGGATTTTTATAGTGTCAAAGTGAGTGCAATTATCAGTACATTCCTCAGGCAATTCATGTTTAATTTTCATGTACACCAAAAAAAAGCAGTGTGGCATTGACTTATTAATGTGAATAACTAGATGTCTTCATATTCCGGGACAAGCTGGCTATGCAACATATAAGTTCACTGGTAGTGGAGACTATACTAGCAAAGAAGCACAGATATAACTAACTATTAATGCCATACTGTATGTGTCTCTTGTTTTCTTAAACATGTGTCACACAAAGGGCTTTGTTGTGGGTGAAGAAGTGCTTTTTGTTGATTGTTTGTTTTATCCAGTGATTTGCTTAATCCACAGTTCCCTTACATTTGGGTTGCTTTTTTCTACTACACATAGCATTTCTATATTTTGATGTCTAGTCAGTCTGGAGTCTCTATAAAGTTTCAGTTTGAAAACTGAATAAAAAACAAACAAAGAATTGCACATAAGATGGAGGTTTAACAGCCTCTGCAAAGTTATGGTACTTGTAAAAGTAAGCGTTTTTTTTTTTCCTCAGTCACATTCACACCCCCCAATCTGATACTGTTATTTTTCAAATAAAGGCATCATATTACAGAAACAAGTGTTTTTTTTTTTTTTTGTTTTTTATTCTTGAATAAAAGTGCACTTGTTTCGATGATTTGTTACAGACACAAATGTATGTTTTTATTATATAATAGTAACAACAGCAGCCCACCACTCAAAGCGCTAAATGCGGGAAGGACCCAGGATCGAACTGGCAATGACTTGATTATGATGCTGCAGTGCTTACCCTTGCACCAGCAAAACAGATACTTGGGGAAACTGCTGCGTTTCCACTGTGAAAGGCGCAAACACTCATATGCATGCCAATGTCTTTACTTCTTATTGATTGATATTTGGGCCTCAGTTTTCACACATTGACAGCAACATGTAAATTGAACAGTTTCTTTTTCATCAGTTTTATTCTTGTGTTTATTTGATATTTGGACTTAAGTCTTCACACATTACACATTTCACGTCAACATTTTGTCATTATTACAATAACATATGAAAGGCAAGAAATGGCATCCTACATTTACACAAATTGTGGTAGACACAGAACATGCATGATATATATGTGTTACAAATAACAATTTATTATTTTCCTATACAATTCCAGATATGGGCAGCACAGTGGTAGCGCTGCTGCCTTGCAGTTAGGAGACCCAATTTCGCTTCCCGGATCCTCCCTGCGCGGAGTTTGCATGTTCTCCCTGTGTCTGTGTGGGTTTCCTCCCACAGTCCAAAGATATGCATGTTTGGTGCATTGGCAATCCTAAATTGTCCCTAATGTGTGTGTGTGTGCCCTGCGGTGGGCTGGCGCCCTGCCCGGGGTTTGTTTCCTGTCTTGCGCCCTGTGTTGGCTGGGATTGGCTTCAGCGGACCCCTGTGACCCTGTAGTTAGGATATAGCAGGTTGGATGATGGATGGATGGATTCCAGATACCTCTCTCCCAAATTAACAGACTTCAGCTGTGGGTACTTTGTGTCAGACTTCAGCTACCTTGGTGGGGTTGGGATAGCAGGCTGCCTGCCTGAGGCCTGTTGACACATTTGCAAAACAAAGGCGATACAGTACACAATTAATGCAGTGGTTAGGTGGTGGTATATGGCCCAACATTACGAATATTTTCACAGGCTTCAGGAATCCAAGTGTTAAAAGTTAATATAAAAAACAGGTAAAGTGTGTTTGCCATTTCATGAAGTGGATTGATGTCTTAGTCATTTCAGGTTGATGATGGGTAATTCATTCAACTACATTGTTTCTTGTTCTACCCTACCCTTTTAAGTCTCTTGTATCATCCTTTGAGACTGTGTGATCATGTTTGATGCCCCATTTATCCATCATTCATTTCCTGAACCTGCTTAACAACTCTGGAAGGGTTCACTGTGCCATCCCAAAGCACAGCTACTCATATGATTAATTCTAAGTTTCATAACACTCTAGCAGTCTCATATTTCTGGTGTTGGAGGCAAACTACACAACTTGAAGAAAAAGCAGTACAGATAATTTGCAGATTCTAAATATAAATTCTTATTGTTAATGATGATGATAAACCCTTTTCTTCCCTTTTAGTAGTTTTCAATGTTGACTTGGTCACTCTTTTCTTAGTGTTGATTAATCAACAAATTTGCATTCCTAAAATATACTTACACAATGCTGTGGAAGTAAATTTTCTACAAAAAAACCCAACTTATTTGTCTTTGTGACACAATAATAAAGCAAATAAAGGAAGCTAAAATAGAGGTATTTAAAGAACAGAGGATTATATGTACTTGAGGTTAAAAGGTAAAACTTGCTGATATGTTTCAGAAAATGTGCATTCTGCTTTCTTAACACACGCAGGATGCATTAGGAGATGTGGTATATTGTGGTCTACCAGAGGTTGGCACTAAATTGAACAAAATGGGTAAGTATTCTTGTTTATTATTGTTATTGATAATTCATGTCCTTGTCCTGAAAGAAATGCAGAGACCCTGTAATTTAAATAATCTGTTAAAACGAGGCTTACAGAGAGTAGTAATAATGCGTGCTGGATCCTACTTTGAGTATGTTTACATCACATTATGTTTGGGCAAAGTTCTAGTAGATGACTTCCAATTATAACTATACTATAATATTTAGTTTTGATAAACCATCTAAACTGTATCTTATAGAAAGTCATGTATGCCCTCTTTCCAAAATTCTTTTAAAATGTATCTGAGTTGATTATCTGTTAAATGCACTTATCAGAAAATTCTAAGAAAGAAATGTTGAATTTCATTAGGGTTTGTTGTAGGTGTGGGAGAGGTGGTCTTTGTTGGAAAAACACATTTGCTGACTACACAATAGAGAATATAGTGAATTAAATTGATTTTTTTAAAGTTTTTTCACTTTAAATGGATTATTACTTGTATCACAGAAATAATATAAATCAGAGTATGTGTTTTAGGCATTGTATCCAAAAAGGACACTCCGCATCAAGCATTCACAATACTTCTTGCTTTGAAAGACATTCTCAGTTTCAGCTATGCATTAGTGTAGTAGTAGTAGTAGAGCCATGTACATGTATTAACCGTTTATGGATACAACAAGAAGTGAAGCAAAATGACACCTTTCATTGGCTGAGTAGATTAAAATATGCAAGCTTTTGAAGCAGCCCAGGCCTCTTAGTCAGGCAAGGGGTAATACAGATACTAGAGTTACCTGTGTTTATGTACAAATTAAGAAAGAAACATGATTGTAAAACCTTTAAGTGAAACATCTTTAGTGTCAAACAATAACAGACATCTTCAACCTAAGATTCATTTAACAAGAGAGAAAAATGTGTGATCAAGATCTTCTGATAAGGTAACTGTCTGACAAAGTCTTTTTGAAGGTTTTGATTACTATCCCTTAGAATGTGGATCTGTAATCAAATCTCCTGGATCAGTCAAAGTGATGTAAATAGTCTTCATATCTGGTCATCAACAACAACGAAAACAACATTTATTTATATAGCACATTTTCATACAAACAGTAGCTCAAAGTGCTTTACATAATAAAGAATAGAAAAAAGACACAATAAGAAAACAAAATAAATCAACATTAATTAACATCGAATAAGAGTAAGGTTCAATGGCCAGGGGGGACAGAAAAAACAAAAAAACTCCAGACGGCTGGAGAAAAAATAAATGGTCATAACACTCTTTGTCTCTATTTAGACCATGTTGTAGTGTGATGAATTTTAGCACTAGTTTTATTTCCCATTCCTTTCTCTACAGTTATGTCTTGAAGTTGCTGGGACTTTAAAATCATTCTTGCAGTATCCATTCATGCTGAATTTAACTCCAATAGAAACATCTCTATTGCTGTGCTTAATGTGTAAATGAATTCTTTGGCACAGTGTTTGTCCAGTTTCTCCCACATATAGTCCAATATTGGGTCATTTCATACATGCAGTTTGGATGACTACATTAGATAATCTGCAGGAAAATTATCCCTTTATACGATATTCTTCTTGGCAGTGAGGTATAACTTCCTTATCTGTAGTATAAATGTGACCACCTCTTTTCTGTTGGTAGGTAGATATACTATATATTATATAATATGCACTAAAGAAACTGCATATCAATCAGCTATATAAAAGGATGTTAAGATGATTCACCTTCCTACAGCCGGACATTAATTGAAATATATGTGTTACAAGGAAAGGTCAAGATTAACTCAGCATGTGCAACAATAAAGTGTTTGCCAAGTATAGTTGAAGACACAGTAGTACAGAAAAAAAAATAGGCACACAGGGAAGCATGAAATGCCAACTTTAATCTCGAAATTTCCACTTCAATTATGTAGTTTATTTTGTCATTTAAAGTAGAACATCATAAACTTCATCTTAAAATTGTTTAATTTACTAGTTTCTCAAATCTCATAGTAACTAAAGTAGCATGTTAAATGCTTTGTTTTGTATTTGATTTTCTATGTGCTCTATGTGTGTGAATCACTACATGCTTCCAGGCTTTCTCTTCTTCCGACATGACACAGAATCCATTACATTCATAACATTACAGCTCTCTGAATAATTAAAATACTAAGATGTATACTTGATGTCATTTTCATGATGATAGGAGTTAAAGCACGTTATTAAACATGGGAACACGGTCGCACTGAGATTGTGCGCGACCTTCAATTATAATAATAAATTGCAGCAGTGCTGTCTCTTTCAAACGTACTAACCCCCTAATTCCTGTCCGTCCTTTTCTTTCTCCAAATACCCAATCGCCACACAATCGGCTCTGTAAACTTAGAAGTCTACTACAAGTACCTAATGTTGGCTTATCATGTAGTATATATCTCTGACCTTGACATGCACCATTGTAAGAAGATAGTCACTTCAGTTAAAAGATCATTCACTTCATATGGGAGTAGTCATTTGGTTTTGGTTCATTAGTGAATTTTGTAAATATTCATTAAAATGCATACTTTAGTTTAATGCTATAGTTTTATTTTTGGGTAGATTCAAGAAATTTAGAAAAATGTTTCCCTAATTGCAATCAAAATAAATACTACTGTGTTTTATTTGTATAAAGATAATAACTGAGTGTTCTTTTTTGCAGATGAATTTGGTGCTTTGGAAAGTGTAAAAGCTGCTAGTGAACTTTACTCACCTTTAAGTGGTGAAGTAACAGAAATTAACAAAGCACTGACAGAGAACCCTGGGCTAGTCAACAAATCTTGCTATGGTGATGGTGGGTATTTAGCCTGTTTGAAGAATTTTTCAATTTGAGACTAAACATGTCATAACATTAAATAGTAAACCTGGAATGTACAAATATGTGTATATCCAGAGAGTAAAAGAATTATATCAAACATAAATATTGATCAAATAAACATCATAGTCAACGGAAGAACTGTAAGCTTTGTTTTTTTCAGCTATCAATAATGCTAAATACCTAGAACAGTACATTATAGACTTGACTGTTTGACCTAGATTATCAAAGATGCAGTAAGATGGGCCTGATTTGATTGGAATGTTATCACAAATTATTTATTTTTAAAGCTCTCCTAAACAAATTGGTGTAATAATGTTGGGCTTTGTTTTTGCTAGAACAACATCAGAGTTGTTGTTCCAGGGTGCTTATTCACCTATAACTTATCGGCATTAAACTTATCCTGTGACATTATAAAGAAGGAACGTTACACTCACATGCACGTAAGTTCACAGTTTTAAATAACAGATTTAAAAACCTGGTTACATTAGAAATTTAGAGGGATGTTTTTCTTAATGAAAATGAGCTTTAAATAGGAGCCTACTGGGAATTCAGCATTTTTTCATGTACTTTTAGGTATGTGATGTTAGAGGCTTTGTTGGACTGCTCTCTTAGAAATAACTTTCAGTTTATCATACTGTTTTTGAAGCACACCCCATGTGAAATGCCGTCAGTCTGAAGGGTATATCAAACCAGAACAACAAAATTGTCCAAATTAGGAAACTCTTTCAAACAGGACGAGAAAAGACATAATCCCAGACAAAAACTGTAATGCCTAATGCTTTGCAAAGTTGTTATTGTTCAGTGTCATTTGAGATTTGCTGTAGCTCTGATGATTAATCTATTCCTTACTGTCTCACAGTTGAAGTTTTTGTCACAGCTGTTGTCCACTGATGGCATGCCTCACAGCAATAGGCCAGAACAGTCTTGTGGTGAAGATCATCTACAATTTACTTGGAAATGTATTCCTGTTCTGTAGTGCTTCCACACACTTGTTCTTCAAATATAGGGACCAAATGTCATTCAAAAGTGGCTGTAGAGCCCCATTCCCTTGCACTGCTTCCCACAAAAGTCAAATGGTGTCTATGATTAAATGTTTTCTTCACGTCTGCAAGACCCATATTGATAGAATTGATAAAAAAAAATCTCAGCTCAGTGAATATTTGTGAAGGAGCAAAGGATAGTCCATAACACTGAGCTTTCATTTCTTGTTCTAAGTTTAACAGCTGTATTCTTCTTTGAAGCTATGCTGCGTAGACATCCTCCAAGAAGATGATTCCACAGTGATAAATACCCTTTTTCCCCCATTTTCAAAAAGGGAACAACCACTTCAGTTTATTTCAGAGTGAATACTCCCACCTCTCCAATGAAAATTAAAGGCATTTTAAATAACACATATTAAGAAAGTAGTACATTTATCATTTCTGTTTCGATCTCCACTAATTGCCCAGACTTGTTATTGTGGATATTGTCAACCACCACTGTAGTGAAAACAGTGTAGATTGCACTGATCACCTCATCCTATGTGAAGCATTCTTTGCTTACCTTTACTGTTTGTCCTTCATTTCTTAAGGTCATGTCAAATTATGTGACTTTTCCAGTGATTTTCAGGTGTATTCATCATTTATGTAATCTTAGTGATTTGGAGGCAGTCAGTAGCGTCCTCCCATGAAGCCATTTGCATAATGTGACATGCCCAGCATATCACTCCAACTAGTCCAAAACCGGTTTGATTTTGTCTTTAGTCATTGGGATGGTTTTGTGTGCATGAGAGTTGACAACCAATGAATGTGCCCACAAGTACAATGCATATAAATGGATTGCTGAGGAATTAAGAAAATGGGCTTTGGACCTTACAAATGGAAGAGACGCTCATTTGTCTGATGTCTAGTGTTTTATGTACCTTGACAGAATGGAAAAAAAAGGAGAGATTGCAGCTGAACTCGCTGTACCTATTAATTCCTTCATATGGCACAGGCTGTGTCAGGCAGCATGCTTTTGAATATCACAAAAAAAGCTGAGCACGATTGTGCAAGAAGGTCAGCACAAAGATGATAAATGTGACATGCCCAACGATTTTCAGTCTTATAATTTAATATGGTGCAGCAACATGCTCAGCAGTGGGCAAATCTGCCCAAACTTACAACTGCAAGTCATTAAATATGATATTGGCTTTAAGCAACTTTAAGTCCAAAGTCAACATTGAATAGATTTATCCTGTACATTCAGTAACATGATAGATGATAGATCCCTCTTTTTGTCTTTTCAGTGATGAACTGACGGCATTACCTGAAAATTTTGAGCCAGGTTATGTCGTATGAGCTTCTTGCATTGTAAAAACAGTGGAAAAGACCAAGTGCCAGGGATGAGTCTTAGTTAACATTGTGCAGATACTTTTATATCTTGTTCCCTTTAATTTGTGATGATTTGGAGCATTTTGCTTCTGCTTGGTTTACTTTTTGCAAGCTGGTTTAAGTAGAGTAGTTATACAAAGAAAAATCCAATAGGGAGTCAGCTTTTAGTTCTCATAAAAGATATTTAGTCAGAAACTGTATCTTTTTTACTTTCCACCATTTTTTAGAAAAATCATGATTTCCAATTTAATGAACATTTTAAGTTCCTTAAGAAAATGACGGGTACTTTTATAAATTAAATGTATTATTAAAGTGTAGTTAGTTGCTTTGTGTCCAATTTCAGGCAAAAACATTTTTTTAGTTTGATAATTTAGTATGTGAATGAACAGTATGCCCAAAAGTCACCAAATTTAATTAGGAAAGAAGAATATACTGCGCATATATCCTATTATAATCCCCATAATACTGTTCAGCTTAACCGAATAAGCAGAGTTTTTATATATTTAAGTCGTGGTATTAAAAATGGTTACTAAATCAAAACTCAAATTTTTGATTTGAATCATGGACAAGGCAGAGGGTGTAAGAGGCTTAGGCTAATGGTGGTGTGAGCACAGCAACAAATTTTTCAATGTGCTTGACCTACTGAACCCACTGTGCAGGTGCAACACTGGAATAATTTCATGCTTTTTGTCATGAGAGGATAGTTTTATGTAAACCTGTAGGATGGAATCAACTGTTATTTATTTGTGCCGAATGACTGGATAATGTCTTTTGCTGATAGAAATTGCTGTCTAGTAGCATGTTCCACTGTGATATATCATTAAAGACCAATTCCTGCATTCTCATCCTTTTTTTATTTTATTTTTTTACACTGTAAGTACCAGTTCCTTTCATTAATGAATTGGTTTATGTACTTTAGGGGAAAAATTATTTGAAGGTATTAACAAGTATCTCACTTGCTACTTTATTTTTTCATTAAATGTTTTACATAAGAGTAGTATTATTTCTCTTTCAAATTTATATGACAAATCAATTTAGTATAAAACAAGTGTACAAGAAATTAAAACTAACTGCATATATTAAAGTGTTGCTTGTGTACCACTACACTAATTGCACTAGTATGTACTGTATATATAAAGGTGTTTTTTATGTAGCTATAAAATAAAACTTTCAGAAGAAATTTGTATAAAAGAGAACCTATCATGTACATTTTGAAATTGTGACTACTCACAGATAGCTGTGTTGTTTTGGACGTCTGCATTATTGTTGGAAGTCATCATGTTCCTTACAATCTGTAATAGTATACAGGTAATTAATATTGAAAATGTACAATATTTCCATTTTTATGACTTCTTTGAATCATATAAAAGTATTGTGTTTGTAAACTTCCTTCTCATCTAGTTTCCTGTGACATTCCAAAGATTTACAGGTTATTAGGCAGCTATGAATTGTTCTTTTACACTTGAGTGTTAGTGTGAATGTACTCATGTCCTTCCGTTAGTGTGAAGGTACTTATGTCCTTGCTGTTTTGTTCTCCTCTTTTTCTTCAGTGCTGGCAGGGTAAGTTGTTACCAAATAACTAACTAACCCTGCGTTAGACAAAGCAGAATTAGCAAATGAATGAATACATATTTTGATTAGTCTAATTAGTCTAGATAGATCTTGGCAAGTAGTACAATCTAAATTGCAAACTCTTCAAAAACACAAAGGTACTTTATATTTTATTCTGTAGTAAAATATTTTATGGTTTTTTTTTTTCAGGATGGCTTATTAAGATGACAATTGATAGTCCTGCTGAACTGGATGAATTAATGGATGAAGATTCCTATGAAAAGTATATCAAATCCATTGAGAACTGATATTTCATGTGGACATGCCCACATACCCTGCCTTCTTTTGTTTCAACAACTAGAACTCTTCCCACACTAACATTCAACTTTGTCTTGCTTTGCTGCCAGATGTAGACTTTGGAGAAAACTGGCAATAAAGCATTAATTTTTGGAAATTTGGTTTAAACACCAATATTGTATCAAGAGTCTTATTTTTATTCTCCAAATTATTTAATTAAAAAATGGATTTCATTTGGAATACATAAAGTACCAAAATTGTAGCAGTTTGCTTAAAGCAAGAATGCACACTCTTTGCCTCTGACTGTTTGTTGCCAGCATAGCTGGGATACTCTGAGATGTTATTTGTGCATAGCATTATTTCTCGTTGACTTGCAAAATTTAAGGTGAAATTTTAAAATGGTGTTGGGTGATTGGTTTTGTGTTCATTTTTGGTTAAAATTATTTCTGTCTTGAACTGCATTCACACTTTCAACAGATTGTATCTGTCCTGGATGCCTTAGAGGACACAATAATTGAGCTTTTTATTTAACACAAGAACAAGCTTAAAATGGTGGTAAACTATTTCAGATTACAGGACAGTGAGATAAGTGGGACAAAAAATGAAACTTCAGTTATCAACCCTGGGAAGAATGAAACTGTAGTTGTAACTTCAAATACATTAAGGTATTAGCTGGAAAAAAAAGATTTGTAGTGTTATGTGAGTATTCAGCACAGCAGGGGGCTTTCCAAATCATTTATATGCTGCAATTTCTTATTGTTTTTTAAAAATAAAGACTCCTGTTTTAATTAAATGTCTTCTAAAAAGTGAGTTAAATGTATTTTTTTTGTTCTTTAAAAATATTACATTGTGTGCTGCACAAAATACGGTAAATGTTAATGTATAGAATGCAAAATAGTATGGTACACTGTACTTTGGGTCCAAAAAACTTTTTTTTTTTGACTGATGCAAAAACTGTCCGAGAAATACAAAATACGCTACACATATCCCTGTGATGTACACTGCTTCTCCAAAACATTCTCCAGAACATTTATTAAATCATGACTTTTCTTTCAAATCAGATACAATCTAAAGATAGTGATGATAGCCTTGAACCCCCACCCATTAACATTGTTAGCAGCTATATTTGCTAATTACTATACTATATTTGCCTTAATTAATTTGGTAGCTATTAATGGAATAAATTCAAATTTTTGGTGCCTAATTTAAGAACATTTTAGAGGAGGAAGTGTGATACTTTGATAGTGCTAATCATTTTTGAGAATATCTTATTAGAAGGTTTAACCATTTACATACAGTATGAATGTTAAAATACAAAATGCCTAAAATATGCTTTTGGCAGATAATAACCTGTACTGTACATCAAGGTTATTATTGTTTTGCCTTTTTATATTAGTTTTTATTTCTATATTTTTTCTGACCTTACTTGAAAATTCAGTTTAGTTTTAGTTTTCCTTCATCGTGTATTTTTAGTTTTTGTTTTTATTTTGCAAAGACATTTCTATTTTATTTTTATATTAGTTTCAGTTTTAGTAATTATAGTATGGCTAAAGAGCTAATATGTAGTTTAGTTTTTGTGTCACAATGAAACAGAACTATACACTTAACGGGTTTGGATATAATAAGAATTTAATGTTAGTGGAAGCTTGTTACACTACACAACACACTTTATGCTTGCTTTTATCAGACAAAAACAAAATCAAATAGTAATCAAAACCAATTACTGAATATGAACAATTTTACACAATTTTATAATTTTAAAAATATTTTCTATTTGTGCTGAACAAATCTGCTCTGACTGTTTGCACTTTTTTCTTTTCCTTTTATTGCCCAGAATGGGCCAATTTGTTATGAACTTCAGGTGAATTTTAAGGTGTGAGTGTGTTTTTTTTTTTACTCTAAATGTCTACAACACACAACATATTCTGCTCCAATGACGTTGTGCTCGTAATGAATGCCTTCAATATTTCATTCAAAAATCTCAAACACTGGGCTTTGTTATTTTCTACCAGCCATATTGATCTCTGATTTCATTTCAGGCACAAATAATTTGTAGACAGAATTTTACATCTGCAGGCCTGGAAAGATATAAAAAAAATAAGAAAAGAGTGTTCTGACAGGTGTGACCATGAAAATCATGGGGATTAAGGAAGAACAGGACTCTTAGGCTTGAATGAGTGTGCAGACCCCACCTAGCTGTATTAAGGGAAACAAAGGAAAACAAGCATGTAGGTTAGGGGCAGTGAGACTTGAAAAGCCCACCATAAGAACAGTAAACGCTTAATGAGCAGGTAATAAGAGTATGGACAGGCATTAAATGTCAGAGACAGCATCTGAGATTAGGAACAATATATGCATTATCTAAACATGTTTATCCAGAGCAAGATCACATGAAACCTGGAGCCTACCCAAGCAGGTTTGGATGCAAGGCAGGAAAATCCCTGGTATGCAATATGTATGATATGGCTAATGTTAAGAACAAAAAGAATATGATATTTCAACTATCTGATTTGAGAGAGAGAAACAAATGGGGACAGATATTTTAAAGCATAATTCTGCTACTGGATTATTTTCACAATATCGGGTATTTTGAGCTGTGAATATGAGCTAAAAAAGATAAATTAATAAATATTGAATAAATACAAAAACAAATTAGTATGTTTAGCTTTTCACCACTTGGCAGACTCTCTGTAGTTCGGTAGAGACATTGCCGACTCAGGAATTTTACAAGGTTTGTAAAGCTTCATTGTTAAATGACGTTTTTAAAGTGATTGGTCAGAAACTGAAACGTTACGCACTCGTGATTTTTCTGTCTATACGGTAAAGTTTTTGTTGAGCAGCACATTTCGACTTAAGGCGTTTGAATTGCATTGTGATTTACAAGTGCAAAAAAAGGCGTCACGTAAATCACTTTCTATTCCACATGCTTTACACACGTATTCAGCTTGCTCTGTCACTGCAAATGCTATGTGAGCAGCCGCTGTTCTCTGGATGAATACATGCGAGCGGCTCGAGGTGGATGGCTTTCAGTTTTAGAGTTAACTGTTATATGGGTTAAAAACTAACAGCAAGAAAATTAATTCAAAAACAAAAATTAAAATTATGTTTAGTAAATTATTATTTTATTTCAGTTAGTTTTTTCAAGCTACTTTAATAGTTTCGTTTAGTTTTAGTTTTTCATTTCAGTTTTGTTAATTATTTTATTTCAGTTCACGAAAATGTTTTTTTAATAATAGTTTCAGTTTTGATTTTAGTTTTCGTTAACTATAACCTTGCTGTACATTTTAATGAATAATATATCCCACAGCAGTACAAAATAATTACTTGTCTGCCAACTTTTACTAGTAACGCTTGTTTGAACACCGCATTACTTTTTTGCATCTTGCAAATCATCTAAATCAGTTTTTGTAACTTGTGAGATTTATATTTCTGGTGAGCATTTATTTAATGGAAAAATGTTTTTGTTTACTTATGTTTTAAAGTAAACACAAAATAAATATGTTTATGTAAACATTTGCTTTACAGATTATAGTGTGTGCACTTAACTAATATTTTTAGATACAGTTCTTGCAAACATTACATTAAATATAGAGTTTTAACACACAGAATGGTTTCACATCAAAAAGCAAAGTTAGGTAAGTTACAAATTATTGACTTCGCTTAAATCCAAAGACATATTGTCTGGTTATTTGGAGAGTCCAAATTGGACCAGATTGAGTCAATAAGGTTGTATTGTAAAGGAGGAGCCCATATCCAGGTGTAGCCCCTTCCCTGGGCCCACTGCTACAAGAATTGCATTCCTACTACCTTTACACTGTAGAATAAAAGTTTTGAGTGTTGGGGAAAATACCTAAACCATAATTTAATTAGCCATTGACAACTATTGTAAGGAGTACAATACATAATGCAAATGTACAATACAAATCAACAAATGATGTCCACATACAGTAACAGTACCATGCTAAAAAAAATCCATCCAAGGTGCATTTTATTACCATGCATACTATCCACACCCCACATGCTTTTGCAAGGGCATTGTTTCTATCCAAGATTATTAGAAAGTGTATGGTTTGGTAGATGTGTTAAAGACACACTTACCAGGAGGCTGCTGCCTGAGAGAACTTTGCAGATGTTTTCAATGACTCTGTTAACTTAAAAAAAAAAAAGTAGCATTAGTTTTCCTGGTCTTTAAACTTTTCAGTCACTCATTTCACAAACATAACATCATTTCTGCACTCTGTGCTGCCTGGGTGTGGTCAGAAATTAAGTGCAGAGGGAGTCATGTGTACAAGTATATAAAGTACAAAGATATAGTTTGATATATGTTTGATTAATTAAAGATTGGAATTACTATACTGTACAGTGTTGTCTTTTCACATCAGCCTGCTAAGGGTGCATAATTACAAAAGTATTTTAGAAATGTTAAGTTATAATGTTCTTAAACATTAGTATGTTTTGTCATGTACTGTGGAAGGTTGAGGATCGTTTCTAAGATATGGTCTGAAATAGGAATAAAATGTGGGGTGTATTTTTTCATTTACCACAAGCTGATGATCATATTATTTCCTTTATATAGCACCTTTACCATACCCGTAGTACTTTACAATTATGCAAGGGCACACATTATGCATAGAACCACGGTAAAATGTTTATAAATAACATTGGATAGAAACTATTATCAAAGCAGTAAACATAAACATACAAAACAGAGTGTCATTTCTGTCCAAAGTAGTGCACAACACTGGGTTCAATGTGGATAAATGCTCATAATTAAGTGAAACAGCAAGGATCCATACATGTATTTTCTTTTTGATTTGATATACCTTGTTAATCTCCAAGGGGAAATTGCCTTTTTGCATGACCTTTGGGAGTCAGAGCGCAGTGTCAGCCATTGTACAGCATCCCCGGAGCAATTTTCAGGTTAAGGGCCTTGCTCATGGGCCCAATGGAGTAGGGTCCGTTCTGGCAGTAACAGAATTTGAACTGGCAACCTTCCAGATATCAATTATAAATATTGAACATTCAAACAAAGAAATAATACACCTGTAATAAATACACCCTTACAAATCTGTGCACACAATGGATGCAGTATATTTACTCTGTAATCTAGGTAGGTATGTAAATGCCAGAAATGGATATGATTCCATTTCATGTTGTGCATGGTTACATTTTTTTATTCCAAGTGCCTACCTGGATGGGCTGCCTCAATCTGGGCCCCGAGTGCTGCGGTGCAGTTAGTGACACTTCAGCACTAATCCCCAAGAGGCCTGACCCCATTGGCTTTCCGGCATTTTCAACTCTAAACTCTCTTTAAACTCTAGTTTAAAGTTGTTTAAAGCTGATCCTCTGGCTAGAACAATGGACATCTATGGGTCCACGATTTCTTGAAGCTGATCATCCAGTTAAATGTTTACCACCCAGTCTCACTGAGATTGTGCAAATGGTGAACCAGCTGAGTGTAGGGAGGGCTGCCAGGATCTGTGGTATCTAGGGTGAACTTCTACAGGCAGATGTTAAGGCTGTCCTCCTGGCATTGCAAGCAATCTTTGCTTCCATTAGGGAGATGGCCATCATCCCAACTGACTTGAAAACGGGACTTGTCCCTTTCTGGAAAGGAAAGGGTGGCAACTACAAGGGATAACACTGCTCTCAGTGCTGGGTAAGGTCCTTGCTAGGGTCATCCTTAATAGGATCTGTGATCACTTGCTTACCTACCAGTAACCGGAGCAGTCTGGTTTAATGCATAAGAATTCTACAATCAACCGCATCCTGAAACTGAGTGTTCTCACTGAGCGCAAACATGAATATCGACAAGAGTTTCTTTGTGGCCTTTATTGATTTTCAAGTGTTCAGCTCAGTTGATCAAGCTGCCCTGTGGGACTTCCTGAGACTTTGTGGGATCCCCCTGAAGTTATTGGAGATCATGGCTGGCTTGTACACTGGTACTGTGGGTGCAGTGCAGAGTGGAGGCAGAAACTCTGTGTTTTTCCCAGTTAATTCTGGGGTTTGTCAGGGATGTATTCTTGCTCTTATTCTGTTCAATGCTTGCACAGGGTCGTGGGGTTCAGCGGCTGTAGGGCATCTGTTAGTGAAGAAAGATTCACTGATCCTGACTTTGGCGACAATGCTGTGATTTTTGCAGAGAGATTTTTGAACAATGGAGGCTCTCAAGAGATTAAGTGAGGAGTCTAAACGTATGGGCTTGCAAGTGTCCTGGATAAAAACCAAAAAAAAGATCCAGGCCGTTAATGACCTCTTGGACATACCCATTAGCAGTGTGTATGTCTGTGGAGAGAATGTTGACCTTGTCAAGTGGTTGACTAACCTCAGCAGTGACATCCATATTTCTGGTGACTCTTCCTATGAAGTCAGTAGATGGATTGGGAGGGCATGGGGGGGATCATGAGGTTGCTGGAAATGGGTGTGTGGCGCTCCTGTTATCTCTGCAAAAGGATGAAGGTTCAAGTCTTTAGAGTCCTGGTGCTTCCTGTTTTGCTATATGGTTGTGAGATTTGGATGCTCTCCAGTGACCTGAGACAAAGACTGGGCTGCTTCGGTACTGTGTCTATTCAGAGAATTCTTGGGTACCACTGGTTTTTGTGTAAAAACAAGCAGTTGCTCATAAAGTCCCAAATGACGCACAATACCTGCATTGTGAAGGAGTATCAAATCCGGCACTATGGCCAAGTGATGCAATTCCCAGAGGGTGATCTGGCTCGCAGAATCCTCATTGTTGAGGACCAGAGTAGCTGGAACAGGCCAAGGGAATGTCTATGTAACACCCGGCTCTGTAAGACAGATGGTCATTTCCGGTGGGTGGGACTGAACTGTGTGTCTGCCTGGGGGGTTGCCAACTAGGATCCCAAGCTGTTTTGTCATGTGATGGGTGTGGCAATGTGCTGTACCAGTACATGCTCCCCAACCTGTCCTGACCTGTGGTTAAATATACTTTGCCATTCTGACTGGGTATGTGAGTGTAAATCAGTAAAAAGAGTGTGTTCAAAACATGGCAATGGAATTATGTATGCATCTCTTTATCCATCCATCCATTATCCAACCCGCTATATCCTAACTACAAGGTCATGGGGGTCTGCTTGAGCCAATTTCAACCAACACAGGGGGCAAGGCGGAAAACAAACCCCGGGCAGGGCACCAGCTCACCACAGATCTCTCTATTATATAAAAAAAAATCTTAGAACGAGACAAGACTTTTTCAGAGAGACGAGATGCGACTTTCTCAGAGAGACACTTTCACGTCCCATGAGACAAAGAGTACATGACAAAGTAGAACGTTGTAAAGAATTCAAAAACATTGGCACGATACATATGCAGAGCAGGTTAGAGATAATGGAAGTACAAAAATTCGAAAGTCTCCAAAAAATGATAGTAAAGATCGCATTAGCGCAAACAAGCGGAAATCATTGCTCGGTAAAATAATGGAACAGCGAAAAGAGATTGAATATATTGTTCGGATTTAAACTTTTAAGTCTGAAACTTGTTGATTGTCTAATTCATGTTGCCATCAGGAAAAGTAGTGTTTCTTTCCAATGAAGAGGCTTATCTGCGAGAATTAAAAGATTTGTTGTTTGGTGAAAGTGAAATCGACATACGCTGTCACACTTGGGCCACATAGTTGCACAGATACATGGGAGATTTTAGAGACAGAAACGTTATTCGGACACTTCAAACAAACACATGTCTCTTTCAGGAGTGAATCAAACTCTGTGTGTAGTTGGAGGGGACAGTCTCTCAATTAAAAGAATAGAAAATCTTCCTCTTTATAGGGGTGCGCCATGGGGGGTGGGGGGCTTTGGATGTTGGCAAGCAAAATGAGCAGGAGGTGAAGCCCCCTAGTCTGTATAAATTGTATCTTTTCAGCTTTTTTTAATGCCTGAAATAATACATAAGTCATACTTCCATCTTTGGCCCACTAGATCCAATAAGGATTATACCAAGTCCTTTGATGGGTCATCGTGCTCACTCCAGGTCAGTCAGAGTTTCCAATTAAACTAACTCCACCCCCATCCACTTCAACCAACACACAGCCACACCAATGGCACCTAGACTGAAATATGAAATAATGAAATGAAATATACTTTAGTTTTTTTAATTTTGCTTTGTAGTTTTGGTTTACTTATTAGATTGACTGTTAATGGAATGTCAATGTTTGTTTTCCACTAGTATATTTTCACAATGAGTCAGTGCAGTATACTATGGATTTAACCGTCCCTTACGTCATTATGAGTTAATGGTTAAAGCTGATGATCAGTAAAGTAAATGTTCAGTTTCCTGCCACTGTCTTACTTTATGAACTAAAACAAGTCACTTATACTGCAAGCATTTTTGTAGATTAGCTGAACTGCAACATCCCCCTAAAGCACTTTTTAATGACTTTCACTGTTTTCTTTTAATGTTTGTTGTCATAATAGCATGGCGTTGCAATCCGATTACTGATCTGATCATTATCTGTATATTGCCTTCATGTTGTTTCTGCTTCTGCTTGGGTTACCTCAAAATAAGTAGGTTTCTCCTGCTAACTATACACTTTCATAATTTGGGAAAAGTGATTCATCAGTGAATAACTGTTTGTGTGTGTGGTAGTGTGATGGAGTACCAGTCCATCAAAGGTTGATATCTACCTTGTGTCTTATGCTGCCTGGACATGCTTTAGCTGCTATATAACAATGTATTGAACAAAGACAAAGTGGGTTGGATTAATGGATGGATGGATGAATGAATAGCTTGTATCTCTTTTTAACTAAAGCATGCAGTGTTGATCGGTGTATTCATAGCCCAAACACTTTGGGAACAAGAGTAACTCCCATCACTGTTGCTTTTCAGTATTGTAGAGGACACCTAGATGGGATATAATCCTGGCTTTGAGTGCAAGGGGATCTGTATTCATATTCCAGACAAGCTCATCTTAGTTTGATCCATTAGAATGTGGCCCTGACTGTTCCCACAGATTGTGGCAGTATGGCATGCTTGGCACTGGTCTTTACACTGCAAGACTGTTCCCTCAATTTCCAACTCTGCCTTACACTGTGACCCTTAGGATGCCGCCTGCAGAAAAATCTGCAAGCAGTTGATCTTTTGAGTAACCTTGGATAAAGACATTAGCCAAATATGCCATACTAAAAAATATGTCATGGAACAAATAGGTTCTAAAATTTATGGAGTACAAATACATCCAAACATCCTGTTTCATGGTGAAAATCAACCCCCTGGATTGGAAGCCAATCCTTCTGTCGTGTGCCCCAGCTTGGAGTTGCCAGTAACATAATAGCATGACTTTGGACTGGTGTAAATAGTTGCTTTTCTGGAGAGAAACCAATACAAACATGAAGGATGCCAGAATACGCTCTTTGTGGTAAGTGCCCCACCATGATACAAAGCCCAAGTTTGCTGTAGCCATAGATATTCTCATTTAAAGTCAGTCTTGTTGTTGAATTAGTTGAATAAAACTGTACATCCTAATGTTCTGTCTGCTGACTTAAACATTTATAAAGTGAAACTTCAACTCTTAATTTCCAATTTTTTTGTTTCATTTTAATTTAGTTTCCCGTATTTTATTAATTAAATTTAATAATGATAAGGACAGTTACCATAATTTACACACACAGAGACAACTACTACTCACCTAAATTAGTATTATTGTCACTTGTACGTGTATTCATCATTAGGTTACAGATTATAATAAAGTAATTGAAAAAATAAGGAGAATGGCTAAATGTTTAAGTGTTCTAATCCTCCCTATCCCATTTGTTTCCCAAAAAAATAAATAAAAGGGAATGTCTGACATAGCAGAATTATAAAGAGGATAAAGAGATTTGGCCTTTCCCATAAATCAAATTGCTAATTAAGAAATGGCTTGGAACAAAAACCTGCAGCCATTGCCACCATTTAAGGCCACAAGAACCCCAACTCCTAATCTGCAATCATGATTAATTGATCTACTGTAAATAATTCTAGCAAACAAATATTTTATAAATTTGCAGTACATGGGGCATAGTGGATTCAGCATCCTCTGTTCAAATCCAGGGCCTGGTTATTGTCTGTGTAGCATTTGTGTGTTCAGTATCCATATCAGTTTTTATATAGATAAATACCACTTGAATTGTTCCCAGGGTGAAAGTTTGCTTTTTACACAGGCTCAATAAAAACCTAACTAATATTAGTTTTCTTGCAGATACTGTAGTTTTTAAATTCCAAGTACTTGCTAGTTAGGTTTTTTGTCGACTGCTACCCAGCCCCGTTACAAGTGATGAACAGACCAACAAGAGATGATCATTACCTTATGACTGATCCAAAGGTTGGGTTCAGGAATTAAATTAATAAGGTTTGAGAATGTTATGTCATACATTTTAAAAGTGCACCTCTGCCAGCCTGGTCACTGCCTGTGAGAGGTTTGCATGTTCTCTCCATGTCTATGTGGGCTTTCCCTGGATCCTGATGTTTTTCTTCCACATCCAAAAGTTATGCATACGAGAAAGCTGGTGGGTGTATGTATGGGTCTGTGCATACAGCACATTTGCTCTGTGGTGGACTGGTGCCCTTTGATTCCTTCCTTGAGGATAATACAGACAACACTGGAGTATAAAAAGTACCCAGGATAGTACCCCTGCCTCACCACCGTAAAGTCGTGGCACTAACTGTGTGCACACTAACTGTGTGCAGATTGCAAGTTCTCTCCATGATCATGTGGGTCTTCCTTGTACATCCTAAAGACATGACTGCTAGTTTAATTTGTGACTTTAAATTGGTCTAACATAAGCATGTGCCCAAATGTGCCCCATTAAGTGTTGGTTCCCACCTTGTGCCCAGTCTGCCTGACTGGCAGCAACTCCCTGCAGTCCTAAACCTCAGAAAATGGATGGATATCCATTTAATCATTAAGTACAAACACAGGTGAAACTGGAGATAATAGAACTTAGTCATTTCATAGCTTGTTAAAAGTTTACCTGGCAAATACATCTATTGTGTTTCCCAGTTCATTTGCTTCAGCTACATCTCTCAGGTCACCGTGTGCAGGGACTAACCTGTTAACTTCAGGGTGGGGCAGAACCGACTCTGGTGGCACCAGGAGTAAGGCTGGACTAGTCCTGGGTGGCACTACACTCCATCACAAACTAAAAAATATATATATAATTAAATATATATTATATTATAATATTATATATTAAAATATATATTAAATCACAAAGTGAGATGAGACTTTGCCCGAATTTCACCGTGCTTCTTCTTCTCCACTTTTCTGGAAAGCAATGTGCACATTACCTTGTTTATTATTATTTTTAATCACACCTTTTTATTGTATCAATATCAAAATACGTTAATAATGCAATTTATTCATTAACATAATACAGTATATGATCAAAAAAAAATAATTTACATACAAGATTCACAACAGCTATATCATTTAATAAAAGAGGAATTTAAAGAATAAAATTGCTGTCGAGAAAAGAGCTAAGAATTTTTTTTATTTTTTCTTATTTTACCTAATGCTGTAATGTACTTCTTAAGACTTATGTATATGATATTTACTAAGTAAGAAAAGCACATTTACTATATTTTCCATCACTTTATCCTGAAATGTATAAACAGAAAAACAAATTACATTTAAACATTTGTTGGTCATTCAAGAAAGTAATAAACATAAAAATATATCATGCCAAAAGTAAGTGCAGAAATAAATTTGTGTGAGAGATTAATTTCTTCTGTACAGAAACTGCTTTTTGGAAATATATTAATTTTATATTTATTAATTAATTGATTAGTTAGGTAAAATGTGTTTATGATTTTAAAGTGGACTTCTTTAACCTTGTCTTGAAGAAAAATCTTAAATATCACAGGCCAGGCCATTTTCCAATGTAGGTACTCTATTGTGGGGCGCCATGTAATAGTGGCATTAAAGATGGAGTTATCCAACAAAAGAAATTGTTACATTTGCAGTCTAAAAGTAATTGCTTGTGTTACACACTGACAATAAAGTGCTTGAACTTGAACTTGATACAGATATGTCAGGTTAACACCGTGATCATTTTAGTAAAAAAACTTCTAGATACCCATTTTCTGAATGTGGCTTTTTCATAACTACATTTTAGTTGTGTTCTCAATAGACTATACATGTGCAGAATTATATTCTTTATGGATTTGCAATCTTTATTAATAACTCTTTTTCTGTTTTTTTTTTTTTCTGGTTGTTCTGACTGATCAAGGCATACAGACACCTGTGATGCTAGAATATCCCAATTGTACATGAAACCCACTTCATCAGTTCCGCTGGGACAAAGCCTGGAAACGATGAGAAGTCCTTAAGTACATTTATGTTAGGTAGAATACTCAATGAGAGCTGGGAGGTCTTTTGGTCTTGGAAACCATTTTTTCAAGTTTATATTGGAGGGCTTTTTTCCCTCCTGACCTCTTAGCCAATTGTCCTTAAACATGTGTACAGGTATGTAATATGTGTGTGTGTGTGTAAGGACTCTGCTTCTCTATTAATTTCATATATATCTGTTATGTAAGGTCGTATTGATTTATTTTTGTTACTTTTTATTATCCTTACCCAATTTATTATTTTTTCTTTTATTTCTACTACGGTACTTCTCTTACATCTTGTAAGGCACTTTGAACTAAATCCTCTGTATAAAAATGTGCTAAAGAAATAAATGTTTGTGTTGGTGTTGTTATTTGCTTATAAACGTCTATATAGTCTTTCTCCTTCATAGGTGTTTTCGCTAATTTATCAGTTACTCAGTTCCGCACCTTTAATTCTGCTTCTGTCTGTAAGAATAGCTGTTACGTTTCTAAACATTATAATAATGTTTGAGATTGGAATACATTTAACCTATATAATAGTTATTGCTGATCCGTTTTCTTGTCATAAATCAAAAACTATCACTCTGCGATGAATATTGATAGTTACAGTTCTTATTTTTCTTATTCCGGTTAATGGAAGTCTGGGAACATATAAAACCATCGATTACTGCCAACTACTGGATGGAGGTTCCAACTTAATTTATCTATTTACCTTAACAATTACTTAGTCTTCTAGAATGTATTATACAGTTTCTGTATATTTTAGATTTAATAAAGGTTTTAAATAAACTTCTATTCTCAGTTATATCATATACTATTTCTTTTTAATTACTAAATGGGATTTCTTTTTTTCAAATGTATCTATTACCACAGTTCTGTAGGTAGGCACCTTCCGTATGTATCGGGCTCTTTAAGACAGCCTGTCACAAACACCGTCCCAGAATTCATTTCGTGAGAACTTCCTCTCGGAGTTAAAAATGATTGGATAAACTTCTAGATAATTTTACTCCCCCCGCCCCTCTACTTCCTTTTTCCTTTCGGCCATTTTCTCCCAACACGGTATGTTTGAAATTCTTTGAGTGAAAGAAAATATAATCTAAATTAATCTTCTTCAGAACACTTAAGGTAGTGTCTCCGAATATGCCCTAAGTATTGAATAAAACATACCGGTGTGGAATATGGGACTATTTTATTTTTTGACACATATGGCACTATTAAATTTAAATTGTTTACGACGATTACTCTGTTCCATTTACCGTAACAGCATGCTTATGTGTCAGACAGCATTAATGTCTTGGCAACAGACATTTCTGAAAGAAAATAGCAGTAGTTTAGGAATGTTAGAAATTACTGCTACTTTTAGGAGTTTGTACTTATTCGACCTGTTCCGCAAACGTGTGCAGTCAGTTGGCTATGGCGTTTATCCTACTAGAGTTTGCTGTTGATTGCCTAGAGTTCAGAAGATACTTACGGTTTTCCGTTTCGAGAAATGTATTAGAGGAATAATGGTGTTTCTGTCAGAAGTAAACGAGTCTAATGTGTTTATCTAAAATGAAATTGTACCCCGAGACCTTTCGTTCAGCAATTCGGAAAATCCTAGAGGCCTAAAAGGCCAGTTTAATGTTAAATGTTGCACTTCCATTTTTTAGCAGGGCTTACTGGAGGTCTAATGTCACGCTTGGAAAATGTGTGCACTTCCTATCCAAGGGAATATTGAACTTAGAGAGAGCGTGAAAGTACTATGCGGTCGGAGTGAGGAAAACTTAAAAAATTAAATCTTAAACATCTGCAAGACTACGCGGTTTTTGGTCACATGATGAAAAATTCTCCGGAATCTCTGTAATCTCATTGATGATCCCTTTTGAACCCTTTATATTCTGATGACCAAAGTACCGTGTGTATTGGTTTCGCTTTTTATTGCAAAGAGGCGTTTATTTTGTGCCGGCCACGCTGTAGTTTTAATATAAAAGAATAACATACGTGAACATAATTTTAGCCTTTAGTGGATAAAAAATGTTTTTGTGACTCTCGGATACTAAACAATCAATACTTAAGACCTCCGTGTGTGTTCCGTTGTTTTTAATGGAATAAAGTTTAAATTTAGAAGACCAGTCCACCTGGCTTGTGTGAGCCATATAACATTTTTAAAGGGATCTCGCCAACAAAAGTAAACTAGATTTTTGGCTTGTTCTATATGATGAAATACACTTATGTTTGGGCTTATTTTTCTTTTTTGTTGCTGATTTTTCACCAGGGAAATAAACAACCATGGCCCCCAGCCGAAATGGCATGATTCTGAACCCACACTTTCACAAGGACTGGCAGAGGAGAGTCCGCACCTGGTTTAATCAGCCAGCTAGGAAGATCCGCAGGTAATTCCAGTGTTTGGTTATTGGTGTAACTTGCTGTGGTTCTGTAAGATTTTGAAATAATGAAAAGTGTAAATACATGTTGTGTCTTGAAATAACTAAAAGAGGAATCATTGTATTCAAATTTAAGGTAAGTTTATCAAAGTTTAAAAATAGCTAAATTGAACAGTTTCTAACAATTTGTTTTGACTAATGAAAACAATCTTTGCAGTTTAGTAGAATGTGAAGTCTTCCCAGCGAAAGCAGCTTAAATATTTACAACAAACACATGCAAAAAATTGCAGCACTTCTTGCCCTGAAAGCTAAGGTTATTATTTGTTCTTGATAGGCAATTGTATGCCAGTCTTGTGCAATTTTTATACCTAAAGTAGCTAACTGTGCTGTTGTCTGTTTGAAGGGGAAAAAATGGATTCATTTTTGTTTATGGTGAAAAAAACATTATGCAGTCATGTATTGATTGGTGCATCTTAATAGTAAAAAAACATACTGTGGGGTGTCTGGCAGAGCAGAGTTCTAAGCTTTGCAGAAGCAGAGGTGGTTTTTAACCAAAGCTTCATGTTGAACTAGCATTAAATGTGTCCAGCTCAGACTTCTTTTAGGGAGCAGCAAACATGCAACTGTTTAAATTTTTTTTATGTATTTAAGCCTTGACTGCCATATTCAGATAACAGAATACAGTTTTAATTGAAGCAGTGATTTTTAGAAATTTAATTAAATTGAAAAACACATGCATTGTTATAATAATTGATTACCGAAGAACAATTTTACCAAGTGTATGAATAGTACATAATCTAAACAAACTTGTGGTAGATAGACATTCTTTGCATTGTGACACAGGAGTTATTGCTTTTTCTTGAAAGCTCCAGTTTCTTGGTTATAAACCCTGGCCCAGGTACCGCATATAGATTTTGTGTGCTCGCCTGATTTGGTTTTCCAAGTACTTCAGTTTTCTTTCAAAATCTCAAAAAAATAGTAAGTTAACTTAGGAACTCTAAGCTGGCCCACTATGAGTGAATGTGGGTGTTCATGTGTGCATGAGGTGTGGCAGAAAAGTCATGAGACTGGCAACACTGCAAGCGATCTGGCAACGCTGCGCTGTTGTCCTTGATAGAGCACGTGTATCAGTACCCTCCCATAGCTCAGTGCGAGTTTCAACTCCTTCCATTAACTACGTGATTTTTGTGACTGCTATTAGCGAAGTTGTGTTTTTGGTTGTGCATCACGCAAAATGGAACAGCGGAATTTGGAGCAACGTTGTGCCATTAAACGGCAAGTGTGATGTTTGAAAAGTTAAAACAGGCCTATGGGGAACATTCTTTATCCCGAGCTCAAGTTTTTCGCTGGCACAAATCATTTTTGGAAGGCAGAAAACACGTTGAAGATGAACACCGTTCAGGGAGGACTTCAACTTCGAAAACCAATGAAAACATCGAACGTGTGAACGCTCTTGTGAGATCAGACCGTCGTTTAACATTAAGAATGTTGAGTGAACAATTAAATTTGAACAGATTTACCGTTCATCAAATTTTGACTGAACATTTGCACATGCGAAAGGTCTGTGCCAAAATGGTGCCGAAAAACTGCCCTCTCCATAACAGAATTTTTGACCTCAAAAGGCATTCCTGTGGTTCCCCAACCCCCTTATTCACCAACCTCAGTCCGTGTGACTTTTTCCTTTTTCCTAAACTGAAAGATGTCCTCAAAGGACGTCATTTCGGGACTTTAGAAAACATCCAAAAGAGTTTAACGGACATGCTGAAGACCATACCAGTTGAAGACTTCCAGCGCTGCTACCAACAGTGGGAACAACATCTCCATCGATGTGTAGCTGCCCAAGGGAGCTACTTTGAAAGGGATAACATTGATGTTTGAAAAAAATAAAAACTTTGGTAAATAAAAAATCGGTCTCATTAACTTTCTGCCACACCTCGTATGCTGCCAAAGTTTTCAAAGTCTTTGTTTTCATATTTAGGCCTTACAAAAATGTATAAACTATTTTTAATGGGCTGAAGACCTAGAAAAATTTAAGAGCAAAGCCTTTTTACTTAAAATTACTGTTTTAAAAAACAATAAATCGTATTAATTGGCATACTTTTTTTTTTCCAAAGACGAAAGGCACGTCAGGCCAAAGCTCGTCGAATTGCCCCTCGTCCAGTTGCTGGTCCTTTGAGGCCTATAGTTAGGTGTCCTACAATCCGGTACCACACAAAAGTCCGTGCCGGACGTGGATTCAGCCTGGAAGAATTAAAGGTAAGTTTAAACTTGTTTGTTTTATCATGCCATATCTTGAAATTACACAACTGTAAATATAAAAATCCAGAATTTTATCATTCAAATCAGTTTCCAGTCTCCTTGCTGGAGGATTATAGTGGTTGTAGGTTATTGATCCAACCAGTCAACAGGTTTTATTAACAGCAGGAACTGTATTTTAATAAGTTACAGTATTATATGCCTTATTACTCTTAATCCTTTTCAGAAATGTCTAATATGGTAGATGTTTTTTCTGAGAATGTTAAGGGAGTGGGTTCCTCAGTCTTGGATGGCTTCAGTGTTTGGTTTTCATTCCATATATTTTCTTCATTAGATGCAAACTTTGTTTTAGTTCCCTTATTAAGATTCACAACCTTTTGATTTCTACTAATTGCTTCCCTTTTGCTTAATCTGCTGTCAAATTAAGAAAACAGTGGCTACGCTGACTCCATTTGCAGTTGTGGTGGACAAAAACACATTTGCACTTTTGTTTTCTCCCCAAGGGCTTCATTGAAAGTCATTTCATGATTAGCACCCACATGTTCTCAGATTGGTGTAAAATCTGCAACCACTCTGGCACTCTTAAGGAGAAAGATGAGACTCTAGGTTAAAATATAAACGTCAAATTCATGTTTTTCTTTTCATGACAAATGTATATTTTCCTTTATGATTTATTGACTCATCAGTGAAATTGATAAAATAGTTATGGACTGTATTTTATGCATACCTGGTCTTATAAGCATCTCCTCCAACCCAAAGAAGTGAACATTTAATTGGAATTTTAGTTTAGATAAACTTTATCAGTCCCAAGTGGAGATTTAGATGCATATAGCAGCAGGAACAAAATATTAAAATTTCTGACTGTCAGAACAAATAATGCAGTCACTCAGTAGAGAAAAATATAAATGTATGTTGTTTTAAAAATAGTAAAAAACTTATAAGATTTTAGTTTGTGATTTTGTGAAAAAGCATTGAATTGCTTAAAGCAGCAGGCAGAAAAAATCCCTGGAGGTGGTACTTAGCACACTGTGATGGATGAGCTGCTGGCCAAAAGTGCTCCAAGAAAGTGCCTCCTTAAAGGGATTTTTTTTCATGATGCCATCCAAATTTACCATCATCTTCTCTTCACAACAGCTTCTATTGTGTCCAGGGTTATTTCTGTAGTGAAGCAGGCTTTCCTGATAGATTTGTTTAAGCATTGTGAGTCTTAAGCTCAAGTTTTCTCCTGAAGACCTCCATATAAAACAGTAAACTGGCCACTGCACATTGGTAGAACATTTCTAGCTTAACACATACCTCAAAAGACCTGGGTCTTCTCAGGAAGTACAGATTACCGTATGCTCTAGTCCTTCTTGTACAGCGCCTCTGCATTGTCATACCAATCCAGTTTGCTGTTTATGTGAACCCTAGGTACTTGTAGCTCTGCACCATCTCCACATCCTCCTCCATGTGGTGACTGGCCTCAGAGGCTCTTTGGCATGCAGGAAGTCCACCCCTTAACTCTTGACTTGTTGATGTTGATTTGTAGGTAATTCTCCCTGCACCTCAGTAATCCTCCTTTACTCTGACTCCTCTTCTCCATTATTAATGTGGCCTATGATAGAATCATCTGGCAATTTCTGTAGGTGACAAGCCACTGGTATTGACTGGAAGAATGTTGTGTAGAGGGTAAATGTGAAGGGATACAGGACAGTTCCAGTCTTGCTGAAGTACTCCACAGAGCTTACTGGAACATTTTTTCAGCACTCCGGGGCTGATTCCATCTGGCCCTGCAGCCTTATTTATAGTTTCACCAGCTCTCTCCTCACTTTATCAGCAAAGACACAGTCCCGGAAGTGAAAGGGAGCTGAAGACCATAGGTATGATGTCATTGTGTGTATAGGTCAGACAAGGTAGAAATGGCAGTTGTGATTCTGCAACTTCTCTAACTTGCACAGAGACTAGCAGGGCTGGACTGAATCAAACTTGTTATATGTCTGGCTCAGTTTATCATTTCTGTTCTTGTTCCCTTCCACTACAGGTTTTACAGCCTATCTATATCTAGTGGTAGTCCTCACTCCGTTCTACACTTCATTATTAGCAGCAGTTTTACTTTTACCTCCTGGTGTATTTATGTGCTGTTGCTTAAAAGATAGATTTAAAGTCAAATGTAAAAAAAATAAAAATTGGGGTTCTTTTTGTCCAAAAGTGATGTAGGAACAGGAACACTTGCCACAACAACATTTATTTACAAATGATGTAGCTCAAAGTGCTTTACAGGATGAAGAAAGAGAAAAAAAAGACTATTAAGAAAATGAAATTAGGCAACACTAACATAGAATAAAAGAAAGGTCCGATGGCCAGGGAGGACAGAAAAAAACTCCAAATGGCTGGAGAGAAAAAAAAATCGGAGGGAAAAAAAAAATTGCAGGGGTTCCAAGGCCACAAGACCGCCCAGCCCGCTCTAGACATTATATCTAACATAAATGACCTCAATCAGTCCTTATTGTATTCGGGGTTCACATGGAATAACTTGATGGTGATGATCATGTGGACGTCTAGCCTGTAATCCATCTGTATTGCACATAATTAACAAGACAAAATTGTCAAGCCCATTAAATGCATTTGTTACTTTCCCCTAGCTGTACTGTTGTTGTGTTTATATGCTTCAAAAAAAATGAAACAAGACTGCTAAATGTTGCATTGTAATGATCATTCATATGGTGAATCGCTGATGTCATGTTAAAGAGCAGTTATATGAAGTAGGCAAGTAATTTTGGAATAAGGATGGTCCAGTGGCCTTGGGTCCCTTAGGCTTTAGAGTAAAGTAAGACCGTACAGCAGCTCCTGTTTCATTGTTGGGCACATCCCAATGCATTTCCCAGCTGTAATTGTCTGTAGTATGAGTGAAGTGCAGCTAATCTGGTTTACTAAGCGTATGTAGAAGTTACTACTATATGTCAGTCAAACATGAGACTTCGTACCTGAAGCTCATCTATGCGAGATTTGTTTTAGTGCTAGTCTCCGTGTGTTGACTGTTAACCACCTGTAATGTTAACTTTTTGACCTTCTTGGTTGATGTAATTAAAGATTATATAGTTCTGATTCCTTGTCAAGCTTCTCAGCACTTAAAATACACAATTCTAATTTGCTTGTTGAAAAGTGGAATTTTATCACCCTTAGTTATTTAGCGGTGTCAATTAACTGATGCCTTTTTCAGATGAAGATGAACTGCTTAAATACATTTTTTTAAGTTGGATCACAGGTTAGGTTAAGGAACTTGCTCAGGGTCACACAGGATGGTGAAGATTGAAGCAGCAATCTTGTGGTTTAAAATCTCTGGCCTTTAAATCTCTATTGATTTTCAATGCTGTGTACTTCATTTTTCAGGGCTGGTTTAGCATCAGCAGTCATAGTTATACAGAAATAGTTTGAACAATATTGTGTCATTTTAATATGGCATTGGCATACTTCACAATTTTATTGCATTTTATAGTTTTGATATATAGTTAAGTGACTAATATATTTATTGCAGTAGTTGGAATTGAAAATAATCTGAGTTGGCATTTAGTTTTTTTCCTGATTGACAGATGTGACGTTGAGTGGGGGGAAAACAGTTAATTTTTCACATGAAAGTTTTAGACTTTTGAAAAGCATTTTCAGCTGTTCCACTATCAATAATGGAATCAATTATTTTGATCATTTTGAACATGGTACTTGTAACTAGTAAATAAGTTCAGAAAACAAAATGAAAAACGGTGAGAAATATGGAGCTTCTGCAAAAAGGCTGCTGCTTGTTCCAGTGCCCTACATTTCCAAAGCAATATCTTTAATTCATTATCAGTCTACACAGTTGTAAATATGTCTGAAGATATCCAATATTGTGGAATTTTTTTCAAGCTGAAGTTTGTTTAAATAAAGTAGTATTTTTCACAAGTACTTGGCTTGCATTTTTTGTTTTTAATGGCAAATTGAAGCTAGGTTTATATTGAGGGAAGTTAGTAGCACTCCTGCAAATGATAATGCAGGCTGTTTTGGAACCGGTTTTTAAATCTCAAATCTGTCCTTGCTTTAATGTTTACCTCTTCCATTGAGTTCATATATGTCTTTTCTTATCAGGCTTCTGGCATTAACAAAAGAGTGGCTGCTACTATTGGCATTTCAGTAGATCCTCGTCGCAGAAACAAATCCACTGAATCGCTGCAGGCAAATGTCCAACGTTTGAAGGAGTACCGCTCCAAACTCGTCCTCTTCCCCAGGAAGGCCTCAGCACCAAAGAAGGGAGATAGCTCTGTGAGTATTTGTGTTTGAAGGGGGAAAACAAAAATTAGAATTTTCATTTGTATAAATTAACTTTAAATATGGGAAAATTATCAATGTATGCATGCGAGGAAAAGCACTTCCTAAAATTCTTGGCCAAAGTATACAGTCCAGTTAAATGATGAGAAAATCTCCGGAATCTCTGCACTAATTTTGATGATTCATTTTAACCCTGAATTTTCTGATAACTGGATATTTTCTTTCATATGTATTGTACATATATCAAAGTAAACTAGTTTCAGGATTAAATTTAGCAATTCAATATTTTTACCTCTTAATACCTTTAAAGTGCTTTGTGTACATCACATGCAGCAAACATTGTTTAGGTGTTCCATGAGCCATCAGTTGTAATGCCTTGTATTAGTGATTATCTACAGATAGCCTGCATTTGACGCAACACTGATTGTTGATCAGTGTGGCACTGATCTGAGGTGACCCAAACTAGAAAGTATCTGTTTTGATACATGCAGTTTTGTATTTGTTACCTTGCTTAAAGTTGTGCTTAATAGCTCAGTTGAACGTATTTATATTGTAGTTATTTTATTACCGGTATGAATAAGCACAAGTTAATTTTATTATTACATTCAGTGGGTTGCTGTTTTTATTGTGGTCACATTTTTAAAAGGTCTTTGTGATGATCTAAGAGCAGAAATTACATTCCTATCAAACAAACTATGACCTTTTGCAATTCTAAAAAGATACAGATAAGAACATGACGTTGTTGTACATTACAGACGGACATCAGCTTTTAAAGTTTTATCCGTTCAGGAAACAAGTAAAGCAGTATTCAACATGTATAACAAAATAGACCCGAAGAAGAAAGTTTAAACTTTACCACAACCTTTTATTTATATAGCACATTTTAGATACAATGAATTGAAAACAACTTTTTTTGATAACTTGAAAATGTAGCCAACCAAAAAAAAGGTAGACATGAAGATTACAGTTTTAACCAGCTAAAACTTGATAAATATTTTACAAAATGTCATCAGTTTGCACACTGTTTCGTAAAGGAGTTCTGGATTCATTTAACCTTGATGAATGAGTAATGATCTGTCTGCGAATCAAGATGTATTGACTGATCTTTCCTTGTGTGTTAAATTTAAACACTAGTTTACTTTTTGTTAAATTATAGGTAAAATAAAAATCATTGTAAATTTAGACTTTTAAGTGTGTAAGCATTTAGGTTCCTACTCCAGTTTGATTCTATGTGCTTATGTAAAAGTAGATTATCAATTGTTACTGCAACAAAGCACAAATGATCAAAATAGGCTAAATATGACACCTACATTAAAGTTGTCTTTAACACAGTAAAGAAATATATATTAGAATCAGTGGTTTATTGTAAACTTAATTAGTAATTCTCAATGATTTAAAGAAACATTTATTACTTTTCACCTGGAACATAACTAAAAATCTGCATTTAAAGGAGAGTCTTGAAAGCATGGCAACACCTAGAGTACAGGCTTAGAAACATGCGTTAGAAATGACACATTAGTGCCGTCTACGCTTGCTGTACACAACACATTTGGTAGCTTGTGACTTTTTGCAGTCATTGGGTGATGGACTGTCCATATAATACTGTCACAACAGTTGTGATGAAGAAATTCCTTCAGAGCCTCTATCTCAATTAGTTGCAGTAGCCAACAGATTCTGCATAACGCAGTTGATTATCACCATCTTGATCATCGTCATCAAAATATTCACCTTGCAACAATTTCAAAACCTCAGCAGTAGGTAACAGATATCACAGCAGTGATAGCCCGTAAGCTAGCAGTGCCTAAAGTGGCCGTATATTGAGATACAATTTTTATTTGTCCCATCTTGACTGACTCATTGAGATACCATTTTACTCATTCCTTCCATTCAAAGTGTTAACAAATCTTGTATCAAATATTCATGATATTTTGAATATAATGAGATCATATTCTTCTCATTTGTTCTTATTATGCTTGTAACATGAAACAGTTTTCATTTTTTATTGTGCTCTGCGGATCAAAACTGTTTTGTTTTGGGATCCACAGACCCAAAAAGATTAAGAAATGCTGGCACATATGTTTAATCAGCTTTTTTGTAGTAGGGAGCAGAAATCAGAAACATACACAAGGGACATAGAAGATTTTAATAATTTCCTTACTCTACAAACACTGGAACACTAATCTAGAAATGACTAAACCTTCCAATAACTTAATTGTAATTAATACCTTTTTGTACAGTATGTTCTAATTGTAACAAGAATTAGATGATTATCTTGTGTTTAATTTTTTCCTCATCTCTCTTCCCTATTAGCCTGAAGAGCTTAAAATGGCCACCCAGCTCACTGGAACTGTCATGCCAGTCAGAAATGTAAGTACTGTCAATATAGTATCTACATTATAGGGTAGATTGCAATAAAAATAATAGTTAAATACAACAATAAATCTGTCAGGTCAGGTTGGGGAGAATGCACTGGTATAGCGTGTTGCTGCACCCACCACATGACGAAACAGCTCGGGGTCCTGTTTGGCAACCTCACAGGCAGACACATAATCCAGTCCCACCCTCCGGAAATGACCCTTTATCTGCCACAGCAAGGTCTTGCATGGGCGTCCCCTTGGCCTGGTCCAGGCACTTGGGTCCTCAACAGCGAGGATCCTGTGAACCGGATCACCCTCGGGGGAATTGCTGTAGTGCCGTAACTGACGCTCCCTCATAATGCAGGTTTTGTGCCTCATTCGAGACACGAGCGACGCTCATTTAACACCGTGTCAAACCAGCAGTACCCAATTATTCTCCAAAGAGAAGCAGTACCAAAAATCTATAGTTGTCAGTAAATTCGTCAGCCCTGAGTATTTGCACAGTAGACATATTTGCTTATGGAATATTTTCCTTTGTTAAATACTGTACTGTTTTATCTAATTTTATGGGAATTTAACTGAAAGACAAATTGGAAACAAATGTGTCTGCTGCTACAGCTTTACGTGAAAATGTTTGGATAGTTATCATCTTCGAAGCCTGCTTAATCATGAGTTAGGGCTGAGGGGGACTGGAGTCTATCCCAGCAAGCACAGGGCAGGAACAATCTGCTGCTAGTCCATTGCAGTGTAGTTTTTAAGTATAAAATTCTAAGTTAAACCATTGTGATGGTGGTAATGATGCAGTTTAATTTGTCTGCTATAGACTACTGGTGAAGTGTTTGAGTGCAGTTACATACACTTGGAAAAGAAAAATGCAGGTTACAGATAAGTTAGCAAAATAATGTGTAAGATAAATGGTTTTTAGTTTATGTTCTGACAAAGTATTTTCTGTGCAGATTTACAAGAAAGAGAAGGCACGGGTAATCACAGAAGAGGAGAAGAAGTTCCAAGCATTTGCTAGCCTGCGTATGGCACGTGCCAATGCTAGACTCTTTGGTATTCGTGCTAAGAGAGCCAAGGAAGCAGCTGAGCAAGATGTGGAGAAAAAGAAGTAAAAGTTTAGTTTCTATGGAACTTGAAAAAAATAAAAGCCTTTACTTACTTAACTCTCGTTTGAGTGTAATATTCTAAAATTGTTGATGTCATTAGTGTTGCACATTTTTCACAATAGTTCATGTTTCCTGAATGGGAACAGGAAGATTTAGGTTACAGAAGTATATTAAATGCAACAAAGATTGGTTTTGGGGGTGTTACATGCCATAGTCATGCATTTGGAATTTCATTTTAAGCACTAATGGTGTGTTTCTTAGTTTGCTTCTTTTAGAAATGTACCATCTCCTTGCTACTGGAGTAATTATTTGCAGTATTTTAGATTTTGGTTCACAAGTTTTGATAACTTTTGTTTGCCCTTAAATTGCTTTGCCTTTTGCCTGTCTAACCATTCGGTTGTTTTCAGGGTGGCAACAAAATTCTTGTTAATGTATTGTATATGTATTTATGTGTGTGTATGTATATGTCCACCTCCGATCATCCCTCCACCATGACTTGATAAATTTTATTTTATATGAAAAATTGGCCCGCCTCCACAGACACAATTGCATTATGTGGTGAAGAGAAAAATGATCAGATTTGTTATTTAAATTCACAAAAGATGGTGAAGTGATCTCCTTGTACGTCAATACATCTGTGCCCATTTCAGCATGTTCATGTACACTCTTTGCAAATCATGGGATTGATTCTGTGTCAAATTTTTAATGTTCAACTTCAGTTAATTTACAGTCTGTAGATTTGTCTCATACACGCAGCCCTTTAAATGACCCCACAAGTAATAGTCGCACGTTATGATGTCAGGTGATAGTGATGGCATAAGCCCTTGCTAATAATCCTTTCATCGGGGAAATCTTCCCGAATAGTAGCCATAGATATGTGGGAAGTATGTTGAGTCACACCATCTTCCTGGAAGTAACAGTGGTCGTGTTCATAGTCTGTCAGTTGTGTGTAGAACTGGCGAAAAATCTGCATATACACCTCCGATTTCAGCGGTGTCAAAGAAGATGGGGCCTATGATCCATGTAGCAGAAATCTCAGGAGTCATCTGGGAGGAGACGTGCCACTTTTTTGTGGGCCTCCCTGTATAAAAATAGACATGCATACAGATTTGTGTAAAAGGAGTGCAGAAAATTTTTTAAAATCCATTCCTGTTGATTCATGCTTAGTTCAATTTTTATTTACAGTAGTTTGAATTTTCAAAAGTGTTGCAGATATTTGACACTTTCTAGGTAGATAAAATATTGCCATTTTTCAGTGTTTCTCATTCTTTAAACTAGGATAAATCTAGCCTTTGCTGTATGATTGTGTAATTCTTTGCAAAAAAAAAAAAATATTGTTTTATTCACCCAGTGTTTAACAGAGATTGAAGCGTAACTCTTGGCAATGCTTTTTTTCACCAAACTTTCTTGGGTATAATTCAGTACTGTGTAGTGCAATCAATAATAATACAAAATGTGAGTAGAAGTCAGGGCCAAGTTTGTAGTTGAGTTTGTTATCCAAAGGACTCTTAACTGGATTTATTTTTGAATTGTGCTAAAACTCTTCCCAACAAGCATATATTAAATTACGTTTTTGAGTGTCTGCACCTTTTTGGTAAACTAATTAAAACTGACAGTTTGTGGTGTTCACTATGCAAAGTAATGCTTTTGCATATTTGTAATGAACTTGATTTGAATTTGGTGCACCACTTATTGTTCCTTTTAATTTGTCCACCTCACTCCTCCACCATAACTTGAAAAATTTTATTTTATACTCCTTTTATGTTGCCTTCAAATTAAATTCAGGTCATCTAAAATGTCTATGTTTGAAGTTGCACTTTTGCACAGCCTTAATCAAAATGAGTAATGCCAAACATGGACAGTAGTTCTTCCATGAAATTAAATCACTTTAGCAAGATACTGAAAGCAATGTCTGTGATTTTTATGGCATCCCCCTCTGCATGTAAAAAAATGTTTCCAGCTCTCAGATGAAGTAATGTATATCTAAGACTACTTGTTTTTATTGTAGACGGACATCCTAACAGAATAGTACCTGCAGTATAGAGGAGATTTGTCAGAATTCAATCAGGCAGGACCAAAGTTTGCAGTTGGCTGTTTGCTGTATTCCTGAATCATTCATCCATTTTCTAAACCCTCTTATCCAGAGCTTGGTTAAGGGAAAGCTGCACCTATCCTTGCAAGCATGAAAGGATTTAGGAGGGTGGAAGTCATTGGGTTTGAACCGTTGTTTGGGCCTCACCTAGATGTTCGGAATGAACCTCGCAAAACTAGAATGTTGTCTCAACTGGAGTAGGCAGTACGCCAGAAAAGCAAGCTGTACAAGAGCATGTAGCAGGTGTTTGCATGGCACAAAACCCACAAAGACATCATCTGAGAAGGTGAAGAATTTCTCAGTTCTGTGCAGAGTGTCAGGTAAGTTGTTGACAAAACGTGAACACCTGACAAGCTGAAACATTTTTCAGCAATTTGCTGTGTACAAGGTATTTCAAGTAAAGGTTTTGTTGGTCACTACATTTCAACATCTGGCTTTTAAATTATATACAATACACTAATTTTACAACTCGTGTCTGGTCTCATGCAGACTGGAGTTTGGTTGGAGGGTATAAACTGGATGAGTTTCTGCATGTCTGTCGGCCCGATTACAACTAACATGCTGTCTCTTACGAACAAATTGTGCAAAGAATTATCTGCTTATGATAAATCCTACCTTGTAAGTGAACACCGAGTGTTGAATATTACCCAAAGCTGTTATTGTACCACATACATTCAGGAGTGGCATCATAGAGTTTACAGAACAAAAAAATCCTCACCTTTGTGTGCGTCATCATCACTACTACTACAGGGTGGTCCAGATCTAATTATGCAGATCCAGATCGTCTGGATGACTTTGATTTATGCGGGGACGATTCTTCATGTCGTCAGTTTGCAATTTTCTCGATGGTTTGGGATTTTTTGAGTGATTTTCTATGTAATATAAGTTATAGTGTAATGAAAATTGCATGATTAGATCTGGACCACCCTGTAGTATCTGCAGTTAGGTCTAAAGTGTTTGGACAGTAGCACAATTTTCATTAGTTTTGCTCTATACACCACAGTGGATTTGAAATGAAATAATTTAAATGATTAAAGTGTACACTTTCAGCCACCATGGAAATATATTAACAGCCATTTTTGTAAATATCCCCACTCCTTTTTCCTGTGCGCAGAAGTATTTGGACATTTGACTAACAAGATCTTCCACAGCCAGGTGTGAGAAGCAAGGTTATTATAGTTAACGAAAACTAAAATTAAAACTGAAACTGTTATTAAAAAAACATTTTCGTAAACTGAAATAAAATAATTAACAAAACTGAAATGAAAAACTAAAACTAAACGAAACTATTAAAGTTGCTGGAAAAACTAACTGAAATAAAATAATAATTTACTAAAATATTTTTAGTTTTCGTTTTTGAATAAATATTCTTGCCGTTAGTCTTTAACCCTTGTAAGTTTCAACTCTAAAACAAAGTCATCCACCATGAGCCGCCCGCATATATTCATCCAGTGAACGGCAGCTGGTGAAGGAGGGCGGCAGTTCACACAGCATTTGCGGTGACAGAGCAAGCTGAGTGCGGGTGCATAAAGTATGAGAAATAGAAAGCGATTTGTGTGCCGCATTTCTTTGTGCTTTTCGTATATCAAGATGTAATTCAAATGGCTGAAATCAGAATGTGCTGGTCAATAAAACGTTTACCATAGAAAAATCACGAGTGAGTAACGTGTCAGTTTATTTCTCAGGTGTCTGCTTTTTGTTGACAGCAATTCACCTGCCACTTCACGCAGGAGAAATCGTTTTTACATTCTCATATACAGAAAGTATAGTAATCATGAAAAAATTCGACATTGATATTTTGATGAATCTTGACGTTGTCCAACAATACTGTTTTTTGGAATTGTTTGTGTGCGCGTCTCTGTGCGTGTGTAAACACGATAACTCAAAACGTAACTAGATAGATGGATGAAATTCGCATGTGGTTGTTATACCACAATTGTAGATCTGTATTAACTTTTGGCCAAATCCATCACCCAGAAGTTGTACTTTATCTGAACACATACTCAATTTTTTTTATTTATACAGCTGCAGAGTCCGATTTATTCAACTTTACTTTTTAATAATTGTTCAATATATTATTAATTTGATTTGTTGTTGATGGATTCCTTAAAGTACATAATATGAAAATATAATCATTGTCTTGCAGTTTACTCCTCAAATATCCATCCCCATATCTGAGTATACAAGAAGTCAGGGAGATCATTCCGGTTTTTACAATAAAAGGGTGCGATCGAGAGACAGAGTAGGTCATCATACAAGATCAGCATATTGTTACTGACCAATCACTTTTGCTTTAAAAACATTGTTTAACAACGAAGCCATATAAACAAAGGCAGAAAGTCCGACAAGTGATGAAAAACTACAAATGGGTTTTGTATTTATTCCATATTTATTAATTTATCATTTTTAGTTCATATTCACAACTCAAAATACCTGATATTGTTAAAGTAATCCATTAGCAAAATATTTTCTCCCTTTTTCAATGTTTTTCTCTCTCTCCCAAAATAGATTGTTGAAATATCATATTCTTTTTGTTCTTAACATCAGCCTTATCATACATATTGCATACCAGGGATTTTTCCTGCCTTGCATCCAAACCTGCTATGGTAGGCTCCAGGTTTTCTGAAATCCTACTCTGGATAAATAGGTTTAGATAATGTATATATTGTTCCTAATCTCAGACGCTGTCTCTGTTATTTTATGCCTGTCTGTACTCCTATTGCCTGCTCTTGCCCTGCTCATTATGGGTTTACTGTCCTTTATGTTGGGCTATTCAAGTCTCACTGCCCCTAACCTTGACACTACATGCTTGTTGTTCTTTGTTTCCCTCAATACAGCTAGGTGGGGTCTGCACACTGATTCAAGTCTAAGAGCCCTATTCTTCCTAAGCCCCTGTGATTTTCATGAGAAAATATTTTAAAAATTATAAAATTGTGTAAAATTGTTCATATTCAGTGTCTAGTTTTGATTATGCTTGTTTCTATCAGACACAAATAAAACCAGATAAAAAACCAGGCTGTATAGTAAGCTTCCACTAACATTAAACTTGTATCCAAATCTGTTAAGTGTACAGTTCTGTCTGATTGTGACACAAAACTAAGCGCTCCATGCCGTAATTACTAAAACTAAAACTGAAACTAATATATATAAAAATAAAATAGAAATGTTTTTGTGAAATAAAAACTAAACTAAAGCTAAAAATACATGATGAAGGAAAACTAAAACTAAACTGAATTTCCAAGTAAGATAAGAAAAAATATAGAAATAAAAACTAATATAAAAAGGCAAAACTATAATAACCTTGGTGAGAAGGTCCCTCATTTTATTTACTATTAAAAAGAGAGAACGGCTCATGATCTGTTGCTTATCACATCATCTGTGAAACATGGTGGAGGCAGTGTTATGGCAATGAGCATGTGTGACTGCCAGTGGACCGTGGGTGTTTATTGATAATGATGACTATTGACCAAAGTTGAAAGATGATTTCTGAAGTGTACAGGGCTGTACTGTCTGCTCGGATTTAGATACATGCTGAAAAACTGACAGGACAACGTCTGACAGTACAGGTGGACAATGAGCCAAAGCGTACTGTGACAGCAGACTAAGTGCTTTTCAATGCAAAGTAATGGAATATTCTTAATGGACTGAGTCGATCAAATGACCTCAACCCAATTGGAGATGCATTTCACTTGCTGAAGACAAAACTGAAGGCAGAAAGTCCATCACACAAGCAGGACCTGAAGACCGCTGCAGTAAAGGCCCGATAAGGCATCCCTATGGTGGAAACCCAGCACTTGGAGGTGGCCATGGGTTCCAGATTTTAGCCAGTCATTGACTAAAGAATTTTCAACCAAGAATAGCAAATGAATGTAATAAATTTGATTATGTTAGTTTATCCAAATACTTTTGAGTCCCAGAAAAAAAGGCACCATGTATAAAGGTGGCTCATACAATGTTTTTTTTTAATGCCTTAAATTAAAACTGCAAGCCTACACTTCAATCATATCTGGATTGCTTGATTTCAAATCTATTGTGGTGGTGTACCAAGCCATAATTATGTAAACTGTATAACTCTCCAAATGCTTATGGATCTAACTATGTAATGCTGTCACTGGCAACTGCTGAAAGACTTGTCCCTGTTATAACTCAACAAATTACTTTGCATTCTGACGGCCCATTTTAAGCTGACCTGCTGCTGCAAACGCTATACAGCAGATGCCCTGTGTGTGTACCTGTAGTTTACAGGAGACATGATAACTCTGGGCTGACTATGTGTGTGTGTGCAACTAGTGGTGGACAAGTTGTCTCAGGGGTAACAGTAAAAGGGTAAAGATGGCTTGGTAGGCCACTCTAGTGGTAGGAATATTTCTCTGAAAAAGTATTTTTGTACATGTTGATTTGTTTTGGGGTCCCTGCAGGGCCCAGTACTGCAGTCCAAGTTAGTCCATACAGAAGTCTAGTATGGCTTCTAGTATGAAGTTTCCAAGAGTTCCTTTGACAAATCACATAACTTGCATCGTATGGATAAGTTCAGTATATAGAACTGATACTGACTTGAAAAAGCTTTATTGATGTCACTGTTACTTGTTGCTCTCTGCCCATGGCAGGACTGCAGTCAACTAATACAACAACAACAACATTTATTTATATAGCACATTTTCATACAAACAGTAGCTCAAAGTGCTTTACATATTAAAGAATAGAAAAATGAAAGACACAATTATAAAACAAAATAAATCAACATTAATTAACATCGAATAAGAGTAAGGTTCAATGGCCAGGGGACAGAAAAAACAAAAAAACTCCAGACGGCTGGAGAAAAAATAAAATCTGTAGGGATTCCAGACCATGAGACTGCCCAGTCCCCTCTGGGCATTCTACCCAACATAAATGAAACAGTCCTCTTTGGATTTAGGATTCTCACAGGAGGGCTTGATGATGATGATGGTCACATAGACTTCTGCCTTTTAATCCGTCCATCATTGTTGGAGCATCATGAAGCTTTGAGTAGGTGAAGAAACCGGAAAAAGAAACAGAAAAGAGAGTAGGGGTCAGTACCGATTTTAGAGCCACCATGAATAGTTATTTTGAGGAAATTGAACATATAGAGTATCAGGATTAAGTTAAATTAAGATTAAAATGAAGTTATAAAAGGCCATGTTAAAGTAATGTGTTTTCAGCAGTGTTTTAAAGTGCTCTACTGTATCAGCCTGGCGAATTCCTATTGGCAGGCTATTCCAGATTTTAGGTGCATAACAGCAGAAGGCCGCCTCACCACTTCTTTTAAGTTTTGTTCTTGGAATTCTAAGGAGACACTCATTTGAGGATCTGAGGTTACGATTTGGAATATAAGGTGTCAGACATTCCGATATATAAGATGGGCGAGATTATTTAAGGCTTTATAAACCATAAGCAGAATTTTAAAGTCAATTCTGAATGACACAGGTAACCAGTGTAGTGACATTAAAACTGGAGAAATGTGTTCGATTTTCTTTTCCTAGTTAGGATTCTAGCAGCTGCATTCTGCACTAGTTGCAAACGATTTATATCTTTTTGGGTAGTCCTGAGAGGAGTGCATTACAGTAATCTAGTCGACTGAAAACAAACGCTGAACTAATTTCTCAGCATCTTTCAGTGATATAAGAGGTCTAACTTTACTTATGTTTCTTAAGTGAAAAAATGCTGTCCTAATGATCTGATTAATATGTGATTTAAAATTCAGATTACAGTCAACAATCACCCTAAGCTTTTTACCTCCGTCTTGACTTTTAATCCTAATGTATCCAGTTTATTTCTAATAGCCTCATTGTATCCATTATTGCTGATCACTAAAATTTCAGTTTTCTTTATTTAACTTGAGAAAATTACTATTCATCCATTCTGAGATACTAGTCAGACATTGTGTTAGTGAATCAATAGAATCAGGGTCATCAGGTGCTATTGATAAGTACAGCTGTGTGTCATCAGCATAGCTGTGGTAGCTCACATTGTGCCCTGAGATAATCTGACCTAACGGAAGCATGTAGATTGAGAATAACAGCAGACCCAGGATAGAGCCTTGTGGAACACCATATTGGATATCATGTGTCTTCGAGTTGTAATTCCCACAACTAACAAAAATTTTCTCCCTGTCAGGTAGGATTCAAACCAATTTAAGACTGTGCCAGAGAGGCCCACCCATTGACTAAGGCGATTTCTAAGAATGTTGTGATCAATGGTGTCAAATGCAGCACTCAGATCTAAGAGGATGAGAACAGATAAATGGCCTCTGTCTGCATTTACCCGCAAGTCATTTACTACTTTAACGAGTGCAGTTTCTGTGCTGTGATTTGTTCTAAAACCCGACTGAAATTTATCAAGAATAGCATGTTTATTTAGGTGGTCATTTAACTGCATAATGACTGCCTTCTCCAGAACTTTACTTAAGAAAGGCAGGTTAGAGATGGGTCTAAAATTTTCAAGAGCTGAGGGGTCAAGATTATGTTTCTTAAGTAGGGGTTTAACTACAGCAGTCTTAAGACAGTCTGGGAAGACCCCAGTATCTAGTGACGAATTTACTATGTCAAGAACATTATCAATTAGCACGCCTGATACTTCTTTGAAAAACCTTGTTGGTATCGGGTCAAGGACGAGGTGGAGGGTTTTAATTGAGAGATTATTTTCTTTAAATCAGGTAAATCTATCCTAGTGAAAGAGTTTAATTTGTTTATAACAGGATGCTGGGGTTTAGGAGGATCCTTAGTGTTGGAGGGATATACTATGTTATTTCTAATATCATTAATTTTTTGATTGAAAAATACAGCGACAGCCTCACAGGTTTCACTGGAAGCACTTAGGAGGCATTCCTTTGAGCTACCTGGGTTTAGTAGGCGATTAATGTTGAAACCCAAGCATTTGATATACAGGGTGGGCCATTTATATGGATACACCTTAATAAAATGGGAATGGTTGGTGATATTAACTTCCTGTTTGTGGCACATTAGTATATGTGAGGGGGGAAACTTTTCAAGATGGGTGGCGACCATGGTGGCCATTTTGAAGTTGGCCATTTTGGTTCCAACTTTTGTTTTTTCAATAGGAAGAGGGTCATTTGACACATCAATCTTATTGGGAATTTCACAAGAAAAACAATGGTGTGCTTGGTTTTAACGTAACTTTATTCTTTCATGAGTTATTTACAAGTTTCTGACCACTTATAAAATGTGTTCAATGTGCTGCCCATTGTGTTGGATTGTCAATGCAACCCTCTTCTCCCACTCTTCACACACTGATAGCAACACCGCAGGAGAAATGCTAGCACAGGCTTCCAGTATGCGTAGTTTCAGGTGCTGCACATCTCGTATATTCACAGCATAGACAATTGCCTTCAGATGACCCCAAAGATAAAAGTCTAAGGGGGTCAGATCGGGAGACCTTGGGGGCCATTCAACTGGCCCACAACGACCAATCCACTTTCCAGGAAACTGTTCATCTAGGAATGCTCGGGCCTGATACCCATAATGTGGTGGTGCACCATCTTGCTGAAAAAACTCGGAGAACGTGCCAGCTTCAGTGCATAAAGAGGGAAACGCATCATCATGTAGCAATTTCGCATATCCAGTGGCCTTGAGGTTTCCATTGATGAAGAATGGCCCCACTATCTTTGTACCCCATATACCACACCATACCATCAATTTTTTTGATCGAACAGTCTTGGAGGGATCTATCCAATGTGGGTTAGTGTCAGACCAATAGCGGTGGTTTTGTTTGTTAACTTCACCATTCACATAAAAGTTTGCCTCATCACTGAACAAAATCTTCTGCAAATTCAGTGCGCCGATCTGCGTCATCCTCGATGAGATTCTGCAGTACCTGGAGTTTGTAAGGGTGCCATTTGTGAGTAGCTAATATCCGCCGAAGGGATGTTCGACTAATGCCACTCTCCAGTGACATGCGGCGAGTGCTATGCTGTGGGCTCTTGCTGAATGAAGCTAGGACAGCCACTGATGTTTCTTCATTAGTGACAGTTTTCATGCGTCCACATTTTGGCAAATCCAACACTGAATCAGTTTCACGAAACTTAGCAAGCAGTTTGCTAACTGTAGCATGGGAGATGGGTGGTCTCGTAGGATGTCTTGCATTGAAATCTGCTGCAATGACCTGGTTACTGCGTTCACCAGACAGCAACACAATTTCTATCCGCTCCTCACGTGTTAACGTGTTAACCTCTGTACACAGAGAAACTTGTAAATAACTCATGAAAGAATAAAGTTACGTTAAAACCAAGCACACCATTGTTTTTCTTGTGAAATTCCCAATAAGTTTGATGTGTCAAATGACCCTCTTCCTATTGAAAAAACAAAAGTTGGATCCAAAATGGCCGACTTCAAAATGGCCACCATGGTCACCACCCATCTTGAAAAGTTTCCCCCCTCACATATACTAATGTGCCACAAACAGGAAGTTAATATCATCAACCATTCCCATTTTATTAAGGTGTATCCATATAAATGGCCCACCCTGTATATCTATCAGCCACAACGTTAAAAGCACAGTGAATAATATGGATTATCTTGTTACAATGTCACACGTCTAGGAGTGGGATATATCATGCAGCAAGTGAACAGTCAGTTCTTGAAGGTGATATGTTGGAAGCAGGAAAAATGGGCAAGCATAAGGATTTAAGCCACTTTGAGGTGGGCCAAATTGTGATGGCTTAATGATTGGGTCAGAGCATCTCCAAACTGGCAGGTCTTATGGGGTGTTCCTGGTATGCAGTGCTTAGTAACTAAGAAAAGTAAAAACCGGTGAATGGGTGACATGGTCAAGTGCATCCAATGTTCATTGATGCACTTGGGGAGTTAGTCTGATCCTACAAAGTGGAACTGTAGCTCAAATGTCTGAAAACTGTAATTGCCATGAGAGAAAGAGGTGTCAGAAAACATAGTGTATCATAGCTTGCTGACAGACTGGTCAGAGTGCCCATTCTGACCCCTGTCCACTGTCGAAAGCACATACAATGGACACATGAGCATCAGAACTGGGTTATGGAGAAATGTATGAAGGTGGCCTGGTCTGATGAATCAGATTTTCATCTTGATTAGGTGGACAACACCATTAGCCTGCAGAAGAGATGACAGCAGGAGGCACTATGGGAAGAAGACAAGTTGGCGGAGGAAGTATGGTTCTCTGGGCAATGTTCTGTTTGAGTACCTCTGATCCTGGCATTTATGTGGATGTTCCTTTGACATATACCACCTACCTAAAGATTGTTGCTGACCACATAGTCCCCTTTTTACTTTCTCGTATACATAGTATAGAGAAAGCATAGGAATTGTGAAAAAATTAAATCGCAAGATTCTGATGTTTTGACGTTTTAGACTTTCCTGAGTCAGAAAACACCATTTTTGAAATTATGTCTGTCTGTGTATAAACACTGTCAGAGACGGCTGGGGAGGCAACCTGGCCGGGGCGCCCAGGTGGACCAGAGGAGGGCTTGCGCCTTCCCCAGACCATGTGGGGGCAACCGCCGTGGTTGCTTTGGGGACCACGGGTAGGGAGCTTGGAAGCTCAACCCTGTAGGTGCCCATGGTCACCGCCAGGAGGTGCCCCCATGCCTTTGGAGCCCTGGAGCTCAGCACTTCCGCCACACCCGGAAGAGCTGGGGGAAAGAGGAGCAGGGATACCCGGAGTGCTTCCGGGGATACAGCTGGCACTTCCACCACACTGGGGCGTGTCGGTGGGAGATTGCCAGGAGACACCTGGAGCACATCTGGGTGTGGATAAAAGGGGCCACCTCCCCTCATTCAATGCTGGAGTTGGGTGAGGAGAGGACTAAGCAGGAGAAGAGAGTGGGGGCGGTCTGAAGACTGAGGCAAAGTGTGTGCGAGGCCTGGACTTGGGGTAAAGTGGGTTGTGTGGCACTAGTTGACTTTTGTAAATAGTTTGTAAATAAACGTGTGGTGGTGTTAACAACATGTCTACCTGTGTCCAAGGCTTAGTCCACAACACGATAAGTCGAAAATGCTTTGACCTAGGTCAGTGAGATGTTGTACACCTGCTTTATATCAAAAATAAGAAATCCTATCAACTTTTGAGTACTTTAACTGAATACTTTCATGACTTGTCAAGTAAACGATGGTTAATGCAGTCATATGAAAAAGTTTGGGAGCCCCTCTTAATTCTTTGGATTTTTGTTTATCATTCGCTGAGCTTTCAAAGTAGCAACTTCCTTTTAATATATGACATGCCTTATTGAAACAGTAGTATTTCGGCAGTGACACTAAATTTATTGGATTAACGGAAAATATGCAATATGCATCATAACAAAATTAGAGAGGTGCATGAATTTGGGCACCCCAACAGAGATATTACACCAATACTTAGCTGAGCCTCCTTTTGCAAATATAACAGCCTCTAGACGCCTCCTATAGCCTTTGATGAGTGTCTGGATTCTGGATGGAGGTATTTTTGACCATTCTTTCATACAAAATCTCTCCAGTTCAGTTAAATTTGATGGCTGCTGAGCATGGACAGCCTGCTTTAAATCATCCCATAGATTTTCGATGATATTCAAGTCAGGGGACTGTGACGGCCATTACAGAACATTGTACTTCTCCCTCTGAATGCCTTTGTAGATTTCGAAACTGTGTTTTCAGTCATTGTCTTGTTGGAATATCCAACCCCTGCGTAACTTCAACTTTGTAACTGATGCTTGAACATTATCCTGAAGAATTTGTTGATATTGGGCTGAATTCATTCAAACCTCGGCTTTAAAAAGGGCCCCAGTCCCTGAACTAGCCACACAGCCCCACAGGATTATGGAAACTCCACCAAATTTGACAGTAGTTAGCAGGTGTTTTTTCTTGGAATGTGGTGTTGTTCTTCTGCCATGCAAAGTGCTTTTTGTTATGACCAAATAACTCATTTTTGTCTCATCAGTCCAAAGCACTTTGTTCCAAAATCAATCTGGCTTGTCTAAATGAGCATTTGCATACAACAAGAGACTCTGTTTGTGGCATGTGTGCAGAAAGGGCTTCTTTCTCATCACCCTGCCATACAGATGTTCTTTGTACAAATTGTACTGAATTGTAAAACAATGTACAGATACACCATCTGCAGCAAGATTGTCCTGCAGGTCTTTGGAGGGTCTGTGGGTTGTCTGTAACCATTTTCACAATCCTGTGCACATGCTACTCCTGTATTTTTCTTGGTCTGCCAGACCTGCTGGGTTTAACAGCAGCTGTGCCTGTGGCCCTCCATTTCCCAATTACATTCCTTACAGTTGAAACTGACAGTTTAAACCTCTGAGATAGCTTTTTGTAGCCTTCCCCTAAACCAGTGATGGCGAACCATTTAGAAACCAAGTGCCCAAGCTGCAATCCAAAACCCACTTATTTATCGCAAAGTGCCAACATGGCAATTTAACCTGAATACCACCTAAAACTGAACACCAGCATAACCAAGGAGCTGGTGGTGGATTTTAGGAGGCCTAGGCCCCTCATGGACCCCGTGATCATCAGAGGTGAGTGTGTGCAGAGGGTACAGACCTATAAATACCTGGGAGTGGAGCTGGATGGTAAATTGGACTGGACTGCCAATACTGATGCTCTGTCTGTCTATCTATCTACTGAGCTTTTAGTTTAGAAAAGCAACTCATACATTAACATCTTTTGTCTTAAAATAAAAACATAATAACAGAGCTTTCAATGATACAAACAACTTTTTGTTGAAAGGTAAAAGTTTGCATTTGGTATGCTTTTGAACAATTAATGTGCTTTTTGCTGTTGTATGCATGCTGATAATTTGTCTAACCTTGGCTCATACTTTGTAAGCTTGAGAGCAACACATGCAGCACTCAGGTCATCTGTTGGTCTGTTTCTGGTGTCAGATTTGATTTAATTCAAAGCTGAAAACAGCTGCACACAAGCATAAGATGTTCCAAACAAAGTAAGGAAAGCAATCTCAAGTGCCTTCATTGACTTAAGATTATTTGGCAGAGAATTCCACACTTTAAGGATTTCATTTTCATAACTAACTGTGCTGTCCTTTGTCATCCCTTCGATCCTCTCAAGTGTTTCACGCAGGTCTTCCCTATTAAGCTCTGCCCCTAAAGCTTCCATTATATATTACGGGGTCGTGGATCAGGTGTGGCGATTAGCAACTCCCGGCAATAATTACAGATGCGGACGACTCCTCACCTGTGCGCTTAAGCGAGGACTGCCCGCATCACAAAGCTCCCGGAAACCGCTCCGGCCACTCTACCATAACCCTTTAAGCGCGAGTGCAATTATCTGTTAAAACTGGCCTTTTCAATTTTGAGCTGTGGACCCGCAATACCACATCCCCTCCAACCCCACCACGGGAATCACAGACTCAAAAGGCTGCAGTCCGTGCCGCACCCTCAAGCAGCATGTGTGCCCCGCCTTACCCCAGACAGGAGAGGAAGGACGCGCTCCCATTGGGCTGCTGGGCAGAGGGGCGGGGGATGTGAGAAAAGTCCTCCAGCGCATGAAGAGGGGGAGCGGTGAGGGGAGCAGCCCGGCCCCGCATTCCTCTGGCTTTATAGTAACAAACTCTGTGCTCGGGCGACGGCGCGCGTGCCCACTGGCGTGCCATAGGTTCGCCACCACTGCCCTAAACCATGATACTGAACAATCTTTGTTTTCAGATCTTTTGAGAGTTGCTTTGAGGATCGAATGATGTCAGTCTTCAGAGGAGAGTCAAAGGGAAACACAACTTGCAGTTGACCACCTTAAATACCTTTTCTCATGATTGGACACACCTGTCTATGAAGTTCAAGGTTTAACGAGCTAATCCAACCAATTTGGTGTTGCAAGTAATCAGTATTGAACAGTTAACGTGCATTCAAATCAGCAAAATTACAAGGGTACCCACATTTTTGCACAGCCAGTTTTTCACATTTGATTTCATTTCATACAACTAAATACTGCATCACTAAAAATCTTTGTTTGGAAAACACCCCAGTACTCCGATGTTCCTAGGAAATGAAAGACATACCACTGTTATCTATTTTTGTTGAAAGAAGAGTAAATTATTATGCAGGCTGAGAGGGGCTCCCAAACTTTTTCATGTGACTGTAGTTACAGGTAGATGATTCAAAATGTGTGATTTGTAATGGTAAAAAGCAAACAGATATGAAATTTGAGAAAAATTACTTAAGCGGAAGTAATATTTTAACAACCATCCACATTTTTTGTATCATGGAAATATAAATGTATACACAATATTAAAAACTGTATTCAATATGATGCATATTCTTTCAATATCTGTTATTCATCTTATTTAAATTTATACATCATCAGTTTAACAATAACGTGTAAACATTAATCATGCCATGCAAATATGAAGATGTAATGGGAACAATAAGCTGCTACATTCCCGTTGTGTTCCTGGTAATACATTTTACAATTTTATGATTTTTTTTTATTTCTGCCATCATTATCATAATTAAATGTAACTAAATGCAGTTTTACTTATAGCAATTTATTACAAAAAATATTATATAATACTTACACTATTGCTATGTTTTTAGGTGTCTATAACTCTTTTTACTTTTCACGTAATCTAGGTAATGCATATTTAAATCATGAAGAAATTCCACCTCCCTAAGTGCGAAAATATAATTTTAATATAAAGTGTGTATCGATATTATCAATTAGTTATGATGAGAAAAAAAGAGATATGATATTTCTAAGAAATATTGTGCAACTGGAAGTGGTTCCAATGCCCTTTTTCCTCTATCTTAGTATACGAGAAAGTCGAGGGGAGCACACTCACGATTTTTGATAACAGCTTGCCCTGATGGCAGTGGCCTCTTCCAGCAGGATAATGTAACCTACCCTGCAGTAATTGTTGAGGAGTGGTCTGAGAAACATTACAACGTTGTCAAGGTGTTGAGTTGGCCTCCAAATCCCTCTGATCTCAATCCGAGTGAGCATCGGTGGGACATGCTGGGTAAATGAGTCCGATCGATGGATGCTCCACCACACAACTTCCAGAACTTAGAGGATCTGCTGCTAATGTCTTGGTGCCAGGAAGCACAGAACGCCTTTAGAAGTCCAGTGGAGTCCATGCCTCGACTGGTAGGAGCTATTTTAACTGGCATGGTGTCGCACGTGTTGTTTTATGGTGTGCTGTATGAAAACTGCTTGTTATTTCTGAATGTATCTCTTTGGACTTTGGGTTCTGGATTAGTGTACTCAGTTGATAATGCTGATTTGAAAAATATGCCTCAAGTGCAGCAGAGAAACTACAGTAAATGGCACCCAACATACATTCATCTTCAGCAAAGAAGTGAAAAGGCTTTCAGTTAAATGCCTAACATCCCATATTTGTGATTTTGTAGTTTTGCAAAATGCTGCTCCAATGTAGCACAGTTGAGCACATGGAGTACTACGACTTGATCTCTAGAGGGCAGCAGTGCTTCACCAGTTAATCTTTTTTGCTGTTGAAGTTTTCAGATTGGCCTGAATGAAGGCAGACTTGATCACAGTTCTCTTGTAAGTAGCTGCAACTACAACTCCAGGACAGCAATACACACTAAAGTTCATAGAGGAGTTAGTGTTGTAAGCTTCATGGAACACACATTACGTCTAACTCTCGACCCTGTTGTCGCTGGCAGGAAGTCCTGCCAAGGCTCACTCACCCCCTGTTAACTCACAATTCCTTAGGCAACCTTGAGCAGATCTGCAAAGAAGGAATGCTGTGCTCCTAAACACCATGTGTGGTGTAAGCCAAAACTCTTCACATTATCAAGAACTCACCATCGCCACCATGAAGCATGGGACTACTAACATCATGTTGTGTGGATGCTTCTCTGCAGCAGGCCCTGGAAGGCTTGTGAGGATAAAATTAACACAGTATAATACTGGGAAATCTCAGAGGAAAACCTGATGCAGTCTGCAAAAGAAATGTCTGCCTTGGGAGAAAACCGCGACCCCAAGCGGGACACCCCTATAATGGAAGGTCTGGGGGAGAGTGCATAGTCAGATCATTACTGCCCCCAGAGCGCTAGAGAGCAGCCCTCCCTGGCGTGAAGCAGTGCCACAAGTTTGGAACATGGAAGCTCAACCCTGCTGGGGCCACTGGTAACCACCAGGGGGTACCTGGAGAACTGCTGAACCCTTGTTTGCAGCACTTCTGCTACACCACGAAGTAAGTCAATTAGCACCTGGAGCAGCTTTGGGTGCCTTATGAAAGGAGCGAGTGGTCACTACTCAGAGAGCCAGAGTTGGGAGGAAGAAGGACAAAGTCTGTGAGGAGGAGTGAAGGTGAATTGACTGTGGTGGATACTGTGCTCTTGTGGGGAGCGTGAAAAAAAAAAATAAACGTGTGCGGTGCAACATTTGTGTCTCTGCCTGTCTATGTTGGGGTTGGGGCAGCTGGTAGACCCCGGTATTCCACAATACTTAGACAATATGTATACAAGATACAGTATGTGATCTTACAGGCCAGACTTTCTATGGATCCCACCACTAATCTGATTAAGTTTCCATTGGATTTCGGCACAGTGGTCCAGTGAGTACAAGAACCCCTGAGTGAAGTCCTATCTGGGCCACTAAAGGGATGGCAGGCTCTGTATGGGTTCTGTTTGTGTTAAGCTTAAGCATGCACAAGACTAGACCAACCAGTATGAACCAAGTGAGCCCCACTTACACCACAATAATGCAAATTCTTTCTTTATTTAATTAGTAAATTCAATAATGGGTGGCCCGCTGGTGCAGTGATAGCACTGCTGCCTCGCAGTAAGGGTTCACATCCTTATGTGGAGTTTGGATGTTCTCCTCAAATCTTTGTGGGTTTCCTCCCATGATCCACAGCCCTGTGTGGGCGTCAGAGTGTCCACCCTGTAATGGACGGTCGCCCTATCCAGGAATTCTTCCTGCTTTGTACCTGATGTTTACTTAGATGGGCTCCAAGTCCCCATGACCTTGCTCAGGATAAATTGGCTTTAGAAAATGGATGGATTGAATTGTTGTGTGCCTTAGTTGTGTGATAATTTTGGCTTCCTTGCCTTGGGTATGGATCATAAAACTGATTATCCTGCGTGGTCATGTGAAAGGCAAATCCACAAAAGAAATTTTGGGTTGCCAACCTGGCTGTCCCTGTTTGTACTTAAGACACTTGATGGTGCGGTGAGCATAAGACACAAATCAACTTAACAAAGATGGCCTCTCAGGGGCTCCCAATAATAAGACTTCTCCTTTTTTCTTGGTTAGGCTCCAGAGCTCCATCTTGCGGGTTGCTTGGTCAGTGGAGTGACGCCTCCGTCTGGGCTGGTCTTGAATTTATGGGCCGGTTGAATGCCCTCACTGGGTATTTTCTTGTCACCGAAGAGTGAAATAAAGAGGACATGATTAGCTCCAGCGCCTCCTCTCATCCCGGAGCGGTATTACACACCTCAGACGAGCTCTGAAGATCCTCTAAAGTGCATGTGTGACAGCTGTTTGCACATGTTAAGTACGTCCTGAATAGAAGGTTGTAGTGTGCCATTAATACACTGAAGCCAACTTTAACGTTTCATGGATCTGAGCTGTGATGGAATCCGAGCAAGAGCTGTTGAGCATAGGCAGATACAGATGGGCTTCATTCAGGCTTCTCAGGAAGTAAAGATGTTTAATTATAAAGTCTGAAGTCTTTAACTTGAAAACTCTACAAAGACATAGCAATCAAAAGGGGAGGAAAAATGAAGATGAAACCAAGCAATTACAATCACAGCTTTCTGGCAGTGTCTTTAAGCTTGTCTTGCTGAAGATCGATCAATTGGCACGACTGACTTTGGAATGGACCTTCTGGTAAGTGCATGTGTTCTTCAAGTGCTGGAATCTAATTGCCAGTAATTACAGCGTGTGCTGGTGCACACATCATCATAATGTTAATGGATTTTGAATCTATTAATTTTAAGTTGGACATATGGAAGCTTGCTGCCGCCTTATGCTGAGATATATTTAGTTACCAATAGCATTCAGTTTCCTTTTTTTAAAGCCATGGAGGGACATTTTCCTGAAACAGCTAGCATGAAATGTTAATATATCAATTTTTGAGAACCTCTTAATCCATTTCGGCATCATAGTCGCCAGAGCCTATCCCAGCATGCTCCAGGTATAATGCAGGCCAGCCCATCTAAGGGAAATATTATTATACCAAAAATAAGCAATCTTTGGTCATTGTGCACCTAAATTAAAGTGCAAGCCCTGTGTATTGTTAATCCATCCACCCATTTTCAAACTTGCTTATCCTGAGCAGGGTCATGGGGAAGCTGGAGTCTAGCCCAGCATGCATTGGGACAGGATGCCAGACTATCACAGTATACCAAATTTGAAATGTCTACTGAGCAATCATCAGGGGTTTCAGCTCTGAAGAGCTGTGTGTGAGAATCAAAGACATCTCTCCATACAAGATTTGGGACTTACTGATTGAAGTACCAGGTAGATGTTAAACCAGATCTGAACAATAAACAGTGTCGCACATGTGTGCATGGGAGGCACCTAAAGGGATTGAATGAGAGTAATTCTGAACCAGACCAGGAGATGTCAGAGTGCACTCTCACTTTTCTGCCGATCGTTCACGGGAAATTCCACCTGGCTCTGATGACAACAATTCTGGTTCCATTCCCTTTGACATCACTTCCAGGTTCGGGCCTATTGATGAAGACCCTTCCAGTTCCAGCCCCTCTGATGTCACTTCTGGGCCCGAGCCTATGGATGAAGACTCTTCCGGTTTTGGCCCCTTTGAGGTCACTTCCTATACTGGCCTTTAAAAGCTGCCACCTTTCCTGTATCCCCACACTTCAGTACATCAATTTATTCAAATTTGTAGCCAGGAAATAATATATGGATGGCTGCCCCAAACCTTGCTATGGCTCTTTGTCGAGTTTGTGACAACAGACAGAAGATGTTACTGAAGAATCACACAAAGCCTAATCAATGGTAAAACTAAACCGAAGACCAAAGAACAAGTTGAGTTTGCTTTTTCAAATTCTGTTTTTTGTAGTTGTTGTAAGAAAACTTACCGCTACTGAAGTTCAGAAAACTAGGTTGTCCTTATTCTTATACAAAGGTCGCGTCACATTACTCAATTTTTCCATTGATTTTCAGTTGCGAGCTTCACTTTTATAATTTGATCGTGTTGGATGTAGTCGGACATACTCAATGCTTGTTTGGGTTTGACTTTGTGTTTAGTTGTATGGGGTGGACTCTGTGTGCACGTGACAACCAATGACAACCAATGGTGGCCCTTGGCTAAGGATGTGCACTGGTATTTGGAAGGTTGCCAATTCAAATCCCCTTACTGCTAGGATGATTTCCATGCTGTTGGGCCCTTGAACAAGGCCCTTAACTTGAAAATTACTCCAGACGAGCTGTATGATGGCTGACTGACACTACGCTCGTACCCCCAAAGGTCATGTGAAAAGACAATGTCCCCTTGGAGATTAATAAAGTGTTTTTTTAAAAAATAAAAAATGAACATTCACCTGGGAGTACAATGCATATATTACTAGTAATAAAGAGCAGAGTTGTTTTGGACCTTTGATGTCTCTAGTTTTGTATACCATGACAGAGTGGAGTAAAAAACAAAAAAGGGAAAGACGGTGACTGAACTTGTTGCAACAGTAAAGCAGTCATACAGTACCAGAGGTCAGATGGTGTGTTACTGGCTGCCAAACTAGCAATACTTTGGAAATGTCAAATTGTGCTACCAAGTCGTCAGAGAGTATAAGCATAAGCATAATTTGACAACCTTAGGCAATGAGATGAGTACAGCAACTGCAGTCATCAAATTCGACACTCCCTCAACCTAGAAGTCTTAGAACATGACATTGGCTTAAGGTAGCAGTATCTTCTTACTGATTAAGACAGTGGCCTTGCAGCCCTCCAGGATTTGACATCCTTCATGTAAAGCTTCATCTTTTAGAGAGTCAAGTAAATGCAGAGTGTTTGATAATCGAGTTTCCAGTTTTATGGCTGTTGACTTCTTTGGTGTTAACCCAAAGTGTGACTTGTACTCAGAATATTATGTAAATACGGTTAAACTCGAGTCAGACTCAATGTGATGTGTGATGATCCGCTGCCTGAATAACTCTTGGGACGGTAATCTGCTGCCATCTAGTGGATATTCATGTTGCAAAAAAAATGAATATTTTTATGCGTTCAGCTACTTTATGATAACTCCAAGCTAAGCTTTCAATATTCATGAGAGGGGCGGAGCCTTTAACCAAAAGACAATGGCAAATGAAAAGCTGTAAAGCCAGTTTTAGAACAAATTGAAACTGAACCCTTAGTTGAAGCATGTAATAGTGATGACTGTGTGAATCGGTCGTCAGATGTTGACACGGATAGTGAAACTTGTGCATACAGCACTGTAAAATTGAATCACCCTGTGAATTTGGTCTTGTGAAGCTTCACCATGGTGTGAGAGTTGCTGCTTGGCAAAAAAGGCAAACTGATTGTGATCACGTACAAGGGCAAGAAAGATGTAAGCCCCCCTAAGCGCTGTTCACAATGCAGCAACTGTCAATGTTTACTTCATGGGAAATGTAGAAGTCACTAGGCCTTGAGCTGTGGTAGCCTACAATAACACGATGTGAGGTATCCATCGTGCAGATCAGGCACTAATTCTACCATGTAATTTACAAGAAGCAAACAAACACATTTCTACTGTCTCAATTGTGACATTGAGCTGTTTGTTAGTGACTGTCTCAGAAAGTATCAGACAAAGGACAAATGTACTAAATCTGTATCAGCACAGTAGTGGATACTAGAAATACTTTTCCCACTGTATTTATGTCAACATTTCGGTATTTACCGGTTTCTCTTGTTTCTGTTGTATGTAATGGCATTTTTTTTACTTGTTGAAAAGAATTCAGCGTTTTTGGCTTGTTTTTTCGCAATGGAGGCGAACATTGACATTTTTAGCTAGTGATCCAGAAAACTGGTAAATGGGAGCTTTTATGATTTTAAAAATCTACTACTGCCATAAAGTTATTAAATTTAAGGTGATGCTTTCAAGTAAAAAAAAAATAAGAAAAAACAGAACTGATACAAGTGGCTTTTGTGGAAAGACCAACAACCAATTTCCCACAATATGACATGAGGATCACACAGTTGTTATCAGGTTAGCTGGCAGGCTTTTTCACAACCTCTATTTTCCTGTTGTTATATTTTTCTCTGTGTCAATATTTCCATTTCTTTTTACGTTATGTGTCTTTCATTTTATTTTGTCTTGAAGTAGAGGAACACCTTCATGTTAGTGAATTTTCTCTTCGGCCAGGAGAAGTCTCAGATGTGTATGACAGTGCAAGGTGCTTTAGGTCAGCGAGATTAAAGCCATCTTTCTGATTTCATTCTCCATTTGATGTCGACAGTTTCCAGCCAGGAAGGTGAGTGTAAGACATGTTGTGCTTTCTTCTACGGAGAGTCATTGCTTTTGCATCATTAGTGTTAATTTTCAATGTTACTCTGATTTTTGCTTTGCCCTGTAATTCCCCCATGGCTTGAGTAGTTTTGATTTATTGTTTTGATTATAATTAACTTGCCGATGTACTCGCTCGTGTATTAAGTGGCTAAGTGAGTGTCTCTAACTTCAGAGATTTCATTTTGCTGACGTGCTCACCTCAGTTGTGTATTAGCGGCGGGAGGAAAAGTAAAAGGGATAACGCTTTGCTGATGTGCTCGCCTTGCTTGTGTATTTTCCGCTAAGCAAGTTTTCTGTTTCCTCGGAGGTGGAGCCCTTAATCGACTCCACCTCTCACTTCTGGGCCAGACAGACACACACACTTCTACACATAGACGTTTATATATAAGATAAATTCTTGTAAGGTTTCTCTGCCTCTTGACATCTCTTTCTCATCATCCAGGGCTGAAGTCACCTGAGGAAGGCCATATTTTTTTAGTTCATTGCAGGTTTAGCCATTACCAGCCTGCCACTGTTTCCTCCTGTTGGCCACAGCCCTACATTACACAATTGAAAATGTTCACAGAGCACGTCAGCACCGTAAAGATCATCAAACTTTAGATAGCTCCCTTGAGTTTCAATAAATTTGCAAACCTTTCGGAAAACCTGTTTTCATTTTCTCATTTTGAGTTATTGAATGTAAAATGCCGAACAAAAATGGCAAATGTATTTATTTAAAATGAAATCTATATCACAATGAAGGATGCAGAAACATCTGGGTTGCAAGGATATGATGACTTTTGAAAGGATAGTATTAATGGTCATTTAGTCACTTCCCTCATGGCAAAAATAAAAATAATATTTTTTAAATGAGTTTCACTATTAACAATATTTTCCAAAATGAGTTCACAAATAACACAATATTCTGGATTCCATTAAACAATTCAATAAACTAAATAAAAAAAGTGAGTTGTGTTGCAAAATTATTCCTAAAAAACATATAGGGATAATAGGATAAATCTCGATCCATAAATCAGTGAACAATCCAGTTTGATATGTTTTGCGCTACTGATTGACTTTGTGCTGAATGTCGACAGCTCTGCTCTACAGCTTGTCTCACCCTTTTGACATTTTCTGCTGTTCATACAGTTTTCAGTGTTCCAACGAACACATCCTTTGCTCTACCAGCAGATTTAGATTCAGTCAAACCACTTGAAAATAGCGTTACAAGATGTAGTCATTTTTTCCCGAAATTAGCATTAGAAAATCAGGTGCGCGTCATACACTAGGAAATGTAATTCTGTAATGTTTACTTCTTCTGCTTGGGCTCGCTTGCTTGCTTTCTCTCTCTCTCTCTCGCTTGCTCTCTCTCTCGCTCGCTCGCTTGTTCGCGCACTTGCGCTCTCTCTCTCTTGCTTGCTTGCGCTCTCTCTCTAAACTCTTCCTATACAATCACAACGCGCTTCGTACATGTGGCAAACCGATTTTCTTTGTAAAAATTAGGATGCGCATCTTACACGAGGGCGCATGGTACACAAGTAAGTACGGTATGCCAAACTGAGGGTGGTACATCCCTCACCACAGAATTTGCACTTGGATAAATTCAGCTAATTTGACTACACAATCATGTGGTAACTCATCCCAAACATGTCCGTTGTCACGCATGAGCATCAGAGGATTGCCTTCTGGCTGATCTAAGGTATGTGGTACCACCCTGGGATGAGAGGGGGTGCTGTTGCTAGTAGTCTTGTCTCCTTTGTCCCTGTCAGCCTTGAGAAACCGCCCCTTGAGGACAATAAAGCCAAAGAAGCCCCAGTCCTTACAGTCCCACCAGTATAAAGGAGGGATGCTCTTAAGAGATGGTGTCTTAGTTCAGACCTGGCGAGCTACGAGGAAGGTCACACAAACACCTCAAAGCTTTTTTGCACCATGGTAGCATGCCAAACATTTTTGTGCCATTGTGTACTCCTTTCTGTTAAAGTCTTTTGTGGCGACGTATTATATGGGGTTTGGCCTGGTAGGCACCCCAATTATTCTTGGTCTTGTCCAGAGTTATCCCTCTCCCCATTACACCGTGATCCTAAAAGGTAACAAACACTGAGCTAGACTGTAATCTGAAATAACACAATTTTCGACAAGAGAGGAACTAGTGAATTATACATACTTTATCAACAATGAAAATATTCCTTAAACACTAATGAAAACTTATTTTCATTTTCTCATTATGGGTTAATGAATGTAGAATGTCGGGCAAAAATGGCAAATTTATCTATTTAAAATTAAATCTACATCACAATAAAGGGTGCAGAAAGTAGAGGGGCCTGAATATATTCTGAATGCACTATAGATGGGGATCTTCTTCTTCTTCTTCCATTGTTAGTCTGGAAAACTATACATCTTGTTGGGCCGAATGAGGGATTCTTACATTGTAGCGTTATTGTGCGTTTTACACCCTTGCCATTCTCCTATCCCTCCTTTCTTTAATATTTTAACTTCATTTGCTTGGGAGGTGAAGCAGTGGTGGACCAATATTTATGGGGCTCTGAAACTTGAACTGTTATGGGGGGCACCTTTACAACCAGCAGTGAGGTCTGGATAACCATTGTTATCCTCATCAACGGGACTGTTCCACAACATATGGCCACAAATTGTATTTTTTTGATACTTTATTAACCTGTTAATTTTTATTTTCGCTATTATTTTGTGTTGAGTTACATATGCTGTACTATTTCAATATTATTTGAAAAAACCCTTCTCATACTGCATAAACCCACAATTTTTAAGCAATGTAGACTAAAGTCGCTTCTGGGGTCCTTTCTGGGATTAGGGGCCCTGAAGTTTGAGCTTCATTAGTTTCATAGTAGATCCACCCCTGAGGTGAAGGAATGCTTGAAATTCGACCAGGCTATTGATGTACACAACCCATCATGGCTGACCTTTTCAAAGAACAGAAACAGACATATTCCTGAAAAAATAAACACTTCTCAACTAAAGACTCTTTTACACAGAATGGATGTATTTGTTAAGTTGGTTGTTCAGTGCTATGAGTAGGATGATGATGATGATGATTACTACCATTGTTCTTACATTTGTATTGATTATAGAAGAAGCTTCTCCGAATCCGATTCCATGCCAATTCTGTTGTTAAGGCAGTAAAGCAAGCATTTTAAAACAAGTAATTCAGCAGGACTCTTTTTTATTCAGCTTATCACCACTGGGTATGAATGAGTACATACAATTATTCAGTTATAATTGATGTTTTTGTTGTTATTATTCTTCTTGCCTATTTTGAATGTGTTTTTCTTTTCTTTCATCTCTTTCTTTGACATCTGTAAAGTATTTTGAGCTTTGGAAATGTACTATTGAAATAAATGTTGTTGTAGCTCTTCATAAACTCTCCCACTTGCTAATGTCGCCTGTGATTTTGCTGACACTTATCAGCTCTCCACAAAGATCTCCTTTCCTTTCTGCCACATATTAAGTTATTCAAGAAAGATTCACTCTCCCAGGAGTCTCCCCATCTTTTCTGATTATAACAAATCTGAACCATCCATCTTCTTCTTTTGTAGTGTCAACCTGACATCTCAGCTAAACAAATAAGGTGGGTGAGCACACAACTCTCATGATTTATGATTTTAATGCATGCAGAATTCAATTTCAGGCTTTATTTTAATCCTTCTGTACATTTTGAATTACTCACTACCATTTATCTTTATTTTCTTGATGCCACTGTTGCGCCATTTAATAATAATTTTGGGTAACTGAATTTTACATGACAATTACAATTGTCACTCCCCATCTACATAAGAATCAACATGTTGTTCTCGTTGTCCATATTTAACATAAAAAACTATAGTAAATCTGAATTTAGGGATTATGGTTTCCTGCATTTATTTTAAATACAGGTCTGGTTAGTGTTTAGGCTTTGATTGCTAGATTATGACCATCTTTCAGGTTCAAAATTTGTGCTGATTTTCTTTCTTTCTTTCTTTCTTTCTTTCTTTCTTTCTTTCTTTCTTTCTTTCTTTCTTTCTTTCTTCTGGTCTCTGGTGCATTCTTTGGACAGTGTGGCACAATGACATTACTTCATATTAGGAATTATCCTCTCCCATTCCATCGACTTTCTGACTGTGTTTATCTTGGTTGGGGTGGCATTAAGCTAGACCAGTGATACTTAAATGTTTTAATCTGAACACTCAAAAAGAAAATCAGTACCATACTGGGACTCAAGAAGTGGATTTTTACCATTTTGACACTGGGGCCAACTGTACATAGGTAAAAAACAATGGCTATTGTGATCGAGAAAAGTATGCAAGTTCCATGAAGAAATGTTGGGGTGCCAACCCGGTGATCTCTGTTTAATTCTCTTAATAAAGTAATAAAAAAAGAGCTGTTTTGTGCACCAATACAGAAATCAAAAGGATAAAAAAATAAGAAAGCCATCAGGCTATGTAATTGTTTCGTTCAGGTCAGGATGAAAGGCGCTCTGTCCTAGCAATGCAATCTGTTTAACACTGAATGCCTCCTTCTGGCAGCTGCAGGCTTTATAATAGGAAGACTGGAAGGGGTGGAGTCAATTGTCCTCATTGGGCATCTTCTCTGTATTACAGAGGGAACAAAACAGGAGAAGGTTAGCATGAGTGCCCCCTCTTGACCCGGGGTGGTAGCTTGTATCTCAGATGTTTCAAGCATGTTTCTCACATGAACATTACTAAAAGATATTCTGGATTCCACTAAACAGTTCAATAAACTAAATAAAAAAGGTGAGATGCATAGCAAAATTATTCCTAAAAAATATATACAGGTAGTAGAATAAATCTCGATCCATAAATCAGTGAACAGTCCAGTTTGACATGTTTAGCACTACCGATTGACTTTGTGCTGAATGTCGACGGCTCTGCTCTACAGCTTGTCTCACCCTTTTGACATTTTCTGCTGTTCTTTCAGTTTTCAGTGGTCCAACAAACACGTCCTTCAGTCTACCAGCAGATTGAGATTTATCAAACCACTTGAAAATAGTGTTACAAGATGTAATTCTCACCGATTCACAATAAACCAAATGCAGAATCTTCTTTGCTCTGTTACAGATTTGCAATCAATGTATGCTGTAATGGCAAATACGCATTGAGGCACCGGCCTTTGGTTCATGGCCACTGAAACTGCATTTAGCATACAGCATTGTCACAGCACTTCATACACCCCTGCCCTATTCCATTACCCTCCACAACATCCCAGAAATCATCGCCTCCTTGTGCCATGTCTATTATTTTTATTTCGATATTTCAAATTAGCACTGTGGCCCCTTTGCTTTACAAGCCTGTCTGTGTCATTCCCTTGCTTCTCCCTCTTTCTTAGATGTGTCTTTCCTTGTTAGTCAACTCAGTTAATTCCTTCATAGGTTATGAGCGAGGCTGTGGTATTGTGAAGAATATTTATTATATTTTTGTACCACAGAAATGGAAGCCCTCTGTGATACGTCAAAGTCGTTGTTTATTACCACACTAAAAATATGCCAGAGTGAGGGTGGTACACCCCTCGCCACAGAATTCACACTTGGATAAACTCAGCTAATTTTACAAAACAATCATGTGGTAACCCATCACAAACATGTCCATTGTCACGCATGCTCATCAGAGGATTGCCTTCCTTGCTGTGCTAAGATATGTGGTACCAGCCCAGGATGAGAGGGGGTGCTGTCGCTAACAGTCTTGTCTCCTTTTTCCTTCACAAGGTCACATGGATGCCTCAAAGATTTTTTGCACCATGGCAACATGGCAAACATTTTTGTGCCTTTGTATTGTGCTTTCTGTTAAAGTCTTAGTTAACCTTTTGTGGCAACATATTACACAGGATTTGGCCTGGTTGGCACCCCAATTATTCTTGCTTTCATCCCAAGTCATCCCTCACTCCACTACACTGTGATTCTAAAAGTTTAAGAAACACTGAGCTAGACTGTAATCTGAGGTATGACAATTTTTGACAAGATAGGAACTAATGAATAATACATACTGTATTAAAATGAAAATATTTCATGAACACTAATGAATTTCTTTGTAATATTCTACCTTGAATCGTAATGTTCAGATTCCCTGGAACTTAGCACCTGTCCCAGCAGCAACTAATGTGCGGCAAAAACCACATGTGGATGGCTGCCAGTTCATGATAGGGCACCATCTCACCCACTCACACTGATACATGAGGGCAACTGAGAGCCTTTATCCATCCTAATATGCATTTACATTCCACAAATAAGAAGCTCATTTATATAGTGTGTTATCCCACCACATATTATCATATATCCTGTGGAAGCTGTGGAATGATTTTCCCACTAATATAAGAGGTGCCCATTCAGTCTCAGCTTTTAAATCGCGGCTGAAGACTCACTACTTACTTTAGTCTAGCATACCCTGACTAGAGTTGCTGATTAGCTGTGTATACTGTATTCCTGTTTATTAGTCATTTGCATAGAAATGTAAGTATCACAGTATTTTAAATCTTTACTGCTTTCTCTTCTCAGTATCTGGTTGTGGCACTTGGTGCCACTGCTCTTCTGCATATGTAAACGTCATCTCAGATATGTACTGGATATTAAATGTGAATTGTTAACAGCGCTCTGTGTCTGCTCTCAGTTAAGAGCTCTACACAAAAATAAGTTGTATTGTATTGTATTTATCCATATTTGAAACAATTTTGAGAACACACTATTATTTCTACAGTAGATTAATCATTCCATTTTCGGTCCACTTTTCCCTGGTGAGGATTACAATGGCAACATGCTGTGCTGGGTAGACCAGACCTTCCTTTTCCTGTCAACTCTTTTCCATCTCCTGGGAAATTCCCAGGTGCTCACAGGCCAGGAAAGAGACCCCTTGCAGCATGTCCAGGATCTGCTTTAAGGGGGACGTGCCCCTGGAAGGCAGCTGGGGGCATCTTAACTACATACCAGGGTGTCTCGACTGAGCATTATCAAGCTCACATTTTTCAGATTTATGGCAGCCTTTTTATGGAACACACTTTAGCAGGGCTTCTTACACAATTACACTGAATTTTATTTTAAAAATCAAAGTGCTTCTGGAGAATCTGGGAACAAAAAGAATTGTAAAGCAGGCGTTTATAAACAACATTAAATTCTTTTATCAGAGTGCACAGTGTTGACATCACTGAAATGCAATATGATAATCTGCAAAATGTTTATTCCTCAAGGATTTAAAAAAAGAAGCACTTTACAGAAACAGCTGTGCACTGCCAATTATACCCTCCAACAATTATTAAAATGTCTGCCAGGGTATTGTCTGATGGAGAATTTTAGGATTGTTCCTTTAATTATGAAGCAGGGAATAACACCTTGAAATCCATGCAGAAATGATGTGACTGAGAATAAATTAATACATCAGATTTTTGTATCAGCTTGCTTTTTTTTAATAAAATGAATGACTGAAACAGCATATAGCTTCTGTCAGGGGTCCTCAAGAATAGTCCTCGGGGGCTACAGTGGCTGCAGGTTTTTGCTCCAAATTATCTTAATTAGAAGCCAATTATTGCTGTGGAAGCCAATTATTGCTCGAGGAACCATTTTGTGCTTCATTTTTTTTTTCAGCTCGCTTATTAAGATTCCTAACATTTTTATATTTCTGTTAGTCTTGAACAGCTGTTTCCCTGTTTTTCTTTGCTTCTTGTTTACTTAAGCAGCTGTGGATTAACAATGAGATTGGGATAAAGGTCTTATCATGGAAAGAAATGAAAGAGAAAAAAGTGAATGACTAAGAATTACTAATCTTGTCTGCTTCAGAAATTATTTAGATGATATCACTGGAAAGGAAAACTCTAAAATAGAAGAGTGTCCAGATGTGGCCAATTGAAGGCATCAAGTAGTCATAGAATTAAGTAACAAGTTCCATTACCAAAAAATTAAAAAGTTAGAAGCAAAAACCCGCAGCTAATGCCAAACTTGAGGATCCCTGGCTTATATGTTTTGATACTTTAATATAAACTTTCATGAATTTTTCCTGTCTGCTAGGCTTGTGAAGATCAACATCATCAAAGTATGAAACTCACATGGAGAAGTACCTCCTGCAAATCAACTGGAGCACATACTGTCAGTGTGTCACTGTAGAGCACTGGTGTTACTGTTCCTCTCCCAACTTCTTCTTCTCAGAGCTGTGCTTCAAAGTACATCTTGCTGTTGTTGCGAGAAGGAGCAGACCGCCTGAAGCTATCGTCCATCATTGGTCTTTAATCATCTGGGAACATTGTATGTAAGATATATTTATTAATCTATCTTCAAAATTTCATGAATAACTACTAATAAGGCTGATTTATACTTCAGTGTTGATGCTACGCTGTGTGCAGCTTACGCTGCCAAAACAGTTTATGCTTCTGCATCGTGCCGCTCCACAGGCCTGAACGTTAGTTGGTGGTATCTGAAGCACACAAACCAATTGAATGATCCATTAAAATGCATGCAGTTTTTTGCCCTCCAGGATCACTGCTCCTTTTGCTAAACAGAGTGAACATATTTGTCTTTCACATTCCCCAACTTCCAAACTGGACGAAAAATGGAAATGTGTTTCAGGAAATACGTAGTTACCAAACTGGATAAGCAGAGTTGTAGGGGTCTGCGTCAGGTTCATGTTGCTATGATGTGTAGTCACATTTTTGAGCAGGTGCGCATCTGGCTACATCGTACTTGTGCCAAAGGTAATGCAGTCTACAGTGTAGTGTACGGCGTACACAAAAATACCAATTAGGCTTAAATCAATAATTCAAATTAAAGGTATCCTTGAATCTTTTTATATGTTACTTACCCTGTGTAGTTTGTAGTGATGGCTAATAAAAAAGCTTTAATCTCATGTTTTCATGCAGAATGGAGAGAAAAAACGCCAATAGAAACCAATGCTGTACAATGATGAACAATGGAAAAAATAAAAAAATCTGACAGTACTTGTGTCACACGATCCACATGTCAGTTATCCAGTTGTATGCTCAAAAAGTGCAAAATACATACTTTTTTTTCCTAAATTTTGAAAAACCGTATTCCTCAGAATTATCAGTCTATATTATAAACAGAAAAACTAAAGCCTCATGGTTTGTATTCAAGCCCCTCCTCTCCCTCTTGTTTGTTGACTGCAGTTCAATATATAATTTACAGTCTTATCAGAAATATGTTTTCCTGAAGTTTCGAGTTAAGGTAGTTATTTAAGGTAAAGGATACAAAAGTATTGAGGTAAGGTAGTTATACTTACTATTCATGGTGCCAAGGAATGGTGACCTGCTGCGTGTTGAGGAAGAATTTCACTGTGCATGAGACAATAATGACCACATCTACCTATAAGCAGTGATTAAGAGACGGGGCAAGCAGCAGGCAGGGATGGCAGAAATGTCACATTGTCATTTAGCTGTGCCACAATGTGTTCTAAGCAGGAGCGTTAAATCAGAGTCTGGAGTTTTTCTTTTTACTGTTGTTTTCCTGCATGTATCGTCAGCTTCAGTATTAAACTCTGTATTTAACAATCATTCATTTGAGACTGTCATGTAATGTTGTTCAATTATTTAACCTTCACTAATCCTCAGGCAATCACGGGTGAATAAGAATTTTATTCTGAGATGAAAGTTTTACAGTATGTCCGTGTGCATGTATCCCATTTTTAACTCAAATCTCCCAAACATTGTGACAACAAACTGTCAGGGTGAAGGCAATACATTTTCCTTCTTAAAAATATAATGTGATGAAAATGTTTTTTTTTTTTTTGAAAAGCTGTAAATGTCTAGGTTTATAAGTGAAAGTGCATAATTCAAAGAACAACTAAGAAAATGTTTTGTATGCAAATTCAATCGATGATAGCCGTTTAATGTCATTATGAGAAAATACACAGAACTTCTCAATGAATGAGTGTTGGGCTCATTTAGCTTATCATTTACTCCTGGGACTGAATTAAATAAGTTCGGCTCAATTCCATTTAACTTTTTAATTAAGTTTAGTTCTACTTCATAGTTCAGCTTGTTGTTAAATGATTACTAATATTGCATGCTAGAAAATGCCACATAATCTTAAATTATAGTTTTAAAAAATAAACACAGAAACATTATGCAATATATGCAAATTAATACATATTGTAGTGATCTTCCATGTGAGTAGAGGAAGAAAGGAGGACTCCTTGGACAACTGAAGGAATAAAATAAACTACAGCTTCTATACAGTACTATTTTTTAATGATTTCATATATAGAAATAATAACAGGGAACAGTGTCTTGAATTTTTGCAACAGTTTGAAAAATACATTTACAATTTACATTTCTTCCTGTCCATTGTTGTGGCCATGGAGAACATCTTGACTACTGGCCCTGGTGTTTCATTCGGCCCCAATGCACGCTGTTAACTAATTGCTGTGGCTTTTACACTTATGTGATCACGTTTGTGTCTTACTCACTCTCCAACTTGCTACACCTGTCATGTCGTCCCTTTTTTAACCCCTTCCTTTCTTTGCTTATAGAGTCACACAGTGCCCTCTGCTTTAAATCTTATTGGTTGTGTGGAGTCCAGTGAGGTCCAACCACAGTTGTCTTTGGAAGCTGTCATTTGCATAGGCTGCAGGCCCCCAGCTACTGACCTCCACACTGTCAAGTGCCAAATGCAAATGTTGAATTAGTCACTTACACTTAAAGTTGTGCCACCACATAGCCAAGACACTACAATATATTATTCACATACAGTATGTATATTTATATAATCTGATGATACATATATTGTTTTTTTTTATCTGGTCCTAGGCCAGACCTCATTCTGAAATGGATTATGACAACAGTGCATTTAAGAAGTATCATGTATGAGAAAGTATCCAATCCAAGGAAGATGTTGAAATAAAATGGAGACAATCTTTGAGTAAAATTAAATACATTAATAAATCAATAGAAACACAATAATATGTGAGGATAAACAATTATATTATATTATATTATATTACATAAATAATTAAATGCTGGTGACACAGAGGTGCAGTGGTAGTGCTGCAGCCTTACAGTAAGGAGAGCAGGGGCCTCATGTATAAACGGTGCGTACACACAAAAATGTTGTGTACTCCCATTTCCATGCTCAAATCGCGATGTATAAAATCTAAACTTGGCATAAAGCCACACACATTTTCATGTCAGCTCACGCAAGTGCTCCGCTCGGTTTTGCACCCAGCGTCAAAGCAGTGCTTTTGTTCCAGTGTGGTTTCCCTTTCTTTTTTAGATCCACATCCCTGACGTGGCTTTGTCATATACACTGATATTAGCTGCATATTGTTTATTAGTTTAAGGCATCTGATTGTAATTAACCTGTAACAATATAATGATCCATGGAATGGTCAATCTATTCCAGATACCATTGCTGCTTTAGCTTTGTTACTCTCAAGTATTTATACCACTGATTCTGAGAGTGGAATCACAGCTCTACAGCAGCTGATCGGAAAGAGAATTATTGGAATACAGCATCAAGCACACGCTGTCTCAGCCATGCGCTATTTGAACTGCTCTCATATGACAAACGCTTCAGAGCCTTTCCTGTACGGACCTCGCGGTTCAGAAACAGTTTCATCCCAATAACTATGAACACACTCAAACAGTCCATCAATTGCTCCTTGTAGAACTGTTTGCACTTATAAGTACAATCACCTTACTGTAAACTTGCACTACAGTTTTAATATTGCACAACCTGAGCCACTTTATAAAGCGCATATTTACATATGATGGCAATATCATTTTAAGAAGAAATATGTTTATTATATTATACAGATAAAATGGTAACATCATTTAAATAATCTATATTGTTAATAATTAAACATGTGAGTACACGGTATTGCAGCGCTAGCAAGTTCAGGGATTGTTCCTGCCTCGCACTGTATTCTTGCTGGGGCTGGCACAACACTGGAACTATAGAAGGATAGAATAATTAAGCATGTACTATGAAGATATTTCAATGTTCCTTAAAAATTTGAAGAATTGGCATTCTAAGCTTACAGATGGCTTAACATCTATTACAGAGCTGATTGTGTGGCGATTGGTTACTTGGAGAAAGAAAAGGAAGGAAAGGAATTGGAGGTTAGTACGTTTGAAAGAGACAGTACTGCTGCAATAAATTATTTCATTGAAGGTCGCTCACTGCGCAGCAAGAATCTTGCGGGAAGCAGAGACAGTCTCTAGACAGGGCGCCAGCTCGTCACTATCACTGTGTCACTGTGTTCCCATGTTTAATAACATGCTTTAACTCCTATCATCATGAAAATGATATCACATATACATCTCAGTATTTTAATTATTCAGAGAGGTGTAATATCACGAATGTACAGTAATGGATTCTGTGTCCTTTCGGAGGAAGAGAAAGCCCGTTTAAGACACACTTAGTGATTCACACACATAGAGCACATCGAAGAACACATACAAAACAAAGCATTTAAACTACATGACTAAAGTGGAAATTTCGAGATTAAAGTTGACATTTCGTGCTTTTTTCCCACTGTATGCCTATTTTTTTTTCTCTGTACCCTAAAAAGCTTTCATATGACACTCAGATGGTGGGCTACAACTCACCTTTTCACGGCGACTTTAATATCTGACAACTTTTTTATTTCGGGTACTGTGCAACTTTGTGAACTTGAGCTTTCGAGTTTCTTAGACACTCTATGTCACTCAATCAACTTCCTTTTGTTGTTTAAACCAACCAATAGTACGTTTTTCCTTGCCTCCACTTGGTGTTCGCTGAAATTCTTCTATTTTCCCCCAAGCTTTTGCCATTGCGTTTTCACAGAACGCTGAACTTAAGGGCTATTTATATTTATTTGCATATTTAAAGAGGCGTAATTCTGGGAGGAGTTGGGGTGGGGCAGCAGGCGCATGCATGTGCGTTACTTTTCACGCTGACTGGGGTTTATGGAGCGGAAAAACGTGGAAGTTGGTGTTCACACAGTTTTATGCATCTGGATCTTTTTGTGCATATACACATTTCCGCTTTTGTCCGTATGCCATGTTTTAGTGTGAATTCTACGCACAGCATTATGCATGAGGCCCCAGGTCCTCAATGTGTAGAGTTTGCATGTTCTCCTTGTGTCTGTGTGGGTTTCTTCCTATAGTCAGGTTGCAGGTTAGGTGGATTGATGAAACTAAATTTTTTTGGGTGCCTGTGTTTGTGTGCGTTTGTCCTGTGATGGGATGGTGGCATGTCCAGGGTTTGTTCTTGCCTTGCGCCTTATGCTGACACAACTAGGAAGATATGACCAGTTTGATCCACCTAAAAGCCTGTTATTAGACAGCACTCTTATCATACCAAGTCAGAAGTATTTGAGTTTTTGTGTATGTTTGGGGTGTGTGTGTGTTTGTTGTAATCTATCTATCTATGTATTTCAGTGATATTGCACACAACGTGAAGTGCAGCTTAAAATTAAATCTGTCGTTTTCATTTATCAGAGTTGAGAGGGTGGGCTCTAGAGAGTACTGTTTTTTGATTGGTGAATTGTTGGTAGGGTGCACTTACAGTAGCAACTTTGCACATGCCTATGAGGCACAGAATTCCCAAGGCAAGTGAAGCATATGCTCAGAGTTGTGACTGTTGTCTCTGTGGCAGACACAAGTGCTAAAAGAAGCTATCCAGAATTACAGCATGGATCAGATACATTAATTTAAGAAGCCTGGAATTTGCTAGAGCCCATGTTTTCAGCTTTGATGGGTGAAAATGGCAGTTTTCATTTCCAGTCGTATTTCATGTTGCAAGCATGATGAAACAAATAAATGAGGGATCATTATAAAAAATTTATAAAGAAATAGCAATTAAAAAAAAAATTCATGACACATCTAATTATTTGTATTCGCATATCATATTTTTATTTATTTAGTGTCACATTTAACAATTTTGTATTTAAATATCATATTTATTGAATTTGATCTAAAATCTTATTTCATAGCAATGGATGCCAGTAAACGAAAAAAAAAAAAAAAATCCAGGAATAAACTAAGTAATGCACATTCAAAACTATAATTACAATTAATTAACACACAATCTTGTATTATAAGTTGGAGTACTCTCTGTATCTGTAAAGTTTGACATGAAGGTGGTTTGGCAAAATTTACAGTAAAATTTGCCTCTGGGGATAATGATCACAGATTTGTCACAAAATGTTTTAGTTTTCAAAAATTGGATATACCTTTATAACAGAAACTATCCATCCATCCATTCATTTTCCAACCCGCTGAATCTGAACACAGGGTCATAGGGGTCTGCTGGAGCCAATCCCAGTTAATACTGGTCACAAGGCAGGAACCAATCCTGGGCAGGGTGCCAACCCTCCGCTGTACACACAAACACACACTAGGGCCAATTTAGAATCGGCAGTCCACCTAACCTGCATGTCTTTGGACTGTGGGAGGAAACCAGAGCGCCCGGAGGAAACCCACGCAGACACGGGGAAAACATGCAAACTCCACGCAGGGAGGACCCGGGAAGCGAACTCAGGTCTCCTAACTGTGAGGCAGCACCGCTAACACTGCGTCACCGTGCCGCCCTAACAGAAACTAAAATCAGTAAATAAAACTGTGGAAGAGATTTATTCCCCTAGAATCTACCAGAGAGGAGGAAGCTTGTTCATGTGTCTTTAATTCCTCTTAATGTAGAGGGAGCACTCCATTACAGCAGTGAGCCACCTGAGCAGAAGTGTCATAGAATGGTCACACATTTATAGAAAATTGAGTTTACATTGACAGTGCAAGTATTAATGCTTGTGTAATAACACCTGACATTTACTCTAATTGGTTAAAAGACACGAGATAGTCTCAGCAGAGAGCAGAGCCCAGAGTAAAAGTCCCATTCCATTATATCTTATATTATGTTTTCCTTAAATGTTTATTAAGCTCAGCTCTTACCCTTTTGTAAAAGAGGAGACACGATAAAATTAAAGATTTAGGGAGCACCACCCTGGGTGAACCCGGTATAGCAGTTTTCACCACTCAGACAAATGCAGAGACGTCTTTACAGACACGAGTTCAAAATATACCTGAAGAATCGTAGTGGCCCTCTTGATTATATGGATCTTCGACAGGATGGGGAGAGTAGACATTGGAAGTGATGTCAGCACTGGAGTGGAGGTTAGGCTTCTGTTCTTCACAGGGAAGAAGAGAGAAGGCATAGACCACAGCGCCAACACCTGGTTCGGTGGGTTAGTACCATCACCTGAGCCCTTAAGCTGTCCCCCATGCGCTTATGTGTGACACCTTCTTTAATGACATTTTCTCTGTACATGACAGCTGTCAAGTCGTACTGTGGACGTGATATTCAGCCACTTCTTAAAACACTTAGGGCATTTTATTTGTTGATTCAACCATTGCATCAGCCTCTTCTTGCCATAACTAAGACCAATGCTGTATGATATTAATTTGCACTGTAAACCAAAACACTTCATGCGCAATAACTATATTACCCCTAAATTATCTCTCACACATTGAGATTGTCAATGTCATAAGAGGTATTGAGCTTTTTTTCACTTTAGTGAATGTTTAGATATACTGATAGTCATTTGAGTTGTCTTTTCTTCATCCAGTGTGTTCAACTTGTGCCTCTTCTCATTGGTTTTCTCACTTCTGGTTGTGTGTTCAGCCTCAAGCAGCTCCTTCCAGCTGGTGAATGTTGCGTTTCAGTAGATGGCCGTCATTTTAGCGTAATGCCTGAGCATCAGTCTTATGTGGATGGATTTGTCTGCAGATTTCTCAGATTTCTTGACTCCTGCTAGTTGCCATCTGACTTCATTCTACAGGGGTTTGTTCTGTTATGTTTATTATTTACTAGTTTTATGTTTTGTCAGATTATTGGCTAATTTTATGTTTGATTAGATTTCTGTACTGACTAATAAATTTGTTTTTGGTGGTTAGCAGAACACTATTTGGAATATTATCTGAGAAGGACAGCAAATAAAAATAAATTAAAATTGTAATGAATTCTGCTCAGTCCTTGAATTGAACTAAACTGGAGTTGTAGTTACACTCTAACGGTGCCCTGTTCAAAGGCTTGTGCTGATTATCAAGTTATTGCTGAAAACAAGGTGCAAGAGATAAAAAAAATGAAAATGCCGTTTGTCAGAAAGATATAATTATAGTCTCTAGAAAAAAAAATGATTTTAATTAATAAAGCAGAAGGTCTTGACATTAATTTAAATAGTGAGAATACTTGGGGAAAAATAAATAAAAAGCGTGACTCTAAGTCAACACATTAAATTAAGGGTCATTTTGTAGAAACAGCACATTATTATTCTGGTTCATGCTCAAGTGCGAGTATTCACAGAATTTTCAGCTGAAACTGCCTTCACCTGAATGTTACAAATGCACTGTCATTTCATTTATGGTTACATTTTGTGGCATCAATAATGTGCATTCTAAAATCTTTACTACTGGTCAGAGTGCACTGAGGCGGAATTAGTAGCAGACACCTGTACTATACTTCTAGTCCACAAACTTAAATCACAAGCTTTTAAATTAAATACATACTGTACATTTGTTAAGCCTTCAGAATTTCAGAATCCTTACAGAGAAAAAAATATTTAAAGAACCTGACCAGAATGTGTTTACCAAGGAGATAGGCACAGACATTTTGCTACCACTTGATTTCTTAAATAAATGGCTACTTATTTATGACCAGTAACGGCGCACTGCTCAATATAGCGCAGTGAATACACTTGACTTTAGCATTCATAGTTTTCATACTCTTTCTCTGTACATTTAGCATTCGAGGTTGATACGCTTGCTGCTTCCTGAGCAGGTCTTCTTTTCTCCACCTTAGCACCCTGCTTCTTCTCCTCTTTCGTCAGCATCTTTTCGTATTAAAACTGATTAAGTCAGCATTTGTATTGAAATTACTTAGTACGTTTTCTTTAATTTTTCACTTAAGATGGCACTTAAGTCTTTAATCTGCCTTAAGAATGATTTAAGATATGAAGAGGTAGGGGAAGTGACGGTGAAAGTGGTAGGGATAAGAATGGCGCCCATACACATGCGCCCCATGGCTGCCCTGCTGGCCGCTGCCGAGATTTGATTCTACAATATAATAAAAATAAAAAGAGGAATAAACTTGGAGGTCAATCACTACTCCGAAAGCGAATAGTAGACGCCATGTGGTATATGTGTACCAAATTTCAGTTCAGTAGTTCAAACGGTTACAGAGCTACAGGTGATTTAAAATCCTGGACAGACAAACAAACAGCAATGGTAAAGTATTATATATAAAGATGCTTTTCTTATTTTCTTGAATAAAAGCCTTCCTACAGTAGATCCCTCAATTCCTCCTATTTCCTTCAAGTGCATTATCTGGATTAGCCTCATGACAGCCTGAGGACTGTCCAGTAGGTACATGGGTGCACCCCAGACGAGCATGTCACATGCACAGACACACCCAGTACTTTGTGTGATGGCTTATATGGCCGTTTGTATTTGTTGTACATTTTATTTCAAATAAACATTCACATCACTGTCCTAAAGACTGAATAACAGACCATTTAATAATCTTAGGATGTCATTGTTTTTAAGTGTGAATTTTCCAAAATTATCAGTATTTTAATTTGAGTTTTTCATGGTGTATAGTCAATTGTAACATTTCAATAAGATTTTCATCAAAATGATATTGTTTTGTAGCGGTCCAGTGCTGCTAAGATACACATCGTCAATGAGATGGTGGTTTATTTATTTTTTTGGTGGAGATTCCAGGGACGCACCCAGCCCGTACACACTCACAAGCAGAGATGCAAAACCAATGAATGAATAAATAATATATTAAATGAAAACCCAATACACAACAACAATCAGACAAAACTCCCCTTTTCCCTACGGCAATACAGTTGTAACATAACAATGAACCACAACAATAAACACTCACAACAACATCCTTATACAATCCAGTACAGCAAAAGTCGATGAAATGGTTTGGTGTGAAGATGACAAACCTGAGAACAGCTTCCATAGTAAATGAGTGAAACAGTCCTACTGATAGTCATGTGCAGCGAGGGGTAAGATTTGCAGGAGCGCTCCTTTTGAAGATGCACAACGATTTATCCACCACTATACACATGACAGGCAGGAACGAGACAGTCCATTCATCCTAACGGGAAATGATCCAGGGCACAACTGACTTTTCAGATGACATGTTGGACAGGATACACAAAAACACTGATCTCCAGGTCCTCCGCCAGGCCTCCATTTTTCAACTTTAAAGTTGTAAATACATAGTTTAGAATTGGGCACAAATTTCAGCAATGATTGGAGATACTTTAACCTTTTTTACTAACCTTTTTTACTAACAATTTTTATGAGGCCTAAGCCTGAAAGTGTTGTCATGCTGAATGGTAGTGCAGTGTGTTGTGGGAAAGCTGGAAGACAGAACAGGATTCAAGTGAATTTGCTTAGTTAAAGCAATTTTTGATTCTGTTTGGCATTAACCTTGAGCTTGTATAATAATGACTTGGCCCCATTTTCTGTGAGTGCGTTTACATGCCCTTTAATAACCCAGTTAGTCACAGAAGCCTGCTTTCTAAAATGCCATGTAAACCCTTATTTCATTTGGACAAACCAGGTCAGTGGTCTCTTTCTGTGGGCTACAAAATATGCAGATTTTTGTCTGTATTTTCATTATATTTTTTAAGACAAAACAACAGATGAATTTAAACACAGGACACATCAAATCATATCTTTTTCCCAATTGTGCCTCACTTTTAAAACAGCTGTTCGAGCAAAAGAGGATGACATGGCAATGCCTCAGGCTATCAATTACTTTATAACCTGAGAAAGGATGGACATCTGGGACAATAAGTTACTAAATGAGTTTACAGCCTGGGAAAGGAAGACATGCCAGTAGGTACTAAGCAACATCAAAAAAGTTTTATTGTTTGGGAAAATGGACAATGAATTCATTAATCATATTGATAGCCAGATAATCAGAATATCTAACAATCACATTTTGAAAAACCCCCAGGTAGAATTTGATAATAAATATTCATCGTCTGAAGAGTGACATAGGAGGGATGACGAAGAAGGGACGAAAACATCAGGAGAAGGGAACAGAGCAACGTCAGAAGTGGGTGCTGGCAACATGCGTCCGTTTCCATCTGATTGTCAGAAAACCGTCTATTGAACAACTACAAGTGCCAGATCACAAGCTGCCTGCGACATTCATCCTTGTCATCTTTAACGTTTTGTAAGCTTTTTCTAAAGACTATATACATCCGGACTTTACTATCAGTCCTATTTTCTATTATTCTTTGTTCCACTGGTTTTATTATTCCTGTAATAAATACCATGCTGCTTTTAACTTTCTATGCTTTGTCTTAATGTCTAGAGTGATTGGAGTAATAAGGTAGATTTCTTTGAGCACCTGGTGCAGCCAGAGATTTGCCATTACCTCTGTGCTGTGAGGTTTATTTAGGGTTGTGGGTAAGAATGCCACCCAAAAGTAGGGAAGAGTACATAAACTAAGGCTGATAAATGGCCTGTAGTCAAGGATGCTGAGTCTTTGTATGTCTGAATATATTCTTGGACACCACAAGTAATATTTAGGTCTGAGATATATTTGTTCGTGCTGATAATAAGTTAATCTCTTGAAGTGCTTAGAGAGTGACAGGCTGTGTTATTCCTGAGGTACTTGTGTGGGTTGAAGTGCTAGAGGTTAACCAGCTGTGGGTGTGTTATTCATGGGGCACTGTTGTGGTTAGGGTCAGAGTGTATACAAGTCTCATGAAGTGCTAGGAGAGTGACAAGTTGTGTTATTCATAAGGCACTTGTGTGGTTTAAAGTGCTAGCGATTAACCAGCTGTGTGTTTGTTATTCATAGGGCACTGTTGAGTTTCTGTGTGTATGTGTATAGTTATGTATGCGTGTGTTAATCTTAAAGTGCAACAGTAGACCAACCCAGTAACAAACCTGATGAGTACAACTACCCCTAGATAAAGGGTAAGTAGAGGGAAATACCATGATAATACATCTCTGAAAATCTTGATTAACAGAAGTTGATTTCTCTGCAGATAACCCAGTTATTTGACCATACAAACTCTTAACTGGGTTTTGGTTTAGGACTTTGTAGTCTGCATGTGTCAGTTCACTCACTTTCAGCAGCCACAAATAGAAGTGTCCACAAAAATAATTTTCCTGAGGCAAATGTTTAGGTGATCACAGTTTTCCTTTTCTTGGATGAAATAATGTGTCTTAATGTTTCAGAAACAGCTACATTTTTGTTGGTCAGCTGAACGTGCTCAATCTTGGGAGCAGTAAATTTTGGGGGCAACAGGTTAAAGGTAATGTGCATTGCGTAGTCCAATTATTTTTTAAAGTAGTGAGTAACCTAACACAGTACTTATTTTATTGAAGTAAAAATACTTGCATTATTATTATGCCAGCAGCACTAGGTGTAAGGCAAGAAGAACAACTACTGGTACACCATTCCTTTGCAAGGTTCTTTTGCACAGCTAAGCAGAATAGAGTGAGCTGCATGTAATCCAGTAAAACAAACATATTAATAAAGTGTTAGATTAGTTTTAATCCAGTTACTTTCTATAAATATGTGAAACAGTGTGATTGGGTGACACAGTGGGTGGTGTTCAAAACATCAATAATCGGTGGCTCACGTTGAAGATGTAAAAGGAGATGAATGTTATTTACTTTACAGCACATGAAGGACTAAACATATTTATAAAATGTAAGAAAATGATCACAGGCTTCACAATTGTTTTTGGATTCACAATGGCCGATGATGATGCTAAACTCTTTTGTTCTGTTTAATGCCGTTGGAGCATTTTATCAAAAGAATACTCCAGATGTGTCCTTGCTCATGAGTAAACAGAGGTTTTTCAGAAATGAGGACTCTGCCTTAATCAGGATACTCAAATTATCTCGGTTTTGTTTGTGCATGTATTTTCAAATAAGCGTAAGCTCTGCTAACAAAATAAAAACATGTAAGCCAGGTGCTCATTTTGGTCAAGAAAGGGGTGGAAAACAATTGCCATTTTTAGACTTTTTGTCACAGAGAGTTTTTTCTAAATTCAGTTGCTGCTTTTGTAACGTTTTTGTAACTATTTATTTTTTGCAAAAATGAACACTTGGAAAGGAGCTGTCTCTCAGGCAAGAAATCTTTCCTTTTATGTTTTGACTAGCAAAATACCCGCGCTTCGCAGCGGAGAAGTAGTGTGTTAAAGAAGCAATGAAAAAGAAAAGGAAACATTTTGAAAATAACGTAACCTGATTGTCAATGTAATTGTTTTGTCACTGTTGTGAGTGATGAGTGTTGTTGTCATATATATATATATATATATATATATATATATATATATTTACACACACACATAAACATATATATATATACATATCTATACATATACACATATATACATACATATATATATCTACATATATACACACACATATATACACACACATACATACATACACACACATATATACACACAAATACATATATATATACATACATACACACACACATATATAAACATATATATACATATACATACATATCTACATATATACACACATAGCTATTTCGTATCAGTGCAATACGCTGTTTGTTAAAACGGTTGACTCCGCTCTTACGTGCAATAACAAATCAAATCATTCAGTTGTCTTTGCTCATATGTCATTTTAGAGCTGGACACCTGGCATCTTTTTGGCCACAAGTTCGTTTCTGTTTGGTGTGAGGTTCTGTGTTGTGGAGATTCTCAGGATGGATTGCAGGTGCTCATCAGTGAGGCGACTCCTGTGTGCTGTTTTGTTAGTCTTTATCACTGAGAAGAGCTTCTCACACAGATTTGTGCTACCAAACATGCACAAGGTTCGAGCCGCATGTAGACGGACTTTTTTTGTTCTTCAAAGTCACCAAAGCGCCATGCAAACTCAGTGCGCAATAACTCTAGCTTCGCAATAACTTGCAGCATCATAAGGTAGACTTGATTAACGCGGTAAGTGTTCGGCAAGGCTGCTGAAGCGCTGCATTATGGGATCTGTAGTTTATTGTGTTACCAGCGCTTCATACACCCGGGCCATTAATAACAATAATACAGTATATAAAATGATCTTGCGGGCCGGATATAATTACACGCCGGGCCGGATGTGGCCCGCGGCCCTTGAGTTTTACACATATGGACTAAATAGAACTTGAAAAGATATATTTTTTCAAATGTGATCGCGCAATTCAGATAGAGTTGACGCAAGACTACAGCCTGCATGCCTCAATGAGTCATCCTCCCTCGCTCTTACTTTTTTACCGTTCATCTAATGAATACACTGAGTATGGCTTTACCAAAACAATCATTGATGGCGAATAAAGTGTCCATTATTCAAGTATGTAGATCGGAATATATATATATACATATATATATATACCTGCGTATCGCAGCGGAGAAGTAGTGTGTTAAAAAAGCTAGAAAAAGAAAAGGGAACATTTTAAAAATAACGTAAAATGACTGTCAATATACAGTATTTGTTTTGTGAGTGTTACTGAGTGTTGCTGTCATCAAGGATTTGATTATCATTATTTCTTTCAATCAGGTTCGTATTTGTAGGATGTGTTGTGTTCAAGTTACATTCCGTGTTTGTCAATCGTTGTAAAGATGACAGGTTTCATTCATCGATTCGTTTCTTACTGCATCAATAAACAGCTCGTCTTCTTCTTTATCTGAGACCTGACACACTGCATGCACGGGTTTTTTTACACTGTCTTCCTTTAGCGGGACATTGACTTTTTCCACCGTGTGCTTTGTTTCCGCAGTAGCTGGATTTATGAATATGCTTATCAGACGCTTCATATTTTTGCTGCCTTTTCAATTGTGTAATTCGGTTTTGTTCAGCTCTTTGGAACTGTTGCTTTTATCTGTGCACTGCGTCAGTTCACGTGAGCCACTCGGTGTACATGCATCGAAGGTTCCCAGCTGTGCTGGTGCCATCTCGTGCTATGTCCATGGCTATATTTAATGTTACCTTAGTCCTGGCACTTAAAACTTTCTCTCGCAGTTTCGCTGAGTTTGTGTCAAACACCACCCTGACCATCTCATCTTCCTCTCCATAAGCACAGTCCTTCACCCGTGAATATTTACCCGTGGCAGTTTGCTATTGGATTGCCGCTGACGGACGGCCTTATATGGGCAGGGACTAAATTACAAACGCCAGCGGCAGCCTGTATATGAACTTAATTTAAAGTGTAGGTTTACATCGTGCTTTGTTTCCGAAGTAGCAGAACTCATGAATATGGTTGTATATGTCACTCGCTCACTTCTAATTGTTTCGCTGCCTTCTCAATTATATAATGCATGTTTTCTTCAGCGCATTTTTGAGGTCTTCCTGGTTTTCTATGTACTGCGTGATTACGTGGGAGGCGTGATGATGTCACACGAAACTCCGCCCCCACGGCGTTGAAGCTCATCTCCATTATAGTAAATGGAGAAAACTGCTTCCAGTTATGACCATTACGCGTAGAATTTCGATATAAAACCTGCCCAACTTTTGTAAGGAAGCTGTAAGGAATGAACCTGCCAAATTTCAGCCTTCCACCCACACGGGAAGTTGGAGAATTAGTGATGAGTCAGTGAGTGAGTGAGTCAGTGAGTGAGTGAGTGAGTGAGTGAGTGAGTGAGTGAGTGAGTGAGTGAGTGAGTGAGGGCTTTGCCTTTTATTAGTATAGATTAAGGATATTGTTGAAATTGAACAAAAGCAACATTGAAGGGTTGCGGTCTTGTCTGAGCAAATAAGAGCAAATAAACTTCAAGCGAAGAGCTTCTGCAGATGTAGGCTGAGAAATGAATACGGACTTCCCGCTGGATCTGTTCTTTTATTTTGTTGAGACCAGAAGAGGTGGGGCTTCTGTGGGGACATCCTCTGCTCCAGGGTGGAAGAAGGAAGAGAGGTTAGTGTCAGTGTCTCACCCAAACCCGTCCTCTGTTGTAATTGCTGTATGGAACCTCCAGCAAACTCCCATAATCCATGTGTAGGAAAGATACTGTATATAATCTGTAGCTGAGGAACTGGACTACCTGGAGCATCTTGTGATATAAAAACTGTTGTGAACTAGGAGTTCCAAAGCACATAAGTCCCAATAAGTTCTAAAGGCAATTCCGAAAAAAATGTTATCATCAAACCCTTACTAGTACTAAGAGCATGCACTGAATCTTCATAAAAAAAGCGTTTATTCTCAAAATAGTTTTCAATAACAATGAAGCTTTGTGGTGCACAAGAAGCAGTGGAATTGCCTAAAACCAATAAGGAAGTCCAATACAAACAAAGTCCCAATACAGTCATCCAGAAATGTAGTCAAGCAAAGAGCATGAAGGTCAAAATTCCAATGGCACACACACATACTGTAGAAAAAACAAAAACTATTAAACTTACTGCACTTTTGAAATTAACCGGCAGGAATTGTGGGAGACCATCTGGATTTATAGAGTTGAGGACACTTCCTGGCAGTGATTGGCAGGATGCCCTGCCTCTTGGGGGACAACCAATAAAACACATGGAACACAACACAAGCAGCTTACATACATAAACAGTCAGTGGAGACGTCTGCTGATGGAAGTTCCTCAGGTTGCACACACAGTGTACAATACGGACAGTAAGACAGGTAAGAGGTTACAGGTAACAAACAGGTGTGTAGCTGTTTTGATGTTTCAGTTAGTTGGTGCCCTTCATGTCAGGTTCATCTGATAACACCATAAAACAAGTGGCAAACATTAAACCCTAAATCTACATATTGCTCTTGTCATAGTGTTTGAGCATTTGTCCTTAAAATCAAGATTCAGAAATGGAAAATACTAACACTGAAGTGGAATTTAGCCTGAATGAATGCTCAGCATACTGTACATGCAGTAAAACATGTTTTTTCAGGCCACAGAAAGTATAAAAGCACTGCTAATTCATATTAAATAAAGGATTTTGAAATTGTGAAAGATGGCTATGTGACAGAGTGTAGTAACACTAACATTAAGTGACTGAGGCTGGTGAAAGAGTGTTTTCTTTTAAGTCTCACAGGGATTTTTCAAATGCCGAGTGGTGTGACAAGATCAGCACTGTGAGATTAGACGATTATCAGTTCAGTCACAGGGTAACCTGGTAGCATTAGAAGTGAGACAAGAGCAACCCTGGGCAGGATGCCAGTTCGCCGCTGAGTGTGCTCACACTCTCACACTCACTCTTGTATGGCTACTATACATTTGTAGGTAGTGTATTTACTTTAATATGTATTTTTTAATTTAAAAATATTATATATGCTGTTGTCTGATATCCCATTGTATTTGACTCAAGCCGAGAAGATTGTACCAGTACTACTTAAAATGGACTGCAATTCGTTGGCAGCTTTGTCTATTTCTGTGGGGTTTACTGGGAGAAAGAAGATGAGATACTAGATTTAAAAGCTAGCCATAAGAAGCCAGTAAGATTGTGATCTCCTTGAGCCTTTTTGTTTCATTACATTTACCCACAATTGGATTAAAATTGTATTCACCCCAAAGTTCCTTCTGGATTTGTGATCTTGTCATGAGCCTACCTGCTTGCGTGAGTCTGTCTGAGTTGAAAAATGTGTTCATCTGTGGACCACTCCATCTAGAAACCTACACTGAACAACTGTATATCTAAAGCTGTTTGTCTCCCTGAATCTTACAAAAAACCACAATAAAGCAAAGTTCTTTATACAAACCTAAGACCTAATGTCATCTTGAGATGAAAATGCCGTCTTCTTTGTAAAGTCAGCTTATTTCTACTACAGAGAAAAGGAAGTACATCCCAGGACATTAGACTGTTGACATTCCAGGACTTAACGCTGGACTGAAAAGGGCATTTTAAGGCTAATAGGGGACTTTGTGGTGTCATAAGTGGAGTATGCAACACAACTTCTGGTCCAGGCATTGGTCTTGTTATCTCTGACCTAATGTAACTCTCTCCTGGCTGGCGTACCAGCATGTGAATGAACAAATAGGCCACTGAATTGGAGGGGTATGGACAACACAGTACACACTACACATTCACAAACTCATGTAAATTACTGTACACAGGGTGGATTCATACTGCTTTCCCCACTGGATGGAAGCTAATAGGCATTAGAAGAATAGAGTGGACCAACAAATGAAGCATTAAACAATAAAAACAAAGTGGAGGTCGTAACCAGAAAGAGAAACAATTGTGCATCAAAACCTATATGTAAAAGAAGATTCTAGGGCTATGTTCACATTACCAGGATGAAGTGACTCAACTTTTGTTTTTGCCTTAACGTGACACAAATCTGATGTTTTCAGGGCCTGTGTGGAGAAAGAAATTAGATTTTATCATGTCAAATTTAGGTCCCTTTCATATGTGGTACTTGGATATGTATACAAATCGTGGCCATGTGGCATGAATGAGAAGCTGTTGCAGATGATTCAAAAGGCAGTGGCATGTCTGGTGTTCAGCCGGTCAAGGGTGGGCACGCAACCCTCCTCTTTTCAGATCACTACACTGGCCCCCTGTACTGGTAAATATTAAGTTTAAATCCATTGTTGCTTGCCTACAGAATAGTCAGTGGGTGAGCTCCTATATACTGTATACTGAGACATCTGTAAGGTCCTATGCTTCTTGTCACCCTCTCAGATCTGCTAATGAATGGAGTTTTATGATGACACTTCTGCCTGGCATGTGTGGCTGGTGGAACGATCTGCCCACCTCAATTTAAAATTCTTACTCCCTCAATGTATTTTAGAAGTGTTTGTTCGATGAGTTTCTGTCTGGCTGATTTTAGCTGTTAGGTTTTGTAATATAAGAATTGTAACTAGCTTGTGTTTTGTTCGGAGTTCTTCACTTGTCCTGTATCAAGACTGATGAATGCTTTCGTCTTTTGTGAGTCGCTTTGGATAATTGTAAGTGTCTCCTTGAAGGGGTTGGAAAGAAGCCCAGTGAATCTGAACTTGGTAGAACTGTGCTGGCAAGACTAGTGGAAGGTAGAGAGACCACTGTTTAAGGGAGAGAAAGACAGAAGGGCAGTCACTCTACCTGAGACACGGGTCATGTAATTCATATAGGAAAGCCCAGAAATGCAATAATGCTGTTGTTTTATTTCTGTTCATTTTTGCTAATTCTGTTTACCTTTAGATGTGTGCCCTTCTATTATGTGTATTTATTGTTATTCTGGGTTTCAGGGATGGCTGAAGAACACCCTGATCATCCATAATCATTGCACGTCAAGTCTGGAATCCACTGTAGTGCCGTACTCCAGATGGCATTCTTCTCTTGGAAGAAAATAACTGTAAAAAATAAATCAAATTCAGATGATTTACTCTGTAAAATTTGCATTCACCCTGCCGTTCGCAATACACTGTATTCATGTTTTCTGTCTTGTTTTCTTTGTCTTTCATTTTTTGGGCTGAGTGTTGTGATGAGTGGTCCGTCAAGAGACCCCTCTCGGATCACCATGGTAACTCGAGGCAATCTAATCTGGTTTGGAAGGTAAATGTCAGGACAGTGTAGGGTCTGTTCAGACCAAATCTCATTAACCTTGAAACAATTTAAATGCATAACTTCTTATCAATTTGTTGATTTCACAATTGAGAGGTTTGTATCAAAGACAGTGAATCTACATTAAATTATATTAAATCAGTGCCGTGCAGCTTTCTAAATGTTTTTGATCTGAAGAGTTTCAATCTCCCTGCCATGCCTGATCCCCATTAATCTTTTCATTCTTAAGTTCTTTATATCATATCATGTCACATAGAGAGATGGATTTTTTATTCTCTAGAAAAAGTTTTGGAGGGTGCAAGTCTGATCGCAACCCATCATAGAACATGAACAAGAGCACACAACATTAGGTCACTGGTTAACCTGAAGTCACAAATATTGAAGTCCGCAATACTGGGGAAAATATGCAAACTCTATGTCACATAATTTAAATTGAAGATGTAACAATGCTAACTGCTGTGTCACTTTAGTGCATATCATACCTTGATTCAGTTATGCGTGAGGCTGAGTAGCCAGGAGAATCGGATGTCTTTCACCTTGGCATGATTCTGTAGCAATCCACTGTGAATTGTTGACACTTCAAACCAATGATCTCCATATTTTTTCTGTTATAACTCTATTTGATTTAACAGCAACCAAATTAAAATTTTACCCTTCGTCGTATGAAATGACAATCCTTTAATGTTTGGTGTCTTTTTTTATTTATTCATCTTCCAATACAGAATCATGAGGAGTTTCTGGCACCCATCGCCAAAAGAAATAAATAAAGACCCTCACATTGAGCCAATTTTGAGTCACTTATAATCCATACATGCTCATGTTGGAGATGTGGGAGGAAAACCAAGTGACCCAAAGCACACACACAGACAGAATGAACATGCAACCTCTATAAAGATGGTGATTGGATCGAGAGTCAAACCTACTGTAGTATGTATTAAGCTCAAGTAGCTCTCACAATTTGCCTCCTACACCATAATTCATTGCATTAGAAGAAAATACTGCATTAAATGCACTCATTTATAAATAGCATTATGTGATTAATAATACAGTAGCTTTGTAATGTGAGTGTGCTCTTTTATGTTGTATATCTGAGAAACCTTTGTATTATAATATCTAGAACAGTTCACATAAGACAGCTGTGCTATTATCCATCATCCTATGTTTAGCTGGCAATATAATCTGCAGTAAAGAAATATGAAACTCTGCTTAGCTGTGTCTTTCTGATTTAGAGTAATCCTTTTGCTAGTACTTGTGTGTAACCCAGAATCCAAAGAGTCATCTACCACAGGCCTCTGAATTGGTGGGGTGAGGACAGCTCAGTCCAAACCACACATACGCAAACTCATCAGTTCATCTTATGTTAATCGTTGTTTGCAGGGTGGATTCATAAATACGTTATTGTCAAATATTGCCCCATGGTGGTTGTCCACTTTCCCCACTTGGATATACTAAAACTGGATAAGACATCTGAAGAGCAGAGTGGACCAGGAAGTGAAACATTAACCAAAAAAAAATAAATAAATAACTAGAATGACAAACAATTGCACATCAAAGTCTATAAGTAAAAGAAGATTCTAAAGCTATGTTCACATTACCAGGTGAAGGGACTCAAATATGGTTTGTTGCCCTAATGTGACACTAAGCTGATGTCATCAGGGCTGTGATCACACAGAAATTTATCAAATCAGATTTGAGTCTCTATCATACGTGGTTTTAGTTCAGATATGTATGCATGCAACATGAATGAGAATGGTCAAATCAGAGTTGATGTGTTTTTTTCCCTGTACACATTAGCCAAGTGTTGCTGTTACGGCATGGCAAAACAACAATGGTGGAGAAATACATCTGTGACAACAGTCATGGTCCCACCGTTTGTGGCTTCTTTCTTGTACCACCACATCTCTTGCTGTAACAGTGCCAGTAACAGTTTGGAAAACAGCAAAAGCTAGCTGTCTGCCTTGTTTTCATGCTCTTGACTGAATCACGTAAAGATGACAAACTGCGTGCAATCCTCCAGATCAAAATGTGATGCATACACTGGATACTAACGCGTTCATTTTGCCGTCTTACAAATATACGTTTTTTGTTGTTGGTGACGCAGATGACTTGTTCATAAACACATCAATGTGTGCATGTGTGCTGTTTTAGAGGACAGATACGTTGACATTACAGTTAGATACTGATCACTTGTACTTAATGTGAACCGTCAAGATAGGGAAATCCAGCCTGAGCAAAAAAATGGGATAAATCGAGAAATAAGGGAAGTCAAAATTCCTGGCCAGAAAAGTCAGTAATCAGAAGTCTAACTGTAAAGCTGTTGTGAATTTAAGAAAGCATCCACGGTTTTCAATTTAGAATTGGCAACTGGATTTGTTAATTTTTTTTTTTAACCTTATTAAATTTTTCTATAATTGTTATTTTTTTGGTTTTAAAATCATAGTTTTTCATATTGTGTGATCTAATGTAATTTATGTGCATTTTATCCTTTATTATGGTGCTGCCATTTTTTGCTGCCATTATCTAGACCAGGGGTCGGCACACATGCCAAGCGTGGCACGCGGAACGATTTTTAATGGCACTCTGATTGAATTGAAATAGAGTAAAAAAAAAAATGATATTTTAATTACAGTGCACACGTTTGTGCCATCACCTACATTTTGTGAATGCGTCTCAAATGTAAATGGAAACCATGTGTTCTGTGCAGGCCGTGGTACGATAAAACAAACCTCTTGTTATTATTGAGCAATAAACTGCCCTAAAATTATTCATAAAAGACAAAAACTTTGTGTTTGCTCTTTTCAAGACTCTTGGATGAATGAATATGGATTTGTACAACTAAAGGATCGTACTGTGTATGCGTTATGCTGTGAAAGTGTTGTGTGTCGTACATCAAGTGTATAAAGACATTATCAAACTAAACAGCAGTCCATGTTTAAAAACTCTGATGAGAAAAATTATGCTATAAAAATGTCTGCTTCTGGCTTTAAGAAACAAACTACTTATTTTAGTCAAATAATTGGAACCAAAAATAAAGCCACTGAATGTAGTTATACAATTGCTTCACATTAATGGATTAATAGCTGTGATTGATAATAAAAAATGAGTAATCATATTAGAATTCTTGATAATTTTTTCTTATTCTAACTATGTATTTTGTATTGAAAAAAATTGTAATTTATAATTTGTAATACATTTTTTAATAAATGTGTTGAAAATTAAAATTTGACAAAATATTCTTTTCACATATGATCCTATGTATTTGAAAATTTTGAATCACCAGTAATATAAGATCTGGTTATAATGGGCTTAAAAATTATGCCCACTATAACCAGACCAATTTTGATACTATGTATAACAAAATTGGTAAAATTATGTTGGCATAAATAACATTGTAACATAGGTTCGGCATGACACCGCTGAAAGGTTGCCAACCCTTGATTTAGACAAAATAGCAGGGGGATTTCAAGGGGGAGGTTACTGGATGTCATTAATGCCTCAGTATTTAAGCCAGTTGTCACACTGAAGGTAACCATACCAGATTCTGCATTCATTCTAAAAAGTTTTTGCTGTGCTTGTTGAAATACAGAATTAGACTTTTCAAATGTTTCTGCATTTACCGTAGATCCCGGAATACAGGCCGACCCGGTATATTAGCCAAACCCCTTCTCTACCTACTAAATTACATGTATTTGCCGATGACCGGTATTTAAGCTGACCCCCTTCTCCAAGCAAAATTTTCTAAATTTCCTTAAAAGTGTCTCTTCGGGTATATTTATAATGTTTATCAGCGAGAATTTGAGACTGCCGGCATTTTTGATATATAATATAATGTGCATAATTTACCAAAACACCAATCATTTTTCTAATGTACTAACCAAAAAGTTCTAAAAAGTGCCAAGCCTACTTCGATTAAGCTAGGAGCATGGCAGCACGCATGGTCGCAGCGGCTCAGGGCTCTTCTTTTGAGTGCACTTTTTTGTTGTTTTTGTCCTTGTTTGTGCACGATCGGTTTGGCGAACATCCGCTACACCATTCAGAACCTTATAGACATCGGTGTCCAGAGCCAGACATCTGTTTCAAGTGTTTTTCATCACATGCACAACATCCCAGACAACATAGCGAGACCAGCGGGCTCTCCGTGGATTGTTGTCGGGTCTAGGAGACGACACAGACGGAGGAGGGAAAGAAAGCAGAAGCGGGGCCGCAGATCTGGCGTTATGCTAAAGCTAAAAAACAACCATACAAGCCCTATACAGAACTTTTTTCTGCACTGAAGGAGCTGCTTTTAATCTCATTGTAGATGCGTATAGTGACAATAAAAGGCATTCTATTCTAGAAACAATTTCATACTGTACTCACCATTTAATTTGACATCTTTGGGCTACAGTAAGGGAGGAGATATTTCCACACAATGTCCATCTTCGTTTTGATTGCGATCACTTACTTTTACCTTCTCTTCCTCCCTTAGCAATTATGTGTCTTGCTTGCATGGTCTTAATGAATTATATATATAGGTAAATCACTGCAATGACGGAAATTACATCCACAAACACATGTATCTGGGCTCCGACTGACGCTACTAACGCTCTCGGTTGTTTGTTTACAATCGCATCCGTTTCGTAACGCAAGATGTTGATCGTAAATCAAAACAAAAAATTTCATTTTAAACTTCCCGATAATTTATTATAAATTTTATTAATAAAATCAACAACTAAAACACTTTTTTGAGCAAATTCTTTATTTAAGTTAAAGTACCGGCATGCAAAGTTACTTCTTCATCTGAAAGATGGCTCTGTGGTTTCGTCATTATTTACTTCCGTATTCATCGGCAAAACCGGCATTGCGCTGGAATTCTTGAATCTGAAACGATACTCGTTGTATAAACCGACCCCCAAACTCCAAGCCAAAAATCTAGGACGAAATTCTCGGCTTATATAATGGGATCTACGGTATGTTTGACTTTTACATTTTGATTTTGGTACTCAATCTTTTGTCTTCCTAGTGTTAGGCCATAACCTGTTCGCAGACATTGACATTCGTTTGTGTCCATCTTCCAGTCCAATGGTTCAGGATTTACTGCTGTGTCTGAGAGTTAGCACATCCACAAACTCGGAGAAGGAGAGGCAAGCTACAGCAGTTTTACTTGAGTTTTGGAATATGTTTTGACTGCGATACTTGATCTTTTGACTTCCTGGTATTAGACCTTAGATGGTCCACAGAAACTAATCATTGTTTTTGTGAATCTCCTACTGTGACTCTTCGGTATTTATGTTGTTCCTGTCTGCTGGTACATCTACAAACTCAAACAAGGACAGACACATATCAGATTAAATATAATCTTTCAGGAACTGTGTCCCTTAACAATGTGTCAAATTCACAAAATGGGAGAACCAAGATGGCATTGATAACATGATGATAACATGAAATAGCAAGGCCCAATTGATAATGAAAGGAGAAAATGAAAATGAAACTTAACTCTCCAAGTTTCAAACACCCCAATAAAAAATTATTAAGTTCCAAAGAAAAATTGATGTTAATAACATGTAAAGAACAAATCATAAAACTGGCACAGTTCCCCTCATGTTTATACCCTCACATTAACATGTGTGCTCTCCATTTGGATCTCTCTCTCTTTTCCTTCATCTCTGTATATTCTTTTGTCTCACTAGCTTTATTGGGGTTCTCTGATTCATGTTTCATCAGGAACACCAGTATTGTGCAGATATTTTCAATTTATGAATAAAGTTAATAAGTGTATGATAGTCCACACAAATAAGCATTTACTTTCTCTGTTTCTGGTTTGAGAAGCGATAGACTATTTTATAACACTTTTTATAGTAAAGTTACTGCAAAGATGCATCTATTACTCATACGCGTATACTGTGTGAAAGACCAGCCCGGACACAGACAGACACTGAGACCGGCAGAAGAACAAAGACACACGTTTATTTTTACAGCACAACACAGCCACAATAAACTCACATGACTCAACCCTTTTCCTTTTCCTTTTCTTTTTCTTTCCTTCTGCTGCCTCAACTCCTCTCTTGCAAGCTCTGTCCACTACCACCTGACTCTGGCTCTCTGAATGGAGTGAGGCGGCCCCTTTTATAACGCCTGGATGTGCTCCATGATGATCTTCAGGCAGGACTTCCTGGTGTGACGGAAGTGCTGCAGTCCAGGGCTCTGGAAGCATCCAGGCGCCCCCTGGTGGTGGCCACAGATCTCCATAGGGCTACCCTCTTGTGCCCCGGGGAAGATATTACCCCTCTCCCGGTCCTTCCCTTCTCCAGGGTCCCAGTGGGGCAAGGTCAATGGTCATCTGCCTCAACTGTTAGGTAAAGTTGATGTCACATTGCGTTTCAATAACTGAAAATCATTAGGCATATCACACTTACAGACCGCCGGACGACTTTCTGGCACAATCATGCTCGCTCCTTTTTGTAACAGCCAATACCGCTCTGTCTAATTTTAATAACACTTACAACACATCAGTAAAGTGGTTATTTATCTTTGTAATATGGCTTTTTAAAATGACTTCTCTTTGGAATGGTCAGAGGTAGCTTAAATGAGACATATTTCTCTTGATATTGCGCAATGCATAATTCATTGTAAGAACTGTAGAGCCTTCATATTCTCGAATAATTTTACCAGTGTATCAAAGGTTCTGCATATGCCACACTACACAGGGATGAATAACCACTTTGCTGATGGTTTGTACATGTTGTAAAGAGTAATATTTGCCTGATCTGAGGTTTTGTTACATAGCAGTATATAACAAAAGCCACATTTATGTATATAGCACATGAAAGTAACTTAAAGCGCTTTACAGTAATATTACCTAAACAGAGTTACAAAGGAAAGTAAAAACTAAAAAACAGTTATTTGTAAGAGGAGAAGAATCATAATGTGTAGCGAATAAGAAAAATAATGTTCAGATGGTCAGGCATGACAGGAAAACAAGAACTGCAGTTGGTGGGATATTGGAGAAAATAAACATGTGGGGGGTTCCAGCCCCTCTGAGTATTGAATAATAGGGTAATAGTGTTACTGACTATTTTGTTTACCACTTTTTAATACTTTCTTAGCAATATTATTTGCGATAAAAAATACAAATTATTTATAACATAAAGATAATAAAAAAAAAAAAAAATACAAATTATTTATAACATAAAGATAATAAAAGAGGGAAAGAGAGTCTATAATAAGTATTCATTCTTTGGAATTTTTCCCATTTTATTGTTATACAACATTCAACCACAGTGGACACAAATTGACTTTTTTGACATTGACCAGCAAAGAAAGACTGATTAATATCAAAGTGAAAACAGGTCTCTGTAAAGATTAATTACAGATATAAAACACTAAATAATTGATGCCTTAAGTAAATAGTTTTAATATGACACACCTGAATCATCACTGGTTCAGGCAATTAGCTTTAGGAGTCACACAGTTAGTTCAATGGAGTTCACCTGTCTGTAGTTTCAATTTACTGCGGTATAAATGCACCTGATCTGGAAGATCCAACTTGTGTTGAGTTATTATCATGGCCTAACCTACACGCTGAGGACAAAAAAAAAAAAAAAAAAGAAGAAACAACACAACACTCCAAGCAACTCCATGGTTAGGTAATTGAAAGGCACAAGTCACTGAAAGTACCTCAGAGTCCAATAATATCAATCATTAAATAGTACAGCAGAGCTGTATTTCTGTTTAGACCTTTCTGTCTGTCTATAAAAACTGAATGATCATGCAAGAAGAAGACTAGTGAAGGAGGCAACAAAGGGACATGTAATAACTCTGAAGGAGTTACAAGCTACAATAACCGAGACTGGAGAGACTGTGCAGACAAAAACTGTTGCCTGGGTGCTTTATCAGTCAAAGCTTTGTGGGAGAGTGGCAAAGAGAAAGCTGCTGTTAAAATGCAGCAAGAACTGGCATGTGAGACTCTAAACTCGGCTGGAAGAAGGATTTATGATTCAAGGAGAACAAAATTGAGCATTTTGGCCATCACTCTAAAGGCCATTTTTGCAATAAACTAAACACTACACATTACCAAAAACACACCATCTCCACCATGAAGCATGGCAGTGGCAGCATCATGCGGTGGAGGTGATTCTCTGAAGCAGGCCCTGAGAAATTTGTGAATGTACAGGATAAAATGAAATGGAGCAAAAACACCGGGAATTCCTTGTGGAAAACCTCAGACAGTGTACAAGAGACCTGCACTTTGGGAGAAGATTTGTTTTTCCAGCAAGAAAACAACCTCAAGTATAAAGCCAAAGCCATGCAAGAATGGCTTAAAAACAACAATGCTAATGCCGGAGTCCGAATCCAGATATCAGGCCAATTGAGATTGTACGCTTGTATAGCTGGACTTGAAAAAGGCTGTCCACTCCTGATCTCCATGTAACCTAACAGGGCCTGAGCAGTTTTGCAAAGAAGAATGAGGAAAAATGAGCAACGCTGACAGAGACCTGTGAACACAGCCTCAAGGCTATCATGACTGCCAAAGGTACATCTACTAACTACTGACTTGAAGGGGTGGAAGTTTATGTGATCAATTCATTTTCTGTTTTATATTTGTAATTAATTATGATTATTGCCCACACTTATTTTATATGCTTATATTTTGAGAATTGATAGCTTATGCTAAGTATTAATAAAAAGAGTAACTTTCTCTTCTGTCTGTTTTGATACTCTGTCAAAGTATTTAACTACAATAGCAGTCAAACCTGACAGCGACCAGACTGGTAAGAGTAAACATACAAAAGCTGCTGTCAAGCTCTACATAGTAGAGAGACTGAAATAGACCCCACCATAACAAAGCAATTACCTGTAGTAATAGATAGATAGATAGATACTTTATTAATCCCAAGGGGAAATTCATATAATCCAGCAGCATCATACTGATACAAAAACAAAAAAACTATATTAAATTAAAGAGTAATAAAAATGCAGGTAAAAGCAGACAATAAGTTTGAATAATGTTAGCATTTACTCACCCGGGTGGAACTGAAGAGTCGCATAGTGTGGGGGAGGAACAATATCCTCAGTCTGTCAGTGGAGCAGGACAGTGACAGCAGTCTGTCGCTGAAGCTGCTCCTCTGCCTGGAGATGATACTGTTCAGTGGATGCAGTGATGATTGACAGGAGTTTGCTTAGTGCCCGTTGCTCTGCTACAGATATTAAACTGTCCAGCTTTAATCCTACAATAGAGCCTGCCTTCTTAACAAGTTTATCCAGGTGTGAGACGTCCTTCTTCTTTATGCTGCCTCCCCAGCACACCACCACATAGAAGAGGGCACTCGCCACAACCGTCTGGTAGAACATCTGCAGCATCTTATTGCAGATGTTGAAGGATGCCAACATTCTAAGAAAGTATAGTCGGCTCTGTCCTCTCTTACACAGAACATCAGTATTGGCAGTCCAGTCATCCAGCTGCACTCCCAGGTATTTATAGGTCTGCACCCTCTGCATGCAGTCACCTCTGATGATCACGGGGTCCATGAGGGGCCTGGGCCTCCTAAAATCCACCACCAGTTCCTTGGTCTTGCTGGTGTTCTGGTGTAAGAGGTCTGAGTCACACCATTTAACAAAGTCTTATAAAGACCACATACATATAATTTTAAAGACTGGGAAATCTCATATGTCAAAATTTCACTCAAAACACCCGTCCATTATGACTCACAGTTCATTTCATGGGTAGTATCAGATGTAAGGTAGGAGGCAGTACTAGATAAGGTGTTGTTTTGTCGCTCACTTGGAAACGCATACACACACACTTGATCTTTTGGACCCGATTATGATTTTCTAATTAACCTAACAGAGATGTTGCTAGGATGTTGAAAGAAAAAACTGAGTTCCTGAAGGGAAATTGATTTGAGTTATGACATGCAAGCTCTACAAAGTCAAAGACTGAGCATGTATATAGAATATAGGAACCTGGAGCTGTGAAGCAACAGTATTATAAATACTGTGATATGGTGCCACCTGCCATAATTGAAAAGGTTATAAATAAAGCATTCTGCTGGGTTGCAATCTCAGTTTGGTTACTTACTGTATATCTCTGAGACCAGAAGGGGTGGATTTAGAGGCAAATCAGAAAAGGCTTATAAGAGCTCTCCCAGATCAAGGTCTTTGTGGATGTGAAGAAAATGGAATTTGTTCTTCCAATCTGGACAGATCTTATCAGTCTATCATCTGTCTGAAAGATTTCTGAATAACATTTTAGAATTGAGACGTGAACAATGGAACAATAGGGTCTCAGATTATCAAATCATTACAGTGCTTGCTTTAAAACTTTATAGCTAATGTCTTTGTTTCTCAGGCTTTCAGTTGACAGAATTTAGCTGGCTAGTCTTGGATACTGTAAGAATGCAATTTCCTTAAGGGTTTCTGAAAAGGTCCTACTTTCTTCTTCCATGTTACTATAAGCAAATGATTCTTTGAACTGCTGTTCAAATTGCTGTTCACCTTTTCATCTTTGCCACAAGGCCTTGAGGCTAAGTGCTAGCACTTTGCAGAATAATGAGTTATGTCTTTCATTTTGGTGTCAAGAATGGCTGTGTAATATATTGAATTATTAATTTGATGTTTCTGTCACGCTGCACGGTGGCGCAGTGGTAGCACTGCTGCCTCGCAGTTAGGAGACCCAGGTTCACTTCCCAGGTCCTCCCTGCGTGGAGTTTGCATGCTCTCCCCGTGTCTGCGTGGGTTTCCTCCCACAATCCAAAGACATGCAGGTTAGGTGAATTGGTGATTCTAAATTGGCCCTAGTGTGTGCTTGGTGTGTTTGTGTGTGTCCTGCCGTGGGTTGGCACCCTGCTTGGGATTGGTTCCTGCCTTGTGCCCTGTGTTGGCTGGGATTGGCTCCAGCAGACCTCTGTGACCCTGTGTTCGGATTCAGTGGGTTGGAAAATGGATGGATGGATATTTCTGTCAGATCAATATGTTAAAGCTAACATTGCTATGTTCAGCATTTTTATTTGATTTTCCACTACTTCTAAATATTAATTGTGATGCCCCGTGCCAGCAGCTCATGGTGTTATCCCTTGTTTGGGGCAACTTGTAGTTCACAACCTGTGCAAGTGAGACGGCATTCGAGATTTAAAAATGCAAAAAAGTACAGTGTGTATATTTCAATCAGCAAATAATTAAAATGTCCACAGTACTTCTTAAAACAATACTCCACATTCCACCCAAAATCAATATTTTTTTTTAAATATTACTTACTCCATATAGTTTTGTGGTGGTGGGTGATAACGTTTTTTATGCTTATGTTCTCGTGGAGAAATTAAATATTGAATATTTAAACTAAATTGGACCCTGTGGTGACCAATTCTGGAGAAAAGAAAATGATGCAAAAAAAAATTCCCACGTAACACACGTGTAGCATATGTTGCATCATTCACACAATTCACACAAGTTTTTTGCTAAAATATTATTAATAGTTACTTTCTGGTAAACAGGAAAGATGTCATTCCCACAATTCTGTGCATTTGGACTGAAGATTTTCCTCTCCCTCTCATTCATCGGTCAACACATCAAGCATCTCAGTTTCATTTTTCCTGATTTCTTCCCTCCTTGTGCCTCTCCTTTCTATCTATGTGGTCAACCACAGCTAAGCTCCAATTAACTTATTAAGGTGAGTGCACATGCATGCCAGCACCAATCAGCAAGCTGGGTAAATAAAAAAAAAAACACTGTGATACATTCCACCACATAAAATCTGAAAAATCTCCACCACACTTTCTAAGCATGACGACATCAACTCCACCCTGTTGCATGGCAGTAATGAGTGTGAGAAAAAAATGGAGCGAGGATCAGAAGAGTAGGAGTTTAGAACAGATAAGGTCTATTGTAGCTCTTCTCTTTACAAATGTTTTGATTTTACTCAGGATGACAGTACATGAAGTTACTACATATGAAATGCCATCCAGGCATGTGGGGTACCTGCAACATGGCCTCACACCACCCCAACAGAGGGATGGAGTTAACAGTTTCAGTGACTTACCATATTGTAAAACACACTTTCACCTACTTAACTTGTGCCCTGTGCATGCACTCCCCCATGTCTGCTTTGTTTTTTTCTTCTCGCCTTATTCCTCTATACGTTCCACATATTAAAGACGTGTGTTCAGATAACTGGCCCAGTATGAGTTACTGCATGCATGTGTGTCTCAATGTGCTTTGTGATGAACTGGCACTGTCTGATGATGGTTCCAGTTCTGCACTCCGTGCCAAAATTGTCCCAGCCCCCTGCAATCCTGAAAAGGATATTTGCATATGGAAACGTCCTTCCATTCATAAGTGCTCTATTGAACGGTGAAACCCATTGATTAAGCCATAAAATCAAGTCAGTGTCCTTCTTTCTCTTTCTTTGTTGTTTTACTCAATGACACACAATTTCTCTCACCTTTATATTTTTGTCTTGATGCCATTAATGCTTTTCCACTCACTCTACTCTCCGCCTCTGCACTCTTTTCTGTGTCATCCTCTGTCATTGCCTATTTTCCTTCCCACTCCTTTTTTTAGCATCCACGTCTTCCCTCTTCCCCCATGGCCAGTCATTTACAGTCCCAGTGACGCACAGCACTTCTCTAGTTAGGACGCTATGCCAGTTTGTGTTTTGGAGCATTTAGAGTCTTTCTTTCCCTCAAGTGGGCTCATTAACAAGACACATTAGTCACTCGTGCATTTAAAGGGGAGTTTTATGAAATTTTAATTGTGCTTCCATTTGTAGTGAAAATTTCATTATGTCACTCTGATGCTTTCATTGTTCAGCTAGACAGGTGAAGACGCCTCTTCTTTCTGACTAAATGGACTGTCAGAGTGCTAAGGCTGTCTGTCAAAAATATCCTTTGACTGTTTCTACTTGTTTAGCTTTAGCAAGAAATTAAAAAGCCACTAATATTTTGTTCTATGTAAAACTAATGAGTCTTCCAATTCCTGAATCTTGGTTTCTTGGAGGAGTACGAAGTTCGAAAAGGGTCCATTCTCGTAAAGCTTATGGTATAATGAATTTTTTTTTGTTTGATCAATATTCTTGGGTCACATATTATTTCATTTCTGGGGCTTTGACAAATGCAGAATCCACTTTTATTTTTTACTTTTGATTTGATTGGGTATTTTTATTATTTTTGCTGTCTTATTTTTCATTTTCTGTAAGGCCATTTTGTTTAAATTATGGACATGCTATTGGATGAACCTGTTACCTACACTCAGAAGTCTGTCGTCAAAGTTCTGACCAAGGAATTTGCATCTCCTGAAGTCAACAATGCTTAAGCCAATGTCGTTGGCCGAACAGTGTTCAGGTTTGTGGGTACTTTTTAAAGACAGATTTTCCAATATTTTGATACTTTTTGACTTCTTAACTGTAGGGCATTGAATCTTTGTTTTTCGTTAACAGTTTGAGTCTTGACACACAATTGTTTGATCTCCTTCTTCCCAGCTTACACCTAAAATGTTTTCACCTCCCAATTAATTTCTATTATCCAGGTGCCTGCCTACCTCACCCGGTGGTACTACTGTATTCAAGGGTGCTGTAATTTAGGACAATTCCAAGGGCCTGTGACTGACGGGGGCTTTCAAAAATATTGGAACATAATTTTATTATTTTTGATTGGCCTGTTAGAGCAGCAGTCCAAACACTTTCTAGCTATCTTTAGATGTGCTTTTGTTTTGCTTAAATCAAAATGGCGAAGACAATTTTCAGTTCCAGAAAAAGAAAGAACGTCAAGAAAAACTTGAATGAGAGAAGTGAAGGTGACAGTCACATAGATTTTCTCAAAGAAAAGTCAGTTTGTTAAAGACTATCCATTCATAACTGGTCATGCAAATGTTTTGGTTTATAGGATTGTTCAATATAACCCAGTACTGAAAAAGATCAAACGCATCTAATGAGAAGCCACAATGAATAAGCCGTATAGGCGCATGCTTATTTTAAAATAATCCAGAATAAATGTGCTGTATTGTTTTAAAAAGAAAACAACACATTTCTGTTGCTCGGTTCTGTTGTTTCCAATGATTTTAATACCAGACAGCTTTTTAATAAAAGTATCTGTGCGCAAGCATTCATGCACCTCACTAAATCAGTTCTGCCCTGGTATCAAACACAGATGCAGCTTCAGCAATCCTTTTGTCATTTATATTGCATGGCAAGTGGTAGGGCTGTCAGATCAAATACAATTCAAATTTATCTGAAAAAGTATTTGAAGTCAAAAGCTGATATTTGATTGTAAAAGAACAGTTGTTTGTCTTGCCCCGCTCTACAGTAATTCTCTGTCATTGTGTTACTCCAGACACAGTACTCAGACTTGTGGTATTTTGCAGATTTGTTTTTGCACATCACTTCCACGATCAGACTTTTTAGAATTTTGAATGGTTGGTTTGTTATCTTCATTAATAAAACTTAATGGTGATGCCCTGTTAGATCAAATTTTGTAACAATTTCTTTTTAACACTGTCCCATTTTTTGATCAACATGTGTACTCGGGGCATTTTTTCCATACTTCTCCAGTACACTAAAGGTATTGTTTTCCATTTGATCCTGTTTGACTTCACTTATAAACATGAGATTATTGATTTTTTTTTATGCTTAGATGTTCTTATTAATGAAAAATAACTGTTGTAATTTCCTTTTATTATTTTAACAATTTTAAATGCTCAGTTTAAAGAGCCTCTTTAGTGTCAGTAATGTATGCCAACTCAACCAATGTGCAGTTTCACAAAACTAGTATCTTATTTCAGAAGAAAGATTCAAATGGGTTCTTGGGGAGGCAGGAGTTTATTGTAATTACACAGACATTGTATAGGGTTAGTTTAGTCCGGGTGAGGGACCCAATATGATATTCTTTCATGCGGCCCAAAATATCTAGAGATGCCCCGACTGGTGACTCAAAGAGGCAGTAAGGATCTTTGAGCAAAACGACCAGGCATCAGATTTTTAAAATTGTGCGTATGCAACTTTTCACACAAAAGTCAGGACCTATATAAAAAAAATTTGATAGGAGAAGATGTGTGTATGTATGGCAACTCTGACCCATACGTATGCAACATTTTGGAGAAACTGGGAGCTGGTGACACTCTTGATCAAATAGGGCAATGCAGCCAAACCAGTTAAATGATGACTCAGGCATATAATAATGGATCATCGAGCTGTTATCATAATGTGCGTTAATGTGACAAACATATCAAACCTTAAAAGTGATGAATATGATATACAGTTTCCTTTTAAGATGGTCAAATTTGCGTATTTGCTCTGAAGTATTTTTAAATTGGCTACCTGTTGCAATGTCTCCGGTAACCGGCTGACAGGACAGGAATATCACAGCCAAGCTTCACTCCATCATGCCCATTGTGCAGGAAGTCATTAACCAAAGGAGGGGGTGCCACATTCAGTTGTGCTATGATGTGGGTGTTAATATATAAAACATAACACGTTTCTGACAACATCAAAAGGCAGTTTGCAGCAATGTCACGTTTTCCTAACATAATTGGAGCAATTTACTCCCCTTATATTGCAAAAAAAAGCTGCTTTTGTTAACAGTGAACAGTTATATTCCATTAATGCACAAGTCATTTGTGATGCTAAGGTGAGATTGATAAACATTGTGGCTCAGTGGACTGGGTCAACCTGTGATTCATTTATTTTGAGGAAAAGTAGCTTTGGGAGATGCGATGGTACTGTATGTGGTGGCTGACTTGTTGATAAGGTAACTGGCCGGACCCTCACTTTTTCATGTGGCCTGTGGTATTCATTCATTCATGACATCTGGTAATTTGGACCATTATTTATTGAGGGCAGTGCCTTTTAATACATGGTGTATATAAGGCCAACCCTTTGGTAACATGTTCCTTCCAGGATATATTTACCTTTACATTTGTTTTCTTAGCAGATTTTACAAAAGAGATCACCATAATTAAGTAAACATCAGTCTTTGGGACTGCTTGGAAACAAATGTTACAGAACAAGGGTACAAATTTGAACATCACAAAAAATGCAAGCTGTTACAACACAACAAGAACAACATTTATTTCTATAGTACACTTTCATACAAATAATGTAGCTCAAAGTGCTTTACATGATGAAGAAAGAGAAAAAAAAATAAATAAATAAGAATTAAAATAAGGGAACACTAATTAACATAGATTAAAAGTAAGGTCAGATGGCCAGCGAGGACAGAAAAAAACAAAAAAAAACTCCAAACGGCTGGAGACAAAAATAAAATCTGCCAGGGTTCCAGGCCACGAGAACACCCAGCCCCCTCTAGGCATTCTACCTAACATAAATGACCTCAGTCAGTCCTCATTGTATTCAGGGTTCTCATGGAAGAACTTGATGATGACGGTCATGTGGACTTCTGGCCTTTAATCCATTAATGTAGGGACATCACGGAAACCGGAAAAAGAACAGAAGAGAAATTTAGGGTTAGTACGGATTTTGAATATAAATACAGTGAAAAATAATGATAATTAATTGAATATACAGACCCTCAGGATTAAACTAAGATGAAGCTATGAGATAGCCATATTAAAGTAATCAGTTTTCAGCAGTGTTTTTAAGTGCTCCACTGTATTAGCCTGGTGAATTCCTATTGGCAGGCTACTCCAGAAGAACACCTCACCACTTCTTTTAAGTTTAACTCTTGGAATTCTAAGCAGACACTCATTTGAAGATCTAAGGTTACGATTTGGAGTGTAAGTTGTCAGGCATTCCGATATATAAGATGGAGCGCGATTATTATAAACCATAAGCAGTATTTTAAAGTCAGTTCTGAATGACACAGGTAACCAATGTAATGACATCAAAACTGGAAAAATGTGCTCAGATTTTCTTTTCCTAGTTAAGATTCTAGCAGTTGCATTCTGCACTAGTTTCAATCGATTTATGTCTTTTTGTGTAGTCCTGAGAGGAGTGCGTTACAGTAATCTAGACGACTGAAAACAAAAGCGTGGATTAATTTCTCAGCATCTTGCAAGAACCTATCAAAGCTATTATCAAATATAACTTCTCAGAACAAGAGAATGCATCTTAAGCGCAGTGAAGGAGTCAACAGTTTGAATGGAGCCGGGCAGGTTGTTCCACCAGCAAAAATAGTCTGGACTGAGATTTGATGTCTATAGAGGTTCTATTACCAGATGCCGTTCATTAGCAAACTTCAGTAGGTGAGAAACAGCATAGGACCGCACAAGTAGCCCCATTTATATAGGTGCTGATTGAGTATTCTGTCGACAAGCACCAAGGATTTGAACTTAATATGTGCTGCTACAGAGAGCAAATGTAATGACTTAAAAGAGGCGTGACGTGCACCTCTCAACGGGCTGAACACAAGACGTGTCACTGTATTTTGATTCATCTGTAACGTGTTGGTGACACATGCTGGTACTCCAACAGCAGAGAGTTGCATTAGTCCAGACATAACAAGACTAAACCCTGGATCTGAAGTTATACTGCATACTCTGTCGTAATTTATAATATCATGTTTTTTATTTTTTGTTTTGATATGTATGTGACACTGTCTTGATTAGTATGGGCACCACCTAATTTGTTGTGTTTTGGACATGGATGCGGTTTATGATTGTTGTTATGATTGTTAGTCACGTGATACATGTAACGTGATATGTGATGTCACTGTGTCTCTTAAAACATGGCGGCATCGTGCAGTCGGTATCCTAGGTTTTGAATAATATTAAATGGATGGCTATTCAAACTTTATTTATTTATTATTGTCCTACTATGAGGCCATATTTGGAATCTGAGTTTTTTTTGTTCATTTTAGTAATTTTATGATCTTCATGCTTTATTTCCTCATAACTCCTGCTAGCCTATTTACTATTCTGCCCGGCTGATCTTGGTTATGTTATCGATGGTGGCGGGTCCAAGGGGCACCCCCACCATCACATGTCCTTTTCAGGATTAACCTTTTCTCCAAAAAAGACACAATATTTTGCTAGTAAAGCTAGACAACAACTTTTGTACGTGTTTAGAATTTTAGATTTTGATATTTTGTTTATTTTCTGAGGCTTTGTTTCATTTTGCCTTTTTGAATATGATCATTACATTTTCTGCTTTTCTACAAATGACCTGTTGCCTGGTTTTTGAATTGTCTTTTGTATTGTGTACTAATGATTGGCGATGAGCAAAAGAGCCGAGTTAAGTTTTATTAATAATATAATTTAATTTATATAGTGTGTTTTGCATAATTGATGCAATTCATAATCATAAAATTTAAAACTTACTAAACAGTTTTTTTGAAGCATGGAATATTGCTCCGTAAGCCTCATTCACACTCTAGCATTCACCTGCTTTTTGTCCACAATTGTTTAATATAAGTAATCTGCAGCATACTGTAGAAGTGCAATGCTGATGAACCAACAATGCAGGAGAGAGACACGAAACAAAAAATCGGGAGTGGTCTCCCGTAGACTTTCTCATTTACTCAGATATGTGGATGGATATTTGACGAGTAAACCACAAGACAATGATTATAGTTTTATATTATGTACATTAAAGATCCATAAACAAATAAATCAAATCAAACTAATAAAATACTGAACAATTATAATAAAAGGTAATGTACCACTTCCGGTTAATGGAAATAGCCCAAAAGTTGATAGAAAGCTATGTTTTGTACCTAGTACTTGTATGCAAAATTTGGTTGACCTAAGTGAAAGTGTACTCAAGTTATCGTGTTTATATCCCCCCCCACACACACACACACAGACAGACACGCAGACATAATTCCAAAAATGGTATTTTCGGACACAGGAAAGTCTAAAACATTGAGATTCATCAAACTCTCGAAATGGAATTTTTAAAGGATTCCAATACATTTCCCTATTTTTTGTATACAAGAAAGTCAGGGAGGTCTAAAACATTGAGATTCATCAAAATCTCGACATCAAATCTTTGGACGATTACAATATTTTCCCTATACTTCATATACGACAGCGTTTCTCAGCCTTTAAGTACAGTAATCCCTCCTCGATCGCGGGGGTTGCATTCCAGACCCCCCCGCAATAGGTGAAAATCCGCGAAGTAGAAACCATATGTTTGTATGGTTATTTTTATATATTTTAAGCCCTTATAAACTCTCCCACACTGTTAACATTATTAGAGCCCTCTAGACATGAAATAACGCCCTTCATTACAAGACAGAGATGGCAGTTCTTTCTCACAATTAAAAGAATGCAAACATATCTTATCTTCAAAGTAGCACCGTGAAGAGCAGATAATGTCAGAGAGAGCGCTCGCTAAGAAAAGCAAACAATCAAAAAATCAATACGTGCTTTTAAGTATACAGAAGCACCGCGATAAAGCGGCATCCTATCTTCTAGGCAAACAGCCACTGTGTAAACAGCCCCTCTGCTCACACCCCCTCCGTCAGGCAGAGAGTGAGAAAGACAGAGAGAAGCAAACAAAACAAGCACCGCGCGGGAAGCATATCTTATGGCATTGAGGAGTTTTAGTTAATATGTAATACATGCTCTGATTGGGTAGCTTCTAAGCCATCCGCCAATAGCGTCCCTTGTATGAAATCAACTGGGCAATCAAACTGAGGAAGCATGTAACCTAAATTAAAGACCCATTGTCCAGAAAGCGAACCACCGAAAAATCTGTGATATATATTTAGATGTGCTTACATTTAAAATCCGATAGAGTGAAGCCGAAAGTCGAAGCGATATAGCGAGGGATTACTGTATTTGCGACCCAAGTTTTCATAACAGTTTTAATTGCCCCCCCCAACATTTTTTTGAAATGTAGATGTATATTTTATTATACCTACTTAACTTTTATCAACATTTATCTAACTCAATATAATTGTTCTAGTATCAGAAAGTAGTTTAAGTTAATTTGTTTTGGTTTCAACAGATTTTTTTCATATATTTGATTCTTGTTTTCTTTTTTTCACATCTTCACGCCCCCCTTTTTGTTACTTCGCACCCCCCTATTGGGGCCCGCCCCACAGGTTGAGAACCACTGATATACAAGAAAGTAAAAAGGATCAAAACCAGGAGAGTTTTCCAGTAAGTTTCCACTGTCCCTGAATCATTGTTGGCTTACCTTGATCTGCACAGGTGCTTTGGTACCTATAGTCAGTCATGCTTTACAGAACAGTTTGCCATATCACATGTTATTAAGACAGTTGCACCTTCAGGAGAGGTGTGTGTTGAAGGGCTGTGTTGCATGAGCTCTCACCCGTGTAGATTGCTCTGGTCACTAAAAATGAACTTAAGTGCGTGTTCCCTGAACAAAAGATTGTTTTACCCAGCTTGTTTGGATGTAGTGATAGCTCCCAGTTATGAAAATTAAAGTAGTGTGGGTTAAAGTTTGGTGGAAGAAAGATCTGAGCATGTGTGATGTGGAATTAAATCTGAGTACCTAGATACACCTCACACCAACTGGGTTGGCTTCTTCCACCCATCTTCCATAATTGCAGGAAATGAGAGCTCAAGCTGGTAGGAGTTAACCCTAATTATGGATTGGAGGCCTGTTCATCATGGGGTCTGACCTGCACTTACACATATTGGGTCAATTTAGACGTGCCAATCTGAGTAACCTGTAAAATGTCAGACTTGACAAACATAAGACAACTCAGCCTGAAAATAATGGGAACCCAAGTGCTGTTAGAGCCCTGCTAGGCTGATGAGCCATCCAATGTAAATTGAAATGCTTTTTAAAATCATAATCTTCCTTCAACACACAAACAGATATACTGTACAGTAAATTGGTAAGAAGATAAAAAGGTTGAAACTTATTCTATCCCCAGTAAAGTAAGGCTCATGATGAATTTCATTCATTACACTGGTCCATGGTAAGGCGCATATTGCATTTTTTATGTTTAAATAAAAATGACAAAAAAGTAATATAAAAGTAAAAAGAATATATGAGTTAAAATGAAAAGACAGATTACATTGGTACTGTCTGGAAGGAATGTAACTTCTAGACCTATTTTAATATGATTTAGATCTACCTTGTCAGAGAAATTATGAAGAAAAAGTCGATTCTACTTGGTAGTATGTATTTATAGTTTTCAGTCTAAAACATTCTGCCAAAAAAAAAGTGCCTGAATCACAGGGGAATTGCAATCCTATTGAGGAACAAAATAAATTAATGGAAAACCTAAAATATTGTCATGCTGTAAGATAAATAACCGGGGCAAGCACCTGAGCAGAAATGAATCATTGATGCTGATCTACTTGTAGATATTGACAAGTTCACGTGAAGAGATAAGAGGATGTCAATGGGAGGGAGAGGCACGTCTGGTCATCTTCTGAGCCACATCTACAGCTTGGGTACTTCCAATGAACGCAACAATAGCAGAGGCTGTTGGCGGTTTTTAATGTGTTGTGATTTCTGTCACACACTAAAGTTATGTGTGTTAGATAGATCCAAATTATTGTTTCTTCGGCCTTGTGTCGAAAGCTGTAGGGATAGGCTTTCTGTGAAGCTATTTAAAAAAAAAATAGCTGGATAAACCAATAAAAAAATACAGTGGAACCTCGGGCCATGACCGTAATCCATTCCAAAACGCTGGTCACAACCCGATGTGGTTGTGACCCGAACTAATTTCCCCCATAGGATTATATGTACTCTGTAAATACAATTAATCTGTTCCAGACCATACGAACTGTATGTAAGTATATATTTTTAAAGCTTTTAAGCACAAAAATAGTTAATTATACCATAGAATGCATAGTGTAATAATAAACTAAATGTAAAAACATTGAATAACACTGAGAAAACCTTAAACAGAGAAACTAACATTGGAAGAGTTCACGCTACAGCTTTACGAACTGATCGCTGTAAACACTTTTTTTTTAATGAGTTTTAAGCACAGGGAAAAAATGAAAATTTGAAAAATCCTTAATTTATACAAAAACTAACCATAAACAACCAAGAAAACGAATCTTCCTGGCTTTCTCGCATAACATCGCCTCACCTACACTATCCCCAGGAAGTTGCTTCTCGTTTAACAACACTAGCAACGGTTTTTCCACCTCTTCCTGCACTTGAGGCCTCTGCTTGGTTAACACTGTAACTCCTTTTACAACTTTAGCTGCTTTAATGTCCTCTTTCTGCTTTAGAATAGTCAAAATCATAGATTTTGACTTCTTGTACTCGGCGGCAAGATCAGTAACACGAACGCCAAGCTCATACTTTTCAATAATTTCTTTCTTTAATTTGATTTCAATTTTCTTTGAACCTTTCTTCTCACCAACACTATCACTCTTCACTTGCTTAGAGGCCATGGCTAATTGCAAAATGAATGCAAAAGCACACGAAATAGAGCATAAAGAGTTCAAAGCGAATGCACGCATGTTGACTGAGAACAATGTACAGGGAGAGACTAAACATGTGCGGAAATCATCGGCGCATATGAACTGGAAGGGAAACCGGCTTGTTCGTCACCCGAGTGTGTGTTCGTGAACAGATGCAAAAGTTTGGTGAACTTTTTGGTCGTAACCCGGTTTGTACGTAGTCCGAGACGTTCATGAACCGAGGTTCCACTGTATTTTTAAAGATCACTCTTCTCTTTCTGGATTATAACTGAACATAATTTAGTTGTTCCCATAACTTCTGTGCTGTGGCTACTTGAGACATGGCTTCCCTTTATTGTTTAAGCTCAATCTGTTCATAAGTAATAACTGCTAAATGCTTTTTGCTTATATCTCTTTGCTGTGGTATCTGTAATGGTTAGTCCTGATCACCTTGAATTTTTTTTCCTTTTTTATTACATTTTCTTAGTTTTATTTGTACTAATAGTTAATAGCCTTTCCTCCTCCTAGTTTCTTCTCTTAAATCTAGTAACTCCTTGTTGTATGTGTTATGGGTGTACTGAAGTTACAGTTAAGAAAATAATGAATGGATGATGAGGTGGAACATAGGCAAAATGCACACTGAGGTCATAACCAAGAATCCAGCCAATCTAGCATCAAAATAAACACTTGAATCAAAAGTCGAGGGTGTTTTGCTTTGAAATAGGGTCATCAATCCAAAAAAAGACCAAACAGTTCAGAACAAATGAGGCAAAGGTCTAATTTTGAAGCAGTTCAAGAACAATTTTCATCAATTCTCTTGTGTTTAGCTTATCAGCAACCAAAATAGAAGTAATAAAAGAGCTTCAATTTCAGAGCAAAACTGGATCAAAATGAAAATTCTTGTAAATAGCCTTGTAAAGAAATAGTCAAAAATAGTTTTACGATTAACAAAAGACCTTTCCTTTGGATGTCCAGATGATGACAGAGAATGCAGTCCAGTCTTACATAACAAGAACCCCAAAACCATGGCCACAATGAGGCATGGCATGATGGTGACCAAAATGCAAAATGGCAGAATGATAATGTCATCAACAAGAGTCAAAGGTCAAAACAGTAATTAGAATTCTATAGTAGCAATGCACAGGTTGTCTTTATTGAACAGTTAAAGTTTGGACACCATTGTCGCAACCAGACTTACAGTAGGTGCAAGTTGCCACCCATGGTCCCATTAGCTACATTGCCCCAGAATTAATCAAAATGTATAGAAAAAATGTTCTTTGTTTTTTAAAAGAGATATCCCTGCCAATATACTGTCTGTATGAGTCTTGTTTAACGCCTTTACCTTTATGCCTCACATCATCTGAGCTGTTGGGCAGCATTTGTGGCATGCAGAGTGAGCTGAATACGAGTTATCGAAGTGTGAAGCGATGCAAAGAAAAAAGTGGTTTGTGTAAACTGTGTAATAATAGCAAAGATCTTTAGCAATGGCCAGTGGCAGCATTCTAGATTACAATTCTAGTGATAGCGAAGCATGCAAAGGTATTGACTTTATAAACGGTAGACTCTGACATCACTTCTGAATGTGTGCTGTGTGACAGGAGTGCTAGACACCTTTAAGCTGCCATTCACTGATCTCCAGGACACAAGGCAGATTTATCAGGTACAGGTCACCCCCTACAGACTTTCAGACTGTGCTGGGTTTGCATACCTGAGCAGAATAATATTGTCAAGGAAAATCTTGTGCTTTGGGAAATTCAGTTGGCAATAAAGAGATACACTCCTTGTACAATAATTGAGTTGGCCATATTTTTAAAACAAGTAACGCTCATTGATAGATTGGCGAGGTGCCCAAAACCTGCAAATCAATTATAACCTAAACCTGCTGATGTGATTTTATTTTTACATTTTAATTTTTTTAAATGTAAACTACTCAAAAAAATTAAAAGTAAACTTTGAAAACACATTAGATCTCAATGGGAAATAAAATAATGCAGATATCTATACTGATATGGACTGGGTAATGTGTTAGGAACAAAAAGATGCCACATTGTTTGACGGAAATGAAAATTATGAACCTACAGAGGGCTGAATTCAAAAATCAAAGTGAAAAAATGATGCGGCAGGCTAGTCCATTGTGCTGAAATTTCATTGCAGCAACACAGAATCGTACTCAGTAGTTTGTTTGGCCCCCACATGCTTGTATGCATGCCTGACAATGTCGGGGCATGCTCCTAATGAGAAGATAGATGGTGTCCTGGGGGATCTCCTCCCAGATCTGGACCAGGTCATCACTGAGCTCCTGGACAGTCTGAGATGTAATCTGGTGGTGTCAGATGGACTGAAACATAATGTCCCAGAGGTGTCCACATGAGGCCAAGGATTGTCATACACCAGAAGGAACCCAGGACCCACTGCACCAGCATAGGATCTGACAATGGGTCCAAGGATTTCATCCCGATACCTAATGGCAGTCAAGGTGCCGTTGTCTAGCCTGTAGATGTCTATGTGTCCCTCCATGGATATGCCCCCCCAGACCATCACTGACCCACCACCAAACCAGTCATGATGTATGATGTTACAGGCAGCATAATGTTCTCCAGGGCTTCTCCAGACCCTTTCACGTCTGTCACATGTGCTCAGGGTGAACCTGCTCTCATCTGTGAAAACCACAGGGTGCCAGTGGTGGACCTGCCAATTCTGGTATTCTATGGCAAATGACAATCGAACTCCATGGTGCTGGGCCCACTAGAGGATGTCAGGCCCTCAGGCCACCCTCATGAAGTCTGTTTCTGATTGTTTGGTCAGAGACATTCACACCAGTGGCCTGCTGGAGGTCATTTTGTAGGGCTCTGGCAGTGCTCATCTTGTCTGTCCTTGCCCAAAGCTGCAGATACCAGTCCTGCTGATGGGATAAGGACATTCTATGGCCCTCTCCAGCTCTCCTAGAGTAACTGTCTGTCTCCTGGAATCTCCTCCATGCACATGAGACTGTGCTGGGAGACACAGCAAACCTTCTGGCAATGGTACATATTGATATGCCATCCTGGAGAAGTTGGACTACCTGTGCAACCTCTGTAGGGTCCAGGTATCACCTCAAGCTACCAGTAGTGACACTGACTGTAGCCAAATGCAAAACTAGTGAAAAAACAGTAAGATGAGGAGGGAAAAATGTCAGTGGCCTCCACCTGTTAAACTATTCCTGTTTTGGGGGTCCATCTCATTGTTGCCCTTCTAGTGCAGCTGTTGTTAATTTCATTAACACCAAAGCAGCTGAAACTGATTAACAACCCCTTCTGCTACTTAACTGACCAGATCAGTATCCCAGATGTTTCACTGACTTGATGCTATACCTGATTAAAACGTGTTCCTTTAATTTTTTGAGCAGTATATTTTTATTTTTTTAAATTTTTTTAGCTCTTTTCCTTAACAGCTGAAATACCTGATATTGGGAAAATAATTAGGTGTCCGAATAATGTTTAAAATATTTTTTCTCCCTCTCTTCTTCTCTCAAAGTAGATACCTGAAGGCTCAGACTCTTTGTTTGTAATACTAGATATGTCAGTTTTGCTGTTGTTCACTCTTTACACTTAATTGGGACCCAAATTATAGTTTAAGTGCAGCCACCCAATCCCCCTAGATCCACGTCAACCATAGTGTGTGTGCGGCCATGTTTTATAATGGTGATGTGATGGCATTACATGTCACACCCTCATAACATCATGTGTCATACCAAAATGAATGCCAATAAATGAAATGGCTTCCTCCATAGAGATAAAACAAAAATAGGTGGCTCTGGTAATCTGTATAATATAAAAATAAAATAAAAAAACTGAAATAAAAACAAATTTATTACAAAAATGATATAGTAATACATAATTCTCAAACATGTTTATGCCAAAACGAAGCAAATACATATAGAGTTAAAATAAATCCACTGATTTCATGATATAGCTGTCAAGCTTCCATGGGAGATACTGATAAACACTGGCAGTGAAATGGAAGATCGCTTTTAGATTTCATAATTTTAACAGCCTACTGCTGGCTCTGATCAACAGTAAATAATCAAATGGATTGCTACAAAGCTGTAGTTAGTGATTAAAATAGGTCAGAGAACAAAATGTTACAGAAACTTACATTGTCCTGCACCCTCGTTAAAAGTAAAGGTTGCCTCCATAAGTCAGTTGCTTTTAATTTTAATTATACATTTCCAAGGTTGAAAAAGCTAGAAAACTGAGTGAAAAGTGAAACTAAAGTGGCAGCTGAATCTCGAGCTTTAGGATGTCTAATTCTGACTTTACTGGAGCTCTTTGGCAGAGCACCCATGACAGATGAAATACTTGATTTTGATTGGTCAAAATACATAGAGAGCATGGGCTCTGTCATTTTAATTATATATTGTAATGATTTAGGGGGGTTAGCCTTTTTCGACAATTACTGGTGAATGGTCCTTATAAGAACCTTTTGTTTCTTCAGATCAGTTTCCACCTGCCGCTTGGCTGTTTAGTGGTGACACACACTCCCAGATGTTTTGTTCCTTCTGCCACTAATACACACTAACTTAGTTCTGCCTCACCTGCTCCCCCATGTTTAGAGGCCGCACTGTTCTCCCAGCTCTGTGTGAGGTCATCCAAACCCAGGGTTCAATCCAAGGTTCTGCATTGGCCAAGCATCCAGGCTGGGCTTCAGCAGCTGGAAGAAGTGTCCTATCGAAGTGTTCTTTAAATGGTGTATCTCTGCTTCCCCTTCTCCCACTGCTCATTGGACTGCTTTATAGCCAGTTCTCTCCAGGTATTCCTGCCTGCTCAGAGTGTCCGCCATCGCCTGAATAGTGCGTCTCTCTGCGATCCAGACCAAGAGGTGTTACACTATGCATGTAAAGATATTTTAAATAGATATCATGACTAGGTGTAGATTTTGTGGCAGATGAGAAAAATCAAGATTAATGTACATTTTTCTCACTTTTGATTTTTTTATTTTCACTTAATATAAAGAAAGTGGGGGTATGAAAACAAATGTAAGGAATAAAAATATCAGGTTACCTGATTTACCTACCCCTGCACTAGACAGATCCAGAGTGCTGTACACATGTACACATATATTTATATATTGTTTTAACGCTGTCCTATTGTACAGTGATGGCTGGTTGAGCAATGACAGCATGTGGGTAGCACTGACAGGGTCTGCCTGGGGCTGGAAAGAGAGAGAGAGACCCTGAATACCATGCAAAATGCACGTAACTGTGCCAACGTGGGTGGGCATGAGATGCCAGTGATATGTCCCAGCACTTGGTGGCCTAAGAACATCTTCTACTTTTCTTCTTCTTCAGCTTCCTCTTCAACTTTTCCCACTTCTATGTGAGGTATATACAGAGGGTATGGAAAGTATTCAGACCCCCTTCAATTTTTCACTCTTTGTTATATTGCAGCCATTTGCTAAAATCATTTAAATAATTTTTTTTCCTCATTAATGTACACACAGCACCCCATATTGACAGACAAAAAAAAGAATTTTTGAAATTGTTGCAGATTTATTAAAAAGAAAAACTGAAATATCACATGGTCCTAAGTATTCAGACCCTTTGCTCAGTATTTAGTAGAAGCACCCTTTTGAGCTAATACAGCCATGAGTCTTCTTGGGAAAGATTGGTTGTCTCCACACACACATAGAATTAAGGCCAAAAAGTTCTATCTTGGTCTCATCAGACCAGAGAATCTTATTTCTCACCATCTCAGAGTCCTTCAGGTGTCTTTTAGCAAACTCCATGCAGGCTGTCATGTGTCTTGCCTCTCCTCAGTGTGTGGAGACAACTAGGCACTGCTCATCACTTGTCCAATATAGTCCCCACAGTGAAGCATGGCGGTGGCAGCATCATGCTGTGGGGGTGTTTTTCAGCTGCAGGGACAGGACGACTGGTTGCAATCGAGGGAAAGATGAATGCGGCCAAGTACAGGGATATCCTGGACAAAAACTTTCTTCAGAGTGCTAAGGACCTCAGACTGGGCCGAAGGTTTACCTTCCAACAAGACAATGACCCTAAGCACACAGCTAAAATAACAAAGGAGTGGCTTCACAACAACTCTGTGACTGTTCTTGAATGGCCCAGCCAGAGCCCTGACTTAAACCCAATTGAGCATCTCTGGAGAGACCTAAAAATGGCTGTCCACCAATGTTTACCATCCAACCTGACAGAACTGGAGAGGATCTGCAAGGAGGAACGGCAGAGGATCCCCAAATCCAGGTGTGAAAAACTTGTTGCATCTTTCCCAAGAAGACTCATGGCTGTATTAGCTCAAAAGGGTGCTTCTACTAAATACTAAGCAAAGGGTCTGAATGCTTAGGACCATGTGATATTTTAATTTTTTTTTTTTTTAATAAATCTGCAACAATTTCAAAAATTATTTTTTTTGTCTGTCAATATGGGGTGCTGTGTGTACATTAATGAGGAAAAAAAATATTTAAATGATTTTAGCAAATGGCTGCAATATAAGAAAGAGTGAAAAATTGAAGGGGGTCTGAATACTTTCTTTACCCACTGTATGCTTGATCAACCTTCTCCATACAGCTTAGTTCTTTCTGTACCTCCTCCTCAGTCAAGCCCTTTTCTTTCAGATCTTCTCTTACTTTATCTATCCACCTCAGATTTGGCCTCCGTTGTTTTTTCTTTCCCTGTACTTCCATTTCCAGCACTTGTTAACCACATATTCATTGTCTGTCCTCTTCACTTTTCCATACCACTTCAGCCTACTTTCCTGTACTTTCATAAATATCTCTCCTACTATTATTGTTCCTGTGATCGTCTCAATTCTCCTTCTGTCCTTTAATTGTAACTCCAGACATCCATCTCAGCATTCTCATTTCTGCCACATGTAACATCTTCTCCCTCGCTCTCCTTACTGCCCATGCCTCAGCTCCATACATCATTCCTGATCTTACAACTGATTTAAAAAACCTTACCTTTAACCTTTGCCTTAATTCTTCGATCACACTATACTCCTGGTACCTTCTAATTGTTCCATCTTGGGCTACCACAGATCCTAGATATTTAAATATATCCATTCCTTCAATATTTCTTCTTGCACACTACCTTCTGAATTCTGATCATCATTAAACCTCATATATTCTCTCTTCTTTTTATGCATTTTCAAAGCCCTTCTCTATTCTTCCAACTTCCTTGCCACTTCCTCCTTTCTGGTGCTACACAAAACAATATAATCATCGAAAAGTATGCACCAGGGAGATTGGTCTTTTATTCCATGCCTCAACACCTCCATAACAAGATTAAAGAGCTAAGGACTTAAAGAAAATTGCTGGTGCAGGCCTAATAAAACTGAAATCTCGTCTGTTACCCCAACACTGCCCTTAACCTGAGTCCTCACTCCCTAATACATATTCTGGACAATCCTCACCCACTTCTCTGGTACTCCATTTTCTCACATGAACCTCCAGACCTCTTGACGTTCCACTATATCACAAACCTTCTCCAAATCAATAAATGACATATGCTTTTCTCGATGCTTTTCTATGAGATGTCTCAATACAAAAACCTCTTCCTGGCATAAAACCAAACTGCTCCTCTCCTATGGTGGTCTCTTCCATAAATCTTTTCTTTCTACCCCTTCCCCACATTTACATTGCGTGTGACATCAACTTTATCTCTCTATAGTTTCAGAACAAAATGACTGATATTTCAGATATTGGAGAAGTAAATCTTGAGTGGTCCATGAGTCTGGACAAGTTGTAAAGTCAAAGATCCACTAGATGCCTAGGCTTTCTGAAATAAGCTACAGTGTGGGTTAGGCTTTATGATTTTGTTGAAGATGACGGCCTAACGCAGGTTCTGTCTCCTAGAATAATTTTATATTATTTAAAAAAATGAAACATGAATCTGCATTCTTTTGAGTTGTGTGAAACTCTGTGGCTATTGTTTCAGTTTTTGGTGGTTGATTTTCATTAAAAATATAATGATTGGACTAGAACATTCCTGCGATCAATATTTTATTACAAACAATAATAAAAGTAATCTTAGCAAAAAATCAAATGTTAGGGAGTGGAACACATATACAAGTGAATGAGAGCTATGGGTCTGAAAGCCCCTCATTTCACAAGCAAACAGTATCTTTCTTTGATGTTTATTCTACTTTTATTGGTTATATCTCCATGCGGGTTCATTCGATATTCTAAGCAACGCTGACAGGGTCTCATCTGATCACATTAATATTCCTCAGTACAATTAAACACATATTGGCTCTCCCCTCCAAAGAGCATGAAGAATAACAGACCAGACTCCTCATTCACAGAAAGGATATTAAAAATACACTTTGCTAACATTCATATAAGAAATGTTAATAAAATGTGTGCCTTGCAAGACTATCTCCATTTCAATATCTTTAACTTTGCCTTGGCTGGTTTTATCAGAAAATCAGAAAAAAAAAATCAAATATCTAAAAAGAACAGCGAAAAAGCACATCCTATACATTCGTTCATTAGATAGAAAGCTTTTTTGCTTCAGTTTCTAAATTTCTTTTCTGTGACTCCAACTGCTTAAATTTCCATAAATATTTTTATGGTTAGTCTAAGAAAAAAACAAACAATAGCATCATCCAGACAGTAACCTTATCTGTACATTTATGCAATTGTATATGTTGTATAGAGGGCAAAAAACACAGAAAGCCATTAGCAGTAGTAATTCCAGGACTCCATTATCACACAATAAGAATGCTGAAGGAACTCGAAGGAGCCTAAAAATAGAGCGTGATTCTTCAAACCAAAATGAAACCTGAAACTCTTGTGCTATTGCTTTCCTATAATGTGATTTTTCTCTTCACTCACTGGTCTTTGCTTAGCTGCTTATAAAATATTCACCATCATGCTGAGTTCCCTACTTTTTTAATAATTCCTTTTATTAAGCTAAATCCAAGTAGGTACATAAACTGGCTAATATGACCTTAATGGAATTAACAGATGTAATGGGTTTTAGTTGATGGACATTTTTGTGCACAATTTAATTAGAGGACATATTAATTAAACAACTGATTAATTGTTAAAATGTTGAATTGAACATGGAATAAAATTATGCTAATACATGAAGAAACAACTGCTTGCCATTTGGACTCTAAATGCATTAAGTTTAAATGTTTTCAGTTCTCGCACTGATTAAAACCTTCAGCTAATGGTGTTTTGGAATATTAATGAATTAAAGTTAATTTAAGGTAAATTATGCAAGGCAGTTTAATTCATTATTCTTGTTTAACTATTTTCACTTTGTCTGAACATGCTGTAGGAAAAAATATTGTAATGGTGTCAGAATTTTGACTTTACATCTTTGACTGATGTACAAGTTTTAAGAATGCCTGAACACAACTGGACCATTCCTGGTGTTATGTCTGTGCTTATCTATCTCCCAGTTCATGTGTTTTTGACCAGTAGCCCATGAATGGATCTGCTATCCATTCAATTGTAGGCCAGAAGGCAGGAACAATCCATGTATATGCCACCAGTCCATCGAAGGGTGAACACACACACGCACACCAAACACACACGCACACGGGCCAGTTTAGCAATGGCACTCCACCTAATTTGCCTGTCTATGGACATTGGGAGGAAACTGGAGTACCCAGAGGAAACCTACACAGACATCGGGAGAACATTCAAACTCTACACAATGAGCACCCGGAACGTGAACCATGGTTTCCTTACTGCAAGGTAGTAGGTGCTACGACTGCACCACCATGCTGCCTGTGGATCAACCAATCGTGCTCAAATGTAGCACTTGTATTAAAATACTGTGCCACCGATGGATCAACTGATCACTTTCAAATATGGTAATTATATTAAAATTTTAAAACTTTGATTAAAAAAAAAAAAATCAGCTCACCTGCAATTTTGATTTACTGAATGTGATTTCTGTTTCTATATTTGGAAGTGTCCATAACAGACTACTTCATAAAAGAGTTTCAAATAAAGTTTTAAAACATTACTTTGTCTGAAGTATGTTTTCAAATTGGTTATGTTGTTCCTGCATTGCCATTTTATGTTTTCCAAGGAGAAAATTGAGATTTATGTCACTGCGACTTTGCATTTAGAAAAATAATTTAGCTAAATATGGCTGCGACAAAAAATATTGATATTATTTTATAATTTTAATTCTAAGCCATTTTTACTTGTTTAAGCAATAAATCATGAGAAGACTTGACATATACTGTAGATCTTGCCATATTAACATATAGCAAGGATCCAGCCATTACACAGGGTGGTCCAGATCTAATTATGCAGATCCAGATCGTCTGGATGACTTTGATTTATCCGGGGATGATTCCAGTTCAGTGCAAAGACAATTCTTCATGGCGTCAGTTTGCACACTTCTCGATGGTCCGGGATTTTTTGGGTGATTTTCTATGTAATAAACTTAATAAGTTATAGTGTAATGAAAATTGCATAATTAGATCTGGACCACCCTATATAATGCTTACTTCCAGGAAGTGAGCACTAAAATTAGATTTGTTATTAATAAATTCAGATCTTTGACTATAAACGTGTTGCCAACAACAGTGATAACAGTATGAAGAAATCTGCATGACCCTCTGGGCCCTTAGATTATTCTTTTTCCTAGAAAAAAAAACAAAACAAACTATTGTTATACTCCTGATATGAATGACATGGGTTAGCACAGCCTGTGGAGTACCGACCTGGCCACAATCTGTGTGTTGCATATTCAGGTGTTTGTGAGCATGGTTGTGTAAACGCATGCATTTTAGAATCACTAGTGACTTTATTTTGTCACACTGCATGTGAGTGTCCGTGCCCTCTGTGATGAACTGTCATTGTGTCCCAGGCTGATTTCTGTTACAGCATCCCATATCTATGCAGTGAAAGAGGTGGGTTCAGTAAGGTTGCCAGGATAGAAAATTAGAAATACAGGACACTCTTCAATTCTCTCTCTCTCTATATTACTACATATATAAATTTATACATGCCCCTACACACCCAGACCAATATATAATAAAAAGTACAGACATCAGTTAAAAACATAAAGCAAGGATTTTAATGGGTTATGAGGAAAACAAAAGTAAAGTCAGTCAGTCATTGTCCAACCTGCTATATCCTAACACAGGGTAACGGGGGTCTGCTGGAGCCAATCCCAGCCAACACAGGGCACAAGGCAGGGACAAATCCCAGGCAGGGTGCCAGATCACCGCATGGCACACACACACACAGCACACATTAGGGACATTTTAGGATTGCCAATGCACCTAACTTGCAGTCTATGGACTGTGGGTTGAAACCGGAGCACTCGGAGGAAACCCACGCAGACACGGGGAGAACATACAAACTCCATGCAGGGAGGACCCGGGAAGTGAACCCAGGTCTCCGTCTCTGCGATGCAGCAGCACTACCACTGCGCCACCGTGAACAAAAGTAAAATCATTTGAAAATTATTTACTGAAAGTGCAATAACCTACACCACAGTTTGCTTCAAAACAGCTTCTGCCTTGTTTGATAAATGTCCATTCGCTGGAATATTCATCACGAAATTTACACTTACGTTTTGGCATCTTGCGATGGATGAATGGATTAGTTTTTAAGTTAGAAAAAAACTGGGCCATGGCAAGGAGTAACAAAACACTTTGTTGACACTGCATGTTGCAATGCTGATACAGAACTGCACAGCAGTACGGCTGGAGAGCAAAAACGGTAACAGTGTCGCTGTCCTCAGCCAACCATACCAACTGAACAAGTTGCAAACAGGCAGCAAACACTTGTTTCCTTGTTACATTTGGGTTATTTTCATCAAGAGAATCGGAGAAAAGAAAGTATAATTACTTATAAAGTTGCAAAGTACTATAAGAAGGCAGTAAAAATATATTTTTATTACGAAATTTGAAAATGAACTAAATACAGGACATTTGGGTGTCCCTGAAAGGTCAGTACGGGACAGGGGACAAAATTATCAAATATGGGACATATCCTGTATATAAGGGATGTCTGGCAACCTCAGGTTCAGAGAATACAAGGACACATTGAGGATTGAAGTTAAACAACCTTGTGATTGAGAAACAGACTAAGGGAAGTTAAAAGAATGCTGGGACACCAGCCATGCTACCCCATTTAATTTGGCACACACAAAAACAAACAAAAAAGCAGTGCCCTGGACACAATATGAAGAGAGCTTGCCATCTTACTAATAAACTTTCATAAGATAAGCTGAGGGTTCTGGTTCAGATGTGCACCACCTTTTGGGAATCGCCCATTTTTATGGTGTCCCAGGCAAAGGGGCAGGAGCACTGTTGACAGAACTAAGTGTTCTCCTTGGGCATCTTTTTGGAATTGAGGTCGAAAAAGAAGATACAGAGCACCAGTGTCCCATCTCACCCCTGACTGGTATCAGTTACCTCACGGGTGTCGAACTCTGGTCCTGGAGGGCCGCAGTGGCTTCAAGTTTTCATTCTAACCATCTTCTTCATTGGTGGCCAGTTTTTGCTGCTAATTAACATCTTTTGCCTTAATTTTAATTAACTTGACGCAGGCTCCTTAGTTGTATCTTTTTCCGTAATTAGCAGCCAAACAGTAATGAGACACAAAATAAGACACCACATGAACAGCTCACCTGTGCCCATCACACAGTATCTGAAAATAAAGACAGGTGATGGTCTCTGTAAGGCTGATGTCTCAGGTCACCAATACATTTTGACAGTGTTCTTAGAAAAAACAGGAAAATCAACAGTTTTGGAAATGTCTTCTGTGACAGAACGAGAGCAGCAACAAGCCATGGAATTAAATAATGGGTTTAAATAACAGCAAGAATCTGCTTCTTATTAAGACATTGATTGGAGTGAAATTGGTTGGATTTTGAAATCCCAGTTTAGCTGATCATCTGTTAGCTTGTTTCACATCTCATTTCTGTTTGGCTGTCATTTAATGAAGAAAGGAATCAATTCAGGACAGGATTATTAAAGTGAAGGGAAAAGAAGTTAATTAGCAGTGAAAACTGGTCACTGATTAGGAAAAGGGTTAGAATGAAAACCTGCTGCCACTGTGGCCCTCCAGACCTGGAATTCGACACCCCTGACTTACCTCATCAGAGCCAATAAGGTAGTCCTCAGGTTCAAAGTCATGATATTCTGCACATTGGCTTGCTTGAGGAAGTTTGATGACATAACAAAAATTATTTTGTGAAATGTTTCATTCAAGAGTTTGGTATTATGGAAGCTTGTTTCTGCAACTCAATTTTTTTTATTGCATTAGAAATTTTTATTGTTATATTTTACAATAAATTTTGCTTTATTTGGCAAAGACATTGCTTACTGTGCTGCTTGTATAATGCATGCACATGCTCCGGCTGTCTAGTGGCAAGCTCTCGAGGGAGATGTTAAGCATGTGTGCCGTGGATAATCATGTGACAAGGACTGAGCAGATGTTATAGGCATACTGTACATTGTAAATTTAATTCTACATGTGCTGAGGAATACATTTAATCTGCCCAGTTTAGGGTTATAGGGAGCCAGTGATTATTGCAGAAGCACAGGGTGTAAGGCAAAAAGCAAATATGGTGGGCAGTATGCCAGTCCTTTTCAGGGCACAATCATACAGCCACGCAGAAAAGAATGTACTCCTTTAAATCCAGAACCAAAAGCCTATTAAATATATTCAGTTTAAATCCAGTCATTTGCTACAAATATTCTGAAACAGTGTGATCCGGTGGTGCAGCAGCCAGTGTTCATACCTTGAATGTTTACAAGGCTGCAGTTGGCTACTTGTTGACCATCTGCTTCTTCAGTTTTTCACTTCCACCTTAAATTCCACTCTATTTTGCATATTTAGTCAGTAGAAGTCACTGAAAACCAATTCTTCAGCATAATATATTTTAAAGCTTTAAACTGACACACCAGGAGCACAGGTTGGGATGGAAAAAGTGGAAGGACGTTTATTTTCTTCACAGCATTTGAATGACTAAATGTATTTTGTTAATTGAGAAGTATTACTGACACATTTCCAGGTATTCCGTGTCAAAACAGGTAATCAGCTGCAGTTAAACAGACTCACGTATACCAATCAATTGGAAAATGCATGGCGTGAACATGCAAACCACATGCAGTCCCTGACACTATGAGGCAGGAATGCTAGCTCTGCGCCACCACTCTGTTAAAACATCGGTACATAAACTGTATTAAATTTTAACCTGATTAAAATCAAAGGCTCTAGGTTCGCTTCCCGGGTCCTCCCTGCGTGGAGTTTGCAAGTTCTCCCCGTGTCTGCGTGGGTTTCCTCTGGGTGCTCCGTTTTCCTCCCACAGTCCAAAGATATGAGGTTAGGTGCAATGGCGATCCTAAATTGTCCCTAGTGTGTGCTTGGTGTTTGGGTGTGTGTACCCTATGGTGGGCTGGCGCCCTGCCCGGGGTTTGTTCCTGTCTTGTGCCCTGTGTTGGCTGGGATTGGCTCCAGCAGACCCCCATGACCCTGTGTTAGGATATAGCGGGTTGGATAATGGATGGATGGATGGAAAATCTAAGGCATATTTATACCTTTTCATTAGTTCTTGTCATTTGATTGTATGCTATGCATGTGCTTAATCTCTCCCTCAATAGCTGTCAACAGGAGACTGGAACATGAGTACACACAATGTTTCAGGCATCTGCAGGCAATATCTGTGTGAATTAATGCAATAATTATTGTGAAATAATGCAATTCTTTCACAAAATATATCAGTAAAATAATTTTTTTAAATGGAGGGAAAAAGCTTCCACTTGATATGCAGTATTTAAAAAAAGTCTGAATTAGCGTAAGCCATCCTAATTCAGGGTGTTAATCAATAAAGATAAAAGAGCAGTGTCAGATATTTGAAATATCAAAATGTGTTTCAAAATATGTTTAAATTCTAAATATTCTTGATTGTAAAAGAAATTTGTCATGTTTTACCCTCTGATAGTCCATAGAGGGCTTTAGTAAAGGATTAAAAATAGCATCACATTCAAAATCCATCCATCCATTTTCTAACCCGCTGTATTATCGTGGTATTTCCCTCCACTTGCCCTTTTACCTGTTTCCTCAAGGGTAAGGGTTCTCGTCAAGTTCGTTATCGGGTTGGTCTACTGTTGCACTTTAAGATGAACACACACACACACAGATAAACACACACACAGACCCTAACCACAACAGTGCTCCATGAATGACACACACACGCTGATTAACCCTTAGCACTTTAAACCACACAAGTGCTATAAGAATAACAGCCTGTCATTCAGCACTTCAAGAGACTTACTTATTTTCGGCACGAAGAACAATACGATGTTTTAGTGATATCTCAGACCTAAATATTACTTTTGGTCTACAAGAATACATTTAAACATACAAAGACTCAGCACTCTTGACTACAGGCCATTCATCAGCCAAGAATACCTTCTTTATCGTATCTGTCCCTTCTGTTGAGTATAGCGCTCTTCACTCTCAGCCATATAAACCTCGCAGCACAAAAATAATGGCAAAAATCCGACTGTCACCAGGTGCTCAAAGAAATCTAACTTATTACTTCAATCACTCTAGACATTAAGACAAAGCATTGAAAGTTAAAAGCAGCATGGTATTTATTACAAGAATAATAATAATACCACAAGAACAAAGAATGCTAGAAAATAGGTAGTGATAGGAAAGTCTGAATATATATAGTCTTTAGAAAAAGCTTACGAAAAAGTTACAGATGACAAGGATGAATGTCCCAGGGAGGTGTTTGATTTAGCAATCGATGTTCATGATGCATTTCTGACGACCAGGGCCGTCTTCGTCCGTTCCTCTTCTTCTTTCTTCTTCTCCTCCCTTTGCTTCTCTCCTCTTCTTTCCAAACCAAGGCATATTTATTATGAAATGTCAAGCCTTGGTTTCAAAACACATGCACCTGATTGGCTGGCTGTCCAAATGATTGATGAATTAATTCACTGTCCGTTTTCCCACACAACAAAACCTTTGATGTGCTCTGAGGTAGCAGTAGTTCTTCCTGTCCCAGGCTATAAAACAAATTGTTGTTCCAGATGTCCATCCATAAAGTGATCAATAGCCTGATGTATCAGCTCAGCATCCTTTCCCAGGCTATAAAACCAAATTAGCACGAAGCTATGAACAAGTGTTATAAAAGTAAGGTGTAAGGGAAGAAAACCTGCTTTAATTTGTTAATTTCATCTGTTGTCTTGTCTTGAACAAAATATAATGGAAACCAAAATGTACAGATTTTATACACCATAACACCCGCTGAATCCGAACACAGGGTCAAAAATCACCAATCTTAAAATTGTCTAAAACAATACCTCACATGCTTATCTATGTTTGAAATTTGTCATTTTTAACCTTAGGGAGCTAGGACCACCGGTACTCACGTTCAGCAACCTTGAAATAACATAAAACAACACTCCACATGCCTGTATTACCAATCTCCATTTTTTTAAAGCAGTAAGGTCGGGTTTATTCTTCACGCAACGCACTTACTGTACTTTATGTAAATCTGGAAGATTCCACCGGGTGGCAGTGCGAGATACCATCATGATGAGAAATTTGTATGTTGTTATAAAAGTTTGGGAAGAGTTTGAGAAACTACTCCCACAATGGCAAAAAAAAAATGAACGAGTGAAGTGGTTTAAAAGGTTAATTTTTAAGAAGCTTAACATTTTGTTAGGGATTGATTAAAGAGTCATGAATAAAAATAAAGGCATGCTCATGTGGGAGTTACCACATACTGTTCATAACTGAAAATCCATTCTGTGTGTTTATATTGACTTTTGAGAATGCCTTACTATGAATGTAGGAAGAAATAAATATTGCAGCTCCTGAAAAATACATTTACAGGGATGCCAGCCTTTTATAAAGTACATCTGCGTGGGAAAGTAACACAAATATTCATTTAATCAATTGTGGGGTTTCAACACTCAAGCTAATTTAGAAAGACAGTGGGTTTGTTTAGCTGCCCTTTATGCACTTTCACGCCTTTAATGTGAGGCCCAGTGGCTAAGATTTGAGATGAAAAACCTTGAGGCGGCTGAATCAGCCCTGTGACCCTGAACATGTCATTTTTATCTCTCAATCCTACAAATATACAAAATATTTGTAAATAATTATTTTCTCTATTACTTGCTCTCTAGAGTTTTGCTTCCACAGGAATATATTAGTAACAAATCCAATGTATTTTATGTTTTGATTCAATGATTATTCATTTCAAACATTTTGCATTCATGAAGGTGTGAACATGTTTGAGTAAAGAAATTATCTGTATTGTCAGAAAAGAAGATTTTCTCTTTCTTATTTTTTGGCACTAATTCCAGTAAGGATTACTAATCCCAGCAGCTCCCCCAGCAGCCCCCGCAGATCCCAGGGCTCCCCCATGGGACTGCATTCCTGGTACCAAATGTTAAGATGAGAATCAACAGAATCTTATCAGAAGCATAACCATAAAAAGTGACCAACTCAACAATGGAACATGTGATCTCACCAAAAGTTTAGGGGGTTTTCTAACAAATAATATGTAATTCAGGTCTAGCAGTCATACTGACACCAGTGGTATCTCAGCAGTCATTAGACAAGCATTATTCTTTTTAAAATTTAGATGGTCAAAGAGAACAATGCCCATAAAAATGTGCCTACTTTTAATTTCTTGTGTTGTCCTGATATTTTCTAACCAAAACTTCAAATTATGACCAAACAGTATATATACTGTACAATGAAATAAGATACTCAGCTGACATGCAGTTTAGCCAGGGGCAGCTATAGCGCAAAAGTGACAAAGGACAGTGTGGGAAGATGGTGGCCACTTTTGGATTATTCTGTCATGCATGGTGCTCTATAAATAAACTCTCCAGTGTATGAATAAGATAGAGGTGAAGTGCAAAGAAGAAGTAGAGCAGATTCTTCTAACAAGCAGATAACTCATGATATGCCAAAGTTTTCCAGTCTAACTAGAAAAGAGAGAAATTAAAAGGGAGAAGGACCATACTGGAAAGAAAACCAACATGTTGACATGTTGCAGCTGACTACTTACAAAGGTCTCTGTTGTCCAAGAGAGCAAAAATGCCCTTCAAGGTACTACAAAGGACTACAGTACATTTGTAAGTGAAGCATTAACACAGTTATGAACAGTTTTTAGCATTCGAATCCAATTTGTTTTATGTCGGTGGACAATAGTTTTTATAGGCATTTTCTTTTAAAGCTTATTTTTAATATCATGTCATATTATTTTTCTTTACAGTGTTTTAGCAACAATGCCTTTCTATTTATGCTATGATGATATGTGTAATTTAGCATTCTCCATTTAAGATGTTGTTGCATCTAAATTTTAGATTAAAAATATTATCAGTTTAACACTTTGTCAAAAATCCACTTATTTAAAAAACATGGATTTACAGTAATCCCTCGCTATATCGCGCTTCGACTTTTGCGGCTTCACTCTATCGCGGATTTTAAATGTAAGCACATCTAAATATATATTACGGATTTTTCGCTGGTTCGCGGATTTCTGCGGACAATGGGTCTTTTAATTTATGGTACATGCTTCCTCAGTTTGTTTGCCCTGTTGATTTCATACAAGGGACGCTACTGGCGGATGGCTTAGAAGCTACCCAATCAGAGCATGTATTACATATTAACTAAAACTCCTCAATGCTATAAGATATGCTTCCCGCGCTGTGCTCGATTGTTTGCTTGTCTCTGCCTCTATCTCACCCTCTCTGACATTCTCTGCGCCTGACGGAGGGGCTGTGAGCAGAGGTGCTGTTTGCACAGAAGCTGTTTGCCTAGTGGATACGACGCACCTCTAAGAAATGCCGCTTTATCGCGGTGCTTCCAAAAGCACACTTATTGATTTTTTGATGGTTTACTTTAATCTCGATCTCTCTCTCTCTCTGACATTCTCTGCGACTGACAGAGGAGATGTGAGCAGAGGGGCTGTTTGCACAGAGGCTGTTTGCTTAGAAGATACTGACGCTCCTCTAAAAAATGCCGCAGGAAAATTAAAAGCACACGTATTGATTTTTTTGATTGTTTGCTTTTCTTTGCGAGCGCTCTCTCTCTCTCTGAAATTCTCTGCTCCTGAAGAGAAGATGATCTATTTGCATTCTTTTAATTGTGAGAAAGAACTGTCATCTCTGTCTTGTCATGGAGGACAGTTTAAACTTTTGACTAAAGGGTGTTATTTCATGTCTAGAGGGCTCTAATAATGTTAACAGTGTGGGAGAGTTTATAAGGGCTTAAAATATATAAAAATAACTACACAAACATATGGTTTCTACTTCGCGGATTTTCACCTATCGTGGGGGGGGGTCTGGAACGCAACCCCCGCGATCGAGGAGGGATTACTGTACTTGACAACTTGATTTTTTGTCTTGTGATTTTACACTATGTTTAGTCCTTAGTTACGTTCTGGTTTGACCCACCATATTCTATTGATGATTCATTCATTTTGCAGCTAAAAATTTCACAAGTTCAGTTCTTAACTGTTTTATATATATACTAGCCGACGCCCGCCGTAAGAATCGGAACGGAAAATGGTGAGAAAGGAATTCAGAAACCAAGAAGAAATAAATACTTCTTGAAAGACGCAGTGTGCATGTAGAATTTCCGGCCAAGCAGGATTACATGTGAAAGTGATAAATAAATGAGGCTTTCCGAATTTACATACTATGGCCATGGCATCCTGCTAGTTTTGTTGCATGTTTCTTGGACTTCCTGGAAATGTGGACGGTAATATGATCATTTTGCCTACATGTATGTTATTTTCAGCGTTTGCTTGCAGTGCATCTGACAGTCCTTTGTATTATTCCACGTGCAGATCTTGTTGATGTAATCTGAGATAATTGAGACGCGTGCCATCTGATTTAACATAAGCATCTACGACGTACTGGAGGAATAGTTTGCCGCTGGACTGCAAAATACTAAATGTATTCCTCATTGCTAATCTGTATGCGTAAAATTGGCACTGAGTAAGCCTTATTCGCTTGGCGGTTCTTTTATCGAGAACATGTAAATCTTTGTGCCAGCCAATGTCTCCATAAGGGAATAAAAGTGGGTAAATCATAGGATCGCAATTCATATTGAGCGTGGAAATCTGTTTACAGGAGTTGCGTATGGGATAGATGCAAATGTCCCTTTCGACAGGCGTTTCGCCATCTTCTCCGACGAAAATCACTGCAATGTCGTGGCATTGTATCATTGTAAATCCTGCCTAGGGTTTTCCTTAAAAACCATTCCTTCAGATGCTGTTGGATTGGACTGAGCGATTTCATGCATGTGTTTGTATGATTTAGTGAAGGGGTTGATAGTTCTGAGCATGGAATCTAGCTGGAGAAGTACATTTTCGCTGCATGCAGAGTTTGCTTTATTTTGTAAGCGTACTGTCAAAAACATACAACTGTCCATATCCTGGAGAGGTAGAAGTGTTAGCGTATAGTGGAGAGATTTGGTGATAAATTTGCCCGTGTATTTTAAAACAGTAAGGTCCGTGGCCAGGAGGTTGAGTTATCTATGCACCCATGGAAGCAAACGCTAGAGAAGAGTTGTATTCTCAAATGTGTTCACAATAATTTTTAGCTTCTGATGTTTGCTGTGTAAGAAGCTGTTGTAAAGACACAGGTGGCTCCCGCAAAGGTGGTAAAGCTACTTTACCATTGTGGCAGCGCCTCGAGTACTTGTTGGATGTATTACGCTCAGCAGACCAGTATAGTGCATGACATGGAAGACGACGAATAGGAATCGAGAAATGCTGTGTCGGCTGCGTGTGGGCGGGACCGGTTTTGAAGTGGAAGCAGGACGAACCAGAAGAAAAAAATATATAAGAGATATATATATATATATATATATATATATATATATATATATATATATATATATGAGCTTCTAACCACTCATAACCTACTCTAAACACCACTTAAAGTAGCGAGAGCCCTGTAGCTAAAGTGAACCAACCATAAACCCTTTAATGAAGTGGAGGGTCCATTGGTGACAGGAAGGGACCAGGAGTGATGGACGCTGAGAAGTGAAAATGGCACTTTGGAAGGAGAAAGTGGGTGGGCTACCACAAAAAGAGGTCATTTACAAGTTAAGTCAGACATAAAGAAGAGATGGGGTTTTTGTTTTGTATTTGTTCTTTTATACTTTGAATTCTTTATTCATTGTGTGTGTTTTTTTTAAAAGAACTTTACCTCTTTTGATATAGATGGATTTTTTTGTACTGCAAAATTTGCATTTAAATAATCAAGATTTAGTGATAAAATCTTTTGTGTCTGAAGAAATCCTGCGTTAACAAAACAAATGACTTACTGTTTGTTAACACTGTAACTTCTCTGATGAAGAGACTATTAATCTTGCAATGTGCCAACAAAACAACCACTTTCTCATGAACATCTACACCTTACATGGATCTTCCCAGGAAAACTGTATTAATTGGGTAGTAAAGACTGAATTTTTATTTCTATACTATTTTTAATTTTTCCTGATCTGATTTTGTCCTTCCTCAAAAATACCATAATGTACCGTTCTCAAACCCAACTCATCTAATTAAAGGTTGCCAGGGAGCTGAAGCCTATCCTGGCAGTAAAGGACACAAAGCAGGGCGCCAGTCCATCAGGGTGCAAGGGCCAATTTAAAAAATTTATCAGTACCAATATGAATTATATATCCTTGCGTAGAATTTGACCTTATATATTACTTTGTATTTTATTATTGTTTATTGAAAGTTTTGCTGCTTTTGTTCATCTTTTACACCTGCTTTTCTTATCAATACATAATATTTATACAGATTTGGTAAATTTTTTTCTTTTTGAGGATATTAAAGTTTCTTTTTTCATTTTTAGAAACTTTTTTTGTCACACATTTTTCATTTCTGATATATATCTCTCGAGTATATACCACACTTTATATGCCCCATTTCCAGCTTAGTGATTCTTTTGTCTCTATACGGTACATATTATGGTTACCTTTTGATTAATTGCTTTTACCAGGCAAAGACATTCATTATATATAGTGTTTGGGGTGGGTAAGGTGTGAGAGAACTTTTTTTGTTACTTTATTGTGGTAAAACTAATTTAAATGCAGTTAAACCAGCACATTATTTGTATTCCTGTAATGGGGGTTAAAAATCTGTGTTTTCTCAGTTTATTAAATAAAACTCATAATATTTAACTTATGTGTTTTTATTTTAGGTTTATTTAGATAAGATATAGCTTTTAAGTGACCAAACTGTGTGATCAAGACAATAACAATATTATAGAGCTCATAAGAGGAAATTAGCATGACTTTTAAGTGTGTCTATTTAAACAGGAGTTTAGCAAAAAGGTTTAGAAAAACAAATGCAGGAAAATGAGTCGGTAACTGACAGGCATCAGGCTGCCAGCTAGGAGGGGGAGAAACTGCAGAGGTTGATCTGTGAATGAAGACAAGTATTTCAAGGACTAGTGAGAGAAGTTAAAGGTTTAGGAAACATTATGGAACAAATCTGAAAGGGGTCAATTAGATATGTTCTTCTTTTCAACTATTAAGTAAACATACTGAGTGATATAACAATGTGCTTGAACAGAGAGTTGAATTCTGGGATGCAGATAGATATGCAAGAACTCAGGAAAATATGTAAAGGTAATGCCATCCTTAAGAACAAATGTTATTGTTCATTAGGATGTTCTTGTTTAAGCTCAGATAAACTAACCGGTGTGTGCATGATTACTAGAAGATGTAAAATAGAGGCTTTTGGGAACTTTGTTATTTAATATAAATCTTAGGCTTAGGTTTAAAATAACCTAAAGGAAATTCTCAATTGTCAGATTTTTGATAACTTATGAAAAAAATAGCCATTAAAGCAAAGAATAAAAGAAAGCACCTCTATACAGCTTTTGAAAGAGGCAGGTGATGTATGGTTTTTAAAATGCTGATATGGCATGCAGCTTTTAAAATGAGAATGTTGCATTGATGTGAGTGACAGAGGGCATAGGCAGTTCTGAAGCCATATCAGAACAACATGCTCCCTGAGTATGAAAGTAAAATGCCACCTACAAAATTAAAATGCGCCTCAACAAAGTAAAGAAAGGCTGCACCATGATTACATACATTTAAAGAATGTCTTAGTTGGATTAAAAAGATAGACTCTTTAAATTACACAGACATCTCTCTCTCAGTTATACGGAATGAAATTATAGAAATTCTCACTACCAATTTTATGTTAGGGTGGAGTGATGGCTCTGAGGCTAAGGATCTGAGCTGGCATCCCGAAGGTTGCCGGTTCGAATCACAGTCATTGCCAAAAGAGATCCTACTCTGCTGTGCCCTCGAGCAAGACCCTTAATCTTCAATTGCTCCAGGGGCACGGTCCAATGGCTGACCCTGTGCCCTGACCCCAAGAGGTATGTGAAAACTAACAAATTCCTAATACGAGAAATTGTATAAGGCGAAATAAAGAACAAAAAAAAAAAAAATTGATCTGAACCATTTAGGTTCTATGTTTTCTTCTAATTTTGCCTACTAGTATTGAATCCTAGTTACCCTGCAAATAAACATAAGTAATGATTAAATTAAAGTCTGAATATTATCTCACTGAAACTTGCCTTTTTTATTGATATCATCTGCCCTAGTGTGCCTGTTGTAGTTAATTGTTATTTGTTTAGCCTTGTCAAAGGTAGCGCTCTGGGAAGTCCCAGTAGGAGTGCAGTTCTTGAGGTGGCTTTTGGCCTTTACTAAGAGAGTATGAAGATATAGCTCTTTCAGGAGTAATAACTAGTGCGGCTTGTGAGTGAGGCGACTTCTGACCCTTGCGGAGATATTAACTCTGAGGTAGCCAGCTTCTGCCATCGCTCTCTGTGATGAGAATAAGTAATGAGTGAAAGTCAAATAGGTGAATGCTGAGGGATGTACGTGTAATTTGGGGCTAATAATTTAGGAATTTCCAACATTAACTTGTCTGTCAATATGAAAAGAACATTGGTGGTTGAAGCTACTTTTGTGAACAATTTCACTTGATAAAACAATTGTAAGATAATATTTTCAGTGCAAGCAAATAAACACAAATGAAAACAAAAAAAATTAAAAAAATCTTAATTTGATGCTTTTGTGGCCATCAACATGAATTTTCAAAATAAACGACGGGTTAAGCCATTCCATTTAAAATTTGCGCAATATGTTTACTAGAGTCCAACAAAGCTGGTTTAGTTGATCACACAGTCACTGCTTTCACCTCTGCATCACCCATTAGCTGAATTGAGCCTTCAATGCAAATATAATGTTAATAAAGACCATGGAATGGTAAAAAAGGAAAAATATTTGGAAGGTGTTAAAAACAAAACGGCATCTATATTAAATTATTTGGCCTGGGGTTTTGGTGGTTTTCCTTCCTCGTTTTGTGTTTTACCTTTTCATGCCTTCTTTGAGTATTTTGTGTGTGTTTAGTTTTTTGTGCCTTATATTTCATAGGCTTAGTGTAATTACTTATGTAGAAACATATGACTTCTTATTGTATGTGAAATTATTTTCATGCTGGTTATTCTAAGACTATTTCCAGTTGAAGGTCTGAACTAATTGGCATGGCATGTTTTCTCTATACCCTTGCATGTGTAACCTGAACTTTCCATTTTAGTGATGGAGCTTGAAGGTTACGTGTGTATTTATTAAAATGAGGACCATCTGTTGTTTTTTTTTAAATTGTGTGTTTATGCTTCCAGGTAATGCTTTTCTCATTGTGAGTGCTATGTTGGATAAACTGGTGTCCCAACCAGGAAGGAGGCAAGTTCTTTTGCCTTAGCCAATATAATGATGGAATTGAGGGAATTAACCTGACCATTTGGTCCTCCTATATGCTAGATGGCAGCATACCTGGGCTAGGATTCCCACATGGAATTGGATTCCCTGCAGGGCATGCTGGGATCTGTAGTCCCATGGGGCCGCCCTGGGTTCTGCAGGGGCTGCTGGGGGAACTGTCGCCATTAGTAATCCCTACTTTGTAGGGCTTCTGTTTGATGGGCTATGCTCTAGCACCAGAAACACTCCCGAGTCCAGGATAAAAGAAGTCGTTTGACCTCATCCAGGTGAGATAAAGTCAGGTGTGAACGTCACACAAAGCTCGCCTTTAGGTGTGAAGGAGAATGGTAAATGGCCTGTATTTGATATAGCGCCTAACTAGAGTTCAAGAACCCCCCTAGGGGCTTTACAACACAACAGTCATTCACCCATTCACACACACATTCATACGCTAAGAAAGGGAGAAAATAAGAACAGTGTTATCTAAGACTTCAAAGCCTTTTGGTAAGGTATTTATAGAAATACACCTTTTTATTATAGCTGTGAGGTTGTGTCTGTGGTTTGGGATGCTGCAACACCCCCTAGTGGTCACACCAGTTCAGGCCAAGCAGCACATGCCAGTGGGAAGCGGTGTTATTTCCTCGTTTAAAGTTAGCAATAGTAATTTTTTTTAAAAAAGAAGGGTACACTGCGTCTTGATTTTTGATTTTCATCCACCGCTGAGAGGCTCTGCACTAAATTTGAAAAAGCCCCCAAGGAACCCTAAATATGCTCGTTTTGCTTCATGGAAAGGAAGTCAGCTTTGTACTGACCAGCAAACACTTAGACGCTGCTGCCAAATGTGCAGTGCACAGTTGAAGTCATGCAGTGCGTGAGGTCTGCACATTTCTCATAGTTACTGAGCCTTGTCTTGTTTTAATTCAAACTTGAGATATTGCTATTTAAATTTGGACAGTTCATAGCCAAAAGATTTTCCTAAGCAGCAGGTGGCTTGCTTAGCTTTCAAATCTATGTGGTTGTATTTAATTAGATAATGGCGATGTCAGGGGGTATCACAATAATCTTATGCCAGTTGAGACACACAGGCGCCAGAAAATCTTATTGTTTGATTATGACATGAGTGACTAAGCTTGCATGTTTTACTAGTCATTACTAAATGAGAGGCAGTTATTAGTTAGTTAGGTTAATGTTTTAGAAGTATTATTCTAGGAGCTTCCTTCAGCTGTTTGTACCAAATATACACATTTGAAAGCTGCATTTAAAAGCAAGCTGTCTTCATATTTCTGCTGTGTTTACTGTAGAGAGATGACTGATTGTAGTATGGCTGCACTTCTAGAAAGAAACACTCTCAAGGAACAAGCCCTCACTTCTTGGTACAACTAGGCAGCTCATTGGGCACACCAAGCTTCTTCTTCTGAGTAGGTTTATTCAGAAGGTAGCAAGTCACTAATGTTGAGTTTCAACTCATCCCAGAAGCTCTTTATATAAATAAATACATACATAGATAAATAATATACTGTATATAAACACACATACTGTATATATATGTATATATATACAGTACTGTAAACACACACATATATGTGCATATATATATATATATTGTGGCAGGAAGCTGGGGGTCAGCCCTAGCCGGGACGAATTGAAGGACCGGGAGGCAGTCTATATGTCCTCTGGGCCATGAGGGGGCAACCACCCTGGATAGTGTGGGAACCAAGGGGACGGAGCGAGGAGGCTCAAACCCATTGGGGCCTGTGGCCACCGCCAGGGGGTGCCCCGAGCCTCATAGAGCCTGGGAAATCTGCACTTCCACCACACCTGGGAAGGTGGATGGAGGACCTTCCAGGGATGTCCGGAGTGTGCCACACACGGAAGTGCCGCCGGAAGGACATCAGCGAGCACCTGGAGCATGTCCGGGTGATTATAAAAGGGGCCGCCTTCCTACAGTCGGGGAGCGAGGGTCGGGTGCTGGAGGAGGACGAAGCTCCAATGTGAGGAAGAAAGGAGGCCCACGCACATTAAAAGGCCTGTGTTTTGGAGTGAATGGGTGCGGGAGCACTGTGTGGTGTGCGGGACTGTGTTGGGGACTTTTGTAAATAAAAGCGTGTGTTTTATACTAGTGCTGGTGTCAATCTGATGGTGTTCGGGCTACCTTTCACAATATATACAGTATATATATACACACACATATATATATATATATATATTGTCACACACATGCGCATGGGAGGCAGCTAAACGGCTTGAGTAAGGGTAGTTCCGAATCATACCGGGATGTGGCAGAGTGCACTGACTCTTTTTCTCCCTTTCCTGCAGACCATTCACGGGAGATTCCACCTGGCCCTCTTGTCATCACTTCCGGGACTGAGCCTATGGACGGAGACCTTGCCGGCTCTGGCCCCTGTGATGTCACGTCCGGGCTCGAACCTTTGGCTGAAGACCTTCTTGAGCCCAACCCCTTTGATCTCACTTCCTGTCTTCCCCTTTAAAAGCCTCCGCCTTTTCCCTATTCCCTCGATTCTGTTTTGGACTCAGTTTTGTGCACAGCAGTGCTATCAGTTAAAAAATTCAATTTGCAGCTAGGAAACCAAATATACGGGTAGCTTCCCCAAACTTTGCTATGGCTCTTTGTGGCCTTGGTGACAATATATACTGTAACCACAAGGGGGAGCCAAAGAAACCCAAGTCACAGACACAGTTACACAGTACACAATATATGAATAAAACAAAGGATTTGTAATCCTTCTAAAGCAGCTTTCCATGGACCTCCTCCAACAATCAGCCACAAATACAATTTCAATCACAATGAACAAATGAATCTTCCTCCTTCCATCCTCCAGTTGAGTGTTGCCCACTGCCTCCCAACTCTGACTCGTCTATGTGTGGCAGTGGGCTTCATTTTATGCCGGACCCTTTGCCATATCTTCTGGGAAGCACTTCAGGATCATAGTGAAAGTAGGGAGGTCCTCCCTTGACAACACCCTCTTTTGAAACATAGGAACCCTGATAGGGCTGCCCTTCCGGACCCCATATCCAAAGCACCCCTGTGGGTGTCCTAACTGGGTTGCCATGTGAGGAAACTGCTACCTGGTGTATGGGGGATTGAAATGCTCCTGACTCCCAGCTTCAGCTGGTCCATCCATTATTTTATACTGGCAGGGCACAAAGTTATTTATGTGTTCCACTGGCCAATTTGTCTACATTGTTGCATTGGCTTCCCATATGGATGATGTATTTTTCCCCTTCTCATCTGGGATGCCCACAAACCAAAATGACTTAAAAGGAAGAAATATTTAAAAAGACTGACTTGGCTGTCACAGTCCTAGTGAGATATTATGCAGATGCATTGCTGTTGGTATAAAGGAGCCCCAGTAGCTTTCCTTGACACACTTCTGCTGAAAGTTCTCAACGTTAATGTGTCAGGGAGAGGATGTGCAGAATTTTTCATAATGCCTCTTTGTTTTGTTTAATTCGTTCCTTTGCTACGACCTCCAGGGGTTCAAAGTGCATCCCATAACCGAGCCTGCCCTTTCAATTAATCTGTTGTTTCGGTGGGCCTGACTTGAAGTGATGTTTCCAGCCCAGCACACCAGAGGTCTCTCCATCACAGAGTTGTAGAAGAGGTGAATAGATGGTATTATGATTTTTTTTCCATTTTCTAGCTGTGACTTTGCTCCATCCCCAGCTTTTGCTTTCTCTCTTTCATCTAACGACCCATTCGCAAAACTTTTTGGTCTACAATTATTTTATCCTTTGCTGCAGCTCACTCTCCACTTCTTCGATTTGGGACAGGATGACTTTGAAAGCAAGAGGACACAGTCTTCTTGTTATTGCTGCGCACTCCCCTCGGGCCTGAGAAAATGACTCCTATCAGTAAATCTACTGTTTCAGTATCACTTGGTGTCATGTCCTATTATAATACGAGGACGGGTGCTGTGAAGAATTTAACTGGCATTCCTGTTCCACATAACTAGAAAGATTTGAGTGCAAGACTAATCCCGAACAGTGAAGTATGTAAGGTAGCTATCACAGACTACAATAAAGTTGAATATTGTTCAAATCAGCTCACAGATGGTAACATGAACAAGTGTCCATGCGCTCTTTCAACTCCAAATATATAAATACTGCAGATTATATACACTTGAAGTACCATCAACAGCCATCACAAAGAAACTGCCAAGAGCTGCAATGAAAGAGCATTTTCTATTCACATGCAGTATAATCATCAAGTACATATTGTACAGAAAGCAACGTCTGCCTCACTATGGCTTCGATAGTATTCTGCCAAAGAGACACTGGTTTTCTATCCTGACTTCTAACATGTTGGTGCACTGCATGTCAAATCTAGGGAAAGCTGCTTTGACTCCCTTGAAGTCCCAGTCCAGATTCATTTGCTAATCATAAATTATCAGCATGATAAAAAATTGACAAATTTTTCTTTCCTCTTTCCTGCTGCAGATATTGCAAGCAAAGCAACATAACATTTTTTTTACTTTGACTTAATTTTCTTTTCTATTTTAACCCAGGGTGTCACTCATACTTGCCTCCTGCAAGGATTTTCGGTGAATTCTTTTTAAAAAGTTCTCATACCCCAACCCAATTTAGTTTTGCTTTTAAAAGATTTTTCTTCTTACCTCCTGTCTAGTCTATGCACATAAAGTGGTTCGAAATGGTATTCTGTGGTACTGCCTCAAGGCTTCCGGAAACACAGAATGTGACTTAACGAAGCACTCTTTATAGTTTCGCACGTTTTAAAAATCTGCCTACTTGCTTTTTGTGCTTAAGCTACTTTAAACATTTTAAAAATAGAACGTCTTTCTCTAGGTGCAATGTGATTCATGCCTGTGTCAATGAATGCAAAGATGAGCGATTTGGCCTGCGTGATTTAAATGTCATTTCTCTATCAAGTGCTGATTCTGACCTGCAGCTAGAGGAGTCAGCAGATTTGGAAGGCTCAGAAGTAAACCTTACAACAGATGGCACACATGAGAATTTGGAACTGAGCTGAAATAGCTTTGCTTCAGAATATAGTTAATGTAGCTGTAAAAAAATTACAAAGAATATTTTTAGTTGCTTGGCTGCTTGATGTCTCATTAGTTTTATAGTCTCTAGTTCTCTCAACTGAATTCCTGTTCTACTTCACAGCTCAAAGGACCTGGGTTCAAATTGTGGCCACTTCTCTGAATGGCACTGGCACATATGGGCTCACCATAGGACAGGCAGGTTTGATTACGTGGCAACTCTAAGATGCCTTTGAGTGGACATACTCCAAGTGTCAATGTCTTTGCCATCCATTTAATATTGCAACAATAAAGCATAACTTCCTTTTTGACCCAGAAAGGAAAAGCGCGATTTAAAAAACAGAAACAGCAGAGCCTGTGCTCAAAATTTGTATTTGTTGTTTAACTTCATATGACTAACCAGTTTAGATGGTTCGTTGGGGTAAAGTGTTGTGTTTTGTGGATAGCATATAGAACATATTATTCTACTTGCTTTGTTTTCTTGTGTTTTTGTTATTATGCTTTATAGATTTATAAGGTCATTATTGTCACAGAGTAGATTTGTTCTTTAAATAAAAAAGAATAGATAGATATGTTTTTCTGCCCTTGCATTTGGTCTCATTTGTTTTGTAAAATGCTACGTAACGTGCTATACCTCAGGTAATGAACACTGTAGCATTACTGTGGGACAGATGTTATACATACATTATTTACAGTGACTTACAAATTAATGTATGGTGTACAATGCTGGCACAGGAGCATTTTTCACAGAACTTATTTGAAAGTAGGGCATCCCGGTGGCATAGTGTTTCTTGTGCTGCTGCTGGTGGTCACTTTCTATGTGTGTGTCCCCTTTCATCATCATGTGTGCTTTCTCAGAATGCCGTGGTCTCCCACCAAAATACATCGTAATAACATTAGCTGAAGATTCTAAACTTACTTGATGAGTGGATTTGAGGGTTCCCGTAAATGGGTGGTTGTCCCAACTAGGGCTGAGTGCTCCTTTACACGCAGAGCTGTTAGGCTTTGAATCCTCATAATATAGTAATGGAAAATGTAGACACAGAAAATAAATAAATGGTTAGATGAAATTCTGTCCCTATTGTAAAACTCTCTATGAACTGTGGTTTTTCCTGTATAATAAATAAAATCTAGTATTATACTACTACCAAACTGCATACAAATACCTTACTTACAGCTTCTCATGAATTAATGCATGATGTGCAAAGCTGAAAGAATAATGTTTTCTTCAGCAATTTAAAATGTTTCACGTGTTGCTTTATCAGCATTCTTCTGACCTGGATACACGAGGAAGAATAATTTGGGAAGGCTGTGATAGGAGTTAAGCATTTCACTACTTAAACTGGTGATATGCAGCTCAGAATGTGAGCCTGACTTGGTGGTCTTTTCTGACAAGACATCCCAGAGATCCACAAAACGTCTTAGGGATTCAGAAATAGAAAGCAGGTGTAATCACATTTACATTGATACAAGGTTGTGGTCCACTCATGTAATTGGTATGGGACACTTACGATTCAGCTGATGTGATTTGTGATTTCTTTTCTTTTCTATCTATTGAGCAGGCTGTAAACACAAGAATGAACAAGAGGAATTGGTACTAAAACGAGGGCATTTATTAAAAATACAAAGGGAGTGTTTGTACTCAGAGAGAACAAAAAATAACAAATAAAGAAAAGGAAAAGAATAAACCAACTTGCCATTCTGGGCCTATTTGTTCAGGGTATCCTGTTGTCTATCAGGTGGGATGCCTAAAGCACTGACCCTACTACTCAAACCATAAAAATTCTGTCCCACATCATCTTCTTGATCCTTCTATTGCCACCTTTGGCCTCCTCATATACTCCTCTTCCCATCTGTAAGAGCCCTTGCCAGTATTCTACACCTGACTCTAAGGTCCCTAAGCATCTGAGTTGTTAACCTTGGTTCTAGAACAACTTATGGATTCCATAACTTGTTGAGCTGTCTATGGAAAACTCTCCAACAGAGCAGCTCCTATATTTGTAACCTTGATTCTGGAATTGCTTATGGATTCCATAACTCATTGGGCTGTATGTAGAAAACTCCCCCAATAGAGCAGCCCTATATTTCCATGTAAAGCTGCAATTTAAGGGCCAAACACCATGGCAGAGGGAGCAGGGTTAGGGATAAAGCACAAGTCCATGGGATCCCCTGCTGTTAACTACCAGTTTGGAGGTAACACTAGATTATTGTTAACAGTCCTCTACATTTCCTCCATTATGATATTATTCCTTCAATAGTCACCTCAGGAGAACCTTACAATATGTTCACTTGCTAGGATGGGCATCAAAAGGCATCCTCTCTAGGGTGGTATGTAACATGTTGCAGTCCTGGGGCCTCATGTATAAATGGTGTGTACGCACAGAAATGTTGCGTAAGAATGTTTCCACGTTCAAATCGCGATGTATAAAACCTACACTTGGCGTGAAGCCACACACTTTTCCACGGTACCTCATACCTTGTCGTACCCCGCTCCGCTCGGTTTTGCAGACTGACGGCACCTAGCGTTAAAGCAGTGCTACTCTTCCTGTGTGGTTACCCTTTATTTCTTAGAACCACATTCCTGACGCGGCTTTATAAATACACTGAAATTAACCGCATATTGTTTATTAGTGTAATGCATCTGATTGTAATTAACTTGTAACAATATAATGGCCCAGGGAATAGCCATAGTATTCCAAATACAATAACTGCTTTAGCGTTGTTACTCTCACTGCACCTTTTTTTTCTTCTTTCAGCTGCTCCCGTTAGGAGTTGCCACAGAGGATCATCTTTTTCCATATTACTCTCACATCACCACTCGGAGTATTTATATCACTGTATCTGAGTGGGGAATCACAGCAGCAGCTGATCGGAAACAGAATTATCGGTATACAGCTTCAAGCCCACTCTGCCTCAGCCACAGCAAAACGTTTTAAAGCCTTTTCTGTACGGACCTCGTGGTTCAGAAACAGTTTCATCCCAAGAACTATAAACGCACTCAATCAAGTGCTCCTTGTAGAACTATTTGTACTTATAAGTACAATCACCCCACTGTAAACTTGCAGTACAGTTATAATATTGCACAACCTGCGCCACTTTATAAAGCACGTATTTACATATGATGACAATATCATTTTTAAGATGAAATGCAGCAAATATGTTGATTATATTATATTGCCCGGACACAGACAGGCAGACACGTTCATGTCACCCACAAACACATTTATTTACACTATTTACAATTCAAGGTGCACCACAAAGCCCCAAAGTCCTGGCCACACAATGCCTTTCTTCAGACTGCCTCCTTCTCTCTTTTCCATCTCAGTCCTCTCTACTCCCAACTCTCGCCCTGAATGAAGGGAGACGGCCCCTTTTATCATCACCCGGATGTGCTCCAGGTGGGTTCCGGCAATCTTCCATGGACACACCACCGTGTGGCGGAAGTGCCGGCTGCATCCCCAGGAGCACTCCGGGTGTCCCTGCTCCTTTTCCCCCTAGCACGTCCTGGTGTGGCGGAAGTGCTGAGGTCCAGGGCTCCAAAGGCATGGGGGCGCCCACTGGCGGCGACCACGGGCCCCTACAGGGTGGAGCTTCAAAGCTCTGTACCCGTGGCCCCCAAAGGAACCAGGGCGGTCGCCCCCAGATGGTCTGGGGAAGGCGCAAGCCCTCCTCCGGTCCTCCTGGGCGTTCCGGCTGGGTCGCCACCCCAGCCACCTCTGACAACAGATACAACTTTAACTTCATTTAAATAACCTGTATTATCAATAATTAAACATGTGAGGACATGGTGCAGCAGCACTAGCTAGTTCACGGATTGTTCCTGCTTTGCACTGTATATTTGCTGAGGCTGGCGCGACACTGGAAGGATAGAATAATTAAACACATACTATGAAGATATTTCAATGTTCCTTAAAAGTTTTGAAGAATCGTCGTTGTAAGCTTACAGATGGCTTAACGTCTATTACAGAGCTGATTGTGTGGTGATTGGGTATTTGGAGAAAGAAAAGTAACGACAGGAATTGGAGGATAGTATGTTTTAAAGAGACAGTACTGCTACAATAATTTCATCGAAGGTCACACACAATCACGCACCATGTTCCCCTGTTTAATAACATGCTTTAACTCTTATCATCATGAAAAAGATATCACGTATACATCTCAGTATTTTAATTATTCAGAGAGTTGTAATATCACGAATGTAATGGATTCTGTGTCCTTATCGGAGAAAGAGAAAGAATGGAAGCATGTAGTGATTCACACACATAGAGCACATTGAAGATCAAATACAAAACAAAGCATTTAACAGGCTACTTTAGTTGTGATGGGATTTGAGAAACTAGTAAATTAAACAATTTTAAGATGAAGTTTATGTTCTACTTTAATGACAAAATAAACTATGTGATTAAAGTGGATATTTCGAGATTGAAGTTAACATTTTCTGCTTTTTTCCTAATCTGTGTCTTCTTTTCTCATTGTTCCCTAATAAGCTTCCATATGACACACAGAAGGTGGGCTACGTCTCGCCTTTTCCTGGCAACTTTGATATGTGACAACTTCTTTTTTATGTCGGGCATTGTGCGACTTTGTGAACTTGAGTTTGTTTCTCCAACACGCTATGTCACAATATCAACTTCCTTTTGTTGATTATACCACTGTATAAACCAACAAATAGTACATTCTTCTTTGCCTCCACTTGGTATTCGCTGAAATTCTTAGATTTTCCCTGTTGCTTTTGCTATTGCATTTTCACAGAACGCTGAGCTTAAGGTCTATTTATATTGATTTGCATATTCAAAGAGGTGTAATTCTGGGAGGAGACGGGGTGGGACAGAAGGTGTGTGCACGTGCGTTAGTTTTCACGCTGATCGGGATTTATGGAGCGGAAGAACGTGGAAGTTGGAGTACACACAGATTCCTGCATCTGGAATTTTCTGTGAGTAACCACATTTCGGCTTTTGTGCTGTGTTATAGTGCGAATTCTATGCACAGCATTATGCATGAGGCCCCTGGTCCTGATCAAACCTGAATTTACAGTATGCAAACTATAGTGAGCTTTATCATACCCTTCTTAACAAGACAGAGGTCTTGCGAGTGAGACTTGTTTCACTCACAAACACAACATTTGCCTAAACAGTGCACAGTACTTGAAGATGGAATGTCCACTCTTTTACTTAATTGGCTTAATCCAATTCCAGTGTTCTCAGAAGCTGTATCCCAGAAGAAAAAGACACAAATACATTACTGAGCACTCACACAAACATTCACATGAACTAAACACTAAGTCACTTTAGATATAACATTTATAAATTCTTAATCTAATTCACGTATTTTGGTGCCATCAGGTGCTACAATCGATGATTAACTTAACATAAACCTAAACATAAATTTGACGCGAAGTGAGCCAACAGATGACCAACTAAGTTGGGGCCTAAAACCCTTGGTCTATAGTCTTTCGTTATTCATAAGTAACCCTCTGGTTTGCCTGTGAGAGAGATGGGTTTTGTCATGTCAGTACAGTTATCCCTCGCTATATCGTGCTACGAATTTCACGGCTTAACTCTTTCGCAGATTTTAAATGTAAGCATATCTAAATATATATTACAGATTTTTCGCTGGTTCGCGATTTCTGCGGACAATGGGTCTTTTAATTTATGGTACATGCTTCCTCAGTTGCTTTGCCCAGTTGATTTCATACAAGGGGCGCTATTGGCAGATGGCTGAGAAGCTACCCAATCAGAGAACGTATTAAATATTAAATAAAACTCCTCGATGATATACGATATGCTTCCCGTGCGGTGCTTCACATACTTGAAAGCCCAAACAGCACGTATTGATTTTTGATTGTTTGCTTGTCTCTCTTACTCTTTCTGACATTCTCTGCTCCTGACGGAGGGGGTGTGAGCAGAGGGGCTGTTCGCACACTGGCCTAGAGGATACTGGACGCTCCTCTAAAAAATGCTGAAAGATTACCTTCACATTGCTGCCTTCCTTGCAGCTGCTTTGTCCATCAGTGCCTCACATACTTAAAAGCCCAAACAGCCCTATTGATTTTGATTGTTTGCTTTTCTCTCTCTCTCTCTCTCTCTGACATTCTTTGCTCCTGACGCGTACTCCTTTGAAGAGGAAGATATGTTTGCATTCTTTTAATTGTGAGGCGGAACTGTCATCTCTGTCTTGTCATGGAGCACAGTTTAAAGTTTTGACTAAAGGGTGTTATTTCATGTCTACAGGGCTCTAATAATGTTAGAAAATGTATTTAGAAGGTCGTAAACAGGTTTTCTATGCTCTAACTGCGAAAATATTCGATTTATAAATAAAGAATCCTACTTCGCGGAAATTCATTTATTGTGGCAGAGTCTGGAACGGATTAACCGTGATAAACGAGGGTTTACTGTAGTGGGTTCTCTTATTGTTCATAGCAGCCTTCTGTGTGTTAGATCAGAGGTCACCAAGTCCGGTCTTGGAGGCCCACCGTGGCTGCAGGTTTTCATTCTAACCCTTTTTTTGTAATGAGTGCCCTGTTTGTGCTGCTAATTAACTTCTTGTGAATTAATTTTGATTGAATTGGTTTTTAAAGATTTGTTCTCCTGAATTACTTCATCGTTGCTCTGAATAGCTTCATTTCTTTCCTTAAATGGCACCCAAACCAAAATGAAATGTGAAGTGAGAGAGCCAACAGAATACCAACTAAGTCAGGGCCTCAGACTCCAACCAATTTCACTCCAACCAGTTACTTAATGAGGTGCTGATTCTTGTTCTTAATTAAACCCGTTCTTTAATTCCATGGCTTGTTGCTGCTCTCATTGTGAAATAACATATGTTTTTCAAATTGTTGATTTTCTCTTTTCTAAGAGCACTGTTACATGGTTTGTGGACCTGAACAGATAGACATTCCTGAGACCTTCATCTTTCTCTATTTTCAGATATTGTATGATGAACACAGTTGTTTTGGCTCATTTTGTATCTCATGACTGTTTAGCTGCTAATTAAGGAAGAAGAAACAATTAAGGGGTCCGAGTCTTCAAGAACAAGTCAATTAAAATTAGTTCAAAAGAAGTTAATTAGCAGCACAAACAAGGCACTCATTAAGAAAAGGGTTAGAATGAAAACCTGCAGCTGGTGACCCCTGTGCTAGATAATAGTTGTCCTGACACAGGACTATGATTATAAAACTGGTTTTAATAAACAGTTTTTGTATGTTTTCCCTACATGGGTGTTTGTGTCATTCTCTACCATCCTGGTTTATCCTCAGTTTATGAATTGCAATATGCCAAAGGTCATTTATGCTGGGGTCCTTGGAGCATGGGGCATCCCAGTGGTCCTACATTCTTATATGATATGCAGCAAATGTAATGCTATACAGTTGCCCTACTAAGGTGTTTCTCAATATTCTTCACCTTGTTAGTTCTGTTCTATAGCTACCTGTTCACACTTAAACACTTGATTTTCCAGCATTGTCTTTCATTTCATTGCAAACAGTTGACACCCAAGCTAACTCCTGGACAGATGTTACATATACAAAAGTTCCCTGCCTGCCTCAGTGACATCAGCTTGTCGATGTGTTGTAGCTTCCTAAATGAAACTGAACTTCATTTGTGAGATCTCCAGCTTATCAAAAGAAGCCCGATTTGTTCAAGAATCAATTATTTGATTACAGTGTCAACATTACATGGAATGTCTCAGAGGCTCTGATGCTTTACAAACAAAATGAAGTAAAACAAGAAATGACAATTTAACCACACACCCACCTACACACACACACAAACAGGAGCGTGAGACAGATGGTATACATACCAGTGTAACATAAAAATAAACATAATAAAGACGGATACCTAGGGGTCTTATTTATTAAATAAAGAATGTTTTAAAGAAATAGGCATTTAAATTAGATTTAAATAGAGTGAAGAAGTATTTTTGGGTAGTAATTCTATAAAATCAGTCTTCTGCTGAGCCTGATGTATCATAGCTAAAATGTATAATGGTGACTGCAGAGGGATCTCTGAGTAAAGAATATTATTTTAACTGAATTCACCAATAATGGTGAGATGATGGATGTGTGACATGGAGTAATATGATCATGAAATCTAGAATGGGCCAAAGGACAACCTGCAGCAATTCAAGGACAAGCACAAAGTAAATGTTATTATTTTTTAGCGAGTAATTTAAATGGTTACAAATAGCATAAAAAAAATCAGACAGTGGAAAAAGAAGGTATGAAATAAAATACAATAGCTAGCATAGTTACTGTAAATACAACATTTTTGCAATCCATAATACTATCTCTTTGCTGTTAAAGAGACTGATTGCTAAAGGTTCAAATGTTCTCTTGTACTGAAATGTTCTGGGATTGTACAGCCTAACAAAGTTAAGAGGAATTGTGCAGGGACATTAAGGACATGATTGAACGGTGATAGGACATGTTAAAGCAAAGCTGAAGTTTATGGAGAGTATCTTTTATAAGGTTGCTATCGAGATGATTGTGATAATCTACTGTAAGCAAGAAGAGGTGTTAAGTATGGATGAGGACCACCAAACCATAAATATGGTCAAATGTAATCAATAAATAGTTATATACTGAAAATGTGGCAATTTATAAACATGTTTTTTGGAATTGAAAATGAACCAATTCAGATTTTATTATTGAGAAAGTGAAAACCGATTCAGTTCTGTACTTTTGTAAATACAGGGGGTCCTCGGGTTACGACACAGTTCCGTTCCTACAACAGTGATGTAATCCAAATTTTGGTGTAAGTCAAAACACACTCTAGCCTAAGTCACTTACCTATCTTAACACATTTGTAAAATCATAATCTAGAACATAAAAACACAAAATCTAAGCCTGAGAAAAAAGAAAAAGACATAAATATACTGTACTGTACACTGTACTGTAGTAACAGAAAAAATGAGTGTAAAAAAAATGCTTACCTTTATTCCTTCACATGTCTCAATTTTTTTAAGCTTTTATGCGAGTGAGTGTTGTAAATTCGAAACGTTGTATGTCGAAACGTTGTAACCTGAGGACCCCCTGTATATATAATAAAAATGAAAGACAAACTGATGAATAAGGATCATAACCTAAGTAAAAACAGAGACCAACTGGCATAGAAATGAAACTGAATTTCAATCCCCATTATAATGATATTCCCTTTCAGAATCAGAATAGGAATGAGAAATAAAATGAAAACTTGTAGAATTTTTATTTGACAGATCACAAAAATAGACAAAACAGACAAATGTTGGAAGTTGCTATTTGCCCACAAACAGTTTAATTGAATTTATCAGGAACCAGCCATTGATGGGATTTGAGTGCTTTGCTGAGTATATCTACACACACTCACAGTGGACCAATCCACCAAGTTACCTCAAAAGATATTTGTAGAAATATGGAAAGAAACTAAAGTCCCAGAAATAATATACATGCATACACCATCCAAACTTTGATTGCTGGATTTAGACTTTGAGCTGTATGGTGATTGTGCTAACCACTGTACCACCGTGTTGCCTAATAATACATTAAAATAATATTTTTGAATAGATTTTTCCATTGTCCACAAAAAGGAGGATTACAATTTCCAGTAAAACCAAGATTCTGGTTAAAATTTTATTAAAATTTATTAAAATTTATTAAAACTCTTTATTTATATAGTGTGCGACCTAAATTAACATGGATTTTTAGTTGTTTCAATTAACCTACATTTTCACTTTTTTAATGACAATTTTGAGCAAGATTAAGATTGATTTTTTTTGTTGTTGTTGAAAATGTTGCTGCCAGGGAACAAACACAATGAACACATAACTGCCAATTTGTAAAATGCAACATTGCAGACTGAGTATCATCTTTGCTTGGCCAGGATAAGACAGAACGGCACCTAAGATCTCATGTTCTGCATGTATTTGTTGTTCTACAGGCTTCTTATACAACACTTGATGAATGTTTTTTTTTTGTAGCTCCACCTAGGTAGAACTCTTATAGAAAATGATATTCTTAAAGTTGATAATTTGCATATATTCAAAGACAATCATGAGCATATATGAAAATAAGCATTATAACTTAGTGCACATTGGTATAGTAAGGGTGAAATCATAAAAAGATCTGTGCCCAAGCTGGAATCCACCAATATACAGTATCATAACTCAAGGTCAGCATTGCAGAGAGGGGCTGACAGGCAATACCCCCTTCTACATGGTGAAAGTGAGCTGAGGATTGGAAATAATGGTGCCAAGAACTGGATGGGTGCAAGTTGGGGAGAGGGCCTGTCAAGTGGGCATGATGGGGAGAACAGAGTCCTACACTCATTAGGTTGGGAAATATTGGTGGAGCTAATTAAAGGCAGGGCCGAGGCCATTGGATGCTGAGAGTCATATGAGGATGACACATGAGCTAAGTGAGGTAGGCTCTTGATCAGAACTGTAATAAAAGTAACATGGCCCCATTACTGGGCACTCAATTCACCTGAATTGAGTCTGTATGTGCATTGCACAATAAAGCTTGATTCTGCTGCTTATCCTGAGACTCTGAGTGCCTTCTTTGGGCTAAGAGTGCCAATCTCCATTTCGACACTCTCTCCCAAGGTCTATCCAGTACTTGACGTGGGCTGGTACAGTGTTTGAAGTCAGATGGTACTCAGCACTATGCAGTACCAGCATTTCTACATTTTACTCTATCGTCACTTTTTTAATTTATACCAGCACTTTTCATAACCTCCTGCTACTGTTACGCCAGATGTGCTGACCTGTCACTATCCCTTCGGATTGTACACTAGATTTAGTTTTGCTAAACTTTATTATCTAGATTGCACTGTTACACCAGTTTTAATTATTATGTTTTTCCCACTACTCTCCTAATCTGCTGGAGGCAAGCAGGGTATGAATATCTGTGATAATGGTAGTCTGGTGACAAAAAGGCAACAAGAGAATAAAAGCAAAGGCAGAAGAAAAAGTGACACTACAAAAATCAAAGTGAGTCTAAACATGCAAAAACACATACTGGTAATCATCAACATCAGGAGACTCAGCAAGTGAGAACCTCTCTTATCAGCACTAATAGTAAAGAGCCTGCTGACGTAGCTAATGCTACCAATAATGGTGTTGATAAATGGCCAGAATGTTGGTCAAAGGGGCAAATGATGTACTTTATTTCAAAGAAGCAATGGCTGACTGCTAAAATAAAAAAGATGTGGGTGCAATCATTTTCAATGCCATCATTCACCAAAATTCTGTAAAGGTTTTCATTCGAATCACTTGTGCACTTTGTTAAAGGAAAAAAACGTAGTGATAATTAGACGTAAATCCTTGTATCTTTTATTCCTAGTAGAAATGAAAAATGTACAATGGTTTTGATTTGGTGGTTTTAGGTGATAAGGTGAGGTCTGTGGTAGAAGTGACGGATGCATTCAAGATGGAGGTGGGATTACATCAGGGATCAGCTCTGAGCTCTTTCTTATATGCAATGGTGATGGACAGGTTGACAGACGAAATTAGACAGGAGTCCCCGTGGACTATGACGTTTGCTGATGACATTGTGATCTGTAGCGATAGTAGGGAACAGGTTGAGGAGACCCCGGAGAGGTGGAGCTCTACAGAGGATAGGAATGAAGGTCAGTAGGAACAAGACAGAATACATGTGTGTAAATGAGAGGGAGGTCAGTGGAATGGTGAGGATGCAGGGAGTAGAGCTGGTGAAAGGTGGATGAGTTTAAATACTTGGGATCAACAGTACAGAGTAATGGGGATTGTGGAAGAGAGGTGAAGAAGAGAGTGCAGGCAGGATGGAATGGTTGGAGAAGAGTGTCAGGAGCAGTTTGTGACAGACGGGTATCAGCAAGAGTGAAAGGGAAGGTCTACAGGACGGTAGTGAGACCAGCTATGTTATATGGGTTGGAGATGGTGGCACTGAGGAGACAGAGCTGGAGGTAGCAGAGTTAAGATTTGCATTGGGTGTGACGAGGATGGACAGGATTAGAAATGAGTACATTAGAGGGTCAGCTCAAGTTTGACAGTTGGGAGTCAGAGAGGTGAGATTGCACTGGTTTGGACATGTGCAGAAGAAAGATGCTGAATATATAGGGAGAAAGATGCTAAGGATAGAGCTGCCATGCAAGAGAAAAAGAGGAAGGCCTGAGAGAAGGTTTATGGATGTGGTGAAAGAGGACATGCAGGTGATGGGTGTAACAGAACAAGATACAGATACAGAGGACAGAAAGATATGGAAGAGGATGATCCGCTATGGTGACAGGTAGACATGGTTCTTGAAGCACCACACACATTTATTTACAATATTTACAAAGGTAAAACACACACAAACCTAGTGCAGCAGCACCAATCACCCCCAAAGTCCGGGCCTCTTCACAATGCCTTTCTCTGTCTTCTGACTGCCTCCACTCCTTTCCTTCGAGCTCCATCCACTTCCACCTGACTCCAGCCATCGAACGGAGGGAGGCTGCCCCTTTCATACACACCCAGACGTGCTCCAGGTGCCTCGCGATTAGCTTCCGCTGGCACTCCCAAGTGTGGTGGAAGTACCGGCTGCGCACCCGGAAACACTCCAGGTGTACCTGGTTTTCTTCCCCCCAGCACTTCCGGGTGTGGCGGAAGTGCTGAGGGCCAGGGCTCCTCCGGCATTGGGGCACCTCCTGGCGGTGACCACGGGCCCCTATAGGGTTGAGCTTCTAAGCTCTGTTCCCGTGGTCCCTAAAGACACAAGGGTGGTCGCCCCCTCGCGTGTGTGTAATCCCTCCTCCGGTTCTTCTGGGCATTCCGGCTGGGTACCACCCCCAGCTGCTTGCCACACCATTTATTTATATAATTTTAAAGAATTCCACAAATTAATTTTCATATTGTGTCCCCTGTGGGTCCTTTTTTCATTACATCATGTGCATTTCTTGTTTTTAGTGTGGGCGAAAGGAAAATGTTGACTAAATTATTTAATTATTTAGCTGATATCTCGACAAGGGGGAGGACCCCAACCTAACACCTTGAGTACCACCACCATTTCTTTTCCACTTCAGCCAGGGGTGTATCTGTAAGGCTCTGTCAGTTATGTGGATACTGTGCCTGTATTTGTAAATGGTACTCAGTGTTCAGTTTTTGTAACCGTTATTCTGTATTCATTTGAATGACCGCATTTTTGCCTTCAAATTTTGTCAAGTATCTTGTTATGGTCCACTCACTCTTTGTAGTTGCTACATAAAATAGAAATTTACTCTCAAGTGAATTCTGGGGAGATATTTATACGGTATTTTGGTGAGCAGGGTCCTTTTTCAAGGTTCGCAACTTCAACAGTGTGCCAGTCTGACAAACATATCACCTTTCCATGGCCTCTTCCTATTTCCCTTCCCACAAACACACTTGCCTGGTAAGTCTCTCCTGACTTTAGTAAGAAATAGACTATGTTAAAATATAACAGAAATTAAAACTTTTTTTTAGATGTTATGCTTCAAGACTTCTATGAGTAAATGTTAATGACCTGAGATTAATATAAATAGTGATAATGTGCACCACTGGCTGCCTTGACCTGATTTATCTGATGTCTTGAGTTATAGACCTAGAAAGACCTCATTATCCAACGATAAGTGCTGTGATATTCATTTTGCTGATCCTATTGCATGTTTTAATGACGCCTTGCAAATCCCCAGGCTAATTAATGAGTAGGAACAGCCTGCCAACTATTCTAAGAGATAACATCTTGCACATCAAACTACTCTGCTTTAATGGATGAATTCATCTGTAAGGGCTTTCTGTTATCAGAAGAAACCTGAAAGGCTATAAATGAATGTAAATGGTACCAAAGAAGCTGAACCAAGTGTGTCTTTGAAGTATCTCTCAATTCCTGTTTGCTCATACTGCAGTGTTAGAATTGACAGGATGGGACGAATCTCTTGCTCAGATTATTTGGAGAAGCTTTAATGCTTCCGTTTTAGCTTAGCTTCCCTAAAAAGCACATTTTTTTCAAATTAAGCAATCTCCTTCTATAGCATGGTTGCACTTTCCTTTCTTGTTCACTGATCTTGTTGGAGTGAAGACATGCAAGAAAGCTCCCAGTTTCTCTTTGCTTTATTTACATTGAGGTTGTTGAATAAGTGGGCATCAGTCTTTTTTAGCGGTGGGTATTAGATACAAAGAATAAAGCTCTTTTGAAACTGTTTAGAATCTTATAAAAATTATTTATGGTAAAAAAAATGCCTCAAGGGTATAAAATTCAGTGTTACACTAAGCTGAATCTAATATATCTATACAGTCTCAAGCAAATTTAATAATGTAGTAGTATTACCCCATAGGGCCTTGTAATGCACTTCTGTTAAGAAGGTTCTTGGATATCAAAAAGAGTGCATGTTATGAAATTCCCTTTGAATAAAAAAAAAAAAATCCATGTTTTGCACAAACTTGCATTTTATAGGAAAAACACCCTTTAACCTTAAGATGCAGATTACATTCTTTAATAACTGGAAAAAGCCTCCCACTAGGCCCTTTTGGCTAATATTCTGTTAAGGTGGCCACAATAAATGAACTGTCCGCTTATTTGTTTACTCCAGACAATACAGAACAGCTATAAAATATTCAGCATGATGTGGAAAAACTGAAAAAAAGTGTAACCCTTCTCACGTTTACCTTTATTCCCTAAATGTAATTGGGACATTTGTTAGAATGGATGACCATGTTTTCATCCTTCTGTTTTCTATATTTGTTTTATCCAAAGCATTGTCTGTTTTCTTCCCCCCAAGTGAGACTTCACCTCAGGCTCTCCTCCCACCAACAAACTCAATGAATCATTGTCTTGGATTAACTTAAAACCCCTCTTTCAGCCAAGCCTTGGAGTCATTCTCAGTTAAATTGGCCATTCTATGTTTGAGCTGCTGCTAGCAGGCTCTGTTGTCCCTACTCTCTTGAACATTCAACAAGCTCATTCATGCTAATTCACAGTGTGCCGAGGAGTATTGTGGGCAGTCAAAGAAACCAGAAGATGCAAAATGACTAATAACGAATTTAGGACAGGCTAAAGGAAAGACCTGTGAAAGCAACAGAAACTGTCAACCAGGGACAAAAGGACAAGACAAGAAGCAAATGTCAAAGCTGAAGGCCAAGTTAGAACCAAACCCAGTGCTGGGACTTGCCTGTATTTCAGAATAAATACATTAAAGATCTGCATACTGAAGCTGCTGCTATATTTATATCGTCACATCGTTGAGTCAGAAACCCCACGATCACATCCACATGAAGCAAGTGTCACTTAACCTCCTTAGTGTTTCAATTTTTTGCCTTGAAAAAATACATATTTATTAAATCTGCTCTTTTTACTGTAAAACGTGCAAAACCCTAAAAGTACAAAGCCAGAAGTGTAGGAAGTATAATAATGATACAAATAATAATAATAAAATTAATGTTAATACCATATATACCATCAAAATGTTTAATTTGTTTTGTATATTTTGAAGCACAGTGAAATACGTAATTCAATGACACAGTTGGGACAATACCAGCATGATTCCTTGTGGATTTTCTTTCCAGACTGATCAGCTTTTGAACAGTTCACTGCACATGTGCGATTGACACGAGCGTCACTTTCAGAGTCATCAGATTCACTTTTGATTTCACTGTCTGTTTCAGTTTCATTGCCTGAAGACAGATTAACTTCGTCATCACCTCTTGTATCACTGTCAAGAGCATGCAACACTTGGGCTGTTGAGAAAAGTTTCTTAGAAGATGTCATTACAAGGATAGAACAAGACGTGTCTGCACTGTTGCCTTGGTAACATTCGAGCCTGTTGCTTACGCAAGACACGCCTATATTGTTTCCCGGGCAATGCCCAACACTGATGCTGATGGCATTTTTACAGCCCGAGTAATCCTGGGGTCTAACGCTTACATGAGATACGTCTATACAGTTACCCAAGTGATGCTCGAGACTAATGCTTTTAGCATTTTTCTTACAGCCCAATTGAAGCTTGGGTCTAATGCTAAGGACGTTAAAGAATGAAGAACAATAGAAGTCTTTTTCAAATTTAAGTGAAATTAAAATAAAGCTTCATAAACCTAATCCTAAAGAGACAGAACTACATGTGAAAAAGGTGTTTCAGTTCAGAACTGGGTCTCCAAGGTGACTGCCTAATTAACATATTTAAAATACTCAGCATGGTCTTACTAATCCTGGCCAGGAATCATGTGTTGCTCTCTGTAGGTGAAGAGACAGTCATCTTTTATGGTTTTATATTTTTGTAACTTTATCAATCATTTGCTCAGGGATCGGCTCTGAGCCTTTTCTTATTTGCAATGGTGATGGATAGGTTGACAAACTAGATTAGACAGGAGTCCCCGTGGATGTTTGCTGATGACATTGTGATCTGTAGCGATAGAAGGGAGCAGGTTGGGGAAACCCTGGAGAGGTGGAGATATGTTCTAGAGAGGATAGGAATGAAGGTCAGTAGGAACAAGACAGAATACATGTGTGTAAATGAGAGGGAGGTCAGTGGAATGGTGAGGATGCAGGGAGTAGAGTTGGTGAAGGTGGATGAGTTTAAATACTTGGGATCAACAGTACAGAGTGATGGGGATTGTGGAAGAGAGGTGAAAAAGAGAGTGCAGGCAGGGTGGAATGGGTGGAGAAGAGTGTTAGGAGTGATTTGTGACAGACGGGTATCAGCAAGAGTGAAAGGGAAGATTTACAGGATGGTGGTGAGACCAGCTATGTTATATGGATTGGAGACGGTGGCACTGACCAGAAAGCAGGAGACAGAGCTGGAGGTGGCAGAGTTAAAGATGCTAAGATTTGCACTGGGTGTGACAAGGATGGACAGGATTAGAAATGAGTACATTAGAGGGTCAGCTGAAGTTGGACGGTTGGGAGACAAAGTCAGAGAGGTGAGATTGCTTTGGTTTGGACATGTGCAGAGGAGAGATGCTGAGTATATTGGGAGAAGAATGCTAAGGATAGAGCTGCCAGAGAAGAGAAAAAGAGGAAGGCCTAAGAGGAGGTTTATGGATGTGGTGAGAGTGGACATGCAGGTGATGGGTGTAACAGAACAAGATACAGATACAGAGGACAGAAAGATATGGAAGAGGATGATCCGCTGTGGCAACCCCTAATGGGAGCAGCCAAAAGAAGAAGAAGAAGGAGAAGAAATCATATAAACTAGAATTCAAAAGTTTGCAATCACCCTGAAATGTTCATAGTTTTGAAAGAAATTGATACTTTTTTATGAATTGTAAAAGACGAGACTGATGGAGATGTCTTCTCAAAAGTGAGATCTTTAGTGAACCAAGACAGTATGGCCAATTACCTGACTAACTGGTCATGTGGCAGGGAGAGGCAGGGTCCATGTGGACTGAAAATCAAAGTGATGTCAGCAATGGATTGGCTGTCAATCTTCCGGTCTGCAGAAGAATGAGAAGAGAAGGCATTAGGACATATTGCCAGCCCCTGCTCTGGTGGATAATAACCATCACAAAAGTCCTTAAGCTGTCTCCCATGCACACGCACTTGACACAATTAAATTGACTTACAATTTAGCCAAGATATTACTAATGTTACAAATTGCTACTGCTACTACTTGAAATGACTGTTTTATAATTTATTATTGACATATGACTGACTGCAAAGCCCCATTTCCAGCAGCCATTAATCCAGTGGCTTAATGGTAAACCGACTTAGCTCCTCCAAAATTAATGTCAAAACTCCTGTCAAAAGATTTGTATGCTACAAATTCTCAAGTATGAGTTCTAGTTTTTGATTACATTATATAAGAAAAACGGGAATATTTTTTGACTTAGATTTGTACACATTTTTTTGATATACATTTAACCCTTTGTTCATTAAAATACTTTTCTTACTTCTTGTCCTCCATAATAGTACACCATTTAAGCAAACAAGGAACGCAAAGGATAACAGATCAATGATAAATTAAAAATACAAACAAAAGAAAAACTAAACACAAGCAAAAGAATGGGAAAAAATAAAAAAACAATAAATAACAAAAGGGAGGCCGGGGATTCTCTGCCAATCCTAACACTATGGAACAATTTCTGTTGTGAAAGAGCAAAATGAATGCTGATATTATGGCTGGACATAGAAACAATTAAAAGGACACTCTAATAGTTAGTCAAATAGCAGTTGTCAGCCCAGGGTTAAAAGAGCTATGGCTTTTAATTGCAATACTATTTGTTTGCAATTTCAGTGTGTAGTGTGAATGAGAAGCATGCATTTATTAATATAACATCATTTTTATTCAGATCAGATAATGAAACTATTTTTTTTTAATTCCAGAAGTGGTGAAGTTACAAAGAAAGAAGACTACACATAACCATGTCCTCTTTTATCATAGAGTTATCTGAAATGATACGTTTGGTATCAAGCACTGCTTTAATGTTATTGTTCTTTAAGTAAGGCTCACAAAATGTCAAGAACAGCAGCAAAGTCTAAGCAGGCAGTTCTCTCACTAGAACTTTCATAACAGCAGCGGTAGACCTTATGTGCCCCTTACTGCAATAAGGGAAACAGTGTGGGCAGAACACAGTGGTCTCCTTCCTAAATCAGATCAGATCAGAGCAGCAGAAAACTCTTTGTAGCCACTGTAAGGATGCAATGAATCTCTAGCATTGCCTGAAGATAGGCAGGCAGACAGGGCCTGGCTTTTATATTCATTTCATTATACACATTCATTACTTTATTTTGAGAAGTATTATATATATCATGCCATCCCAATAGATCTGTTAAATTATTTTCAGAAATGTAACACTGATTTGAATAAACAAATCCTGAACAAGGATAAAATGAAGTTTGGAAGATCAATCTGTGTTTCATTTGACTGGGGTCATCTGGTACTTGTCTCACTAGACACTAAATGTGTAAAAATGGAAGCTCTATTTTATCCATTATGTATTTTCCCCATGGAACACTCTGCCCAGAGAACTCACAGACTATTCTGGTCCTTCATTTCTGATTATTTTTGAGTATTTCTTAGGTTTTGTACGTGCTACATTAGTCAAATATGTTCCTTTTTGCCAGGGCTTTTCTGAAAATGAAGGAAGATGTTACAAAATAAACATTGAAGTAAAAATACAAGAAAATCTAAATGACTGCATGGTGAAAACAAAGGAAAGTGAGGTCCTTATGCGGTATGCAAGTTTAAAGAGTATATAAAAAGGGATGGACTCGGGTAGACAATATTGGGGCACCAGCCCAGTGACACCTATTTAATTACATTAAAATAGAAAAAGTAAAATAAAGATGCCAAATGCACTCCTCCACAAGCGACAATTGCCCCTCAATTACTACGAGCCAGGAGCTCTGTCTCTAGAGGTTGCTATAGACCTCCATCTGCCGGATCTCTGGTATAGAAAGGTCCATGCCTGGCAGGCTTAATATTTCCTCCAGAGACAGGGCTAGGTGATGTCGTCTTTGAGTTGTGGAGGAGAGAAGAGAGACTGTTAGCATTACACACACACAGGGTGTTATCACCAGTCTTACACGAGCCCTAAACGTGTTCACTACAGGCGCATGTGCGACAAGGGTTTATTACAAATTCTTAATAAAAACAAGGTATATTTTCAGGTGTATTTTGTTATCTCTGTAAAGGTTAGTTTAATTATTTTCCTCTTTTTCAGCTTTAAGGTTTTTTTTTTTATTCAAAATTGGACAAATATTAGGTGTGATCAAAAAGTACAGTGAATGTTGATGCAGAGCACCATCCAAGAGCAACGCAAAACAATTCAATGCAGGTTCTGACATGTCCATCCTAAAGCTTAGTTTGTGACAAGTTTCAACTTGTTTGATACTGTTAGCCATTTGTGAGCCACTGTTGAGTTCAAGTTTGTCGTTAATAATGGATATCGAGCGACACATTAACATGAAACTTTTTTTCAATTTGCAAAAAGCTCAGGAAACCAATCAGATGTTAAAATCAGCTTATGGTGACACTGCACCGACAATTAAGACTGTTTACAAGTTTTTTGATCGATTTCGTAATGGATCTGACTTGGCTGAAGACGAGAAAAGATCAAGACGTCCTTCAACATCAATAACCAAGGAGAATGTTGAAATGATTTCATTCTTCATCATGACAATGCTCCTTATCCCACATCCCTTCTAGTACGACAATTTCTATCGAATAAAAACATTATGATGTTTCCGCATCCACCTTATTCACCAGATCTGGCACCGTGCGACTTCTGGCTGTTCCCTAAATTGAAAATGACCATGAAAGGCAAACAATTTCAATCCATTGAGGACATCCAGGCAGCCATGACACAGCCCAACTAAATACACTCTCGAAAGAAAACTTTCAGTACTGCTTTGCAAAGTGGCAGGAGTGTTGGGATAAGTGCATTCGAAAGTGTAGGAGTGTATTTTGAGGGGTGACTAGTAGTTGTAAATCTTTTACTGCAATAAACGTTTCTTTTTTAAAACATTCACCGTATTTTTTGATCACACCTCGTAAATCTGTTCAGAAATTTTAAAAAGGTAGATGTGAACATATTTGATGATGTAATAGAATGGAACAATAATGACCCTAACAACCCTGTTAACTTATAATTACACTGATAAATGGTTGTGTAGATTTTATTTTTTATCTTTTCATTGATTTTGAGGATTGTACATCATGACTATTACTAACACCATTTATCAAGTGTATTAGCTGATTGACAGTTTGTTTGCACTGTTTTGTACATTTTTAAATTAAGTTTCACTGTTTTTGTTTAATTGGTTCTCTGTGTCTAAGATGGATGTCTTTTGGCAGGCATAGCTAAATATATTTTTCCTAAATAAAAAATGCCCTGCAGATATGTGTAAGATCTCTTGGTTAATTATAGAATTGTCATAATAATTTTTAATGTGTAAAATTATTTTGCTTTTTAGTTATTTGTGCAAATATTTTACACATTGATTTTGGAGCTTTTCTGCTTCCTTTAGAAATGTGGTTATTTGTGCTCTTTAGAAGTTAGTTATTTTAAGCATGCACTCACTTCTGATTTCATCTTGTCAGGTTATAGAGAAGCAGGCCCTTTCTGGCTGAACTATAATATTCAGGGGCCTCATGTATAAACGGTGCATACGCACAGAAATGTTGTGTAAGAACTTTTCCACGTTCAAATCGCGATGTATAAAACCTACACTTGGCGTAAAGCCACGCACTTTTCCACGGTACCTCATACCTTGTCGTACGCAAGTTCTCCGCTCGGTTTTGCAGACTGGCGGCACCCAGCGTCAAAGCAATGCTACTGTACCTGTTTGGTTACACCTTATTTTCCTGACGCGGCTTTATAAATACACTGAAACTAACCGCATATTCTTTATTAGTGCAATGCATCTGATTGTAATTAACTTGTTACAATATAATGGTCCAAGGAAAGCCATAGTATTCCAAATGCAATAACTGCTTTAGCGTTGTTACTCTCACTGCACCTTCTTCTTCTTTCAGCTCCTCCCGTTAGGAGTTGCCACAGCGGATCATCTTTTTCCATATTACTCTCACTGCACCACTCGGAGTATTTATATCACTGTATCTGAGTGTGAATCACAGCAGCAGCTGTTTGGAAAGAGAATTATCGGTATACAGCTTCAAGCACACGCTGTCTCAGCCACGGCAAAATGTTTCAAAGCCTTTCCTGCACGGACCTCGTGGTTCAGAAACAGTTTCATCCCAAGAACTTTAAACACACTCAATCAATTGCACCTTGTAGAACTGTTTGTACTTATAAGTACAATCAACTCACTGTAAACTTGTACTACAGTTATAATATCACACAACCTGAGCCACTTTATAAAGCGCGTGTTTACATATGATGACGATATCATTTTTAAGGTGAAATGCAGCAAAATATGTTTATTAAATTATACAGATAAAACTTTAACTTCATTTAAATAATCTATATTCTTCACTGGGAGTGTCGTGAAGGATAGAATAATTAAACATGTACTATGAAGATATTTCAATGTTCCTTAAACGTTTTGAAGAATCGGCGCTCTAAGCTTACAGATGGCTTAACGTCTATTACAGAGCTGATTGTGTGGCGATCGGTTACTTGGGGAAAGAAAAGCAAGGACTGCAGTGGCGGCTACGCCAATATATATTGAATATAAAACAGAAAGAGAAAATAACACAGCTAAAAACTCAGCAGCAAATTTCGGCAAAAGTTAAATGCTTGTGTCATGAGCACGAGGCGGCTATGCAGTGTCTGCCATCCACCGTGCATAAGCTACCTTACTGACATTGGCGGGTGAAGGAGCCACCGATTCTTCCTCTGCCCAGTGCCACCACAAGCCTAGAGCCTCCCCTGAGTACTGCTGCAATAAATTATTTCATCGAAGGTCGCACATAATCACTGCGCCGTGAAACCCATGTTTAATAACGTGCTTTAACTCCTATCATCATGAAAATGATATCACGTATACATCTCAGTATTTTAGTTATTCAGAGAGCTGTAATATCACGAATGTAATGGATTCTGTGTCCAGTTGGAGGAAGAGAGCCGGTTTAAGAAGCAAGTAGTGATTCACACACATAGAGCACATAGAAGATCAAATACAAAACAAAGCATTTAATGTGCTACTTTAATTACAATGTGATTTGAGAAACTGGGTAATTAAATGATTTTAAGATGAAGTTTATGATGTTCTACTTTAATGACAAAATAAACTACGTGATTAAAGTGGAAATGTCGAGATTGAAGTTGACATTTCGTGCTTTTTCCCCACTGTGTGCCTTTTTTTCTCTGTACCCTAATAAGCTTTCATATGACACTCAGACAGTGGGCTACAACTCGCCTTTTCACGGCGACTTGATATGTGACTTCTTTTTTATTTCCGGCACTGTGCGATTTTGTGAACATGAGCTTTGAAGTTTCTCCAACACGCTATGTCACTCGATCAACTTCCTTTTGTTGATTATACCACGGTTTAATTAAACAAATAGTATGTTTTTCCTTTGTCTCCACTTGGTATTCGCTGAAATTCTTATATTTTCCCCCGTGCTTTTCCCTTTGTCTTTTCACAGAACACTGAGCATAGGGGCGATTTATATTCATTTGCATATTCAAAGAGGCGTAATTCTGGGCGGAGTTGGGGCGTCACATAAAGCGTGTGCACGAGCGTTACTTTTCACGCTGAACGGGATTTATGTAGCGGAAGAACGTGGAAGTTGGAGTACGCACAGATTCCTGCATCTGGATTTTTCTGTGCGTAAGCACATTTCGGCTTTTGTGCTTACGCCATGTTATAGTGCGAGTTCTACGCATGGCATTATACATGAGGCCCCAGGTCCTTTTTTCGAGGTCAGTGTTGGTGTCCGTAGAGATTTTTAGCCACAGGCTGTTTTTCAGTGTGTCTCAGTGTTATGACTAGCAGGCACATAAAAATAAAAAAGTCACAGTAGAGATACACAATGAAAAAAGCATACACCATTGAAAAGCCTCACAGATGTTATTGATAATCCGAAAAGGGATATAATTATGATACTTACAGATCAATCTCCAAAGAGTGTGCTTCACTATCCTGACCTACATAATTGTCTTGAGAACTTTCTTGGATTAACTAGTGCATAATGAGTATTAAACTCCACTGTCATGCTTGACAGGGAAAACATACTTGCTCTGAAAAGGACATTTGGAAAAGGTCAATCAAAAAAAACAGGCCAAAGGTTGTAAATAAGAATCAATACCAATTCACAAGACAAAAGTAAAAATCAAAATAACACAAGAGATTAAAAGAATTAAAAAGAAAAAAAAAACAAAAAAGCTTAGGTTGGTTTATAAATCCAAAAAATTGAACACTGAAGTCTGGAGCTGCCATCTTTTAAAGGTAAAAAGGAAATAATGTCATGATAATGCATTGTCACTGTACTGTGTCACATAACTGGAAATGGCTTCAGTAATCGTAAACAAGACGTGTGATATTCATGCTGACAAGTCACAAAATGGCAGAGCTGAAATATTAATACATATTAATCCAAAGAACAGAATGTTATAGGTAAAACATAGAAAGAACATTTAAAATCAGAGGAGAGTGAAAAAGATCAGTATCTCCAGAAGACACCTCATTTAATTTTTATTTAAATCAAAAAAAGATAGTTAGACGTAAGATCTTACAGTGGGTGCAAAGAGATGCAGCTTCTCAGGCTGTAAAGGAGTTTCAGATAAGAGTTGAGCTCTGTCTTCTTCAGAAGCTGGCTCTGGAACAAAGTGGGACTTGTGGTGAGACTATTGGTGATATAAAGCAGGAAATAAAAGTGGCGGGATGAGTTAAGTCAGGACCGGAAGGGATGTAACACATCTTTAAGTCATTCTCCACACTAAAGAGAATGGAAACTGGGCTAGCTATTGTGTCACATTCAATATCTTCTCCCTATGTTTCCTCATACCTCATACCCGAGAGATACTCCTAAAGCCTGGATGCGTGACAGGGTAACACAATGAATGTGTTTTGTGATATGCAGTTTCATTCAGGCTGACAATTTAGTGTATTGTGTGTTTTTTTTACCATTTCAACTTTATTTGCTTGTTTCATTGTAACATTGCTCCTGCGATGCCCATAAAAATGTTGGGGATGTACATATTGTATATGACGTGTGTTTGTAACAAGAAAGAGATTGCAGCTACAATTTTCGACTAGCACTATGCAAAACAAGAATAATCATCATAACCAATAAGCAAATTGATTTCAAAATATGAATTTTAGTAAACATTAAACTATTCATGTGATCAAGGCAGTAACCCTCATTTACATGCTGCCCCCCACCCCCGGCTATAGCAGTTTTCTGTGGGTAATCCAGCCATGTTTTATACTACTGTTGTGATATCAGACACCCTAACTAACACTGGAACAGGTGGTGCAAATGGAAAGACATCATAAACTAGCTGTCCCTGTGCCATTTTCAAAATGTTAACCAAATAATAATATTATGCAAAATAACATAGAATAAAAAGTAAAAAAAAAAAAAGTCCAAATTAGCATAAGCTGCCCTAAGTCAGGGTGTTCATAAGAAATGTATTGATTTACTTCATGAATTAGAAGTACAAAATAAAAAGAATAGTTGCAGAATATACAATATTAGAAATATTAAAATGTGTGTTTCAATTTAAATGTGTAATGTCTAAATATTCTCAATTGTATTAGAAATGTTTCATATTCAACCCTCTGATAGAGGTCCATAGAGGGCTTGCTCCCTAGTAAAAGCTCAGAAGTCAAAAATAATATCATATTTGTAATCATTGACCTTATAATAGTTTAAAATGATACCCTATATGATTCTGTTTATAATTTATCTTTTTATACCTATCTGGGAGTGGGAGTTAGAGGGCTAGGACCACTGGTAGAGAATCAAACATCAACATTTTTATCTGATTTTATTTATTTATGGTCAGCAAATTTCAAATAGCATAAAACGAAACTTCACATGCCTATATGACTGAGCCCCATTTTATAATAATTTTGACCCTTCTTATCCCATTAGGGAGTGAACCCCTGGGGTGGGTTGATGTGGCATGCACAATTTTAAGTCCTTCTGATCATTGTTGATGCAGACATCTATTAGTTTACTATTTATGATAAGGGTGTAACTTCTTGCATAAAATATGATCCAAAAATGTCCTTAAAGGGGGTTTTCAGGTTCAGTGGGGTAAAAACCCCTAAAAGCTCAGTGTCTTAATTAACTAGACTTAAAGACAAGTTGAACTGTATGTCATATGTAGGTTTTTATTATATTGGTGAGTAAGGAACTGCTGGACAAAAAAAAACTGAAGTGGTTTCGTTATTATGAACACAATAAATTACAAAAATCCTGTTAATCACAAGAATGAGCACCTAGGCTCCTGATGCCATTAATTAAACATGTGTTTGTAAAGAATTAATTGGTTTTTACAATCTGCAACAAAAAGTTAGGAATTGTTTCCTTATTATTCTCTTCACTGTCAGCACACATTTATTTTTAGAACTTTGGATGAAGTGTTACATATTCTACATTGTTTTCACTTATGCCAATATTGTGGGCAAATATTTGGCATGGAAAGTTAGTAGTAAATAGAATTGCTTAAAATGAGTTCAGAAATGGAAGAATGGGTGGATACATTTATTTCTTCACTTTGCTTTTCTTAGATTAAGTTTAGGAAATAACTTGCAGGAAACTCAAATCAAGCCGTGAAGTCGATGAGTAGAATATTCTCAATGTTATGTTTTTACACACAGCATGCAGCTAACAGTCCTGTGAAGTGAGTCATTAGCATCCTGTCTTGACGGCTGAACATTTTAATTCAAGTGCTGTTTTAATGGGCTGTCTTACTGTTAGCCCTCTTGCCATCTCATCAGCCCTTGTCTGATTGGGCCAACCTTGTTGGATGGCTCTTGTTTTAGAAAAAGTAAAAGACAAGGAGCTATTGACCTTGACAGGAAAGTTGTGCTGGCTTTGTTTGACCTCAGTGTAGTGCCAAAATTAGCACTTGTGTGGGGAACAAGCTGAAGGCACACAATGAAATCATATAATCACATTTTTCCTATATTTTTTCACCTCCATTATTTTAATAGTAGATGCAATGGGAGCTGTAATCTACTCTAGACAGGGCACTGTCCTGCCCACAGGGCCATCTTAGAGATATCAGTCAGTCTAACAGTCACACTTTCACGTGCCTCTTGATAATGGTTGATGTTGGTGTAACTTGGTTATATTTTGAAAGGATTTTTTTTTCTTTTAAACTTCTAGACCCAATAGAAATGATGTTAATTCTTCATTTTAGCCTTCTATGTTTCTAGTTGTTCCCCATCCTTGACTAGTTAAGGACTCTATGCTACCTCCTAGGAGAATGGAAGAGTTTTGGCCAGTCCTCCATAATCCCACTGCCTTTGTGGTTGGTGTTGTCCTTGTGAATCATTCATGCTTCCTTCCAAGGTGCTCACTTGAGAGTGTCTCTAGAGGATCTGCTTCAGGGGCATACTCTACAGTTAGAGTCTAATGGTTGTCTTTTACCTTTTAGAATGATGCTGCTTTAGGCTTTTTGACCAATTGTTATTTTTTCTATCTTATTATAGAGAGGAAGGCCAACAGCTGGAGAAAAAAATCTGAGAGCAGTAAAGAGGTAAATAAGTCCTTCTCCCCAATATAAACACTTTTTCTAAAATGTTATTGATTAGACCCAGCCAGGTTTTAAAAAAGTTTTGAACAAATCCTCTAATTAAGAATTAGATTTTTTCCAATTTCAAATAGTACATAACATCAGTTACCCACTGACTTAAGAGAGGTGGGCTAGGATTCTTCCATTTGAGCAAGATAAGTCTGTGTGCTAATAGTGAAGTGTAGGCAGTAACAGTTTGTTTGTCCTTCACCACTATAAGCCCATCTGGGAGTGCAGCAAACACAGACCTTAACACTAGAATCTCTGAAGCCTACAAAAAAACTCATAATTCCGGCCCACCTTAAATTCCTTTGCACTTCTCCATCAGTGTCTTTTGCTTTGTAAATGTGCCGATCAACACAAACAGCAAGCAGCCTGCTATCCTATCCCCACTACCGATGGAACTCAACTCAGGCAAAAAGCTCTCTCAGCTCAAGTCTGTTTATCTGGGTGTGAGGTGCCTGGACTTGTATAGGGTAAATAATATACCATATATACTCGTGTTTAAGTTCTCCTGCGGATAAATCGGGGCTGGATTTTACCGTATAATTTCCAGGATTTTATAATGTCGGTCGTATAAGTTGAATGTGGAAAACTCATGCTATTGGTCCAACAAATTATAATATGCTAACGCTAACCTGATAGAGTAACCATGGAGCACACTGTCTATTTTTTATGTATTGTGCCTACGTGACCACACGGTAATTCCTGTTCTATTGTGAAGCGACATTTGCATTGTTTTGAGTTTTTTGTTTCTCACACCCTCATACACTTTTATCATTAGAGCATTCCTTATCTGTGATGGAGTGTTCAAAGAAAAGAAACTGGTTTTAAATTAAAAGTCATTGAAATGGCAAAAGAAATTGGTAACTGCGCTGCTGCAAAAAAATTCGATGTGCCCGAGAAACTGGTGTGAGACTGGAGGAAGCAAGAAGATGTAAAAAAAAATCATTTAAATGTCGTATTTTTTAAATGGTTTCAGGACCCGACTTATATGCGAATATATATGGTATCTTTGCTTGGAACACATGCATTTCATGTTTATTTGATATTTGGACTTCCGTCTTCACAAATTATTCACTTCATGTCAAAATTTTTTTGTTTGTACTAAAACATGAAAAAAGTTTGTGTTTTAGTATGTGTTCAACATTTCTTGCATTTCTCGCATTTCCTGTCATCCTATACTCACATAGATCGTTGTAGACACGGAACACACATGAAATGCATGTGTTCCAAATAAAGATATATTATTTACCCAATACAACTCCAGGCACCTTACACCGAGATAAACAACACTTGAGCTGGGAGAATATTTTGCCCGAGTTGAGCTCCTTTGGTCGGGGGGATGGGACAGCAGTCTGCTTGCTGCTTATGCAGATTGGCACATTTACAAAAAAGTCGCTGATAGAGAAGTGCAAAGAAATTTAAGGTGGGCCGGGATTACGAGTTTTTTTGTAGACTTCAGAAATTCTAGAGTTAATGGATTAGGAGTGATTGTGACACCAAGGAGGTCCGATAGACATTTAAAATTTTTTATCCAGAATGATGTTAATTCAGTACATGCTCAAAACATGTGACCTAGTGAGGCTGGAGCTTGATTGCAACATTCAACGGTTAGATCTTGGCCTGGAAACATTTTAGACAATTTTAAACAAATAGATGTGCTTGACAAAAGATGTTAAGTTGAATAATTGTATGCTTTCCGCATATGGAGCTAGCATGAATTCTGTGCATGGATGCCTTCCAGTCTTTCTCTGAAATGTTGTGCAAGAGATCGTTTTCCCACTGTACTCTGGGATCTTTAAAAGGAAGGGACTTTACAATTTTTTTTATATTATAAAATTGTCATTTTTGACTTCCCAATCCCCAACCAGCCTGGAAGAATGACCACTATCTTATAAAGACTAAAAGCCTATTATAATGAAATTTAATTTAATTGGGCCTATATGCCTGGAATAGTTTGCTGGGAGGCTGGAAGGGCAAACATCCCCAAGAGAGTGCAAATGAGTGTGAAAGAAACAGAAGATGATGATAGCATCTAAATTGCTAGGAAGCCTCCTTTACAAAGACCTCAATACACTGACAGAGTACCTTCTGTTTTTCTGTGGTCCTTGAGGTGTCCTTTGCCAGTCTATCTGTTACATTAAACTTGAGACAACTAGCATTCTTTGAAGATTGACCTTTATCTCTTCAGAATTGCTGCTTTAATGTCAGTAAACCCGCTTGGAGTTTTTTAACTTGTACTCTCCTGAATTTTCCATCTGTGGTTTTCTAAAAAGCTAATTTATATTGAATATTAAGATAGAAAATTAGGAGCTGGCAGGATTACTAACATTTCCTCATTAAGCAATTACTAGTAAGATGCTACTGAAATAAATAATGATAGGATAATATTAATCCATCCATCCATTACCCAACCTGCTATGTCCTAACTACAGGGTCACGGGGGTCTGCTGGAGCCAATCCCAGCCAACACAGGGAGCAAAGCAGGAAACAAACCATGGGCAGGGCACACACACAACAATTTAGAATCACCGATGCACCTAACCCACATGTTGTTGGACTGTGGGAGGAAACTCATGCAGACATGAGGAGAACATGCAAACTCCACGCAGGGAGGACCCGGGAAGCGAACCCGGGTCTCCAAACTGTGAGGTGGTAGCGCTACCCACTGCGCCACCGGATAATATTAATGATAAAAAGAAATGAATTAAAAAATAAAGTGTACTTAACAATTAAAAGTTTCTAAAAAACATTACTGTTTTTTTCTACAAGTTATGATGGTATAGCATGTTTATTTAACAACAGTTATTGCTATAGTAAAATGGCAATGCAAGAAAGGAAAACAAAAACCCCAGGAAGGCAATACCTGAAAAAAATAAACCTCTGTGTTCTGGGTTGACCATGGCTCGTTTCCTCGCTTTAGATTCCTTTTGTGTTTGTTTGTATTGTTGTTTTTATTTATAAATTCTTTTATGTTTTAGGTTATTGAATATGTTTCAGTTTTGTCTTTTCTTTTGTGTGACAATTTTTCTTTGTCTTCTTATATTTTGTCAAGTATTCTATTTGTCTTTTAAATACTAAGCCAAAGGGTCTTGGACCCACGACACTCCTATAAAGACTTACCCTCACTTCCAGTCTGAGTCTGTGCAAAAATAAGCAGGCACTGAAAAGGAGGAAGAGTAAAAGAATTCTAATAACGATGATCTGAGTGGTCAGCTTTAAGCCCCTTTTTGCTCCCTTACCTGTCACAAAAACTTTTGACCTATTTTAACGGAAGGTGTAAAGTAAAATGAAATGAATAGTTTTGTGGGCGTTCCGCACAATCAGAGATTGTATCAGACCAGGCTTTTAACACACTATGACTGAAATCCTCTCTGTCGGTTGGTAACAAACAAATATAACACTATACAGTATATTTTGAATAATCCCAGACTAGAATCCTGGGGCCTCATCCATAATGCCGTGCGTAGAATTCGCACTATAACATGGTGTAAGCACAAAAGCCGAAATGTGCTTAAGCACAGAAAAATCCAGATGTAGGAATCTGTGCGTATTCCAACTTCTGCTCCATAAATCCCGGTCAGCGTAAAAAGTAACGCATGTGCACGTGCGTGCTGTCCTCCCAGAATTACACCTCTATGAATATGCAAATCAATATAAATAGCCCTTAAGCTCAGCGTACTGTGAAAAGACAAAGGGAAAAGCACGGGAGAAAATATAAGAATTTCAGCTAATACCAAGTGGAAGGAAAAACATACTATTTATTGATTTAAACAGTGGTATAATCAACAAAAGGAAGCTGATCGAGTGACATAGAGTGTCGGAGAATCTCGAAAGCTCACGTTCACAAAGTCACACAGTGCCAAAATAAAACAGAAGTCTCATATCAAAGTCGTCAAAGGCGAGTTGTAGCCCACCGTCTGAGCTTATTAGGGTACAGACAAAAAAAAAAGCACGAAATGTCTACTTTAATCTTGAAATTTCCACTTTAATCACGTAGTTTATTTTGTCATTAAAGTAGAACATCATAAACTTCATCTTAAAATCATTTAATTTACTAGTTTCTCAAATCCCATCGTAACTAAAGTAGCACATTAAATGCTTTGTTTTGTATTTCATCTTCAATGTGCTCTATGTGTGTGAATCACTACATGCTTCCAGGCTTGCTCTTCCTCCGACAGGACACAGAATCAATTACATTTGTGAGATTACAGCTCTCTAAATAATTAAAATACTGAGATGTATACGTGATATCATTTTCATGATGATTGGAATGAAAGCATGTTATTAAATATGAGAACACAATGGCGCAGTGATTGTTCATGTCTCACACTGGATGCTGTTGTGCCATGCGCGACCTTCGATGAAATAATTTATTGTAGCAGTACTGTCTCTTTCAAACATACTAACCTTCAATTCCTGTCCTTACTTTTCTTTCCCCAAATACACAATCGCCACACAATCAGCTCTATAATAGACGTTAAGCCATCTGTAAGCTTCCAGCGACGATTCTTCAAACTTTTAAGGAACATTGAAATATCTTCATAGTATGTGTTTAATTATTCTATCCGTCTATCCTTCCAGTGTCGCGCCAGCCTCAGTAAATATACAGCGTGCAAGGCAGGAACAATACGTGAACTTGCTAGCGCTGCGGATTATTTAAATTAATTTTTTATCTGTATAATATAATCAACATATTTTGCTGCATTTCATCTTAAAAATGATATTGTCATCATATGTAAATACACACTGTATAAAGTGGCGCAGGTTGTGCAATATTATAACTCTAGTGCAAGTTTACAGTGAGGTGATTGTACTTATAAGTATAAACAGTTCTTCAAGGAGCAATTGATTGAGTGCGTTTATAGTTCTTGGGATGAAACTGTTTCTGAATCGCGAGGTTCGTACAGGAAAGGCTTTGAAACGTTTTGCCGTGGCTGAGGCAGTGTGTGCTTGATGCTGTATATCGATAATTCTCTTTCCGATCAGCTGCTGCTGTGATTCCTCACTCAGATACAGTGATATAAATACTCCGAGTGGTGCAGTGAGAGTACTATGGAAAAAGATGATCCGCTGTGGCAACCCTTAAAGGGAGCAGCTGAAAGAAGAAAAAGAAAAAGAAGAATGTGGTGCAGTGAGAGTAACAACGCTAAAGCAGTTATGGTATTTGGAATACTATGGCTATTCCCTGAACCATTATATTGTTACAGGTAATCTACAATCAGATGCATTACACTAATAAACAATATGCGGTTTGATTCAGTGTATTTATAAAGCCGCGTCAGAAATGTGGTTCTAAGAAATAAAGGGTAACCACACAGGAACAGTGGCACTGCTTTGACGCTGGGTGCCGCCAGTCTGCAAAACTGAGCGGAGAACTCGCGTATAACAGGGTATGAGGTACCGTGGAAAAGTGTGTTGCTTTACACCAAATGTAGGTTTTATACATCGCGATTTGAACAAGGAAATGTTCTTATGCAACATTTCTGTGCGTATGCACCATTTCTACATGAGGCCCTTGGAATCTAACAAACCGTTCCATGACCTTCCCTTCAATCAAATAATAGACTCTTTTTATTTTTCCTTCTTTCCTTTATTCTCTTCCATGATGGTCCCTTTTCTGTTTTTAACACGGCTGCTAAAAACACATCTCTGGTTAAACCAGACATAAGACATAGGGTGGAATTTACACTTTAACATCTTTTAAACATTGGAGGGAGAAAAACAATAACCTTTTTGTGTAGTCTACTGCTGCAACACAGCTGTAGGACCACCCTCCGCCTGTTCAAGGCCTGGAATGCCTCAGCATTATTGCTGTGGCAGTAACTCTTACTCTTCTTGTTTGGTTCTCTTTCTTGGATTCTTTGAGCAACAATTTTGTCTTTTGATTCTCTTAAAGTCAATAATTGATAAGCTTATTGACCATTTTATTCCTTGCTATATTTTTGGATATCCTTTTTGCTCAAAATTTTATCATTATAAAAAACATTTTTTTTGCTTTCTTAGGCCAGGGTTTTTATGACTCCACTCTCCCTTTAATAGTTTATAAGCTTTTCATTTTCTCCTGTGTACAGACTGCAAGGCTGCCCAAAAATTCATGCTCAGGCTTACTTTATGTTGTTAGGGTGTATTGCTATATTTGATTGCTTAGTTTTTAAACTTTTTTTGAGTGTGTATGGTCTGATTTCATTATATTCTGGGGTTGCATTGTGATACGTAGTCCAATAACACATTGTTCACTCGGGTCAAACGGCCAACTGGCCCTTACTGAGCTGCTCAAAAAATAAAAGGAACACTTTGAAAACACATCAGATCTCAATGGGGAAAAAAATCCTGCTGGATATCCTTACTGATACGGATTGGGTAATGTGTTAAGATTAAAAGGATGCCACATCATTTGATGGAAATGAAAATTATTACCTACAGAGGGCTGAATTCAAAGACACTCTGAAAATCAAAGTGAAAAAATGATGCGACATGCCAGTCCATTTTGCTGACATTTCATTGCAGCAACACAGAATAATACTCAGTAGTTTGTATGGCCTCCATGTGCTTGTATGCATGCATGACAATGTCGGTGCATGATCCTAATGAGACGAGGGTGGTGTCCTGGGGGATCTTCTCCCAGATCTGGACCAGGGCATCACTGAGCTCCTCGACAGTCTGAGGTGCAACCTGGTGGTGTTGAATGGACCTAAACATAATGTCCCAAAGGTTTTATATTGGATTTAAATTAGGCGGTCATGGGGGCCAGTCAATGGCATCATTCCTTCAACTTCCAGGAACTGCCTGCATACTCTTACCACATGAGGCTGGGCATTGTCTTGAACCAGGAGAAACCCAGGATTCACTGCACCAGTATAAGTTCTGACAATGGGTCCAAGGATTTCATCCCGATACCTAATGGCAATCAAGGTGCAGTTGTCTAGCCTGTAGAGGTCTGTGTGTCCCTCCACGGATATGCCTCCCCAGACCATCACTGAAACCACCACCAAATCGGTCATGCTGAACGACGTTACAGGCAGCATAACGTTCTCCAAAGCTTCTCTAGACCATTTCACATCCGTCACATGTGCTTAGGATGAACCTGTGAAAAGCACAGGGCACCAGTGGTTGACCTGCCAATTCTGGTATTCTATGGCAAATGCCAGTCGAGCTCCATAGTGCCGGGCAGTGAGCACAAGGCCCACTAGAGGATGTCGGGCCCTCAGGCCACCCTCATGAAGTCTGTTTCTGATTGTTTGGTCAGAAACATTTACACCAATGGCCTGCTGGAGGTCATTTTTTAGGGCTCTGGCAGCGATCATCCTGTTCCTCCTTGCCCAAAGGAGCAGATACTGGTCCTGTTGATGGGTTAAGGCCCTTCTACGGCCCTGTCCAGCTCTCCTAGAGTAACTGTCTGTGTCCTGGAATCTCCTCCATGCCCTTGAGACTGTTCTGGGAGACACAGCAAACCTTCTGGCAAAGGTACATATTGATGTGCCATCCTGGAAAAGTTGGACTACCTATGCAGCCTCTGTAAGGTCCATGCTACCAGTAGTTACACTGACCATAGCCAAATGCAAAACTAGTGAAAAAACAGTCCAAAAAGATGAGGAGAGAAAATGTCAGTCGCCTCCACCTGTTAAACCATTCCTGTTTTAGGTGTCGTCTCATTGTTGCCCCTGTTGCTAATTTCATTAACACCAAAACAGCTAACTGATTAACAACCCCCTCTGCTACTTAACAGATCAGATCAATATCTCAGAAGTTTTACTGACTTAATGCTATACTCTGATTAAAAAGTGTTCAATTCATTTTTTCTTTTAAATACGGGTGTTATATGTTCAGATTTTTGGTTAGAACTGGTGGTGGACTTCTGATGTACGAAGCAACAACAGCGATCAGTCAATAATAGATGAAGAAGATGAGGTTGCATAGTCTAATAAATTCCTGGGAGTCCATCTGGATAGTAGACTAGACTGTGTGGTAAAATAAAACTGCTCTTCAAAAATAAAAAGGCACATGATTTGATTCTATGGTGCTTATTTGCAGTGTTCTTGTTTTGTTTTGCAACATCTTGTATTCCATTTTGGATCTTTAAATGGCACCATTTTGATTCCCATTGTTAGGTCAACTTCTCACGTTTCTAGGAGCATGGCCTCTGAGGTTGTGACCTGGGATTATTAATGATATAAAAGGACAACTTTAAGCTCATTTCCTTATCTGATCTGCTGATAGCAAAGGCCTTTAGGAAAAAAAAATCAACCTTGTTATCTCAAATCTCGCTTGTCACTTTCGATTTTGAGCCTTTTTGTTCTTTCGACTTTGATTCCTGGTTCTCTTTTTTGGCCTCAGTTTAATTGTGTTATCAACTTTTTATATATGTTGTTTTGTTTTCTTACTTGAATCTTCTGGTTGGGCTCTAAAGCTTACATGTCAGTGTTTGGACAGAACAATGCTCATGTCACTTAATATGTGCAAGAAGTTGCTCCTTGGAATTGCAATTGTGCATTAGGGATAATGTGTGTATAGTGCAATCTAGCCATTGGTTATATAGTGCCTTTTCTGTCTAACTGTCTATATATTTTATAGTATGTTTTCTATCTACAGTATCTATTATATGGTATCTTCCCCTTTATCTGATGCATACTCAAAAGTGTAATTTTGGAAGATATTTTGCTTTTTGTCTAATCCTCCAGTCACCTCTTTGAAAACATCTACCATGTTTGTTTGATAGGGTCCTCTGTTTCTAAACCTATGTTGGCTGTCATTTAGAGCACTAAAGCTCATGCTAACATGTTATCATATCTGGCACTTTACTGTCTTCATGAGTAGAATATTTTCCAGCTGGAAACATTGCCACACTTGTCTCATATTGAATATTTCAATGAGTAATTCACAATAGCAATCATAAACTTAGGTCTTACTGAACAATTCGGCTTGAGAAATGTTAATAGTAACTAACCCATAATATTTTGTCTCTCTCTTCAGTCACAAATAGCTTAATGCGCAGGAGTAAAACACATTCTTTCGCAGTGAATATTGTTTACAGCTAATACATTAAAAATTTTCCAATTTTGAGTTGCCTCCTGGAAACCAGCAATAGTGATAACAATTCAGAATTTTTCTGCACTCCTTATTATTCTATCCTTCTTTTGGATCTACAAAATCATTCACAGTGCAACAAGGAGATAGACACTATCCTGGCACCATATAGGGCACATTGTTAATCCGCCTTACGTGACATACCAGAGCACATACCCACACTCTGTTACAAATGACAACTGATCAAGTAGCCATATTTTGGGATGTGGGAAGAAAGAGGTGAACCCAGAGAAAACAAATGAAGAAGCAGGGAGAAGGTGTGAACTTACCGATTACCATTATGCTTACCCTTTCCTTTCATAATTTTATAAATACAGACTTTTGCTATCACAGAGTAGCCTCAGAGGTGTTTTTGCTGTTGAACTAACATACCAAATATCAGAAAATAGTCAGACTGTTGATATTTTGGGACAAAATGGTGTACTATTTTCAAGACTGAGCTTATCTACTGAAGAAACAATTGTGCACATCAATGGCTTACCATGTTAATCCTGATAAAGAAAAATGAAATTCACTATTTTTACCTTATAATATAAAATGCTTTACAACTTTTAGTATTTTAATATAGGATTTTTTTATTGTGTATGTAGTTAAATATATATATATATATATATATATATATATATATATATACTGTATATTGTGGAATGGGACCCGGACACAGACGGACATCGTTTGTTCACCCAGCACACTTTTATTTTGACCACATCTATTTACACTATTTACAGTTTTAGTGCACATCCCAGTGCCTTCAGCACCGATCCCCCAAAAGTCCGGGCCTTTCACATTCTTTTGTGCCTTCCTTTTTGGGCCGCCTCCAGTCCTCTTTCCAGCTCCGTCCTTCTTCCACCCGACTTCCACCTTCGACTGTTGGGAGGCGGCCCATTTAATCACACCCCGGATGGGCTCCAGCAGCTTCCTGGCATTCCTCCGTGGACACGCCCCAGTGTGGCGGAAGTGCCGGCTGCGCACCTGGAAGCCCTCTGGGTGTCCCCTGTCTTCTTCCCCCCAGCACTTCCTGGTGTGGCGGAAGTGCTGGGCTCCAGGGTTCTTCAGGCACCAGGGCGCCGCCTGGCAGTGGCCACGGGCCCCTACAGGGTTGGGCTTCCAAGCCCCCTACCCGAGGCCACCAACAAAACCAGGGCAGTCGCCCCCTCGTGGTCGGGAGGAGGCACCAGCCCTCCTCTGGTCCCTCGGCGTCCCGCTGGGCTCCACCCACAGCCGCCGTGACAATATATATATATATATATATATATATATATATATATATATATATATCTATACTAATAAAAGGCAAAGCCCTCACTCACTCACTGACTCATCACTAATTCTCCAACTTCCCGTGTGGGTGGAAGGCTGAAATTTGGCAGGTTCATTCCTTACAGCTTCCTTACAAAAGTTGGGCAGGTTTTATATCGAAATTCTACGCGTAATGGTCATAACTGGAAGCAGTTTTCTCCATTTACTGTAATGGAGATGAGCTTCAACGCCGTGGGGCGGAGTTTCGTGTGACATCATCACGCCTCCCACGTAATCACGCAGTACATAGAAAACCAGGAAGACCTAAAAAGCGCTGAAGAAAACATGCATTATATAATTGAGAAGGCAGCGAAACAATAAGAAGCGGCGAGTGACATATACAACCATATTCATGACTTCTGCTACTTCGGAAACAAAGCACGATGTAAACCTACACTTTAAATTAAGTTCATAGACAGGCTGCCGCTGGCGTTTGTAATTTAGTGCCTGCCCATATAAGGCCGTCCGTCAGCGGCAATCCAATAGCAAACTCCCACTAAATATTCACGGGTTAAGGACTGTGCTTATGCAGAGGAAGATGAGATGGTCAGGGTGGTGTTTGGTACAAACTCAGCGAAACTGCGAGAGAAAGTTTTAAGTGCCAGGACTAAGGTAACATTAAATACAGCCATGGACATAGCACGAGATGGCACCAGCACAGCTGGGAAACTTCGATGCATGTACACCGAATGGCTCACGTGAACTGACGCAGTGCACAGATAAAAGCAACAGTTCCAAAGAGCTGAACAAAACCAATTACACAATTGAAAAGGCAGCAAAAATATGAAGCGTCTGATAAGCATATTCATAAATCCAGCTACTGCGGAAACAAAGCACACGGTGGAAAAAGTCAATGTCCCGCTAAAGGAAGACAGTGTAAAAACCCGTGCATGCAGTGTGTCAGGTCTCAGATAAAGAAGAAGACGAGCTGTTTATTGATGCAGTAAGAAACGAATCGATGAATGAAACCTGTCATCTTTACAACGATTGACAAACACGGAATGTAACTTGAACACAACACATCCTACAAATACGAACCTGATTGAAAGAAATAATGATAATCAAATCCTTGATGACAGCAACACTCAGTAACACTCACAAAACAAATACTGTATATTGACAGTCATGTTACGTTATTTTTAAAATGTTCCCTTTTCTTTTCTAGCTTTTTAACACACTACTTCTCGCTGATACGCGGGTATATATATATATATATATGTATATATATATAACCCGATCTACATACTCAAATAATGGATACTTTATTCGCCATCAATGATTGTTTTGGTAAAGCCATACTCAGTGTATTCATTAGATGAACGGTAAAAAAGTAAGAGCGAGGAAGGATGACTTATTGAGGCATGCAGACTGTAGTGCGCGTCAACTCTATCTGAATTGCGCGATCACATTTGAAAAAATATATCTTTTCAAGTTCTATTTAGTCCATATGTGTCAAACTCAAGGGCCGGGCCACATCCGCCCGGCGTGTAATTATATCCGCCCGAGATCATTTTATATACTGTATTATTGTTATTAAAGCCCGGGTATATGAAGCGCTGGTAACACAATAAACTACAGATCCCATAATGCAGCGCTTCAGCTGCCTTGCCGAACACTTACCGAGTTAATCAAGTTATTGCGAAGCTAGCTCACACGATGCTGAAGAGAAAAGTTGATTCTGAAAATAGAGCCTTTAAAAACCGATGGGAGGCTGAGTATATGTTTACTAAACCCGTGTGTCTCATTTGTGGAGCTAATGTGGCTGTAATTACAGAATTTAATCTAAGATGGCACTATGAGACAAAACATCAGGTTAACCTGAATGCAATGCAGAAGATACAGAAAGCAGCATAATTAAATAAGAATCTGACACTTCAGCGGACGTTTTAACCCGTGCACAATCACAAAGTGATTTCAAGTGAAGCTGCTTTTATGGGAGACACAAATGCACCAGTGCACCTTGCCTCACTTTCCCTGTTGCCAAGTAATGTTAAACCAAGTCGTCACTACGGTGTTCCCAACACGCACTTTGCTGATAAACTGAGCGCACTGAGTTTGCACGGCGCTTTGGTGACTTGAAGAACAAAAAAAGTCCGTCTACATGCGGCTCGAACCTTGTGCATGTTTGGTAGCACATATCTGTGTGAGAAGCTCTTCTCAGTGATAAAGACTAACAAAACAGCACACAGGAGTCGCCTCACTGATGAGCACCTGCAATCCATCCTGAGAATCTCCACAACACAGAACCTCACACCAAACATAAACGAACCTGTTGCCAAAAAAAGATGCCAGGCGTCCAGCTCTAAAATGACATATGAGCAAAGAAAACTGAATGATTTGATTTGTTATTGCTGAAAAGAACACATTTCATTTATATTTCTAGGTTTTGTTATGCAGCATGTTCATATTTGAATTTGTATCATTTTGACAGGATATATTTTTATGGAGAGCAAAATCTTTTGGGATATTTAAAATCTAAGTTTATTTTTATATAAAATTACATAAGAGTAAAGAAATGTGAATGTTTGTTCTTTTAACGTTTACTTTATTTCTAACTTGTATAATTTAGACAGGATAAATTTTTATGGAGAGCAAAATATTATAAGTTGTTTAAGGTTTGAGTTGATTTATTCACAAATAATATTCCTGTCTGTTTTTACCATTCCTACCAAAGATATTTCTGTCGACTAAATAAAAATTCCTTCTATTTAAAATTTAAATAGAACTTGAACAAATACGATAGTTCATAATATCCACGCAGACTTGCACGTAAGAGCGGGAGTTATCCGTTTTAACAAGCAGCGTATTGCACTGATACGAAATAGCTGTGTGTGTATATATGTAGATATGTATGTATATGTATATATATGTTTATATATGTGTGTGTGTATAGATATGTATATATATATATATATGTTTATGTGTGTGTGTAAATATATATATATATATATATATATATATGACAACAACACTCATCACTGACAACAGTGACAAAACAATTACATTGACAATCATGTTACGTTATTTTCAAAATGTTTCCTTTTCTTTTCATTGCTTCTTTAACACACTACTTCTCGCTGGCTGGTATTTTGCTAGTGTATATATATATATATATATATAATATATAATGTGCAATGATTTTATGTCACGTTTTTTGTCATGCTTTAAATCGGGCTTATTTTAAAACCTACAGATACAGGTTTGGTACCATTCTTTTTAGGGTTTATCAAACTTTAATGTGACACTGTTAGATGTTAAGATTCTTATTCTGTTTTTAAATTATAAATTAAAATATCAAGAACTCATATCCCGTGTTGTTATGCGAGACGAGATTTTGTGCCAACAGATTTAACCACGCCTGGGGCTGGAAATAAAAGACAAAGAGTAGATGACAAAGACAGCTGCTGTACAGGCTTTTAAATGTTTGAAGCGCTATGTGAGATGTGCAGCAGTATTGGCGATGGCAATCCAGCAGCTGATCAAGCAAAGAGGAGGTAAAAAAAAAATTGTATTTGTTTCCCATTGTATCAATGTTTAAGAGGGGGTTTCGGAGGAGCGTCCGAATCTCCTTGGGGTGCGTTCAGCTCCCCTCTTCACAACATGAGCAGCAGAGACACAAAGTGGCTGGCACATAGTGCGGTCCATTTGGGGGGTTATAGGATGTTGGCGAGCGAAGTGAGCAGGGTGTAAGCCCCATAGTATATATATTTATATATACACAGTATTTATACCCCTTTTAAGACTTTATTGGAACACAGCCATGGTTTTCAAGTTTAGTACTGGGGGAAACACATGGCTACAAGTTTGCTGCAAGTTTTTATTCAGCTTCACCATCAGTGCATCATTTGTATTTTTAACTGATCTCATTTTTTAGTGATCTGTCCTACATATACAGTATATGGCCAGAAGTATGTGGGCATCCCTCCAAATTGTTGAGGTTAGGTGTGTTAACCACACTCATTGTTAATAGGTGCATAAAATCAAGCACATTGCATGGCTGTCTCCATTGACAAACATTGGCAATAGAATGATTTGGACTCAAGAGCACAGTGACTATAAAGGTGGCCCTGTTATAAGGTGCTACGATCGCCACAAGTCAGTACATGAAATTCTGCTCTTCTAGATCTGTAACTGCTCAACTGTAAGTGCTATTATTGCGAAGTGGGAATGTTTAGGAGGAACAACAGCTTAGCCCTAAATTGGTAGGCTTATAAATTCACAGTGTGGGACTGGCGAATTCTAAAGCGCAAAGCACATAAAAATCACCTGTCTTCTGTTACATCACTCCCAATAAAATTCCAAACTGCTTCCAGAAGCAATTTCAGCACAACAACTGTGCATAAGGAGCTTTATGAAATGGGTTTCCATAGACAAGCAGCTGCACTCAAGCCTAAGATCACTATGGACAATGCCAAACGTTGGCTATAGTGATGTAAAGCATGCCACCATTGAACTCTGGAGCATTGGAAATGTGTTCTCTGAAGTGATGAATCACAACTTCACTATCTGGCAGTCTGATGGGCGAATCTGAGTTTGGCAGATACCAGGAGAACCTTCCAGACTGCATAGTATCTACTGTAAAATTTGATGGAAGAGGAACAATTGTCTGGGGCTGTTTTTCAGGGTTTAGGCTAGGCCCCTTGGTTCCAGTGAAGGGTACCTTTAATGTTACAGCATATAAAGACATTTTAGACAAATGTGCACTTTCAACTTTGAGGAAACAGTTTTTAGAAGACACTTTTCTATTGCAGGTTGACTGTGCCCTTGTGAACAACGCCAGGTCCATAAAGATATGATTCAGTTCAATGCAATTCTTTATTGTCATGTGTACCATGTACAATGAAACGCTTGCTTGCATGTGCCCCTGCAGACAGTGAACAAAGATAAAACAAAAAAACACACAATAAATAAATGAATATAAATAAGTAAATAACTAAAACCAGAATCCTAGATATAAATAGAGACAGTGGCAAAAGTATATGTGCAGGTAGCAGTGGAGGTGACACAAGGTTACTGATTGCTCATGTGTCTGATTACAGTTGGGCAGAAACTGTTCCTGAACCTGGAGGTGTGCCATCCAAATGGACTGTAGTCGCTTCCCAGATGGGAGGAGGATGAAAAGTGACAGTGCAGAGTGGCTGTGGTCCCGCCTGATACGTTCACTTTATTTAATGTGCCTGGTGTGGAGGAACTCAAATGGCTTGCACAAAGCCCTGATCTCAACCCTAATGAACACCTTTGGGATAAATTGGAATGTGGATGGTGACCAATGTCTCATTCCACAACAGTACATGACCTCCATAATTAACGTTTTAGTTAAATGAGCACAAATTCCCACAGACACATTCCAAAATCATGTGGAAAGCCTTCCCAGAAGGATGGCGACTGTTATAGCCACAAATGGGGGCTATGTTCCTGTTTTTGGAATGTCCAATAAGCTCATATAGGTGTGATTGTCAGATGTCCACAAACCTTTGACCATATAATTTATTTCTAAGAAATATAGAAATATTTATATTCTTTGCCAGGGGCGTAGCACAGTACTCTATACATAAGCAGTCTCTGTGGGCCTGTTCCTCTTGAAAACAAACTTTTCATTTCAGGCTTTAAACCCCCCAACCTCCCTCAGCAAGCCCTAGGTAATCATTACCCTTTCTCCCCCAACTATGACACTAATGTTCTTTGCCATAGCTTGAATGTCTTCATTTCATTTGCTGTTTTCCTTTTAATTTACCTCGTTTGTAGTTTGCTCTCTTAATTGTATCCAGGATGATTAGCAACAAGCAGTGCAGACAGGTGAAGATATCACATTGAATGCTAATTTTTTCAATGAAATTACTGACATTTTTACTGGTCTGCTCAGCAAGAAATGCTTCTTGTAAATGAGTTGACCAGTGAAAATGGCACTGAAGTATTTGCTGTCCTTTAGTATTCAGTGTTGTCAGCATTTACATATAATTAGAACAGCAGAATTTAAGAGAAAAATATGATTTTTTTCTGAATTTCTTAGAATAACAAAATGAAAAGGACAGCTCACTAAGCAAAGAGATTAATTAAAAGTGAGAATGAGCCATTGCTTGGTATGAAAACCTGCAACCGAGACTGAACTTGTACCTCTAAATGGGAAATTTCTGCACTGGAAGTTTTGGGCATGCTATTTGTGATGAATCTTTGCACATAGACCGTTTCCATTGAGTGCTAACCCAAGTTCATGTTTTGTTGGATGTGTAAGACAAATTTTGAATTACTTGTGAGTTTTCTTTTTGCCATTTACATAGCCTAAAATACCAATGCTGCAGCAGTAAAAAAATATATGCTAAATAGTTGTAATGAATGCTGACCTCTCCACTTGTCTGCCAAATCTATAACAATATATTTAAATTGCATTGTTGCTAGACAGATAATCTGATCAGTGAAAAATATGAAGGGAAAGGTTTCTAAAAATAAAAATTGTCAGTCAGTTTCCAATCTACATGGTTATTATAAGAGTCAAGATGAGCCACAGTTTCCCAATAACTTATACCAGTGTGGTAGGCAATTGGCCTTAGCCATTAACATGAAAAATGTTTTGTAATATTGGAGATAATTTACTATTAGAAAATTGGTAAAATTTTGAGGGGAACCAGCAGGCCCGGTCTTAGGTATTATGGGGCCCTAGGTGAAAGGGGATCCAGGGGCCCCCCTGGAAGCTCTGTGAAATGTGTGAAAATTACACTCTCTCTGTGGGGTCCTTGGCCTGGGCCTTCATTGCTCTCCATACTGCGACTCGGCTGTAACCAGCACCAACTCTCACAAAATTGAGCAAAGCTCCTCTCTAAGACGCAATGAAAGCATCATTATCGGCTTTTTTCTTTCGCTTAGCTGCTCCAGATTCGTATTTACGCTTCGAGGACATACTGACAGACAGGGGTTTCATTCGTTCTCGCAACTCAGATTGAGGTTCTGCTTTCCCGCTCCCGTGCCACCTGCTGCCACTGACGAGGTGGAAGGATTTATGAGATCTTGACTTCTTCGACGAATGATGATGAGGGCTGATTCACTGATGTGAACTTTCGACCCATAGAGATCTTGACTCAAACCGCTCCGCCGGGGGCCTGGCCGCCGTTGATCCGGGACCCCCCGGACGCCGGGGCCCTAGGCCTGGAACCAGCTATTTAGCATAACAAGGCTTGTAAATCCTAGCAACTTAATTCCTCCAAAATAATATCAAGTAGAGCTTTGAAGGCCCCCAGAATTGTACAGGCTATCATACTACTTGGTCACTTATTCCATGTGTCTATAGAACTCTGTGTGAAGAAAAACCTTTCAGTGTTTGTGTGAAATTTATCTATAACACATTTCCAATCACATCCCTGTGTTCTTGTTGAACCCATTTTAAAGTAACAGTCTTGATCGACTGTACTAATTCCCTCTATAATTTTAAACACTTCATTTATGCCACTTATTAATCAACGTTTGATTAAAGTGAAAACAGTCAGCTCTTTTAATCTTTCCTCATAACTCATCCCCTGCCTTCTTAGACTCAGCCCAGTTGCTCAGTACTGGACTTTTTCTAGAGCGTCTTTGTCTTTTTTCTAGACGTAGACCAAAACTGCACATATTACTCCAGGTGAGCCCTTACAAGTGCGGTATAAAGCTTGAGCACAAACTCCTTGAACTTGTACTCTGTACATCTTGCTTTATAACCAAACATCCTGTTAGTCTCTTTAATGGCTTCTGAACGCTGTCTGGAAATTGACAGTGACAAGTCCACTGCAACTCCTAAACCCTTCTTATAAGCAGTACTTTCAAGTCCATTGTGTACCTAAAATTTTTACTTCCTTAATACTTACATTACATTTCATATGCCATTGTTGCCAACTCCATTATAGGTTAAGGGTGGGATAACCGGCTTATAAAGATACTTTAATATATTGTAAATGTAAGGGTGGAGGAAAAACAACACGTTCACACAGTACTTTTCTTGTTCCTCAATAAACAAAAAACACATTTAGATTTCTGTTATTAACGCTTATGGATATTGCATCACCATGACAGCTCAAAGCCTTGATCTATATTATCAAAAGTTTTTCAACTAATATCTCAGCAACCCCACTTGCTCTCATGTTTTGTATACTGCACAATGTTTCTTTACATTGTTAACAGGGGGGCGAAACTCACCTCTAGAAGACACGGACACTTCTCAAAAAACCCCTCCTAAAAACACTGACAGACTACCTTCATATTGCTCCTTTACTTGCTGGGCTTGTTTGCGGCTGCTCTGTCACGCGATATGCTTTCCATGTGGTACTCCGCATACTTAAAGCCCTGAACAGCACCTGTTGGTCATGTTTTGGCTGATTGCTTTGTTTTCTCGCTCTCTCTCCTCCCCCGGTCATCCTCTGCTCTTGTTGGGGGTCCCGCTCCCATTGTGCTCCCATATGATGTCTATTCTTTAATCGAAAACTAACTTCATACTGAGCTCGTTTTACTTCTGAAAGAGACATGTTTGTTTGAAGTGTTTGGATAAAGTTCCTGTCTCTACAATCTCCTGTGTTTTCTGTGCAATTCTGTGACCCAAGCGTGACAAGTCGTACGAGGAGTGGTTGCACAGATGGATCCTCAAGACATTCTGGGTCTGGCTAAGGGCTCTGCGCTTTGAATGCATCATCAAAACTCTTGAACTTCATAATGTCTGTAATTATATCGACGTTGCTCCAGTCTTTTTTATATTAATCATTCAACTGATCATCACTTATTTTAAAAACGAATGTGTGTCTGTCATCATCTACCGCTTGTTTCATGTTGTCTTTCTTTTTGTGCCTGCAGGTTGTGTCTTTGTGTGTTGAGCTCTTACAAAAACTACACCTTAACGACTGTCCTTTGTTTTTACTGGTTGAACATGCTATTGGTGTATGTTCTTTTTGTTGGCAGTTTCAGCAGACAATGTCAGAGTTGTCTCTTTCTTTTAAACTTGAAGTGAGGTTACTCACTTTCATCATGTTGTTAACATTTGGGTTAGTGTGGTATTTTTCTGTGTCCTCAAAACTTCGTAACCTTGTCTTATACTCTGCAAAGTTAATCTTCTCTCATCTTGCTTAATATGGATGGCATATGGCTTAAACGATTCCGGCAAACCTTTCAGAATCATTGCAATCAACAGATCATCTCATAACGCTTCTTCAGCATTTCTCACTGCTGTAATGGCCGTTTCTGCATTTATGATATTGTCCATCTCACTCTCATTTGCAGCTTTCTGCCGAGACGTTAGCTCGATGTATAAGCTAATTACCTGGGGCTTTCCTCTACCAGTGTAATAGTCTTTCAGTATTAGAAATGCTTTTCTACCATTCTCTCATAATCAAAGATATCTAAAAATTGAATTAACTCAGTGTAAGCTTCCTCATTCTTACTTTTGCGTAAGTCCTCATCTGTGTTGCCCAACGGCTCAGACAGGATGGTTTTTTTGAAATTCATCAACTGCAAATGGTCCAAGAATTTCGTCCCAAAATTTTATAATTGTTTTCATCCCCATCAAAGCAAACCCTGCTCCATCGGATACCCGATTCCCTCCTAGGCCAATAACCCGTGTCTGCTTGGGTTTCCTCCCACAATCCAAAGACATGGTGGTTAGGTACATTGGTGATCCTAAAATTGTTCCTAGTGTGTGCTTGGTGCGTGTGTCCTGTGGTGGGTTAGCGCCCTGCCCGGGATTTTTTCTAGGCCTTGCGTCCTGTGCTGGCTGGGATTGGCTCCAGCAGACCCCGATGACCTTGTGTTAGGATATAGCGGGTTGGAAAATGACTGACTGACTATTAACATGGATATTCTGTCACCATGAGAGCACAAAGCCTTGTTCCATATTATCAACAATTTCAACTTAATATCTTAACAACCAGAAATCTGCCCAAGTCCATAATATTTTCAAGTCGCTCTGTAATGATTCAACGAATTACAGATCATCTGCCAGTGCACCTAGCTTGGTATCATTTGCAAACTTAACCAGTTTTTTATTTATATTCCTAATTAACTTATATATATTAAAAAAGCAGCAGCCCTAGCATTGACCCCAAGCGATTCCATTAAAATGACCCAATTCTCATAAGGTTCCACTCACCATCACCCTCTGCTTCCAGTGTCTGTGCCAATGCTGCACCCATTGATGCACTACACCCTATTAAATTGCTTCAATATGAACGTAAATCAACATGACAAAAACATCCCTTTCAATTCAACAGAGTTCACCAGTTTATATTAATATATCCACTATAATGTGAGCTAATATTTGAAGGTCCTTAAGGTGGTGCTGTCCACTACACTACTCGGTAACTCCCCACTGTCTTAATAGCATTCTGTGCAGAGAAGTTTTTCATTATTTGTATAAAAGCTCTTCTGCCTCATAGATCCTGGGTTTGAATCTCACAATTGGGAGGTGTGTAGAGTCTGCATGTTTTCCCTGGTGTCTGTCGCTTTCCTTCTGGTACTCAGGTTATCCCTCAACATTCCCAAGGAAGGAAAACTAGCAATTCCAAATTGCTCCCAAGTAAGCGTGAGTATGGGTGTGTCCATGAGTGGAACCTGCGATGGACTGTTTGCTTTCTGCCTTGTGCCCGATGTCCCTGGGATAGGCACTGCTTACTTGTGATGTTGAATTAGAATAAGTGTAATCAAAATTATTATGTTGTGTGTTATTGGTTTATACTCTCCCCTTATGTAGCATTCATTTTTCTCCCTGCTAAAAAACTTATTTTAAAGAAATAGCTGCCCTGCTTCACCTTTTTAGTATTCCCATTGGCTTTCTGGTTTGTCTTTTAACTTTTGCTCTCATGTTTTCAGAAGCCTTACTATTCATGCTCTTGCCATCAAGTCTTTAATATTTTTTTCTTACAGCTTCACTAATCCATTGACTGTGCAACCACTTTAAAAAAGAGTCTTATTTAATTGAAAACATCACTTATTTTAACCATCTTTATTCAGACTTTTCATTTTATACTCATTCTTCTAATTTGTGACTGGCACCAACACTAATCTTGCTCATTTGTTTAAATTTTGTCACTTCAGTGTGTTTAGCAGAGCAGAATAATAACAGAATTTATAACAGAAAAATACAAAATGATAATTTCCTTAACTATTAGTTTTTTTGGATTGTAATTATTTTCTGAGCAATCTTCTCTTCCCCTTGACCACAAAAAAAAGGAAACAGAATACAGTATAGTCAACCCTCGTTTATCACGGTTAATCCGTTCCAGACTCTGCCACGATAAAATAATTTCCGCGAAGTAGGATTCTTTATTTATAAATCTAATATTTTCGCAGTTAGAGCATAGAAAACCTGTTTACGATCTTCTAAATACATTTTCTAACATTATTAGAGCCCTCTAGACATGAAATAACACCCTTTAGTCAAAAGTTTAATCTGTGCTCCATGACAAGACAGAGATGACAGTTCCGACTCACAATTAAAAGAATGCAAACATATCTTCCTCTTCAAAGGAGTGTGTGACAGGAGCAGGGAATGGAGAGAGAGAGAGAAAAGCAAACAATCAAAAATCAATAGGGCTGTTTGGGCTTTTAAGTATGTGAGGCACTGCTGGACAAAGCAGCTGCAAAGAAGGCAGCAATGTGAAGGTAATCTTTCAGCATTTTTTAGAGGAGCGTCCGTATCCTCTAGGCCAGTGTGCGAACAACCCCTCTGCTCACACCCCCTCCGTCAGAAGCAGAGAATGTCAGAGAGAGTGAGAGACAGAGACAAGCAAACAATCAAAAATCAATACGTGCTGTTTGGGCTTTCAAGTATGTGAAGCACCGCACGGGAAGCATATCGTATATCATCGAGGAGTTTTATTTAATATTTAATACGTTCTCTGATTGGGTAGCTTCTCAGCCAACTTGCAATAGTGTCCCTTGTATGAAATTAACTGGGCAAAGCAACTGAGGAAGCATGTACCATAAATTAAAAGACCCATTGTCCGCAGAAATCTGCGAACCAGCGAAAAATCCGTGATATATATTTAGATATGCTTACATTTAAAATCCGCGATAGAGTGAAGCCGCGAAAGTCAAAGCGCGATATAGAGAGGGATCACTGTACATTCAAAATTCTATTATATTTGTTAAAGGTGAACATGGTACCATTAATACCATACTGGCAGGAGTGCCAGTCCAAGGCTTGTTTGTATTAGAGTCACACAGGCAGCTTTTTTCAAAAGAGTGGAGAGTGGATTTGAAGTATTGGCAATGAAATATTATTGCAACCAGGCTCACAAACAGACACTCAGAAAGACTTCTAAGAGATTATTAAAAAAAAAATTACACATAAGCTTGTAATGGACTGTAACTGTAAGTACATCCCAAGACTGTTATTTCATTCATTGTGTTTGGCCCCCTAACTGATCAAAGAGTTCAGTGAAATTCTAAGCGTAATATTCCAAACTGAAACATGTCAATAAAAATCAGTTTTTCATTTCATAACAAAAATGCACAGTTGCTTCACATCCCCATGGATTGTATTAACTTCAGAGCCCGAGCACTTTGTATGTGGAGTTTGCACACTCTTCCTGTGTTAATGTTTTATCTTGGTAGAGTAATATATATATATATATTGCTCTACTTTCCTATATTGTATTATTAATATGTAGCCTTAGAATGCCTAATCTCACAGACTTACCACTGTATATAACTTATCCCCACCTTCCCTTCTATATCTATAACCTCAGGCAATTAGATGTAGTAAAAAGACAAGCAGGAGTTAAGTTACACATAAAATAATGTATTACTGATAATATTCATAAATAATAACAAAATGCAAAATACATTTAAATGTTGGCAACCGTACAACCTGATAAAATGGTGATGTGTAATTCAGGTGGCACACAGACTTGTAGTTACTTAATGTCTCTAGTTAAGGCATCATTGGTGCTCAGCTTTCAGCCACATGTCTGTTCAAAATGGCTGAAGCTGTGCTCTTCATTGTGTTGTCTTCAGTTCATGGTGTGATGGTCTTCTTCAGTTGTTAGCAAGAGAAAGATATGTCTACATCATCACAGGTTAGCAAGAGAGATGCTTCTTCATCATATGTTGGTTAGAGAGAGAGAGAATGTGGTTGAGCAAGCAAATTTATAGGTTTTTTGTCGAACCCATCCAGCCAACCCAGACAGCCATATCTCAGACCAATGGGTGAAATAGAACATCTTATCTCCTGCCCCAAAACCATATGTTAAACATCCTCGCTTCCTTGCAGGGGGGTTGAAAGACTTTAGCAGAGAAATACTCATCAAACTGGTTTAAGACACATCCCCCCAAATCCTGTCATAAAATTACAAAGAGACAGTCGTAAAGGTGGGGCAAACACAAATACCTCTCACCAAAGTAACACTAAATTACATTGGTTTGCCTAAATTATAAATAAAGAAATACAAAACATTTATCAAGTTATATGCAAAATCTCACATCACAACAGTTAGCATGGGTTATTTGCAAGTAATTCTAATTTTCCTCCCACATTTTTATGATATGCATGTTATATTAAATTTTCCTCCCACATTTTTATGATATGCATATTACACTGATTTGCACCTCTAAACTGGCACTGTATAATTGTGAGTGAAGGGTGTGTGCCACAAGATGGAATAGCTTTAAAATGTCACTCCTAACAGAAAGGTTAATAACTGACACTACATTGTGAAATTTCCCTTAAGTCCTGTGAGTACCACTGTAACAGTCAGTCAGTCAGTCATTTTCCAACCTGCTATATCCTAACTGCAGAGTCACAGGGTTTTGCTGGAGCCAATCCCAGCCAGCAAAGGGTGCAAGGCAGGAACAAATTCTGGGCAGGGCACCAACCCAGTGCTGGACACACACACACCAAGCACACACTAGGGACAATTTAGGATCACCAATGCACCTAACCTGCATGTCTTTAGGCTGTGGAAGGAAACCGAAGCACCCAGAGGAAACCCACACAGACATGGGGAGAACATGCAAACTCCACACAGGGAGGACCCGGAAAGCAAACCCAGGTCTCCTTACTGCGTGGCAGCAGCGCTACCATTGCGCCACCATGCCGCCCCACCACTAAAACAAAGAAAATTTAAACACATTTCTAAATAAAAATTTTATGCAATCTAATTATTTTAGGCATTTAATATGCTAAAAGTACACTGAGTAAAATATATACTGTATGCTTTACTTTTTAGGTAATAATAATGTAGATATGCTATGGTCAAACATCTGCAATTTCTGATCTTGAATAAATTGTCACTGTATATTGCATGATTAGACTATCACTGACATTCACTTTATGCAAAGCAAAAATGAAAATGCCCGATTGTTATTTGCCTATTAAAATGAAAACCTGCACCTGCTATTACTGCTACAGATAAATCCTGCTACATATTAATAACATAACACTCTCAGATTTTCCTAATCCAATTCAGGGGCTCAGGAGACCAAAGCCTATCCTGGAAGTGGTGCCAGCCCATTACAAGGCCCACTTACACATGCAAACGGCCAGTTTAGAGTATCCAGATAATCTTACACGCATGTCTTTGGGATGTGGTAGTATAATTAGAGTACTTGGAGAAAAGCCCACCTACACACAGGAAGATCATGAGGTACTACTAAGAATAACACCACTTTGCCCCGCTATAAATAATTACATATAAATTGTGACACCCAAGTCCCTCTGTTGCGCCCCAAAACACAAGGCTGAGTCTCAGTACTTTAGCAAAACCAGCTTTATTCAACTTGAAACAGGAACAGCACAGATCTGCCACTCTCCTATACACAGACACAGCAATCTGGTAGAGTCGTAACCAGATTAATGGCCAAGTAATACTGCATTTACAATATTCCTTGTATTACCCATCGACGGAAGGCGCTCATAGCGCGGCCGCAATCTTTTAGGATTTGTTTTAGGAGGTTCTTCAGCGCTGGGAGGCTGTGGTTGACTGATATGCTGTCTTCCACAGATGTGTCGATCGCGCTTTAGGACACTCTTTGGTGTGTTGTTCCATTTGGGGGAGCCCCAAAAGAGTTTAGAAACCTTATCAAATATATCATTTAAATAATAATATGCTAATAGTAAATGACAAACTTACTGAAAGTGATTCATTATGTATTTAATAGTGATAAATTAAAATGAGTTAATAAAATAATAACAATAACATGCTTAATTATTATTCTTATTATTTAAATAATAGTAACAGAGATCAGGGTTCAAGTATCATGTGCTTTCTGCATGGTGTTTGCACGTTCTCCCTTTGTCCACTTGGGTTTTCTCTGAGTGATGTGGTTTCCTCCCACCATCCAATGACATGCAAGTGAGGTGGATTAGTGATGCTAAATTGGCCCCCCATTAACTATATTACCCCTAAATGACTATGTGACCACTAAGTCTAATTTTTCTTTCACAGATTTTCCATCCAACCATGATTGAACTCGATCGCGAGGGTTGCGTTCCAGAACCCGCCACGATAGGTGAAAATCCGCGAAGTAGAAACCATATGTTTGTATGGTTATTTTTATATATTTTAAGCCCTTATAAACTCTCCCAGACTGTTAACATTATTAGAGCCATCTAGACATGAAATAACACCCTTTAGGCCTTGTTCACACGGCGTTAAGTTTTTGGATAAACGAACTTGCTCTGAACGTCCTAGACGTTTATGTTGCATTTTGTGGTGGCGATCGATTGACTTCTACACCGGCGTTCGTTTGTCTCTGTCTAACGCCAGCCTGCAGCCCAAATTGTAGTTTGTGTGTTAACCTGTGGAGGCTGTGTCGGGAACTGGATATGAAAGCCCTTGTCGTTTTATTTGAGGTGCCTCCTTTCAATATGGACCATTTTGCTATGTTAGATATTAATCTTCTTGTTTTAAAATACTCGTAATATGGCGCGTAGGGAGAGAAAAAACCGCCGCCGCTACTGGGTTCATCCTCTGACTGCACAACGTCGGGTTAAAGGAAGTTTTTTTGTGCTTTATGAAGAAATGCGAAAATTTCCGCGCAAGTTTTTAAATTACTGTCGGTTTCCACTTTTGATTGTCTGCTGCAGCTGGTGCAATGCCACATTGCACGCCGATCAACCAATATGCGACTTTGTGTTAGCCCCGAAGAGAGACTACTTGTCACTTTGAGGTAAGGAAACAGTAGTCGAGTGTGCGCTTACACCGGTGTTATGCACTGAAATGCCCCCCCCCGCCATGGATTGCCCCCCTACATAATCGTTATCAAATATTATATTAGAACATAAATTAATAGGTTCATGATTTACAAATTACATGAGACATTAAAATAAAATAAGCAATATGAAAATATATATGTTGTATATGAAAACATAAAAATATTAATATTTTTTCATATACAACATGTAAACTTTTATATTGTTATATATCCGGTCCTCCGAAGCGTAAAATAAACGCGCAGAAAACGAACTAGAAGCGGTTTCCTTGCGTTCGTTGGCTTTTGAACGCCAAGAAAAAGCTGTATGCAATGTTTTTTTGTTGCCGTATAAACGCGCTGCCGGACAAACGCACGTCACCAAAGCCCGTGTGAACACTCTCATTGACTCCTACGTGTAGAAAACACTCGGCGCTTGATCTGCGCTCACCGGACGCTACGAACGCAAAAAAAACGCTCGATTTTAACGCCCGTGTGAACAAGGCATTAGTCAAAAGTTTAAACTGTGCTCCATGACAAGACAGACTTGACAGTTCTTTCTCACAATTAAAAGAATGCAAACATATCTTCTCTTCAAAGGAGCGCCGTCACGAGCAGAGAATGTCAGAGAGAGAGACCGAAAAAAGCAAACAATCAAGCACCGCTCGGGAAGCACATCATATATCATTGAGGAGTTTTATTTAATATGTAAGACATGCTCTGATTGGGTAGCTTCTAAGCCATCTGCCAATAGCGTCCCTTGTATGAAATCAACTGGGCAAACAAAGTGAGGAAGCATGTACTTTAAATTAAAAGACCCATTGTCCGCAGAAATCCGCGAACCAGCGAAAAATCCGTGATATATATTTAGATATGCTTACATTTAAAATCCTCGATAGAGTGAAGCCGCGAAAGTTGAAGCGCGATATAGCGAGGGATCACTGTATTTACATAGAATTCCAAACCTGAGTCACACTTGGGGTTAACACCAAGGTGGTGAAATTGTGCCCTTTATCAAAATATCTATGAAACTAAATGGACACTTTATTTAGAGATTTGTGATTCTTTATTGGCTGCAAAAATCTTGTCTAATTTCTTTTTGCCCATGGAAGAGAAAAGCAGTTGGGTAGAGTTATAAGCTGCCAGGAAGTAATACATTTGCATAATAACACCCATCATAAGTGTGAAATAATGGAATTTGGAAACATTTTAAGTAGAAGGAATATGCTTCCCTGTTATAGAGACAAAAAATCGACGTGTTAACAAGTTACAAAATGTACATATGGTGCATTTAATGACTAGCCTAACTTTTTTGAAAGTTGGAGCATTTTATTTTTGTAGTTACCTTACCAGTTTTTGTCACATTTTTGTTTCTTAGGTATTTTTGTAATAATGAGTCACACTTGAAAATAACGGTATTAATAGAATGTAATGACATGGAGCACAAATAGGCTTGAGGTGGCACAAATAGCTGTTATAAAGTGCAGTATCTAATTTAAGATGTTCTCATGTCCTGCATATTTAACTATATATTATTTATATTAAATAAAGGAAATTATATGGTAGTCATTCTGTTGTCCTGCCTAGAATGTTATCCATTATCCAACCCGCTATATCCTAACTACAGGGTCACGGGGTCTCCTGGAGCCAATCCCAGCCAACACAGGGCCCAAGGCAGAAAACAAACCCCAGGCAGGGCACCAGCCCACCACAGGGCGCACACACACACACCCACACACCAAGCACACACTAGGGACAATTTAGAATCGCCAATGCACCTAACCTGCATGTCTTTGGACTGTGGGAGGAAACCGGAGCACCCGGAGGAAACCCATGCAAACACAGGGAGAACATGCAAACTCCACGCAGGGAGGACCTGGGAAGTGAACCCGGGTCAACTGCTGTATATCCAAGTCATATACACTCTAACCCAATACCTTTCCAGAGCTTAAAATGCCAAGATATCTCAAACATATACTTCTATAATGTTTAACATATAGACATACTGTAGGTTTTATACTTCATATTTAAATAGTGACATTCAAAAGTAATTGCTTTCTAAAACAAGACAACTACTGTATTTAAACAAAAATCAAAGCAAAATTATATTTCCTTATTTCCTTTTTAGCATGCCAAAAAGTACACTAACATAGGCCAATAAAGTAAAGTAATATTTCCTGTGTCTTTCTTTTTATGAAAACAGCTGAAATTAATGGATTACCATAACATGCCCCCTTACAGTGGTACCACATAATGTCTTATATTGTGGTTTTTCCTCTTTCTCATTATTGTTCCATTGCATCTTTCCAATAGTTAGCGTGAAGCTGCAAGCTTATGAACAAGCATTTTTTTAATAATATGGAGATTCAATAAAATGCATTAAACTATGAAAAAGTGAATTCACAACTCAGTTCACTCTAAGGTACTTCAGTTAATATAATAATCAAAAGAAGATAACTGCACCAAATGCTGAAGCCGATCCTACAATTTTTAACATCCACTTAATTTTACTTACATAGAAGCCTAAATATTGATGAAATTCTGTGATTTTTAGAACAATATACAATACAATACAATACAATAAAGTTTATTTTTGTATAGCCCAAAATCACACAGGAAGTGCCGCAATGGGCTTTAACAGGCCCTGCCTTTTGACAGCCCCCCAGCCTTGACTCTCTGAGAAGACAAGGAAAAACTCCCAAAAAACCTTGTAGGGAAAATGGAAGAAACCTCGGGAAAGGCAGTTCAAAGAGAGACCCCTTTCCAGGTAGGTTGGGCGTGCAGTGGGTGTCAAAAGTAGGGGTCAATACAATACAATATACAGAACAGAACAATTCCTTAATACAGCATAATAATAAAAATTTTAGAAGTACGGTTTAACAGTAGATGATATGACATAATTAGGTTTGGATATTTTTAGAGTCCTGGAGACCTCATCCATCTAGCTGCCTCCCCATTTGGCCATGCCACGGCTGAAACTTTGCTCCGATGAAAGGACCCCTCTTTCCTATGATTCCTGTGATCCTCCATCAGGGATGACTTTACCATAAGGCAAACAACTTGGCAGGTGGGCCGTGGCACCAATGGCCACATTTGGGTACCGAGAAAGAAACAGAATAGGTGAGGGTTAGTATTCAAATATAATTATCATGTTACTTATGTTATAGTGCTAATGACTAACAACAGAGATGCAGTATGTACAGTTAATCAGCAGCTCTAGTCAGGATATGCTAAACTGAAGTAGTGAGTCTTCAGCCGGGATTTAAAGGCTGAGACTGAAGGGGCATCTCTTATGGAAGCAGGAAGACCATTCCACAGTTTAGGGGCCCTGTAACTAAAAGCTCGACCTCCCACTGTTATTTTATTAATCCTTGGAATCCTAAGCAGACCGGCATCTTGAGATCTTAATGTGCTCAGGTTTGTAAGTCATGATAAGTTCAGACAAGTAAGCGGACCTTGGCCATTTAATGCTTTATATGTTAAAAGGAGGATTTTGAAATCTGCCCTAAACTTAACTGGGAGCCAGTGTAAAGATTTAAGAACTGGGGTTATGTGTTCATATTTTCTTGTTCTTGTAATAATTCTTGCAGCGCATTTTGGATTAACTGGAGGCTGTATAGAGAACAGTTTGAACAGCCAGTGAACACCGCATTGCAGTAGTCAATCCTACTAGAGATAAATGCATGAATTAATTTCTCACAATCCTGTTTATTTAGAAAGCGCCTTAATTTCCTAACATTTTTAAGATGGAAAAACATGTTTTGGACGACTTTGTAATATGCGCTTTAAATGACATGCTAGAGTCAAAGATAACTCCTAGATTGCGGGCTGATTCAGTAAAATTAATTGGGATTCCAACTGAGTTAAATGATGACAAAATATTGCTGTGATCAGCGTCATTCCCTCCAACAATTAACATCTCTGTTTTATCTGTATTTAAAGACAAGTAGTTCTCATTCATCCATTCCTTTAATTCACTAACACAACTAATTAAAGACAACATCGGAGAAACTTCATTTGATTTAAATGAAAGGTATAACTGGGTGTCATCTGCATACAGTGAAAATTAACATTATGTTTCCTAATGAGAGATCCCAGTGGAAGCATGTAAAGTGAAAACAGTAAAGGTCCCAGTACTGAGCCCTGGGACACCATATTGAACTTCTGTGTATAACGATGGAGTACTGTCTGCACATTTCTGTACATACTGGAATCGATTTGATAAATAAGAACTGAACCAAGCGAGCACGGGCCTGTAAGACCAACATCGTTTTCTAGCCTGTGCAGTAAAATAGAATGGTCAATGGTGTCAAATGCTGCACTTAAGTCCAACAACATAATTACAGTGGAATTTCCTTCATCAGAGGATATCAGAATGTCATTTACAACCCGTGTTAGTGCCGTTTCTGTACTATGACCAGTGCGAAAGCCAGACTGGAATTTCTCAAATAAATTGTAATGCGTAAGGTGTGACTGAAGCTGACTGGCGACTACTTTCTCTAGTATTTTAGAGAGAAATGGTAAATTTGAAATAGGCCTATAGTTATTTAGTATGTGTGGGTCTAGGTCTGACTTTTTAAGTAAAGGTTTAATGACTGACACTTTTAGTGCATCAGGTACTGTGCCATGCAGTAATGAACTATTGATAATGTTAGAATAGGCTGCAAGAACATCCATTGCACTTTTACTAGTTTTGTTGGCAACTGGATCTAGGGAACAAGTAGTGGGCTTCATTTTAGTAATTAAAGTTAAGACTTCCTGGTGAGTTACAGGATTAAAATTATTAAAGTGCTGAATGCAATGTGGACAGGGTCTGCTAAGCTAGTATTTGGTTTGTACTGTGATGCTGAGATCTGGGATCTTATATTTTTAATTTTCTCATTGAAGAAGTTCATAAAGTCTGTACTGCTAATATCTGTTGGTATTTTGCACTGTTGATCTGAATTCCCATTTGTTAATTTAGCCACTGCTCTAAAAAGTACCCTAGGATTTTTATTATTGCTATCTATTAATGTAGAATAGTATTCTGAGCGAGCTTTAAAGAGGGCTTTTTTATATTTATTACACTCTCTGTCCATGCAATTTGAAAGACATGTAGCTTTGTTGTTCTCCATCTGCGCTCCAGTTTTCGACACTCTAATTTAAGAGCTCGAGTATTTTCATTAAACCAGGGAGAGTTTCTATGTGCTTTGATCACTTTTGTTTTAGGGGAGCCACTGTGTCCAGAGCATCTCTCAAGGTCACATTATAATGTGATGTTAGCTGATCTAAATTGTTTTCCACGTTTACATTTGATGTTAACTGATCTAAATGGTTTTCCACAATTACACTCGACTTACTCAAGGTATCTATAAATTTTTGAAGCAGAATTACAATCTAGATGTCGCACTGTCTTTGTTTTAATCTGTGAGTGCTGTGGCATGGGCAGAACTAAATCAAACGTAATTAAGAAGTGATCGGAAATAACTACATTTAATGGAGTAATATTTAAATTTTGAATTTCAACTTTGTAAGTTATAATTAAATCTAATGTATGGTTATGATTATGAGTTGGACCTTTGACAATCTGACAAAATCCTACTGAATTTAACAAATAAGTAAAACATTTGCTAAAAGTGTCAGTTTCCACATCAATGTGTACATTAAAATCCCCCATCAGAACTACGTGATCATAATTTATAGCCAAATCAGACAGAAGGTTGCTAAATTCAGTCATGAACAATGAATATGGCCCTGGTGGTCTGTAGACTAGCACTATAATTGTGTTGGAATCTGTTTTAATATTTAAAATGAATGCCTCAAAGGATGTAAAGTTGCCTAAATTTTTAGGAGTGATTTGCATTTTGTTACAATGAATTATTCCAAGGCCTCCTCCTCGACCAGAATCTCTAGACTTATGAAGGAACGAGTATCCATCTGGTGACGCCTCAGCTAGGGAACAGTGTCACATTTACTAAGCCAGGTTTCAGTAAGAAGACACAGATCAGATTTTGTACTTAATATATATCATTTACCAAAACAGCTTTAGTGCCAAGAGAGCGAATGTTCAATAAACAGCATTTAAAACTGCATGGTTCTTTCTGAACTGCTGATATATTTATTGTTTTAATTTGAATTAAATTTCTATTACAGATGCCCCTGGTGGAGTGTCTGGTTTTATCCCTTGGTCTAATTATACACCTTATTTTTGGTTATCAATTAATTTATGGTTTGTAGTCAAGACTAAATTTACTGAATGCCCCACAACAGGGATTATGGGTAACAGCTTCAGGAAAATAACAGGTGGGATAAAGAACAGCCTGTGATTTAAGATCACATGACTGCGGCCTGGATGGTGCTCTAATCAGTCAACCAGGCAGTTTTGCTGCCATATTTTGGGATAATACATAAGATCCCTCCAGTTAGGATGAAGACCATCTCTTCTGAAAAATCCAGGCCTTTCCCAAAAATCATCCCAATTGTTCACAAATGCTATGCTTTTATTTGCACACCAGGTTTCTAGCCAGCAGTGAAAGGAATGCAATCTGCTATAAATCACATCCCTCTATATAATCTTGGTAAGGGACCAGATACAATTAAATTCCGACATTTTGTTTTAGCTTTGGTGCATAGAGATGAAGTTCGCTTTAATACCTCAGATTGCTGTAAATAAATATCATTAGTGCCGACATGCAGCAATAAGGTAGATACTTCATCGTCGGCAACACGGTCCAATGCGGCCTTTATGCCAGAAATCTTGGCCCCTGCAAGGCACTTAACATTAACTGCTGGTTTAACATAGTTTGGAATTCTAACATTCCGCACTATGGAATCGCCAATTATGAGCACTTTATTATTCTCAGTTTCCACAGGCGCGCTGCGGAGAGCTGAGAACCTGTTCTGGGTCCGAATTGGTGACCTGGGTGCTGGGGGACTAAATTTTGGATTCTTAGACCCCCGTCTTACTGTTACCCACTCGCCCTGTGGCTGAATTGGTGCTGCTGATTTCGGCCTCGCACTGACTACAGTGGGACCTGGAGAGACTGAAGCGAATCAGATGTAGCCGAATTGTCTAAACAAACCGAGTCGATCCAATTTTCGGTTTGCCTAATCGCTATCAGATTCCTAACGCGGTCCTCCAATTCGCGTATTTTCCCGACCAACTCTAAATTAACTAAACATTTTTGGCAGGTGAAGCTATCTGCACTGTCGGCCGGAAAACCTGAGCTGTACATACTGCAGGACACACAACATATAAACGTGCCCTCGATGGGCAGAGAGCAGATAGAACTTACATTAAATGTTGAAGTCATCTTTGCCGTTTTATAGGTGCTTCGGCGCTTTCCGTGTTCAGCTGAATCACCGTCGCTTTAAGTTTCCACCACCCGCTGAGCGATCGACTTTAATTTCTCACTGCCGGTTATTTCTACTGGTCAGCTGCGGCTTTACCTCAGGTGAACTTGCTCGGGTGCTTTCGAAGGGCTACGTGCCTGTGGGAGACGCCGCCGCTCTCTGTTTCCGCTCGCTTATATACTGTATATATAACAGTAATATTCTATATATGCATATCTATATCCATATATTGTCTGAATTTGTAGAAGCACAGGGGAGACCACTAAAAAGGGTCTTCAGAAGTCTCAGTACAAATTGAATTCCTTTTGCACTTTTGTGCATGGATTAAATTACTGTATACTAACCCAGAAGCTTCAGTTTGCATCAACAACATTTGCTCAGACTACTTTAAACTAGAACGTGGCACTAGACAAGGATGCCCTTTGTCACCACTGCTGTTTGCATTGCCATTGAACCACTGGCAATACATTGTCGAAATACTGATCAGATAAAGGGGATTATCAGAGAAGGACTGGAACAGAAAATCTCCTTATATGCAGATGACATGGTACTGTATATATCGGACCCAGAAAATTCTGTGCCTGCAGTCTTAGCAGCACTCACAGAATTTCAAAAGATCTCTGGTCTCAGAATTAATCTGAATAAAAGTGTACTCTTTCCAGTGAATTCTCAAGCATATAATATTAGATTAGACACCCTACTTTTTATCATTGCAGAACAGTTTAAATACCTAGGGGTAAACATCACAAGTAAACATAAAGCTCTTTATCAACAAAATTTCCCACTCTGCATGGAAAAAATTAAACAAGACTTGCATAGATGGTCAGCCCTTCATCTCACACTAGCTGGAAGAATTAACACTGTTAAGATGAATATTCTTCCTAAGCTCCTTTTTTTATTTCAAAACATCCCAATATACATTAATAAATCATTCTTTAAGCAATTAGATTCAACAATAACCTCATTTATTTGGAACTCAAAACATCCACGCATCAAAAGAGCGACCCTACAAAGACAAAAGGCAGAAGGTGGCATGGCTCTACCTAACTTCCAGTTTTATTACTGGGCAGCAAATATACAGGCGATAAGAACCTGGACACAAATGGAAGAACATACACAGGCTTGGACCGCAATAGAAGTAAAATCTTGTAGTACTTCTTTGTATTCCTTGCTCTGTGCTCCAATAAACACACGTTATCGGCAATACACTAATAACCCAATTGTGCTCCACTCACTTAGAATCTGGAACCAATGTAGAAAGCATTTTAAGACGGAGAAGCTTCTATCTGTGGCACCTCTGCAAGAGAACCACCTCTTTCAACCTTCACAAACATATGCAGTTTTTAATATCTGGAAAAATTTGGAATTAACTTGCTTAGAGATCCTTATATAGACAACGTCTTTGCATCCTATGAAAAATTACATTCCAAATTTAACATTCCAACTACACATTTCTTTCACTATCTTCAAATCAGGAACTTTGTTAAACAGAACCTTCCAGATTTTCCTCATCTTGCACCCTCAACCATGCTGGAAAAATTATTGCTCAATTTCAAGGAGTTAGACTCCATCTCTACAATATATAAAATCCTTTTACAATCCTTCCCTTTCAAAGATCCAAGAGGACACTGGGAAAAAGATCTCTCAATTAATATATCAGAAAAGGAGTGGAAAGTAGCAATGCAGAGAATTCACTCAAGCTCCATATGCGCAAAGCATACAATTATACAACTCAAAATTATATATCGAGCACATCTGTCTCGACTAAAACTCTCCAAAATGTTTCCAGGACATGAGCCAACCTGTGAACGTTGCAACCAAGCCCCAGCCTCACTGGGTCACATGTTCTGGGCCTGCACCAAATTAACATTATTCTGGACAAAATTTTTTAATTACCTTTCAGACAGCCTTGGACTCACAATCCCTCCAAACCCATTAACAGCTGTGTTTGGGGTTCTTCCAGATGGGTTTAAAGTGGAGAAGGACAAACAAACTGTGATTGCATTCACTACACTTTTGGCACGCAGACTTATTCTCATAAACTGGAAGAACCCAAACTCTCCTCTTTTAAGTCAAAGGGAAACCGATGTGTTATCCATCCATCCATCCATTTTCCAACCTGCTGAATCCAAACACAGGGTCACGGGGGTCTGCTGGAGCCAATCCCAGCCAACACAGGGCACAAGGCAGGAACCAATCCTGGGCAGGGTGCCAACCCACCGCAGGACACACACAAACACATCCACACACACTAGGGCCAATTTAGAATCGCCAATCCACCTAACCTGCATGTCTTTGGATTGTGGGAGGAAACCGGAGCGCAGACACGGGGAGAACATGCAAACTCCACGCAGGGAGGACCCGGGAAGCGAACCCGGGTCTCCTAACTGCGAGGCAGCAGCGCTACCACTGCGCCACCATGCTGCCCACCGATGTGTTATATTATTTGAAATTGGAAAAAATCAAATACTCAGTTAGAGGATCTGTACAGACCTTTTTCAAAACATGGCAGGATCTAATCAGTAATATTTTAAAATAAGTTCATAAAGCACAGAGAATTTTTTTTTTAAATTAGGTATGTTTACAAGCCTTAAATTTAACGTTATTTGGCTTGCTCTCTCTCTCAGGGGTGGGGATCGATCTGTTCTTAACTCAATTTTTCTTTTTGTAAAATCTTGATTGCTTTGTATGGATTGTAATAAAATTAATAAAGATAAAAAATGGAAAAAAAAAAAAATTGAATTCCTTTTTAAGAAGGAAACTAGAAGTGCACAAGCCAGGTCATGCCAAAGATGGGAATCCAAAATTTAGAGATTCCTGAGTGTTCCATTAGATAGACAGATAGATAGATAGATAGATAGATAGATAGATAGATAGATAGATAGATAGATAGATACTTTATTAATTCCAAGGGGAAATACACATACACCAGCAGCAGCATACTGATAAAGAACAATATTAAATTAAAGAGTGATAAAAATGCAGGTATAACAGACAATAACTTTGTATAATGTTACGTTTATCCCCCCGGGTTGAATTGAAGAGTCACATAGTGTAGGGGAGGAACGATCTCCTCAGTCTGTCAGTGGAGCATGATTGACAGGAGCCTGCTCAGCGCCCATCACTCTGCCACGGATGTCAAACTGTCCAGCTCTGTGCCTACAATAGACCCTGCCTTCCTCATCAGTTTGTCCAGGCGTGAGGCGTTCCTCTTCTTTATGCTGCCTCCCCAGCACACCACCGCGTAGAAGAGGGCGCTCGCCACAACCATCTGATAGAACATCTGCAACATCTTATTGCAGATGTTGAAAGACGCCAGCCTTCTAAGGAAGTATAGTTGGCTCTGTCCTCTCTTGCACAGAGCATCAGTATTGGCAGTCCAGTCCAGTTTATCATCCAGCTGCACTTCCAGGTATTTATATTTTATTGTATTAAGAACAGAGAGGAACCATGGGACAATACCACCTCCTTTTGGGAGAATATAAACAGAGATCTGCTAGATAGAATGGCAGTTTGCTTTTCTTGAACAATTTAGCAGGTGCATTGGCAAAGTCCCCCAGTGGTCCCAATATGCATACATACTTTATATACCGTATATACTCACGTATAAGTCGGGTCTTGAAACCCAAACAATCAATCATAAAATCAGACCCCGACTTATACATCCACTTAATTGTTTTTGTTTTTTACATCTTCTTGCCTCCTTCAGTCTCACACCAATTTCTCAAACACATTGAATTTTGTTGCAGCAGCACAGTTACCAATTTCTTTCGCCACTTTAACGACTTTTAATTTAAAACTAGCTTCATATGTTCTTCTGATCGAACACTTCATCGTAGGTAAGGGATGCTCTACGGTAAAGGTATATGAGGGTGTAAGATAAAAAAATGTCGCTTTGGAATAGTTCGGGTATTATCGTGTGTTCACATAGGCACAATACATAGAAAAAAAGGCCGTGTGCTCTATGGTTACTCTCTAAATTGGGCGTTAGCATATCATAATCTCTTGGACCAATAGCATTAGTTTTCAGCATTTGACTTATATGACCAACATTATAAAATACCTGAACTTAAACGTGAGTATAAACAGTAATTTTAGGTCTTTTGCTGTGTGTTTTGTAAAGTAAACAAAGTGAAAGAAAGATAAAGTGCTGAAGAGATAGGAGGATCCATTGTACAGCATATAATTGTATAATTTATATATATTTTAACAAAAGCACAGGACAGTTAAAAAGAGTTGGGGAACATTGTAGGCAAACCCCTTATATATAAGTCAAAAAAGAATAAAGAAGGCAAAAAGGTTTGAGAGTCTTTTCAGATGGCAGTCAGAACATTGACTGACTCAAAGATGGCTGCGCTTCCCCTTAAGAGGAAGCCTGACCAGAAGGGGCGGGGCCAGGAGACTACAATCCAAAAGTGGTGTCAAAGTGATCTGTAGGAACAAAAGGAGGAGAAGCATTAGGTACCAGTGCCAACCCTCAGCTCGGGGTGGAATTACAACTAGATGAACCCTCAAGCTGTCTCCCAAGCATGTTTGTGTCACAGTATACAACATATATATTATTTATGACTAGAAAACCACAAAGGCAGAAAATCATTCACATACATTAAAATAGTCTTTCATTCCTCAGCTTTCAACACATATCAGGTGTCATAATCAGAGGAAAACCATTTGATATACAGGCAATATACTGTATAGCAAATGAGGACGTTGGGGATAGGTGAGTGTAGCAGAGGTTGTATTAGTAAGGTGGGGTTTGGATGGTGTTGGTCATAAAGTATTTTTTATTATTTGAGTGTTCTTCTTTATAAGCCTGCATATGCTGGGTTCATGTTCAAATGTGTGTTAATGGTGTTTTCATTTGATAGCCATGATTCTGCCAGCTCTATGGTACGCTTACTATTTGCCCTGAAGCTTACTTGCACCGTGTCCCAGTTACAGATGTGTCTGGTGGAACTGGTATGTGTTTGTATCATTGCGATGTTCTTGTATATGTGTTACAAGTGTTTTAGATGTTTGTCGAACGTATACAGCCGGGCATGCACTGTATGCTGTGTTTTGTATCTCTACTGCAGATTTCTTGCTTTGGCATTAACAAGAACTGTCTGAAGAGCATTTCCCAATTTATGTTCTACTTTAATGCCAGATCTGGAGGGGATGCTGTTGTTTCTGATACACCATGGTAGAATGGGAGATCGGGTTGGTGCCATTTGTTTGCTGAGGTCTGAGGCATCTTCTATGTAAGCACTGTTTGATAAATGTTTGGGAGTAGCTGTTTGATGTAAATAGATAGAAAAGATCACATCCTTAATTGTTCTAGTTTCTTCTATATTGCAGTGTGTGTATATCCTTTTGAACAATGTCTTAACATAACTCAGTTTATGCAATAAGTGGTGATTGCTACCAAAGTGTAATATTTTGTCCGCATAATATTCTTTGAAATAAACACTTGTGATCGAAGTGGTGTTGTTACCTCTTTCAATTGAGATGGCCAGGAAGTTGATGCGCCCGTTCATTTCACTTTCCATTGTGAATTGAATTGCAGGGAATACTGAGTTGATTTGGCTGTAGAATTTATTCAGCTGGTCACTTTTTAATATGACAATTGTTTTGTCGACGTAGCATATTCAAAATTTATGTATGAACTGAGTTAGAGCCACACTTTCAGGTTTTTGCAGCAAAAGCAAATCCGAGTCAATCACATCCGTGCTATAAGTGCCTGTCGTCAATGGGTGATGCAAGGAGCATTATAAATGCAGGGAACAGTATTACTTGGCAACGTCCCTGCCTCATATGAAGGAATTTTCTAAAAATAGAAAATTCAAAATAGAGAATTTTTTTACCTCTTTCTCAATCTATCTTTCCTCCTACTAGGTTATCAGACATTGTTGCTATTGTGGAGATGTCGTTCAAAGTATACCAATGAAAAGTTAAAGATCCAGAATGAGACTTCACCACTTCCATGCTTCTTTATTGATCACATTTATGACAATACATTTGTTTTTTTTATCATGAATTTAAAGTAGAAACCCATTATTCAGATTTATTTAAGAAAAAGACTCACAGCTTTTTTTTTGTTTGTTTTTTTCATTTTCTTGGCATGAAAATAATTTTGGCTGGTGAAACACTGATGCAGACAGCTTGCACATTTTCAGTATTTAATGTATATATTATATAACATGCATTCTTTCTTTGTGTGCGTTGTCTAATTTGTGCATGTAATTTACATAAACATAAAGACATTATGGTGTAAAAAATACCATCACACTGAAAAGAGGACCCTCCCTCCCAATCCCATTTCTGACAGCAATATGGCTAGAGAGCCCAGTTTAATGTACATCTATTAAAACAGTAGTAAGAGCTAGCATGCTTATTTTAGAATAGCATTGCTAAATTGATTTTTAGAGATTTTAGATTTATTTTTCAGGTGCAAAAAGCAACTGACTATGGTAGCCATGTCTATCTGTCTGTCCGCATGAAATGACTGGGTTCCCAGTGGACCAATTGGTTGAAATTTGACACACATATTCTTCAAGGTAATTTGGTGAAAAAGTTCAGTTTTCATTTAGGTATCTTGAGTAGAGTACTAATTTTTGAAAGTTCAAAATCTGAAATTGAAAAGCATTGGTGAATTTGCAGAGGTGTCTATTTTAAAGCAGAGAAGTATTCTGTGCAACTTCAGTTATGGATTAGTTTAGTTAAACTTGGATTAGTTTGCCATTCAAGGCACCATCATCTGAGGAGCACTGCTCATGACAGTTCAGGGGCATGTACTCTGGACACCAAGGGGGAGCAGCCCCCTTAAACTCAATGAAGTCTAACATGTAAACTGAATGCGCAAGTGAGATTTATGAAACTCAAGGTGCGTGCGTTCCAATTTTCACCTGGGACTACATATGGGCTTTGATCTGCACCTAAAATACAATATGTGCCAGTAAAGTAGGTTTTGCTTCAGTTTTGAACACTTTTTCGCTCAATACATCGGATTTTTGTTTGACAATTGAATTTGTCTGCCTGATTACCTCTTTCGATTTTTCAGTATAACCAGGCCTGGGCCTCACTAAAATTCATTTCTCACATTGTAATCTACCCATCTTATTGTTACCACACAATAATCCCCAGAGACCTGTTCTCATTATAACTGGTACAAGGTGTCCTCCCATTAACCCCTTTGTACTTCTGTGCCTGGTAGGAATTGTAGTCCCTGTGCCCGCACTCTCTATTACAACCCTCCCTCCCTGATATGGCATATAGCCAGTATTTTAACTTGGATCAATTGAAACATACATGCAAAATTTCTTTTACAAACAAATAGACAAACGGATTCTGGTTTTATTTATACAGATTTTCTTAAAATGTCAGTTAATCCTTCTGTAAAACATTTTATTGTGGAGGGCCAGTCAGACCCAGAAGGAATAATGAGAGGTTGTGATATGAACAAGAAACTGAAAGGGCCCTCCGGGTTACTTACTACAGTATATTGAGCATATCTACTCCTTGATTCCAGTGTTTATCACAAAATGAGCCATTGTCTTATAATATCATATTTCCATGAAATTCTTCTAATTTTTGAAACTGGCTTTTACAGTTAAGCTTTATTAACCAGGTGTTTTTTCACAATTTCAGAAATTTGGAATACATAGTATATTTATTTGTATATACAGGGTGGTCCAGATCTAATTATGCAGATCCAGATCGTCTGGATGACTTTGATTTATGCGTGGACGATTCCAGTTCGGCGCGAAGACGATTCTTCATGTCGTCAGTTCACACACTTCTCGATGGTCCGGGATTTTTCGGGTGATTTTCTATATAATAAACTTAATAAGTTATAGCGTAATGAAAATTGCATAATTAGATCTGGACCACGCTATAGTAGCACATTCTGAATCTGAAACTGAGCTCCACCCGCAGTGATGGTTTAGATTATAGAGAACATTGTTTTAAATGGTTGTGAGAGAAAGATACTGTATTCTTTCTTGAAAGACATTGCTGTGGCAGATTTGCTTAGGGAAAATCAACATGCTCTATTTTATGTTTTGCCTGATTGATTGCAGGTCACTTTGGGTTGCTTCTCAACCAATTACTACAGTTTCCATATATATTTCGTTTTGCATCAAGGAATTTTACTGAGCCCCTTTTTCGTTCTTCATTATCAAAAGAACTATAGAGAAAATAAGTCCTTGTTACCTGATTCAGAGACTGACTTTTCCCCTTCTTTTCATGTGAGCTTTGCCTACTGTATTAATTTCACCTTTAGAACACTTTCTCATAATTCAAACTGACTTAGCCAGTAAATGTGTTGGCATTCATACAAACTGGTCTACATTGCATACCACTCCACTTCAATATTTAATTTACTTTTAAAAGTGCATGCAGTATATTTATTCAAACAAAATCCCAGCAGTCAGTTTGCAATCCATGCAAGCCCAAGTTAGCTTTAATGTGACCAACAGGGAATGCCGTGTAAGATGTTAATAGCCTGTCTTGAGTGCAGATGACACTGAGGAGATTCACTCGCTGACTGGCTTCTCCTTTTTTATGTATAACATAATAAAATAGATTTGTATTGAGCAGCTATACCTTAGGTACTTTTCACACTAGACCTTCATCTCGTGTTGGAATTTGGGCTGCTTCAATAATCTGATAAGGCATAAGAGCAAACACCTCACAGGTTTATAAAGATGTGCGAGACAGGAAATCATATTCAGGATTTTATAAATACATCAATATAAGAGATTAATACAAACACCCCCAAGCATTGCAATTTCAAAAGATCTCATCTACTGTACTTGTCCAGCAAGTAATCGTTGTTTGATTGGAAGTTACCCTATTGAATCAGTTACAAGCAACCATCTGATTCTATACAGAAATTAAATAAACACTTTGTAGAGTTTGGCTGGCATAGTGGCTTAGTGATAGTGCTGCTGCCTCGCAGTTAGGAGACCAGGGTTTGGCTTCCAGGACCGTGGAGCTCAAGTCCAAAAACAAAAGCCCTAAAAGAAAATTGTATTAAGGCTCAAATTTTAGGTTCCTCTTTTTAATTTTTCTTGTGACTGAGATGAGTCCGCCATGAAAACACTAGATATTTTCCTACAATAAAATCGGTATCTTTTAGCATTATTTTTGGTACATTTTCATTTTGTTTTTTTCCTAGCAGATTGCAGTGATTTCCATCAATTTATGCACTATATGGTACCCTGCGGATATGTTGGTAAGGCACCCATATATCTAGTAATGACACCATGCAGTGCCTGAAGATTACAGCTGCATATGACTGCATGTGTAACACCTCAGTCACAATAGGGGAATAAACAGCAAAATTAATGTAAAAAATTAGTTGCAAAAACACCAACAAGTCCTAACAGATGGTAGAAGATATTTTTTGGGGGGAAATTTTCCAGCTTCCCATCATGCTGTTGCTATTCATTCTTCTGGCTGGCATTGTACAGTGCCATTGCCCTGTAAGGAACTTCAGCAAAACAAGACACTGCATTGCCAAACACAAGTACAACCACCCCAACTCCCCCCATTCCTTGCTAAGGCAATGCTGTTGAAGTCCCCTGTATTTTGTGACAGAGACAGAAGAAGTGAAGTGAGGAAAATATAGAATATCTTACCATGTTGTATAAAATGCTGAATATGCCAGTGTCTACAACATGTATGTTCTTTCTTTCAGATGTATCAGAGGCAGCGCACTCACACACACACACACACACACACTCTGTTCAAGCCCTATTACTTTCTCTTAACACAGTACGATCCTCCAATGAGTGCTCGATCTCTGTCCTGTCTTCCTCACTGTCCAACCCCTATGCAAGTCCCAGCCGCCTGTGATTCTATAGGGTGGTCCAGATCTAATTATGTAGATCCAGATCGTCAGGATGACTTTGATTTATGCGGGGATGATTCCAGTTTGGCCTAAAGATAATTCTTCATGTCGTCAATTCACACACTTCTCGATGGTCTGGAGTTTTTCAGGTGATTTTCTATGTAATAAACTTGAATGAAAATTGCATATTTAGATCTGGACCATCCTGTAATACTCGCCCCTATCCTCATGCATTGGATTAGGGCGTTTCACCCCACTGTTATAGAAGTTAAGAAATAAATGAGTAATAAATGAATCAGTGATCAAATAAAAACAAAAAAATGTGAATTAAATTAATTAGTAATAAATTAAATCACTGATCAAATCAAAATAAAAAAGTCTGAATTAGCATAGCTTCCCAAATTTAGGGTAGTCATAAGTAATGTAATGATTTACTTTATGTTGTAGAAGTCCATAATGAATAAGGCTAGTTGGTTAGATATTTAAAATATTAAAATGTGCTCTTCAATTTAAATGTTTAAAGTCTAAATGTTCTCGATTGCAGAAGAAATGTGTAATTTTTTCTTTCTGATAGAGGTCTTCAAAAGGTTAGATACCCTAGTAAAGTATAACATTATCTTTGTAATTACTGAAATTGAAATAGTGATACCCTTACATCTGACATTTATCATTTTTGAACCTCTGGTAGAGGCTGTTAGAGGGCTAGGACCACTGGTAAAGAATCAAATATCAAAATATTACATTTGTGGTCAGCAACCTCAAAAAAGATATATCTAGATACAAAGGCCTATATTTTTTTTGAAGTTTTGTGAGAAGAAGTAACTTTGACCCCTTGTATCCCATTAAGAGATGAACGCCTGGGGTCAGCTGATGTAGCATGCACAAGTTCAGGTCCTTCTGATCATTTTTGTTGCTGACATCTGTGATTCTCCAGGGTGTTTCAGAGACATCAATAGTTTAGTTCAGTGAGGACACAAACAGCATTGTCTATTTCAAAAAAGAGCCCGGTATGTTTTATTTCCAAGCAATAAGAAGAAGTGTGTCTGAAATCACAAGTGCAGTGCCATCAATAAATAATCTTCATCCAAAAAACTGTGTTTCCTGCAGATGTTAAAATCTAATAAATAATTTTTAAAACCAAGGATAAAATCAGAATCAGCCTTTCAATTTGCTCTCCAGTGCTCCTCTCTCTTTCACTAATCGCTTTGCTCTCCCGTTACCAGGTATACCCAGCATTGCTGAGACACCGGCGAGCACAGACCATTATCGACTTCCATTCCAGTCACTTTCCATTGGTTTCTCCTGGGACACACTAAGCCTGACACCCTCAGTTCTAAAGCCATCCCATGGCATCTGCGGTATCCCTAGAGCACCAATCGTGCTTTCAGTATTTCAGCAGGACTAACTCCTGACCACTTCACACCCTTCTAACTACGTTGGCTCTTTCGCTTTCCTAATCAGTAGCTTTTTACTTTTGGATGTATATGCTGTCACTAGTGACCCATGAAGCATAATGAGGATGAGTCAGCCAATTTCCCCATTGAAAACTTCATGGCCTCAACGCTTTGCAGCAGCACTCACCAAAACCCACAAACCCTGAGATGCACAACACAGATCCCTAACTTGCTTCATCACAACAACTATTGGTTTACTCCCACTTTATAAGGATGCCATTTCCTGCACAAGATATGGTCGAAAAATTGCCTTTAAAGTGGGCCACAAATAGTGAGAGACAACAAAAAGCTCAACTTCTTGCATAAATAGACATCAAGAAGCACTGAATGGTATATCATATGTGTTGGGTGTTCTTGAACGAGCAATCAGGTGGCGCTGGACTAAAAAACTGAAGTGATTTCAAAGCATTCATAAGTAATTCTTATAAACACAAAACAGACATTTTTGTGTAAATTAATAAAATATGTATTATCACAGAGTTAATGGAACTTACCAAGCTTGTTACGGTTCGGCCTAGTCTTGCACCCTAAGGATAACACACACACACACACACACACACACACACACACACACACACACACACACACACAGACAGACCCTGGCCACTTACACTCTGATTATGAGCTTTGGCTGCATAGCATATGTCTCCTCAGTACTCCACATAGGAACTCAATAGCTTTAGCATGAATAACACATGGGTCTCCCCAGATATAGCCTCAATCCCTGTGAATAACCTAGACACATGGAGGCTGATGCACTTCAGGCAATACCACTTACCAACCAATGATGCATTACACTCACCATGCTGTCTCTGTTGGAGGCATTCCCGCTAAACCTGTTAACCCCATAATCCCACATGCCCTTTATGCCAAAGGGGATTTTATACCTCATAATGTTACACACAGATATTTTTCCAATTACTTTGGTGATGGACGGCTATACCTAAAAGATCTGACTACAAATTATGTGCAAAACAACTTATTTTATCAAGAGTCCTTTTGTTGTATCTCCAGTTACCTTGGGAAAAGAGGCATTCATGTTTAACGCTTTGGTAATTGCCCATCTGGTTATTCTAATTTAAGGTGATAATGTGGATTATATACTTAGGTAATAATACAAGAGAATGTGTATAGACTTACAGTAGGTAACACAAAAAAAGAAAGTATACAAAAGACAATAAATGAAATAAAACAGTGTCTCCCAGTTTTGCTCTTCACCAGATTTCACAGCACTGTCCAGGGAGTTACACAGGTTATCACACTCCGTCTAACAATAAATGAAGCAGTGCCTGCAGTTCTAAAATGATCCTGGTCCGCTCCATAACAACATTGCATACTGTATACACACTGGATTCAAAAAGTTTTCGCATTTTGCTATGATGAAACCTTTTGCTAAAATCATTTAAATTCATTTTTCTTCACATCAAGCAACACTCAATACCCCAGAATGACAAAGTGAAAACTGGATTTTAGACAGTTTTGCAAATTTATTTAAAAATAAAAAAACTGAAATATAACACTGAGACAAGTATTCAGGTCTTTTACTCAGTACTTTGTATCGCACCATTGAAAGCGATTACAGCCTGGAGTATTCTTGGGTATGACACAAGCTCTGCACCTGTGGATTTTCTGTAGTTCTTCTCTGCACACCCTGTGAAGCTCTGTCAGGTTGGATGGAGAGCATTGGTGAACAACTGTTTTCAGGTCTCTCCAGAGATTTTCAGTTGGGTTCATTTCTGGGCTCTGGCTAGGCAACTCAAGGAAGGACATTGCCAGAGTTGTCCCTAATTCTCTCCTGTGTTTTCTTTGTTTTGTGCTTAGAGTCATTGTACTATGTAAGATGAACCTTCTGCCCAGTCTGAGGTCCAGAGTGCTGTGGAAAAGCATTTCATTAAGGATATCTTTGTATTTTTCCCTGTTTGGCCTTCCCTCAATGCTATTTAGTCTACCAGTCTCTGACACTGAAAAACAACCTCACAGCATGATGCTGCCACCACCATGATATACTAATGGAACAGTATTGCACAGATGATGAGCCATGCATGGTTTTTTACACTGGAGAGGCTTTTGTTTGGCTACTATGTCTTAAAGCCCAAATTGGGGGACTGTTGCAGTGACAGATGTCCTTCTGAAAGTTTCTCCCATCCCTATATTGGTTCTGTGGAGCTCAGGCCGATTGACCAATAGGTTCTTTGTCACTTTTTTTTCTCATGGCCTTTCTCCAACAATGTTATTCCATTTAAGAATTATGGAGGCCACAGTAGTCTTCGAAACCTTCAATGCAGCAGGGTGTCTTAGTAGCCTTTCTTAGATCTGTGTCTTGACACATTCCTGTGTTATCACAGCTTGCTCAGTTATACATTGCCAACTGCAAAACCTTATATAATTCCTAATCATGTCCATTCAAATGAATTGACCACAGGTGGAATCCAAACAAGGTGTAGAAACATCTCAACGATGACCAATAAAATGGGATGCACCTAAGCTAAATTTCAAGTGTCATAGTAAAGGGTCTTGTAGCTGCTGGTGAGTAGGGTAGGATCAAGCATGAGTCAAATGCATACCAAAAGAAATCTCTCAGTCCAAAAAAAAATGTTTTAAAAAGATTTAGAATAGCTGTGGTGGGCTGGTGCCCTGCCTGGGGTTTGTTTCCTGCCTTGCGCCCTGTGTTGGCTGGGATTAGCTCCAGCAGACCCCCGTGACCCTGTAGTTAGAATATAGCGGGTTGGATAATGGATGGATGGATGGATTGAGAATAGAGAAAGGTTGTTACGTAGAATAAAAGGCAAAAAAAAAAAAATGTTCCTTCTTGTTAAACTTCAATTGTTTCTACAATTAAGGTTGAGTTATTTCTCTATGCTTTACTTTACATTCAGTACGTTCTAAATGTACAGCTCTGCACATAGCACCTTGAGCAGGTTAAGGCAAGTTTGAAACCGTGTGCCCTCCATACCTTACACATGACAAAGTATGTCACTAAATGTGACTAATCTGCAATCAATGGGACAAGAGATAGTTAGAATAATCCATTTCAATTCAGCTTGTGGGGATTATAAGAACCTCCCATATGTTATGCACTAATTTATTGTCAAACATTTAACATAACTAAGAAAACACTTTGTGATAAATAACCAAGTATTGACACAAAAAGAGGTTTGGGACAGCCTTCCATTACTTGGAAATGGCTGCAGAATTGAAGGAAGAGGTTGCAAAATAGTGGTCTTTGCAGGCAAGAGTCCAAAACAGAACTGAGGTATGGTACAGACAAGGTGGGTTTTGAAAGGCATAAGGAGGAAATGAAGTCTTCTTGGGTGGAACCGGAAGTGGCGTCTTCAGGGTTGGAACTGAAAGTGACGTTAAAGGGCCCAGGCGGAATTTGGTCTGCAGGGAAGAAAGAGAAAGAGTCAGTGCACTCTGCCACCCTCTGGTCCAACCTGGAATTACTTTCTTTCGAGCCCTTTAGTTGCCTCCCATGCGCATTTGTGTGACAAATTCTATCAACTTAACAAGACCTAAATAACTGGAAAATGGCTCTTACAGGTCTGAATACTTGTTTCAATATATTTCAGTTTTTTATTTGTAATACATTTGCAAAAACTGAAAGGGTCTGAATACTTTCTGAACACACTGTACAATTTTTTTTTGGTACACTGTATTAATTTTCACATTATATACAGTATGTTAGTAAAATACACATAAGGGTAGCATGGTGGAGGATTAGATAGTCCTGCTCCCTCACCGCTTCAGAGTCCTGGGATTGAATTATGTGTGTAGGTCTTACATGTTGTCCTCATGACTAAATTAGTTTTATCTGGGTACTCAGGATGACTCCAAGTTTACCTTGCATGAGTGAATAAGTGTGGTGTTATAGACTGACACACTATGCAAGGTTGCAAGGTTGCTTCCTGCCTTTTACCTGACACCACATGAGTAGGTTTTGATCTGTTGTGACTCTGTAGTTGATTTGGAACAAGTCTGATGATGTATAGATTGATGGAGAGAAAAGCATACAAGTGCAAATATGCAAATACGTAGTTCTAAAGTGCCACCTGTAGCACAACTTTTTAAATATTTCATAGGGCAGTACGTTTGCTCTTGAGGTTTTAAAGAATGTAGGATATCAATATGTCTGCATCTGGCCTGTTCTTCCTAACCCTACATCAGCCACGGTTTAACTACCTATCCCCCAAGACCTGTTAGGCTAGGTTAAACTGGTGGCAACCATCATTGTCTTTTTTGTATCTTAAAAAACTTGAACATGAGCATGACAGAACCCTTTCTCCTTGCTTTAACAGAAACAGCTAAGAATGGTTGCTGTATTTTTTTATGCAACATTACACTCTTTTCTTTTAAGAAACAGCAGCTGCCCCAGCCATTTGAAGTGGATGGAAGGCAGTCGTTTCCTAACACAGAAGCCCCTGAACATACAGTAGTCAGTTTTTTCCCTCATGTTGAGGGAGCTGCTTTACTTATTGAGGACAGTCTTCTCACTGTACTGCGAAAGAGGAGCTGGAGGCAGTTTGACAAAGGCAATTTATTACTTATTTTCAGATGTGCATTGTGACTCACCCACACAAAATAATGGAAATTTGTGCTGCAGCGATGATAAGGTAAATATAAATATGGTGTTAATGTTGAAAATGTCAGAAGATATCCAGGGATTTGTGGTCTTTGGGTTTAATTGTCATTATTTTTTGCAAGGGGGATACTGTATTGCTGTTTTTGAAGGATAGTGAATTTCTTGTTGTGTTAATGAAGGAAGCACTGGAGAAAAAGAAAAGTCATTCATGTGTCTTGTTTGTTCTTTTTTTTTTGGGTTCCTCCACCTCTTGCTGCAGATCAGCTTACCTGTATGTCCAGTTGGCACTGTTCAATTAAATGAGAGACTGACATGGCCTAATATTTGCAAGTTAAAAAAGTCATACGGTTTATGCACTTTGCATTAATATCACCATTTTGAATTCTGAGTAGGGGCTTTTTAAAACAGATTTTGTGTCTTTGAGGGTGACAGGTCAAGACTCCCTGCAGTACTGTGCCAAAAGGGTCAAAGAATTCACTCAAAGGGGGAATCCATATTGATCTCAGACTCACAAGAGGTTTTTTCAGGTTATTCAATTAAAGGTCGGGGGAACAAAATAATTACACCAACCAATTGCTTTCTGATTTCTGATCGCACTGCAATGTCCTTAATATTTAATTGATGCCGAAAGGAGTTTCTATCATACAAGAGAGTGTTCTCCTCTAGGCATTTTATTATGGTTTTAATTTTTATTTTACTTTTAAAATTATTAATTGCATGCAGATATGGTATGAATATTGAAATTATTTTTCTTTAAGCCATGTGCAGAAATAGTGAAAATAGAATGATATCAAAGATAAATGGTGAAAGAAGAAAGACTTTTTGCATAGTAACCAACATTTCAACCTTTTATATGTTAAATATTTTATATTGCACCCATTGATGTAAGAGTCATTATAAGCTAATCACCGGTATAGCCCTGCCACATGGAGAACAGTGTAGCATGACGTTTTCCCCTAATGTCAGAGTATGTGTAAAATCTTTGGGAAACAAAGAGGTTACCTACAACTGATCTTGCTTAAAGCAATTTTAAGGCTTTGGGTACCTGGGACATCCATACAGCATCAGATGTAAGGCAGGAATCAGCTCTGGTGGAGGTGTCAGTCCGTGTCAAAATGCACTTCCACAGTCACTCATGTAGGACCAGATGCCAGTTAACCTAATACACATGTCTTTGTTATGTAGAAATAAAATACCAGGGGAAAAAAACACACAACCATAGACAGAAAATAAAAACAAATGTACACAGGGAGTGAGATGGTCAGGATTCTAACACATTTTCTTGGAGTTTTTAAGCAGCAGCACTAAGCACTGCTTCACCATGTTGCTGTCAGTATCTACATAGATAGGAACTATTTTTTTGCTTGATTTGATGTTTGATTTTTGCCATAATATTTGTCTCTATGAAGTCTAAATACATTAGATATTTGTAAAGGAGATGATTGTCGTGTCATTTCTTTACATTGTGATTGATGAACTTGATGCAGAATACTTACAGTATTAATATGTATTTGCCACCTTATGAGCCTCAGAGAACTAGATGTTAGCCACACTCTGAACTGTGGATAGATTACTGACACCATTACAAACTAATAAATATTTTCCCCACTTTATTTTTGTTGATATGAAATGTTTAAAATATTATATTTTGATTTTATGAAATATTTGGAAAACCATTTTTCCAAATTCTAGACCTTTTCACTACACTACCTCTCTAGAATCTCCTTATCATGCCTGCTCTATGATTCTTTTAACTTCTCATCTGTCATTTCTTCTTGGCAATGATTTGTTGTTAATTTCCTCCAAACTCAATGCATACGATTTACCACACAATTAGATAGTTTATACTTCTCATTGAGGCTTACTTTATATAACAGACAGACAGACAGATAGATAGATAGATAGATAGATAGATAGATAGATAGATAGATAGATAGATAGATAGATAGATAGATCATTGTTGTGATGTAAGATTTTGCATATAACTTGATAAATGTTTTGTATGTCTTTATTTATAATTTAGGCAAAGCAATGTAATTTAGTGTTACTTTGGTGAGAGGCATTCGTGTTTGCCCCCCCTTTATGACTGTGAAGTTTGTTTGTAATTTTACGACAGGATTTGGGGGATGTGTCTTAATTCTTAAACCAGTTTCTTTGCTAAAGTCTTTCTCTCATCCCCCACACAAAGCCAGATTATTTTAACATATGGTCTTGGGGGGTTTTGCAGGTGCTAAGATGTACTATTTCCCCCCATTGGTCTGAGGTATGGCTGCTTGGAATTGGCTTGTCTCAGAGCCCTTTAAATACTATGATGTCCTGTTGGCTGTAGGGATAGGACAGAAAACCTATAAATTTGCTTGCTCAACCACATTCTCTATCTCTTGCTAACCTGTGATGATGTAGAAGTGTCTTTCTCTTGCTAACAACTGATGAAGACCATCACACCATGAACTGAAGACAACACAATGAAGAGCACAGCTTGGCAGCCATTTTGAACAGACATGTGGCTAAAAGCTGAGCACCAATGATGCCTTAACTAGAGACATTTTAAGTAACTACAAGTTTGTGTGCCACCTGAGCTATACATCACCATTTATCAGGTTGTATGGTTGCCAATATTGAAATGCACTTTGCATTTTGTTATTATTTATGAATATTATCAGTAATACATTATTTTATGTGTAACTTAACTCCTGCTTGTCGTTTTACTACATCTAATTTCCTGAGGTTATAGATATAGAAGGGAAAGTGGGGGTAAGTTATAAACAATAATACCTTATAAACAGTGCTAGGTCTGTGAGATTAGGCATTCTAAGGCTACATATTAATAATATAATATGGGAAAGTAGAGCAATATATATTACTCTGCCAAGATAAAGCAATCATGATGGCATTCATATTATCAGTTCACTCATAAACTCTGCAAATGGACTCCTCCTTGGCACTTGTCAAGTTTCCTTTCTTCCTTTGAGGCTTGCGCATTGGTCAATAATATAGGACTTCAGTGGTACCAAACATACACAGCCCTCCTAATAACAGTCCCCTAACAGATATTTTTTCCAATGTTACCTTGCTCTGAGACACTGCTATAACTAGGAGACCGCTATCAGGAAGTCTACAGGGGACCATTTTTCTCTCAATTACCCCCAAATTCTGTCATGTGTGGGGCTTCTTCCTTTTACTTACTCACTGGGTTGATATCATTACAGATTACATTGCAATGTTCTTTTGTTGACATTGGCCAGATGCAGTGTATCTAAACATTAATGACAACGATAATGGCTAATTGCAAAAATGATATCTGTTAACTTAAACTTCTAGGTTTTCTTCAGCTTTTTTTCCTAAACTGCAGCAAGAATCTGTGATGAAATGAAATCTCAGAACATTGATATTTATAATCTTAGTTCCTTAGGGGTGCAGATTTCTATTTTTGTCCTACACATTTTGCTGAGCGCATTTCTAACAAATTTGCTTTTTCAGAGTATTCAGTAGTCTCATGTGACCCATTTATGGATTACATTAAAATAGATAAATAGCAGCAACCACAGTCATGTCTGGCATAAGAGAATATTTTAGACAGCATTCAATGGTTTTTAACCAATATAATCAACCGAAGCTGAACTCTTTTGACCATTATTCATTAAGAATTTTACAGTCAGGAGTTCAGTAAACACCTCCTCTCTATACATCACCCCAAGCCAAATTCCATTAAAGTTCTTGAGCTGATCTCAAAACAAGAGTAATCCACAGACATCACAGAAATCAAATAAAAAAGGATGTTTTAAAGGAAACAAGAGAGGTACAGGGGCACAGATTTAAAACAAAAACTAAGAATTCATCGGACTCCACAACATGGAATAATTTGTGACCTGCCTACCTTTCTGTTTCTTCTCCTTATCTTGTCCCTGTCACACCTATAGTATTGGTATTTCCTCTTCCACATTTTTGTTTGGTGATCCCTTGCCTCCACTCCACTCTGCTTCCCACTTGACTTCAAGCTCACCTGGCTCTGGCTAGTACTTTTAAATGGCAGCACAGGGCCACTTCTGGGATCAGGTTTAATGGCCGGCTAGTGTTTCTGAGTCATCCCCTGTCTCCAAGTACTGCAACATGACTACAGGCTCCTGCTGACCTGAGTGGTATGGAAGGCAAACGTGTGTGTTTTCCTCCTCCAGCTACCTTTAATATTGTGCCTGGGGCTGGTCTTTCTCTAACTCCCAGGTGGCTGCTTGGCCTTCTGTCCAGCCCAACTCCCAAACAGCTCTTCAGTGTTCGATCCAGAGAGCAATTCATGCCCATTCCCAGACTGCTGTCTGGCATTCAGTCCAGGCAGTATTCCATGCCAACTCCTAGATGAAAGAAAAAAAACCCTTCAGTGCACCTCAACACCCTGCAGTCCTTTATAAATATATAATCAGGAAAGAGACTGATTTGTATGCAAGAGTTGGGGTGCCACAGACCACCTATTTAATGATAGAGTAGTTGGGTGAATGACAGTACCTTAGGTAACTCATATATACTGTATTGTGAGGTTTTTGAGACCCTGAAACTCCTTTGGCTGTATGGGGCATTGAAACTCTGTTAATGCAGGCAGGGATTGCTGGTCTATCGTAGAGGCAACCACAGATTCGCAGCCTCGCTACGGAATGCACCAATCGGCCAATGGTTGATCCAGTGAAGAGTCTAACCTGGCCACTAACCTGGACCCATTATGGTTTGTATGCTGTGTGTATGTGTATTAAAGTGGTAGCTTCTATTTTAATAAAGACTCTGGCTGTGTTTGTTTTGATAGGAATAGTGTTTGTTTTCCTGAAGCCTGTGGACTCAGCATCTTCTCTTGGGTACCAGACTCTGCCTCAAATGTTACATGGTACCAGAAGTGGGGTCTTGCCCCAGTGGATCCTCAGCAAACATATGTTGTTCCTTTTCCACTGGAGCCAAATGAGGCTCAGGCAGGCGCTCCTGCCCTTGCCTCTACCTGGGATGTGTTAATGAAGATGGCTCCCTTGGATGACCACAAGTGTTACCTGTTCTGGTTTGAATGCATGGCAACACTGATGTGCTGTGACAAGAGAGGCTGGGCAGCTATTTTGACCCCCTTTTTGACCGGGAAGGCCCTACAGGTCATGCAAAATCAGTCAGTTTTGGCTGTGGCAAATTGATCTTGATCAGCCTATATAGGGACAGGTCCAGGACTTAGTCGACCTGATTCAAAGCTGGTTTTGTGGAGAAGCCTTTGAGCGCATTGTGGATAAGCTCACTATTAATGCAGTCTTGTCAGGGATAAACAAAGACCTTTGTGATGAGATGCTCCAGAGCAGCATTTCTCAACCTTTAAGTATTTGCGACCCGAGTTTTAATAACAGTTTTAATCGCGCCCCCCCTAACATTTTTTTGAAATGTAGATGCATATATTATTATACCTACTTAACTTTTACCGACATTTATCTAACTCTATATTTATTGTTCTACTATCAGAATGTAGTTTAAGTTAATTTGTTTTGGTTTCAATAGATGTTTTTTTCATATTTTTTATTCTTGTTTTCTTTTTTTCACATCTTCACGCCCCCCTTTTTGTTACTTCGCATCCCCCTAGGGGGGCCCACCCCACAGGTTGAGAATCACTGCTCCAGAGCAATGTCCACTCAATACTGGACCTAACCTGCAGACTGGAGGGTGCCCAAACCACCTGGAAACAAAAGGGCTGTTACAACTTTGCACCAACTTTGACCCAACCATCACGTCTCCTCCTGCTAGTCAATTGTTGAAGCTACAAGTCGCAGCCTCTGCCTCCACCTCATCCTCATCTCTCCTCAGAGCAATGTTTGCTGCCACCCCCTGCCTTGGTTTCTCTTGTTTAAAATCAGGCTCCCAGAGTTGCTGATGCTGCTGATGGGGGCACACGGATTGATGCCACTGGTAGAAAGGTGCTATCGTAGGACCGCCCCAGCTAAAATCAAGTGCAAGTGCTTTTGCTGTGATCAACTTGGACATCTGGCTTGGGAGTGCCGTCTTTCACCTCTACAGTCCATGGACATCAGTCTGGCCCAGGTATGCAGTTTGCAGGCTTCCCCCAGGGTGCTGAAGAAAGACAATTTCAAGGTCTCAATTAAGTTGGCTGGACACAAAATCCAGGCCCTGTTGGACCTCTGTGTAGTCCGTCATGACTTGCTCTGGCTGATTGCCTACACAAATATGGACCGGAGATGTTCATGGAGACATTAAACAATATGAGACTATTTTACTCCCTCTGAAATTTAAGGGGAGGAACTTCAAAGTTTGGACTGCCGTATCAGACACTTCACCTTGGCCTCATTTAATAGGAAAGAGGAATGCCATCTTCCTATGCATCCTAGCCACTTGCAGGGCACTTCTCTCTACAGTCGAGAGGGTTGGTCACAATGCTGACAAGGTCAGTCAAGGAGCCGGCTTAAAGATTGAACCTGATTTGTCCAGTGAGGTAGGGGATGACCCTTCGCCTGAGTGTCTGGGACAATTGGAGGACTCTTTGCATCACGTGCCCACTCCATCAACCTCCACAATCTAGAAAGAATGGCTGGAAAAGAGCCGTGTGCTGAATTGGGCTTGGGGGGTGTGGCAACTGATACTCTGACTGAGATTGCGTGCCTGGAGTGGGCCACCATCAGCTTAGACTTTGCACTTAAACAAGCCCATGTTACAAATGACTGTTATTATATGGAGTGGGAGGGCCCAAATTTCAAAACACTTCACTTTTTAATTAAGGATGCTTTCTTATATCGAGTGAATTCTGATTGCAAATTCAAGAGCTGATTGAACAGTTGGGGATCCCGAGCAGGCATAGAGAGAAGTTTTTAAAATTTGCTAATCTCAGCACAGAGAAAACCAGGGATTGCATTTCAATATGCTTTTATTAGCTGAATATGGGACGAGATGTGGAGCAGTTTTGTAAGTCTTGTCCCGACTGTCAAGTTGTTTCCACTCATAGACCCGCTAAGGCTCCCCTCTCACTGATGCCTATTTTGGATATCCCTTTCGAGAGGTTTTGGTTAAACATTGTTGGCCCACTTCCCAAGAGTAAGAATGATTATCAGTACATGCTTGTGTTGGTTGATTATGCAACAAGGTACCCTGAGGTGGCCACTCTGCACAAGGCCAATGCCCAAGCTATTGCTAAGGCTCTATCACAAATATTCACACATATTGGCATTCCTCACGATTTTAACTGACCAGGGTACTCCCTTCACTTCTTGCTTCATGAAGCGGCTGTGTGAGAACCTTGCAATTAAACAATTGAGCACCACTGTTTATCACCCACAAACAAATGGCATGACTGAACAATTTAACAAGACTTTAAAGCAGATGATTCAGCAGGTGGCCCATGATGACCTGACCTCCTGGGACACTGTGTTGCCCTTCCTCCTGTTTGCTATTTGGCAGTCCCCCCAAGCATCCATTGGCTTAAGTCAATTCAGACAATTCTTTGGAGGAATGGACGGGGGTTCACAGTGCAACTCACGGGGTGAGATTTCTTGATTGGGTCATTTCGCTCCAAGAGCAAATTTCTAAATTGTCCTCTATTGCGGTGGAGCAGTATGAACAGGAGGCTCAAACATGTAATTATGACAAGAAAAGCAAACTTTCCAAATTCAAAAATTGTGATCAGTTACTGGTGTTGATCCTGTCTGACTCCCATACATTTCAGGCAAAGTGGTTGGGTCCAGTGGTAGTAGAGTCCCGTAAATTATAAAGTCAGAATACCCGGCCCACAAAAGCGATCCCAATCCGAGTATGCTGGGGCATATCTCGATGATGTGGTCGTTTTCAGTAATGATTGGAGGTCACAACTCAACTGGGCTTGACAGTTTGTGGCTGGCTGGTTTGACAGCTACCTCTAAGAAGTGTAAATTGGGAATGTCGGAAGAACGTAATTTGGGGTACTCATTAGAGAACAGTTAATTAAATCTCATTTGGACAAGGTGGGTAAGGACCTTGTATATCCACAGAAGGTTCGTGCTTTCCTAGGTATTACAGACGATTCGTTCTGAACTTCACACATAGGACTGTCCCTCTCACTGACCTGACGAAGGGCCAATCATTGTTTGGACCGATGATTGTGTGAGGTCCTTCTCTGACTTAAAGGCTGCTTTGTCTTCATTCTTGGTTCTATGGAATCCGGACTTTGTGAGTGCTTTCAGTTTGGGGGCGGCATTCTCTCAGTGTTTTAATGGGGAAGAATATTCCATCATGTTTCTGAGCAGGAAATTACTCCCCAAGGAGAGTAATGATGGCCAGTATTGTTCAAGTGATGGACATTAGGTAATGGTGGGAAGAGCTGGAAAGTGTTTTGCATAGACAATAAAAGATGTAATATAAACTGATGCAATTCCTATTTTGGGCACATGCACCATGGTTAAGTCTCTTTGTTACATTGCTGTGTAATTAGGATTTTTCTGCACTTTCATCTGGGCTCCAAGAGTGATTTTCTATCCACGACAATAGCAAATAGGAGACTAGCTTATTATTAACAGATGCATACTTTATAATGCCACTATTATATGTATTCCTGTGGACAGAACAATCATCTGCTTTTTAAATTACTTGGAGGTGTAACAGAAGGAAGTGTTTGGCATTTCTGAACTGATGTATTCATTGCAGAAACAAAAATGGAACAGTGTAGAATGTGTATAATTAGACCTGGGATCCTTTGAAAATGTAAAAATTGAAGCTAGTGTGTTTTGGTCAAAAGCAATACTTTTTTCATGAGAGGGACTTTTTTCTTTAAATTGATACTGAAATGATACAGAATGATATTACATTTGTACCTCTCCACTTTCAGAATCTGCTTACAACTCTAGCATGATACTTAAGGGAGGAAGCAGTTTTGGAGAAATGCCAGCCCATCACATGGCACACACTGTCCCTTTCTGTGTATTTATAACCAACAATTAACTTTTTCACTTTTTCACTTAACATGGTCAGAACCGCCACCTCATATTGTGAATTTTGCCAGCATAGCATTTTTTCTTATTTTTTTCAAGAAGTGCAGCCAATAAATTCAGGCAATCAGGCGTATGTGCCTCACAGTCACTTACATTTCAATCCCAAGGTACAGAGTAATGCATTGCAGCAAAATGTGAAACATAGACCTAAAGAATGTAAGTGAAAACACAAGAGCAATTTAATAAAAGTTTTTATCAGGATAAGTAGATTTCTTATCAATAGACTTAATTTAAGCTATTCAGCTTATCTTCAGTATCTCTGTATCAATGTATATGCATAAAATATACATTCTGTATCTGCTCCATGGTCAGCTAATCTCATGTATGACTTTGATGAAGATACAAATTGCAGACTTGTAAAATTCTTCAGGACATGGAGTTCAGAGCAGTAATGAACTCAATTTTGCACAGTTACATCAAAGAGATCTGGATCTCTATGTCGGTTGCTTGATGTGTGGTAAATCAGATGCTGTATAATTTTATTCAAAGATCTGCACGTATTCTTAAGATACACTGAGCTTTGTTCTGCTTAATATACTCTGAGACTTAAATATTTCATTGACAGAGACAGAGGCATATTTAATACAAGAATTATACTTGTATTAACATCAAAACAAAACAGTCCTAGTGTTTGTAAAAATTACAATTATTGTTAAAAAGTAGACTAATAAGAAATACAAGGAAATTAAATAAGATTAATTTTGCCCAGTGTCACACAGAGTTAAGAAGACAGAAAGAGAGAGGATCTCTATGAAGGACTGGCGCCTTGTCCATGTGTTGTTTCTGCCTTGTATACCGTTATTCTAGGATAGGCTCTAGATGAGGGTTGAGAAGATGGATGGATGCTTCAAAGACATAAAGGAGGAGGCAATAAAGAACATCGCAGCTGAATTTGGCACAAAATACTTGACTAAGAATGACTGGCCAGTTTATGTGCTTTATGCTGGAAAATACAAAACAAAGTTCAAATTTACTTGATAGTTAATGAGCTGAACCAAAGCGAAACTTGGTGGCTGAGTACCTGGCTCCCCTTATTTCACACCATCGATGACATATCTTTTGTATGTTTTAAGTATTAGGCATTACATATAAAACAGCACAATGCATGGCTTTAAAAATTAGGATTTTTATATACTGGGGGTTCTTGACATACAACGTTTCGAGTTTACGACACTCACTCCCATAAAAACTAGAAATAAATGAGATGTGAGTGTTTCGGCTTACGCCGTTAGCATCATACTTACAGACTATGTGGGTGAACTAGTTTGGTTGCCTGCGGCGTATAAGTGAGGAAGCTGGCAAACTAGTGTGGTTGCACGCAGCACAAGTGTTCTGTTTGTGTTGCTTTGTTTGGCAACTTTTTGGCCCTGATCATGACTCCTAAACGAAATTCAGAGTCTTCAGATGGTAGTGCTTCGAAGAAGAAGAAAGCCATCATGATGGAAGTGAAATTAGAAATTGTAAAGAGATCAGAAGGAATAAAAGTAAGGAATTTTTTTACACTCATTTTTTTTGTCATTTTTTCTGTTACTACAGCACAATGTACAGTACAGTATATTCATGTCCTTTCCCTTTTTCTGTGGCTTAGTTGTGTTTTTATGTTCTAAATTATGACTTTACAAATGTGTTAGGATAGGTAAGTGACTTAGGCTAGGGTGTGTTTCGACTTACGCCAAAATTCGGGTTACATCACTGTTGTAGGAATGGAGCTGTGTCGTAACCTGAGGACGCCCTGTATAGGGAAGCACAATGTAGATTTTTTAATATTAGGTATTATATACAAAGAAAGACAGTGAAGCATTGTTTAGGTTACATTCTCATAGTTTCTGTAATGTACTTTGATTTCCTAACAGGTTCACTGTTTATGTATCTTGTCCAGGTGTCTGGGTACTCTGATATTATGGACCGTGAGTGCATGGTGAGTTAAATTAATACAAACTGATATTCTATGCCACTGATTACAATGAAAATTACAATGAAATTTTCACTTATGATTAAGAAAATCAGACTACATTTCTAAATGAAAGAAAATTAATTTGTTATATTACTATAATAATTTGAATGTTTTTCACTCATTAGTGTGAGTGCTCAGTTTCATATCAGGCTAACTGAAGTCTGTAAAATATGTGACTGCAAACTGAAGTGAACTGACATCCCATCCAGGGTTTGTTATTGTCCTGAGTTTGATGGTCCTGAGGCTCTATCTTTGATCTTGTGTGGAAATGAATGGGTTAGTGTAGCTCTGGATGGATGTGGCCTACTCTGTTGTTAAATTATTATAGTTATATAGTTGGTTTATCTTCAGGAACAATATGCTATATTCTGTGACTATTAGAATCACCATGTCAGGCATGCACTGTTCTTCATGTGTCGCAGTGGAAATGAAAAGAGATAGCTGGCATTCAACATAAGTTTTGTTTTGTTTTAAATTTAATATTTATGGTCACTTTTCCACAATACAAATGCCATAAAAAATTTCTTGATGACAAAATGTTTTGAAACATTAATAATATTTAATGTGAGTTGGTGAAACAAAATCATTACATGTTTTAAGACCAAAAATGACAGAAGATTATAAATGCTAACTGTTCTGACTAGTTCTAACTAAGTATTAAAGAGAATTTGAACTTGTAATAATACTGAGCCTAAAAGTGAAACGATTTTATGTGACTTTTTTGTCACAATTTAAATCGGGCATATTTTAAAACCTACATATATATGTTTGGTATCATTCTTTTCAGAATTTATCAAACTTTAATGTGATGTTGTTAGATTTTCAGATTCTTATTCTGTTTTCAAATTATAAACTAAAATATCAAGAAAGTTGTGGTTTTTATTTTTGATTGAGTAAACTTTTTTTCACAGGAATAGACTATTAAAAAATGATCTATTCATAACACCAATATTTGTATTTAGATGATTTAGTTAGCTGACGGATGAGTTACGATGACCCATTGTATACCAGTTTTCACGTGATTTTTCCTGTTATTTAAATGACTCATTTTTTAAAAAAAATCTATAAGAATGTCAGTTAAAGTGAATAGATTGTTTACTTAGTCTCTTCTAAATACTCATCGAGCATAGTGGACCTCAGTTTAATGGGAATACTCTAATCGGTAAGAGAGTAAATATTTTATTCTCATTTCATGATTTCTACTCTGTTAAATAAAAATTAATTTTTCTTTTACATATTTATAGAATTTCATGATTTTAACTCCAATAAATAATCATTTTTAATTTTTTTCAAAGGTGCCTTATTGTTGGCTTGCCCCCCTAGTTTTCTTTTAAAACCTTTGTCAAAAAAATAATCATGTCTTGTTGGCCTATTTATAGTATCAGGTAAGGTTGTATGCTGAGCACATTTTATAGGAGAGAAGAGGAAGGTGCAAGAGAAAAACAATAAAAATGGAAGATTCAAAATGCATGCCAGATTTTTTTGTTATTCGCTATTGTCACAAGCATGCGCATGGGAAACAGCTTAAAGGCTTAGGTGATGGTAATTCTTCTCAAAGACAGGAGATGGTGCTATGTACTTCTTCTCCTTCTTCAGAAAGGAAGATTAACATCATTCCATCCCTGGCGTCATTTCCAGGGACCCTCCACCTGAACCCGCCTCTTCCTCCTAGAATGCTTGAGCCTTCACCTTGGGCAGTCTACCTGAGACAGTAGTCGAGACGACTCGCTTTTTTGCATTATGCACATTTTTTTTTTTAAATCATATGTTCCAATTATATAGAGTTGGCTGCAAAGTGTCCCACATGTTCGACTTTGTCCTATGTACGGTGTACTTTTTCTGTACACTGTATATAATTATTTTGGTATTGCTGCTAATATCATGGGTGCTACAGTGCTTAGTACTCCTGCCTCACGGCTCCAGCATCCTTTGAATCATGTGACTGGTCATGGTCTGTGTGAAGCTTGCATATTCTCGCACTGTCTGTGTGGTATTTCATTCTTCATACCCTAAAATGTGTGTGTTAATGTGTGTGTTAGGTTGATAGGTAAATCTAAATTGGGATGTATGTGTGTGAGTAGGCCCTGTGACGGACTGTTGCCCCCTCTAAGGGTTATTCCTACTTTACAACCAAGGGCTTCTATGAAAGGCTCTGGCTGCCCCCTCCTGAAATGGATTAAGCAGAGCTGAGTTATTTTTTATTTTCAGGCTTCTGACTGTCTACGTACGTTCTTGAATTCTTGGAAACTAAAAGATAGTAGTAATTTCATACAAATTATTTGTAGGCATATGGTCAATGCGTTTTTAGTAATCTCATTGAGCATAAATACCCTTAAATTGTATAAAACAAAGCAGTACTGCACTATTAAGAAATATGAGCTTTCAATAGTGATTTAGGAGATTGATGGAATACAGTAGTATGTAGGTGCCTTACTGTGTGTTTCTGTCATGCCATGTATTTTTAAAGAGAAACCTGAGCCAAGCGGAGGTCTTACTTTTAGTGCTAATGCTGCGATAATCAGATGCTGTAACTCTATTATCATCAAACATTTCCCAGCGGAGGCTCACCAGAAAGTGTTTGCTGAGAACTCAGAGACATGGATTGTGGAAGCCTTTGTACAGATGATTTTTTTCCTCCCAAATATAAATATAATAATAGGGTTTTTGCAAAATGTGACAGAAGGCCTGTAATTTCCATGTGGAGCATATGATTTTAAACTGGTTGTAGTCAGAAGATGCTGTCCAGCTAGCTTAATGCAATGCTCTTATGGCTAAATAACAACTATAATTGTGTTATTGAATGCACATGGCAGGATTGCTTGAAAATCCATCCATTCTGGAAATGTCACCCAACTGTGAAAGGAATTCCTGCTGTGCAGGGTCTTCAACAATGTCCCTGCTATGGACTGGGTCGGGATGAACAAAACATATTTGTCATGAGCACAAATTTATAGTTGCATTGTTCTGTGGGCACTACTAAACATTATTCAATATAATATTTATTGAAATGTAATCATTTTTTATGCATTTCAGAACTCTTTTGATTTTTTTTTTTTTGTTAAAGTAGTATTTTATTTTAAACTATTTAAGCCAAGACAGTTCACTCATTCGTGAAAATCTGCACAGGCAGCTTGAAGTTGTACAGTTCTAAAGAAATATATTATCTGCAAACAGATATTTAAAAAATCATTCAAAATTGACATAAAATTGCTGCAAATCATGACATTCTATTGGCATCACAGTCTAAAATCACATTCCTCACAATTCTTCACTTGTAAAATTTACTACCAACCAGAGACCTATTTCAGTTTTTTAACATATGTTTTTTATTCATCCATTCATGATCAAACACACTTAATTCACATGAGCCCACCTGACGGCATCAAGCTCAAGGCAGAAGTCAAATCCAGACACAAAAGAGTTACTTTAAAATAATAATAATAATACAGTAACAAAAAAAGGAATCAGAACCCAGCATCACCAAATAAAAACATTTAGCCATCTTCAAAAAAATTGTCCACAGAGCGGAAGGATAAGAATTTAAACCTACCAGTTAATTTCTCTCAGTATTAATAAAATGAACAGGCTTCTTCTTCTTAATAATATATCTATAAATGGTATTTTTATGTGTTATTTAACCCATGTACTCTGTAGTGATGGACATGTTTTCACAGAGAACAGCCAAAACAAAGATTCTGACAGAATGGAACTCAGTGGTGACCAATGCTGGCATAAAAGAATATAACGGAGTCACTTTAAAATCAGTTGTCAAAGGATCTGGGCTCTGAGTGGACCATGGGAATTGCATCCGTTCTAAATATTTTGCAGATTGGTATTGGAGGGGGCGTTGAATTCTTTGACTTGTTTCTCTGTGCACTACTGTAAAAAGTTATGGGTTATGGTATAATAAGTGAACTCAAATATGCCGACACCTTACAGGTCTTCAGTCACCCTTTTTGGTTGTCACTTCTTTCTTTTATAATGGGACTGAAGCAACCTTTGGATAACAATTTTATTGTCTTACTGGGTTACAGCTTTTGTCTAAGAGTATGTCTTTTTTTCTCATTGTGGACTGTTTTTAGCCATTTTGAATTTCAAAGGAAATTTTCCAATTTATTTATACCTAAGCAACAATGGGAACTTTGGCTAGATAGATACTGTAGATAGAAAGCAACATTTTTGAGCAGAGCTGCAGTCCAAACCTTGGCTAAGCCCATTTAATAAAGTAAACATCTATATATAAAATTGTAAAGGTTGTCTGTCTGTCACGCAAAAACACAGGCAACTGTGGCCTTTGGTGTTTGATCCATCGACTTCTTATGTCATGACACACAAAATGTGACGTGTGATTTACACTTCTGTCTCATTTGGCTTCAGGAAACATGTGGTGACGTGGCTCAAGTTCAAGACTAATTACATCAACAACTTTAGCTGACAATGAAGCACATTCCACATTGCAATTGCAAGCACGTCAAGTGCGGGGAATGTATGCGCAAGCCTTTACACTGTGGCAGACGCCACTTTAACACTTCCTCCGGGGTAGCAGCCATGGGATGCACGATACGTCCCCCAGAACTCTTGGTGGCAGCCCCCCTGGGTTGTGTCGGGGCCACTTTCATGGAACACCAGAGCTCATCTTGGTTGGGCTCAGTGGCCTCCGTCAAGGTTGAGCTGCATAGAGTTGCACAGCTTAACGAGCCCAACTGGGCGGGAGCGCAGCTACACCCGGAGGTGCAGCCAGAAGTAGGTCAATGAGCACCTGCAGCACTTCCGGGTGGGCTAGAAGAGGAGCCTGCAGCCTCTACTCAGGGCACCAGAGTCGGGAGGAGGTGGACGAAGCTGCCCTGAGAGGAGTGGAGGAGAAGAGTGTGGTGATTTGGGTGCTTTATTTGTATTGTGCCTGTGGGGTTCACGGGAAGACGTGCCCCACAGGTGAAGAAAATAAAAGATTTTGTTTATTTTATACGTGCCTCTGGTGTCAGTCTGTGTCGGGTCAGTTCCAATAAAGCGCTAATACCACAGCACATACAAGGCAAGTTGAGGAAAAAGAAAATCTACAAGCACAGACAGACATCATAAAGCTTCCAGAAGTAAAAAAAGTTCTTCCTCACCACATGATCAACTGGCAAAGTTTTAATAACCTGGTTATTCACTGAAACTGGGTTTCAAAAATACCATGAATACCATTCCTTTGGTTAGACAAACCACAATATTGGTTTACATACATACATTTCTGGTCATTTGACTATTTAAACCCTTATTAACTGGGTTACACTTAAGGATTTCTTAGTCTATGCATGTCTGCTGCATTCTGTTAGCCTGTCTGGATTGCATTATTCCTTCTCCTGGTTGAAATAATATGTCTCAGGTCTAGAAAGTTGATTCTGTTCATCTGGACATAGTTTTTTTCCAATACATTTTATCACTCATCCAAGTGACTTCCTCAGTCTCAGTTGACTGCAGGTTTCTCCAACCTTATAAACAGTACCTTTGCATAATGGCCGAAACTAGCACCATTGACTAACAATGGGCCATGTGATCAATGATATGCAAATTATCCATTGATCAATGGTCATGAGTACCATTCACAGAGTGTTGGAGAATGGCTGTAATCACCGCATTGTAAGATGGTGAAAGATGTACCCTTAGGCCCCCACCTTGGTTCAGAGATGGTCATTCCTTTTTCATGTAAATGGCTTCTTTGACTCCTTGCTCAAACCAGCTGATGTGTACATCTTCATCACTGAAAGAGTGACCACTGATCTGTAGATGTAAATAGACTGCAGAGTCCTGGCCTGATGAGGAAGATCTTCTGTGTTGTGCCATCAACTTTGCCAGTGGTTGTTTGGTTTCCCCGATGTATGATTCACAACAATCCTCTTGGCACTTAACTGTGTAAACTATATTACTCTGTCTGTGGCGGGGCACCCGATCCTTGGGCTGAACCAATTTTTGCCATATCGTGTTTTGGGGTTTGAAAGCCACCGAGACCTGGTGTTTTGAAAAAATGTGTCTCAGCTGTTCCGATACTCCTGACACATAAGGGATCACCAAAGGTTTTCGCTTAGGCAGCAGTTGTCCTTCCTTTCTCCTGGATTGCTTAGAGCAGTGGTTCTCAAACTGTGGGGCGCAAAGTAACAAAAAGGGGGACACAAAGATGTGAACAAAAGAAAACAAGAATTGAAAATATGAAAATATATCTATTGAAACCAAAGCAAATTAACTTAAACTACATTCTGATATTAGAAAAATAAATATAGTTAGATAAATGTTGATAAAAGTTAAGTAGGTATAATAAAATATGCATTAATGATATATCATTAATTAAAAAAGAATAAATTAATATTAGTGGACTCTGTTTTCAAAAAAACATTAGGGGGCGCAATTAAAACTGTTATGAAAACTCAGGTCGGAAATACTTAAAGGTTGAGAAATGCTGGGTTAGAGTATTCTTTAGGTATCTTCCCTGCTTTGACAAAAGTCCAGCTGGGATAACCACATTTACTCAGGGCCTTTTAGATATGATGTTCTTCTGTTTCCCAGGCCACTGTGTCTGTGGGTATGGTGTTTGCTCTGTGTTGTAGAGTCCTGATGACACCTATTTTGTGCTCTAGTGGATGGTGAGAGTCAAACCTTAAATACTGATCCGTATACATTGGTTTACGGCACACATCATCTTTCAAATGTCCCCCATTGCTGATGAAAATTTCACAGTCTAATTTGATTTTCCTTGGCAAACTTTCCACTTTCTAGAATTTCCTTACCTGGATTATTGAGAATGCATCGAGACAATATGTCTCAGTATTTCAGAAATTGCTAAATGTATGTTTGTGACCTAAATGTTCAGTGCTAAGCTCAGCAGCACAATCTTGGGAGTAGTGTTGGGGATAATGTGTTAAAAATAACATGCAATATGAAGTCTGATTGTTTTTTAACGTAATAAGTAACTTAACACAAAACTTATTTTATTATAGTTAAAATGCCTGTTATTATTATGTCAGCAGCAGTGGGTGTAGGGCAAGAAGCAAACGCACTGACGCACTGCTTCTTTGCAAGCCTCAGTTGCACAACCAAGCACAAAATAATTTGCTGTATACAATCTGGTAAGAGAAACATAATAAAGTGCCCATTTAGTTTTACTTCAACTATTTGCTATAGATATGTTGAAAAAGTGTGATGCAATACCTAGTGTTTATACCGTGATTCTTCAAGGGCTCAGGTCAGAGATGTAAAAATGGGATGTTATTTACTTCGTAGAACTTGAAAGACTACATATATTTAAAAACACAAGAACATTATTACCTTTGGCTGGGTTTCTAGTAAGTTTCATGAAGATTCCTACAGTATATGATCTTAAGTCCAATGAAATGTGCAGTTTTCCATACAAAAAAAGAAAAAAGTAATGCACTGTTTGTAATGCCATACATTTGATAATAAGTAACTATATAACATATTTAGTTATTTCTTTTGTAAGTAAAGAGTAATTGAACATTTTCTGAACTCATCTAAAAGTTGATGATTATATTGGTGGACTTCAGCTGTTTAAATTCCCTTTTATTTGAGGACCGAAGATCCACATGATCTACCAGTAAAAGATGAAAATAAAAGAATTGGAGGACAGCTTGTTGTTCCATTCCATAAAATTTACTTTTTTCCATCTATATATTTTAAAACAATTTCTTCTTTATTAGCACTGCTGCTGTTGTGTACATCATTCATACCTTTATTAAATGATTACTTTTAAAACAACATTATTAATGCATTTTCACATTTTCCAAGACCTAGATTAGGCCCCCACACATTTTTCTCAGCTCCTTATTTCTGGAACTGTGATCTCTGCAATTTCCTGAGTGCTTTGAATGAAAGGAGTCTTATTTAGAATGAATTGGCTCAAGCCTAGCAGGCAATCCTTAGGCAATCCCGTGATAGATTGTCACTTGTTACTGAAGCAGCAGGAAAGGAAATAAAAATCTGATATGAATGATGAAGAAAATATACTGCAGGAAATAGGTTGCAAAAACATTTTGAACATTTTAACATCTCAAGATGCTGTACATAATTTACCAGCCATTTTAATATTGTTCTTCCTGTTCTACCATACAAACTATTTGATTGACCTAATCAGCAGTTCCATTTTAACTTAAACAGTATGTAATGCTACCTTTCGAGGTTTCTGAATTTGGATACAATGTAGTGAGAACACTTGAATTATCTAGACATTACATACCAGGGTTAACTGACACTTTTCATATTAATAAATAACGAAATGCCACTTGTTGCAGCACCAATCACTTCCTTGAAAAGAATCACAGTAAGAGAATGGAAATTAAACTTTAAATGTTAGCACATAATGAAGACAAAGTACAATAATAAATCACTTTACACAGAATCAAGATAATAGCTGATAGCTCACATTTTAAATTAGTATTTTGTGAAATGCTGTGATCTAACACAATTGCATGCATTTCTGATTCATTGTGGTTTAAACACAGTTATTTGAAGTCATTTTCATGTGATTAATTTTTGTAAATATAATAAGAATACTACTTAAATCATCTCCTGGTTCTTAGAGGTGAGATGCTTTTATAAAACAGCTTCAAACAAGGTATACTGTAGTGCCTCTTGATTTGTTGCTTATTGACAGTCTTGAATCTGAATCAGGGAGACGCCACAGGTTGTGATGAAATTAAATTTCCAAACTAATTTCTGTAAAAGTCATAAACCTTCACTTGCTTGAAATTTGGACACCAAATTTTTATATATTATAAAAAGTACAATAACGTTTTTCCTATCCATCCATGTATTATAATTGTGAATGGTGTATCTTGCTCTTCCATTCATTTCATATTTTGCCAGGGACAGACAAAGCACTCATAGCTCTAGGCACCTGGTGACTAACCACTCAAAACGTCATTCAAATTACATGAACTAGTCTGTGGATTTTAGCCCTTGGTTAAGCTAAAGAGAAATTCCCTGACAATACAGTCCTTGTACTTGTGATATAATACATACATACTGGAACGACTTGTCTTGGTGCGCATTGGGTCCTTAAGCTGCGCCCCATGCGCTCGTGCGTGACAACATCTGATTTAATTTCAAAACCATGTGTACATCTCACAGAATGATATGCCACTTAGCTTATGTGCCTGGACCTTATAATTTTTATTATTTTAGCACTCACAAAACAATTTTTACAACCACATTTTCCTAAGCTTTTATTAACTGTAGCCTGTTTTGCTATAATTCTTCATGTTCTTCATTTTAATTGAATGTATAAGTGTTTATATGAAAATAATAACCCCCTCCTCACTTTGCTCGCCAACAACCACCAACTCCCACCACCTGCGCTATGTGCCGTTGTGAAGAGGGGTGGCTGAACGCACCCCAAGGAGATGCAGTCACTCCTCCGAAACCCCTCTTAAACAGTGATACAATGGGAAACAAATATATATATTTTTTTTACCTCCACTTTGCTCGATCAGCTGCTGGCTTGCTGCTTCTGCCAGGCCGCATGATCTGCATCTCATGCAGTGCTCTGAACGTTTAAAAGCCTGGCATCAGTGATGTGGTGTGCTTTGGTAATATTCACGAACCCTGAATGATGCCAAAAAGGCAATAGTACAATCTATCTTAAAAATAAGAGTTTTATTAAACAAATAAATGACAAGCTGGAGTATAAGGAGAACACAAGCTACTATACAATAGAAAAGAAACCAAAAAGTGTGCTGCCTTTTCACACTTACCTCACCACATTTGAACCCCTTTATAAAAGGAGTACAGTAGTTCACCCCTTTGGTTGGACTGTGTTTAAAGCTAATCCTGAAGTCATAATTCCACTTCTGATCCACGATTGCTGGAACTCCTTGGTATCTAAGAATGACTGATTATTCTGTTGCCTTTAAAGGGTCTACTCTCTAATTGGTACTCGGAGGTGATGTCAGATTTAATGGCTGGAGTTGCTGGACCTCTCCTTGAGTTGCCTTGAGGATGTCAAATTACATAACAAGAAAATTAAACTACTCTGTAAAGAGTTTTCAACACAGTTTCACATTTCCAAAGCATCTTGAACTTGCCACATTGCCAATGAACATGCTGGTTGACAGCACTGGTGCCTGGTATAGAGAATTCGGATGCAATCTTAGCCCATTTATTTGCCTTTTTTAATTCTGTCATGGTAAGATAAACATGAGATGCCAGACAAATGAGTCTTCCTTCTGTTTGCATGGATCAAAGAACCTGCTCTCATATTTTTCTCGTAGCTGAATAGCATTTTTTTGTACTTGAGGGAGTGCACTTAACTTATGTTCAGCTTTCGCAGACACAAGAGCCTGCCCCCTACGACTTTAACAAAATTAAACTTGTCTGATTTAATCATTGCGAGTTGCAGACTGGTCTGACTGAGTCGCGGGGGATGTCAAAGTTCATGACTGTTGGTCATGGGAATGTACCATGACTGCCTACTGCTCACTAAGATAATGAGAATGAGGCCTAAAAATGAAAATTTCTGGAAAAGTGATGCAGTATGAGAGGGGGTTTTAGGCAGCCTCATAATTTCAAAGAACTACACAGTCTCACTACCGTTCGTTGGGGGCTGTGTGTTGCCACCTAATTAGCACTCAAAAATGGCACTATGTCCCCACTTCCTTCTGCTTGGAATCAAGTGTTTTCCACTATCAGTCAACAGTTGTTACTGCTTCCTGCTACTTTTTATGGCCACACTCTCAGGGGTAGACCAATTCCTACCACTTAAAGAAGGCATTTTGCCCTTCTGGGGCTTCTAGCACACATACAGAGCATACAACCTTCACAGGTGCCCTGCTATCTTAAACTTACCCCACCGCAAGCACCATCAGTGCAAGAACCTGCTTTCTAATATCTCCCAGGGCTTTGGTGAGCACTGACCTAGTCCTGTATCTCAATTTCCTGTCTGCTGTCCTCTGTCACAGCAGGCTTCTCATTATACCAGCCAAAGGAACAGATGTACAGAAGGATAGGCAGACATCAAAAAGGGTCAGTATTGGTCTGATTAATTTCCTATATGATCATTTTTAATACAAAGCCATTGGATCTGAATTTAAATAATACTGCTTTTTACTGACAAAGCTTGAATCTCCCTTGAGCTCTGCAGAAACTCATCTCTTTTTTGAAGATCACTTCCTTGTTTTAAGATGAAAGAAATAGATTGATCAATATCATTTAACTTTATAAAATTATACTTTACACTTAACTAAATGCACATGAATTTTTAAGGCAATCAGAATGAATACATTTGTCATCTATTTTTAAACTATATTTTCAGATTTATTAATCTATTAGGTAGTATAAATCACTTAACTCTGATAGAATTTGCTAAATGGCTTCCATGATTTCTTCCAATCTCTCTTATCTAACTGTTGTGCTATACTGAAGACACTTTTGCTCAATCAGTGGACACAATTTTATATATCAGTATTTTACTCTGCACACACACACACATATATATATATATATATATATATATATATACTGTGAGTAAATTAGAAATAGACAAAAACAAGGACTGGGGTTCCAGGGGATACTCTGTTTAATATCTGGGCTAGAGTTGGTAAATAAAGAAAAGAAACATGGTAGATGTCACGTGTGACACATTTCTTGGCTCTTATAGCCTGAGAATAGCTTCTGGAGGAGCTAAGGTCTGTCAATAGCTAGTTTCCAACTTCCTGTATGACAGTTGATTAAGCAAAGGAGGAAGTAGAAGGCACTGAACCGGAGACATCAAGAAAGGAAGTGATGTCAGTAGTCTGATAGGGTGTTCCTTTCCACACTAGAGTATATGGAAACTTTGTTAATAGGGGTGTCACATGAGAAACTTTTCTGTATTTTTATTTGACCCAACACCCATTAGACACTCCCAGTGCTAGTGTGTATGACAATATAAATTGTAACAAGAATGACACAAAGACAGAAAGGTTTGGGGCAGCCAACTGTATATTGTTCCTTGGCTGGAAAATTTATTAGATTTGAACAGAGATGTTCACAGATACAAGTCCAAAACAGAACTGATGGTATGGAGGCAAGATGGCGTCTGTAAAGGCCAGTACAGGAAGTGACATCATCATTATAGAACCTGAAGTGATGTCATCGGGACAAAGTGACATCATCAATAGTGCCAGACCCAGAGTGACATCTTTTGGAACGGAAGTAACATCATCAGTAGTGCCAGAAAATGGAAGTGCTGTCATCAGTGGCATCGAAACCCTGCAGGATTTCCAGTGGATGGTCTGCAAGAGATTGAGAGAGACAGTCAGCGCACCCCACCACCCCCTGGTCTGGCGTGGAATTACTATCATTTAGGCCTTTCAGCTGTCTCCCAATCGCACGTGTGTGACAATATATATTCATACATTCATTCTCAATCCTGGTTTAAGCCAGAGCCCATACCAGAATTTCCAAGTAAAACAGGAAACAACCCTAGATTGTCTTCTGTTTCATAACAGGGCCCACTCATCTACATAGCGTGCAAAAGTTAGAGTCATCAGTTAAACTATCCTTCAAGGCTTTGTGAATGTGGGAGGAGAACTGAAGCCTCAGGAGGAAGAACCACACAGATAGGGGAAGAATGATCAAATTACACATGGAGCAATGTGAGATTCAAATGCAAGTTTCTGGATCTTTGAGGCAGTGGAATTCATATGTTCTGCAGCTGGTGCTAGAGTGAAAAGTGTCCTGAAACTATAACTCTAATACTACAGGTAACTCAGAAATACAGATAGATGAGAAAATGTTGGTGTTGAAATGATATATGGTACTTCATTGGTCATCTGAGGGTCACTAGTTTATTGTGTCTTGGGGCTACAGATTTTGTTTTAAATTCCAGAATTTTCACATTCACGCCCACTAATACATTATGACAGAAATGGGTGCTCTTGTAGCACTCCTGAAAAACCAGAGGAGTATTAAAAATTCTAGAGTATACACAAATTGTATGCATTTTATGAAAATATATCAAAGAGGGATGAAAAATTGATAAATGAAACTGAAATCATAAACAATCAAAATATTTTGGAAATATAACAATGTAGTAAGACTCCTAGGTCCTGGACTTGGGAGTCATTGCTGATCTGGTCAGTGGCTGGGTGGATTTGGTATGATTTCTCTATCTATATGTGAGTTTTCCTCTGGGTAATCTTGTTTTGTTTTCTCATCTTTCAATAATGTGGACTTTAAGGTTGATTAGTGACTTTAAAATCGGTTCAGTGTGAATGAATGTAGGAATGTGGTTGATAATTTGCTATGCAATGGAGTAGCACCTCAGCCATGGCTGCTAATAACAACAACAACAACAACAACAACAACAACAATAATAATAATAATAATAATAATAATAATAATAATAATAATAATAATAATAATAATAATAATAATAATAATAATAATAATAATATGTAATTAAATAGCATAAGTTAGCCAGTTAAAGGAAACCAACAATAACTACATTTTTGGCCATGTAAAGAACAAGAACACAAACTCCTCCCTACCAGCAACATCCCACCCACCTCAAGCAGCTAACTAAATAGAAACTAAATAAAATGAGTCTATAAGTAAAATTGTGCACACACACAAACACAGAAAAATTAAGAAAAAAAAGAACAAAGAAAGGTGGACAGGAAGAAAACTGCCACATGCAGCAACCCCTAACCAGCTCTTTAATAGCTGAACATCATGAAGCCAGTTGTGGATAGCAGAGCCGGAAGAGCTGTTGAGGCAAGATGCAAAAAGTTCAAGATGGGTGCTATTGTAAAATGAAGAATTTCAGCTTGCAAGAGAAATAAAGGCAGGAGATTAGCAGCAAGAGAATAAAAGAGACTTAGGTGCAATGGTTAAGCTGATTAAAATCCTCCAATGGAAAAGACATACAATAATTAAGGTAAGAGAAGAAAGATCTAGGAGGAAAAGAACTTGAGGAGACAAACATGAAAAGTGAGAAATGAAGAGAGAGATTCAGTCATTTAGTAAATGAGAGCCACTGTCAGAGGACATTCCCAGAAGTGCGGAGGAAGTTGGCAGGGATTTTAAGAGGTCAAAGATGACATGGGGGAATGTAGTTCAAGTTGCTTTGGATGGCATCTCCTGGGGGGTAGGGTACAGTCTATAGACAAATTTAAATTGTGTGTGCTTTTGATATTGAAAAAAATGGTTTGTCAGCACAATGCAGAGGATGGGGAAAAGTCTGTTAGCCAATTAGACCTGATTGGGAGAGTGTTAAGGGAATCTTTGTGGAAGAGGGAGTAGAGACCAGGCACCGGTTTGGACTTAGGAGAACGGGTTGAAGCAAATGAGTACAGGGGATGAATTTGAAGAAGAACAGAGAGGAAGGCTTCACATATCCTGAACACAGACGTTATCAACAAATAAAAAAGTAGGAAGTGGAAAGGAAAGGATATCTAGACTGAAGAGAGGGAATGTTTCCAGCCCTAACTCATTAAATATGTTTCTTAAAACACAGATATTCCTGATTGATACCAAGGGTAGCAGGAAATTATATGGTCTCTAATATTTGTGGCAGAATTGTGGAATAAAGGAGGGTGGAGGTGTGATCTTGGCAGTGGACCAATACATGCACCCATCTGAAGGCCATAATGTACAATGGTACCAACAATAGAAGAAAGGGACTTTTTTTATTAGGGGCAAATGGAAATGAAGTTGAGCAATAGACGAAAATATATTTTGTTTCAATGGGAAACCAGTAATGGAGACGCTAGGGAGGGCAGACCCAGCTCCAGACTGACCATAGAGTGAAGGCAAGTTGGTAAAGTTCAAAATCTGGGAGTAAGACACCTCCATCGAACTTGTCAGAGTGGAATGTCTTGTGATTTCAAAGGAACAAAGACACCAGACCCTTAATACATTAAATAAAAAAGTCACTCGGCTGTGTCAATATTCCTGCATGTAGGCTTTAGTTCTTTCTTGCATTGTTCACTGACTTTTATAAAACATTGACTCTAGTTGAATTTGCAATATAATGCTAATTTACTCTCAGTTGCCTTGTTGTGTGTTTATTCTGTCTACTCTATTTTTAACAAGAGGTGTAAAGCTTTAAAAATGAATTAAAACTTGTTTTAAACAGCTGAATGTTTACTTCCTTGTCTAGTTAAAGACGTTCTCACAAGTCTGCTGGCAGCTCAGTTGCAGCTCTTCAGCTATAAAAGTAGCTCAAGACACAGCAGGCCATTGCTCAAGAAAATTAAGAAGTGTTTTTGAGGCATTTACAAGAGTCGGTGGTACAACTGCATTCTAATATTAGCATTTAGTCTTTAATCAATGTTCAGCTGCTGATTTAAAAGATCAGAAATTGGAAGCCTTGTTGAGTGCAGTAACTCTTGGAAAGGTTCATTACTAACAAAGCACTCTGACACCATCTGTTATCATGGTGAACAGTTAAAGTAATAACTGACATCTTGAAGTTTAAACCTTTCCTTTTGCTTCCTTTGAAATATCATAAATAGTTGGTAAATATAACTAATGTGTCTGTATGAGTGGGCAGGACAGTGATGCATTGTTTAGCACTGTTTCCTAACAATCCTGGGAGATGGTGTCACTCTTTTTGTGCACTTTGCACATTCTCCCCATGTCTGTTTTGATTCTTCTCCTGGCACACTGCTTTTTCTATAAACTTAAAAACCAATAATCTATAACACAAATAAAAGAAAGTAACACAATTCTAAGGTAAGATGGGAATATCCAAATTACAAATACACTTCAATACATTTCACCACGGTGTGCTAAGAAGCGTCTCTGGGGGCTTTTCTGCCTACTGCTATCAGGCAATTCAATGCTTCTACCCAATGTATATGTTTGTCTTCTGTATGACCTTTATTTCCTTCCTTATATAATTTTTTTATTTCTTTCTTTAAATCATTCTCAAGCTCCTTTATGTCTTGGTGGCCATTAAATTTTTTGTTCTTGCTGTAATGTTCCTCGTCCTCTTTAATTTGAGCCTAAGGGGGCTGAGCCTACTGATGTAGACATTGTGGGGCTTCCCCCAGGCTTTATAAGACTACAGAATGGAGGAATTACACAATGAACATGTTATGTTATTAATGAATTCAATTTCTTTCATGTGCTTTTTTTGGATTTTGCAGATTACAACTTTGTAGGTGCTTTAATTTGTCTGTGGGTTTTGGCTTATGGATTATTTATAGATTCCGATCTTTGTATTACAGGCTAGTTTTGTTTGCTTTAGGTTTCCCTTTTAGACAAACATTTTGATTCCCTGCCTTGTTTTTTATTTTTGTTTTTAAATATTTGTTCAATATAATATATATAATTTATAATGATAAAACATATAATTTAAAGGGGCACAGTTTTGCTTATATGTAGGGGTTTTATGGTTCCTCTCATCCAGTTTTGAACTTTACAACTTTTTCTTTGGGCCACTGCAGGTTAGAAGCCTGCCTCTAGATTTTTGGGGTATGCTCCCTTAGATAGTTGTCCTTTTTAAAGCTTTAAACTTCAGGAGGTAGATCCTTAATTCTGAGTTTTGAGAGCCAAACAGATCACAACATGTTGCTGTTGGCAAACAAACAAGATGGCGTTCATGCACACTCAACTCAAAATGCAAATGGCAGTTAAAAAAGTCAAAATTTAAAAAAAAATAACACACACAAATGTATTACAAAATATAACTAAAGGTCTCAGTTGCCAAATCATGACATTTGGAATAAAGAGTCCTTGGCTGATTGTGGTAAGGCTGTTTCATGGTGCTAGGTGAGAGTCCAGGATACTGTGACTGTTCCTTCTGTGTAGCAGAATAAAAAGGTTTAGTCCTTAACTTTAATGGGAGGAGGAGGTGGTATGGTGCAGCGTGACATGCTGGCAAAGGAAACTGGACAACTGCATGGGTGCAGCATGTTGTACCAGCTGCATGGGAATATTCTGTGGGTGGATGTGACGGACAAGTGTGTGTGGTGTTGACACCCTGGTGGTGCTCCATCATCAGCTGAAAAGAGCAACACTTGAGAAGCTGGATACTAAGAAGCCAGAGAGAGAGTGTTCAGGTAAAGACCCTGGACTAGGGTTACCATATTTCCAAAAAAGTGAACACAGCAATACAAAAGACTTTCTTCATATAAGGGTGAGGTTGGGTTTGGAATTTTCTATTTTTTTCATTAATAGCCACACTTTACTTTTTGACTGTGTCTGTGGAAAAATAATAGATTTTTTTATTAACCTATTGTGTGGCACATACTTGTGAATCAGCACATACAAAACAAGCAATTTTTGTTCTCTGCTCACTCTGGTCTCTACGACTATAGGTGCCTGTAGTATGAGCTAGGTACAGGTGCCATTGCATAGGGCATCACATATGCTATTGGAGAGCTGAAGTTTGCAAAGAAGAATAAAAATTATTTTTTAATTATTATCAAAATGTTAATTCATATGTGTGCTTCATATAGCCACTCTTTTCTATTAATCTTTTACATGAAACTTTAGCCTAAAGCTAGACAGGTGTGTGGTGGTCGATCTCAGTTCTTTACATCATTTGAAGCCCTGTTCAGGACTCTAGCAGAGGTCCCTTTGTGTAGAATTTCCATGTTTCTGTTGTGATTCTGAAGTTTTTTTATGATCAGTTCTACTGTTTTATCTTATTTTGACATTATTTATGCTTGTTTTAAAATTATTCTGGTAACAGCATTCTAGTATTTGTAATATGGTTGATGCCATTTTGTTTTGATCTTTTTTATAGCCACAGATAAAATGTTTACACCTTTTGCTTTTCATATGATGTGCTAGTTTATTCACAACCTGGATTTAATTCAAAAATTTTGTCTGTTTTTAGTTTAAATACGGTAGAAAATGTAAGCATGCCATAATATCCATGTGTCTTCTAGGACTTAGTTAACTGATATGAAAGTAGGAACTGTTCACATTGTTTTAGTTACTTCATCCAAGAATCAGTTATCACATTTTTGTTTATTAAATATTTTTAACGATAAGTCATATTCAAAAATAACAGTGATAATAGAATGCAATTACATGTGTTAAACGACTACATTAAACATGTGGTTTTTAACAGTAGTTTACAATGTCATATAGTTAAAAGTGTAGCCTAAGTAGGCAGATTCTAATTCAAATGATGTAAAATGGCATTGATTAATGTGAGAGTTTTTCAGGGTCTGTGAGTAAATAATAATAATATTTAATTACATTTATATAGCGCTTTTCAAGGCACTCAAATTACTTTCCACAGTGAGAGGGTAGCCACTTCAACCACCACTAATGTGCAACATCCACCTAGATTATGCAATGTCAGCCATTTTGTATAAGTACGCTCACCACATATTAGCTGTTAGGTGGTGAAGGGGTGAGAGATAGTCAGCCAATCAGAGACAGGGGATGATTGAGAGGCCAGAATGACCAGGCCGTACTGGACAATTTAGCCAGGACATTGTGATACACCCTACACTTTATGAAGGATGCCCAGGGATCTTTAAGGACCACAGTCAGGAGCTTGGTTTTATGTCTCATTCGAAGGACTGAGCCATTTGTACAGCACAGTGTGTCCATCACTGCACTGGGGCATTGGGATCCACTGGGCCCGAACATGCTTAGCTTCAGGTTGATAACCTGTTGTGAAGTGTATATGGTGTGGCTGCAGGCTAAATATAGCATTTTTGAAAGTATACCCAAAATAGCAGTACCCAATATTTACCAACAAAAATAAAAACTGTTAATACAAAATAACCAAAACTAGCATAAATCACTGTCAACATTCCCCTGTGAAAGGAGAAAAGCAACTTAAATAACTATTAATATTAGTTAAAACCAAGTAATTCATTACAATTATATAAATATCTGAGAACTTGGAAAGAAACTGATTTATTGTTTGGTGGGAATACTAAAGGATACACCATTAACCCCAACTCAGGCTTTGTCATACGCTTTACCACTCAGCAGCTCTTTCAGCATGGCACTAGATGTAGTTTTGCTCCATCCTTGTTATTTTACGAACAATCAGCCCCTTTGTACACCATAGAAAGTGTATGTCTCAGTACAGTCCTTGTTACATGTCCAGCGACTCCAATCTTCTGCCCACCGATCAGTTACAATTCCCTTTTTTAAAGCCTATCCTACCTTTATATTATTTAGAGGAGCTGTAACTTTTCCATGCAATTAGTTAGTTCAAACACTATTTAGCTGCAGGTTAATGACCTTGGTTCTTTACAATATTAATCTCTATATAATATTAGTTAAGTTAATTCAGTCTTATGTATGCTTTACCTTAAGAAGCAGGAGAAATGTGCTTCTGTATGAAGTGCATGTGCATACCCCCTTTCCCTGCTGTTGTATTGAGCATCCGATGCTCTGCCAGACAAGTAAAAGAGGAAAAAATATAAAATATACAAGATGATGTAAATGCTGTTGAGGTAAAATGAAAACAGTAAACTAATTCCCAATTGAAATCACACAGAATGTTTCTCATGCTTTTAAATGGTATTTCTATTTGAGATACCTCAACGAAAACATGAACTGCCTTGACAAATATCTTTAAAGAATAAGCATGCCAAATTTCAACAAAATTGGGCCTTTGTGGACAGACAGACAGACAGACTTGGCTATTGCAGTAGGTGCTTCTTGCATTATAAGCGAAGACACTGTAAAAAGATGGCACCAACAAAGATAAAGAGTTGGAACACCAACTTGTTGACCCAATATAATTAAAAGGTTTTGGAAAAACAAAAATCAAGCAATAAATGTAGATATACAGTATCTTCTCAGACACAAGTTCAGGACTGAACTGGAAACAAGATGGTTGGTTCCCAGGTTATGTTGTCATTTTGCAGGAAGGGGGAAGTCCAGGCAAATGGACAATGGAAGTGATGTCAGTGATGGAGTGCCTGTTAATCTTGCGTTCTTCATAAAAGAAAGCATTGTAACATAGCTCCAACTCTTGTTTCGACAAGCATTTAACGTCACCAAAGCCCTTAAGATGTCTCCCAGGCACACATGCATGACAGCACCTAAAAAGGCTCTTCCAATAAGAATTTAATGTGAATGTCTTTGTTCTGTTTCCTTAGCTATATTTTTTTTGTTTTTGCTTATTTAAATTTGATGATTAATTTCTCAATCGACTGTCTCTGTTTAGACCCTCTGCCTATTGCTGAACACGCTCTTGTGTAATCATAAATGCTTTTAAAATTATGATAAAGTGATCATAAACAGAGTATTTGAGTACAACAAAGTTCTACCCCAACCAAGCTGAGCCTGTGCCTTAAGTCCTGTGTTGTTGCACTGAGGAAAAAAAAACACAGAAACTGCACTTAAAAGGGACAAAATTATTACAGTGTATCCATTTTTTAAACCAAATGCTCATATCCAGTTATGGAATGCCTTAAAGCTGACTTGATCAATAATGACAAATTGAACTGGCACAATATAAAAAGAAAAAGAAATTGCATTCCTTTAAAAAATGTAAAAGAAAATGTGCCCTGGGTAATTCATGCCCTCCTGGATGCCCTCCTGGATGGATAGGTGAAACAATAGATGGATGGATATTAATAACAAAATGAGCAACACAGTTTGAATGGAATCCTCTCCTCAGTATTACACGACTGCAAGCTCTGAGTTCTAAAAGGAAAAGCCCTCAGGTATCTAGATCCCATAACTTTCAACAGATTTGCCATTCCTTCAGAAGCAGAATGATCAGTTTCAGTAGCTCGGTAGCTCGCTTTCCAAGTCTGTGGATGTTTTCCATGGTGGTGGGTGGTTATTCTTTGTCATTAATGTGATGCCATGTGGCTTCAGTAATGAACTATTCAGTAATTCAGGGTCAAGCAGTTAAACAGATGATCAGTTGTATGGCTTATCTCAGACTCTGTAATGCACATCTCCACAGTACAAGCCAAAATAGAGTCAATCTCTTTATTATGTGGAGACCTTCATAATAAGAGTTTTTGAATTGTGCTTTATTTGATAATTAAGAACAGCTTAAAGGTTCATGAATGGCACAGTGACTTAAGCTCCTGCCTCGTGGAGCAGCAACCTGGTTTTCCTTAAAGATATTCATATTAAGTCAATTAGCGATACTCTTTTGTCCTTATTAAGGTGTGTGAGTTCATGAGCCCTTTTACAGACAGGCACCATATCCAAGATTAATTCTGGCTTTGCACATAATGCTGCACCACTGTTACCAGGTTTGTACAAAAAAGTACAGGTTTGTTTAACAAATTAAATAGGAGCATCAAGGGTAGCCTACTCAGTTGTAACACTTTGCTGATGATGTGAAGGATAGCTTTGGCTCTGCATCAATATGACACTAATTACAAATATAAAACAAACTGTTTGTCTTTTTAATACATCCATTTCAATTAAAATGGTGAAAGAGAAAGTTAATCCTCATTAAAAGTGGGTCCTGATTAAATGTAGGCAGCTCTTTAATTATCTGTAAGAAGCAGCAAGTAATTTGAATTTCAATTCCCAGTGGCGACATCTTTAACATCATCCTGCAGGAGAGCCTGGGTGTTAAATATCAAACAAAAATAATGGCAGACTGATCAGCCAGTCACTTCAGAGTTTAGGGTTCCATTTTCTTAAAATAAATGATGGCATCATTCACAGTTTTAAGAGTGTGGACAGGAAAAAATGCTGACCATTTTTAAGCAAAATAAACATGACTTAATGAATTATGAATATATTTTGCATTTTTTTTATAGTTAATCTGTGCATCATTACATGGATACAGCCTTTCAGAGGTTCTAAAAATATTTGATGTGAAGTAATTTTAGAAGATGCTAAATGTCTGTTACTCGTTTACATTACTTTAAGATTAAATCTTAGGTGGAGTTCTAGTGGGAATTAAGATTATCAAAGCAGTTGTGAACATACAAATAAGAAATCATTCAAAGGGGGGTGTCTGCCTGTCCCAGGAAGAAAGTGAAAAAATTTATATTGGGGTAGCATACCTTTAAAAGATAGAACTGAGCAATAATTAAAGACAAGGCAAACTGTTGAGACCTCACAAGGGGACTGCCCCAACTCCTTTAACAAAACATTGTAGTAACACTGTGTACCCTACAATACTTCTTAGGGCTCGTTTATACTTCACACTCAGAACGCGTATGCGCACACATCATGGCTGCCACGTGTTCCCAGCATTCATTTGACGCGTCTTCTGAACAGGTCCTCAGGAATTAGCGCAAGGTGTGAGCGAGTTGCAGTACCAGCAAAAAAGTGGGGGGAGGGGTGCAGTGTGATAAAAGTCGGAACATGATGTCAGAGTCTCTGTTTACTATCTACATGTGACAGAAAGCCGCTATGCGGATTCTACAGGTTTGATATGCGCGCTTCAATGTTTGATGAATGGTTCGATGTGGTGAAGCAAAATGCTGACATACAAATGCATTCGTGGTGCTTTTATATTCAAGCGTTGCATATTCCCGATCATAATAACACGATAGATTTTAAAAGTCTCACATACCATCTTTTGTGCTGTCTTTTTTTCTAGGGCTTCCTCCGGTCCTGACAGCAGTGGCAAACAGCAATAGATCGCCACACTGAACACATTAAATGTATGATATTCCAAGTCTCTACACATTTACAGTCCTTAGATTTATACTTGATATCACTTTCATGATGAAATGCATTAAAGTATGTATGTTCCATTTTAAAGATAAATCGTTAATTTCGTTTAAATAATTACAAACATCGGGGTGACACGGTGGTGGAGCGGTAGTGCTGCTGTCTTGCAGGGAGTGGCGTCGCTGGTATTCCCTGCCTGGAGTTTACATGTTTTCCTGCTGGGTTTCCTCTGTGTGCTCTGGTTTCCTTCCAAAGATGTGCAGATATGATGACACTAAAATGACGCTAGTGTATGTGAGTGTTTGTATTCACCATGCGGTGAGCTGATGCCTCATCCAGGGATTGTTTCTGCCTCATGCCCAATGCTAGCTGGAATGGACACATCCCTGGATTGATTGAATTAATCATTAAACATCCTTTTCAGAGATATTGTGGTAAGGTGTCATTGGAATTTAACGGGTGTTCCAGGCAATTCACAACACAGCAAAGCTGAACCTGTTCTCACCGTGATATCTTGCACTAACACCTGGTGGATTCCTCCAGATTTATGTTAAGTACGCGTGCAAGTATAAACGGTACAACACTTGCGTAGCAGGAGCGTCCACTGCAGCATGTGTCGTGTCGTGTGAAGTATAAACCCGGCCTAAAAAGCCCAAACACACATGAATATACGTGAATGTGTCCTTTGATGGACCAGCTGCTGGCTCAGGCTTGATTCTTGTCTTATGCCTGATGCTGCCTGGATAGGCTATGCTCCTGTATGGCACTGAATTGAATTAAGCAGATCTGTATTTGCCTTACTTTTATTTAGTGCTCGAGAAGTAACTGCATTTATTTAAATGCCAGACTACTTTGCTTTGATGAATAAAGATGAATTATGAATTTCTCCTTGGAATTAATAAATTGTCTATCTATCTATCTATCTATCTATCTATCTATCTATCTATCTATCTATCTATCTATCTATCTATCTATCTATAGAACCCAGAATGAACTGTAGGCCACTATTATGGACACAATATTCCCTATGCAATGTATATGTTTTATATTTAAAAATTACTGCAATTGTACTGTGACTTCAGTTTACACAGTCAAACTATTTATACATCACATTAACTATCATCAGAGTGATACATCTATTTAATGGTCTGAAATAAAAAGTTTTTTAAGTCCACACATTTTTGACTTCAAACACCCATTCACAGATTGAGGAAAATGGAATTAATCAGTGCAATGCAAAAATCAATGCTGGACACCCATCCATGACTGCAATCACGATCAGAGCCATACATTCTACTTTTTGAAATGGAATGGAAATGGAGTGGATACCAGACTATTGTACACTGTGAACACTAGAGGGCACTGTTGCTCCTCAAACCCAACAGATGGACACTGAGGACACAGGGTAAAAGCACCAAGAATATGATTTATTAAATTCTTCTTCTTGCACAATGCTAATCCCCACCACAGCCGCAAGTAATAAACAATCACACAGCACATGTACTATTATTTTCTTTCTTTGTCTTTTTCTTTCTCCTCCACACCTTCCTGCAAGTATTATCCACCTTCCACCCAGCTCTGGCTTGCTACTGGGTTTTGAGGCAGTCCTTTATATATTGTCCAACCCGAAAGTGTTTCTGATCTTCCGTCCACATGAACAGCCAGCACTCCTGAATCAGGTGGATAACTTATATTAGTCACTCCGGAAGTACTTTTGGTCTTCCGTTCACATGACCTGTCAGGACTTCCAGATTAGGTGAGAACCTCATCTCCCATTGTCATTCCATAGCATCCCCCGTGGGCACCAATGATACCCAACAGGGCTGAGATACAAAACTCCATGTCCCATGGTGCCCTGTGGGAATCTGGGGCACCATTACACTCCAGGGAAAATGACATTTAGTGTCTTGGGGAGGCTGCCTTCCACCATCCTTCCATACTTAGGGCATCCTGGCCGGGTTGGGCTTCCGGTCGTCCCTTACAATGCATAACACAGCCACCCACATTCTCTACTTGGCTGTCAAGTATGGACAAGGTTCCACCCTGAGGCGCAACCCCCCCCCCACCCTAAATAGGCTTCTTATCATTAATTCCGCCTATTTAGATGTATAACTCAGCATTACTAGCCATGGGATAGCCATGTGATAGAAGAGTCTGGTTATTAAACTGCTGTTGTCTATTAACATAATTGGTGCAATATTTGGGGTCTTGTAATAGACTGCAAAAATAGTCATTTTATATGAACACACTTTATAAATGTACAATTCTTCTAGCAGCATCTGCAGATTTCTAACAGACTGGAGAAGTTTTTGAAGTTATTTGAAAAGTTAGATAATATTATCAACAGGAAGCAGAAAACTGGAAAACACATGTATGTTACTTCTTAAACTTGTGTTTGTATACAAAAAGTATAAAATTGGGAAATTCTTGAAGAAAACATGGAAGCCTGCCAATAAACTCCCTTTACAATAGATTTCATCTGATTCTCAGTGGGATCATCTGAGTTGGATTTCTTTGCCAGTGAAAAAACTGCACATTTTTTAAAGTGTTTTAATTTCTTTATTCCATTGTGTGGGGTGTGGGATAGCATTTTAACTCTACCATTATATCAAAACAAACACAATTCCTAGAGAGATGGACACAGATGGGTAGGATATACAAAAAGATGCACTCTCCTTTAAGTGTTAAACTAATATTGTGCCTCATTACAAACATATTTTTATTCCAGTGTTTTGCTTAGTAAATTTAGATTTTAGATTTTTGGTTACATCACATTATGCAACTTTTCCATTTGGTTTTTCAGTCACAGCCTTCATTTATATCTTAGAGTCAGAAGCAGCCAGTGTCAGTCAGTGGCGTGCTCCAGTGAAGCATAATGTGACATGCCCTGCAACCTACTCCAGCTAGTCTTGGTCTGGAAAAATCAAGTCTGTTGGATTTTGTCTTTATTTGTGGGTCATGGAGGCTTGTGTGCATGAGAGCTGACAACCAATGAATGCTCATCAGGAAGTACAATGCATGTAATGTGGTGACAAGGAATAAGGGACATGGGTGTTTTGGCCCTCACAAACAGATTAGAACATTAGAACACTCTAGACGAGAACAGGCCATTCAGCCCAACAAAGCTCGCCAGTCCTATCCACTTGTTTCCTCCAAGAAAACATCAAGTAGAGTTTTGAAAGTCCCTAACGTCTTACTGTCTACCACACTACTTGGTAGTTTATTCCAAGTGTCTATCGTTCTTTGTGTAAAGAGAAAATTCCTAATGTTTGTGCGAAATTTACCCTTAACAAGTTTCTAACTGTGTCCCCGTGTTCTTAATGAACTCATTTTAAAATAACAGTCTCAATCCACTGTACTAATTCCCTTCATAATTTTAAACACTTCAATCATGTCACCTCTTAATCTTCTTTTGCTTAAACTGTAAAGGCTCAGCTCTTTTCATTTTTCCTCATAATTCAACCCCTGTAGCCCTGGAATCAGCCTAGTTGCTCTTCTCTTGACCTTTTCTAGCACTGCTATGTCCTTTTTGTAGCCTGGAGACCAAAACTGCACACAGTACTCCAGTTGAGACCTTGCCAGTGAATTATAAAGGTTGAGCATATCCTCCTTGGACTTGTACTCCACACATTGTGCTATATAATTTAACATTCTGTTAGCCTTTTTAATGACTTCTGGACACTGTCGGGAAGATGATAGCTTAGAGTCCACTATGACTCCTAAATCCTTCTCATAAGGTGTACTCTCGACATTGTTTATTCAAACCTAACATTTTTATTTCCTATGTGTAATACTTTACATTTACTGTCATTAAATTTCATCTGCCACAAATCTGCCCAATTCTGTATGCTATCCAAGTCCTTGAGCCTTGTCTGACTGATGTCTTGTGTTTTACGTAACATGTCAGAATGGATTTAAAAAAAGGGATCAAAATGGATGTTGTACTCACCATGGATTTTAACTGTTTATACACCATGATGGGCTCCCATCATCTAGTATGCTATTGGCTGTCAAAAAAAGAGTGAGCAGGTAGAAGGAAAATTTTTATATTAATATAAAGAATAGCAAAGAGCCATAAAAAGTCATTAAAAGCTTGTAAAATATTAAGATTAAGCATAAATTAGAATGTTAAGCAAATAAGATTGGTCGAGCAAATAGTTAACTAAAAAATCAGTTATAGTGCATTATTTTTTAGGCTTACAGTAAAATTTCCAGAGTAAGAAAAGAACAGCAAATTGATGCACCGAAACCAGCTTTGGACAGGGTAAGAGTTTGAGAATACCTGTGATTCAAGGCTAGGAAGCGTTAACACATTGAAAAGGCGTGTATCTGTTTCCGATGGGAGCGTTAGCTCCGTGGAAATATGTTCTTTTATATTGCGGCGTTTTAATAAACCTTTATTTAAATTATTATAAATTATAACGGCGATATCCCTCTTTTCTGCAATAGGCTGCGACAAAGTCACAGAAAAGACAGAATATACTTAACTTGTTTAATGCAGCTTACGTTGCTATATAGACAAGGAAGACCAGCTAGTTTAATTTTGTTCACCAAGGAGTTCTTGTTAGTTTCTTTTTCTTTCGGGGATTCGGGTCGTAGAAACTGCTTTTTGTTGTCACAACGGAGGTGGGTTTTGAGTCTATGGCTTCCACTCACTCAGGTCCTCAAAGATTGGCAAAGTTCCAGCTTCTTTTATATTGTGTCCACACGACCAAATCCCCAGTACAATTACCAAAGAAGGTAGACAACCTTGTGCTGGGCATCAGACAGGCAGGTCAAATAACACTTAGTCCTTTTAGGGCTGACAACAGCTGTCACTGTCTGTCTGTATGCTTTGCTTAGTGTCGGCAATTCTGACTGCTGACACTCTGTGTTAAATCTGGCTCAGCTCTTCATGGCATATTACACAGAAAAGAATGAAAAAATACATTTAAAAAGATCTAAAACAGATACAGTGACACAATTCTTACTATTATAACAAACTTATTATAACAGTATCAAAAACCAGCTGGGTTGATGAATCAGCAGAAAGGCAACAAAAAGGCTTTTGCTGTAAGCAGGGTCACGCTGACATAAAGCATGAAGAGAAAATATTAGTAAATTCAGGCAATAGCAAAAATAATAGAAGAATATATTATCAATTAACTTTAGTGTAGAAATTAAGACAAATCAAGCATGCCAAGCAATGAATAAATAAAAGCACATACTATACTTCTTTCTATTAAAAGCTTAAGCTTCAGGTCACTATTATAAAAAGTTTGGAAGGTTCAAGAAAGAAAATGATGAGAGGAAACCCATATATGGAATTGAAGCCTTGGCCAGTTAGAGAAAATGGGAACAGCATAGAAAAATAACAAATTCCACGAGGGGGCCAGTGATAGGAACGTAAGGAGATAATAAGGGTTCCCATGGAAACCTGAGGTTCAGCCAGACAGGAGTAGAAGGGAGTCAGAGAAGATGGGCAAGAGAGCTCATTCGAGCGAGGTCAGAAAAGATAGGAAATGACATAAGAAAAGCCCAAAGATGGTAAGAGGAAGCCATCCACCCAGTCCTAGACCAATCAAAATAAGCCGAACAGAAATCAAGAGGAATAATGGACAGTAAAACCAGGTGCAGAATGAGCTAATTGAACGAGGCCAAAATGATAAGAAATTGTTATAAAAGCTTCAATTGCTGTAATGTTCGGGGCTCGATCTTATTCGGCCGAATTGGGTTGAGTCCATGTGGTTGATTTATTGCAATAAAGCCTTAAAACTCTGTCTGTCTCTCTCGAGTCCTAATAGCCTTTATTTTTAGGTAAAAAGCCTTCTGATGATTAATTTTTCGCGTGTGCTTGGAGGGAAAGCAGGCAATCGCTAATTGTGACATGGCAAATGATTTTCAGTCATTTATACTGACACGATCCAGTGATTACATCAACAAATTCAGTCAATAAGTCTGAGATACCCAACAAGTAGAAGTCTTATAATGTGATATCAGCCTTACTCTGTATTTCTGCTTGCGTTACCTGTTTTTACTATTGAGTCTGAGTTATGGAGAATTAGATTTGATCTTTTTTTCATTGACCTTATAGCAAACCTGCTGTACCTCATTTGGATCCTTATTTAGGATTTAACATCATCATCATCATCATTATCATCAAAGGTTTAATGTCTGCTTTCTAGACTTACCCAGGTCAGGTCCCCAAAACCTTTTCTTCCACTGAAGTCTAGGGCATGAAGCACATGTTTTATACTCATCAGACACCACGTCTTCTATAATGTACCTCTGGACCTCCTCTCCTTCACCTACATGTTGCCGTACCTCTTCACCCAATCTTCCTGTAACCTGGGTGTTTAATAAAAAGCCACCATTCCTCTTAAGTGCCATAAAAGTGACTAAAGAAGTGTGGCTTTCTGAAATGTCTTTAAAAATTCTTCCCAAACACCCCCTTTTTGTTTAGGGTTTTACTCTATAAACTAATATGAATGGAGTTTTTATGAGAAGTCAGGCTTAGGAGTATGTGATAAAAATCAGGTTTAAGAAAATAAGGGAGAACATCATTATGCAATGAGAAATGAGAATCTTTTGGGTTCCTTGACATGGTGCCTTTTGTGTGATGCTTTTATATTTTCATCCCATTCATTCCAGTCTTCTGTCATAGCCGAAGCTACTAAATTAGAATGGTGCCATGGAATGAGTGAGTAAGGATCGGTACGTTAAGTCTGTCCTGTAAAAGACTTCTGTCCCATCCAAAATTGTGAATAAATAATTTTTTTTTAAAAACCCTGCCTCTCTAAAAAGCTTTTTTTTTCCATAAAAGTACATTTTACTTTGTTAAAAAACAAGAATAAAGTGTGGTAATCTACCTGCAGTGAAAATTAATTTATAAGTCAAAGCACGTTGTGATGCAAATGCTATGAATGATATGACAAAGAGTCATGTCATGTGCAGTAGTGAGACTATTAATTGTTGATCCATTTTAGAATCTTGTAAAGCAGAATTAAACAAAAGCATGAACAAAACGATGAAATAAATATTATCCGGTCTGGTCATAGGTGAATCCACATTTCAGTGATGATAGTGAAACAGCCATTTAAGTACACTTGTTTAGTGATTCATTTTACTGCGAGAAACATGACCCCCAAAATGCTACCAGAGAATATGAAAAGAAGAAAATTGAACGGTCAGCAGATAATTAAAGCCAAAGGGAATGAATTCAACTGAACCCAATTACCAGCAAGTGAACATAATAATTTATTCAAAGAGTGAAGTTTATATTCACTCTCCCCCTTAGTTCTGAAATATGTGGCAGCTAAAGGCTAAATAGAGGGGCAATTAGCAAGGTTTTACTGATCCGTTTTTGAATAAACTTGCCTTTTTATTAAACACCCATGATTATATTTCAAGTCAGAAAAAAATAACATCATGAAAGTAGTGTTTTCCACAAGCCATTAGTGTAAATCCTGTGCAAATGGCCATTGCCTCTGAATGCCATGAGGGAGACTATCGTTCTAAAGGCTCAGTAATTATAACAAGGAATGAGGAAAATGAATTCAAAAGTTTCCACCTACAACCTATGGTGAGTTCTTAATTCTAACTCTAATGGCCAGTTTGACATAAATAATTCCTTACATTTTAATAAAGCCACACTATTTTAAGGCAGTGACTATGAGCAAGTGTCAAGTGTTGCTTCTTTGAGATCTTGTAAAGATGAGACTAATAAGGATGCCACCTTGTGATTGTAATTATGAAACAGATGAATATATTCTGAACAAGCAGCACTTCTATATATACAGTACAGTAAGTATGAAAAAGATAGATAGATAGATAGATAGATAGATAGATAGATCAATTGCCAATGCAGTGATAAAACAGCACACACATATTAGCAGTAGTTACACAAAACTGCATTCAAGTCTAAATTGTAAGATACATGAATTTCTCCATAATATATTTCGAATAATCATATTGGGATGGAAGAAAATCATCTAGCTAGAGTATATGTTATAAATTCTACTGCCAACTGGAAAAAAAATCCTGTGATGGCACACCCTGGAACGCCATGACATAATATGCAGTGAGTTCCTTCCTACGGTGGATGGAACCTCTTTTGAGAATTAAAAGATTGAATGCAGGTACAGTATAATTATATTTATTATAACGATCTGTATTCTTAACAGCTGCTTAACACATAGCAAAGCCAAACAAAAACAATCCTGCTTCTTCTCACAATTACCCCGTTGAATCAATTCACTATATCTTTAGAAAGTACAGCTTAACAAGTTGCTCACCGCTGCATCACTGTATTATACTTTTACCATTTTAATCAAATGAACATTTGCCTCTTTAAATTCAGGTCCTTCAGGCAACAACACTAATTGTACATAATTTAATATGTGTTTATCGGTTTTAGCAGGCTGATCAGGGTGTTATGCAGAAGGTGTAGGATTGCCAGCAGCCAAACCAATATCCTCTAGTCTGCTGCTACTTCCTGAGAATTTATTCTGGTGCCCAGAATGAAGCCGACCTTTCTGATTAACTTAAGTCCACTGTTCTCACATTGCCGGCCCATTATACTGTATGTAAACAAGCACCGTTGCGACCACAGTTTGATAGAACATGGCAAAAACGTCCCTCCAACACCAAAGGACCTGTGTGACCTCAGAAAATACAGTCAACACTGGTGTTTCACTGTATGCGACTTCTAAATTTGCAGACTAATCTGGATTTCTGTACAAGTGCACCACCACTTTTTTTATCAGCTTGAGCACGTAGATCTAAATCTCATCCATTGATTTAAATCGGAATCAAAGAAACATTGCTTTTCCCGAAATCCAACACTGTGTCTTTGTTTTTGCTAAAGGTGATCTTCAGATGATTTATCTTGCAGCTCTCAACAACCTAATACACTAGGCTTCTGTATTCTCACTCATACACTTGTATGAAGAAATATAATCAGACACAAACACATGTATATCACATGTTTACATGTACATATTTGTGTGTGTGTATATATATATATATATTAGGGTGGTCCACAAGCTAATGCAAAGGGTTGATGTTTGGAGAATCATTTCTCCACAAGGCTTATTTTTGTCCATTAGGGATAGTTTGCTTACCTGTGAAATTTTGGCCTGACTGTTAAACATTTAGAGATCACACCATTCTGAACATTTTATTTGTATTGTTACAAAGTGGCTAAGTAATAAGTAAATGGTAAAAGAAAATTATATGAAACAGAGAACATTCTACTACTAAGGTGGATTTTCCAGAACATTCTAATAGGAAGTGGATTTTTCCAGAATATTGTGGTATTAAGTAGGGGTTTCTATTTTAGCTGTTTAGTCTCAGCAGAAACAAAAGAAAAGATGAGGCAAAGCCTGAGGCAGCCACCATTACCAGACATTCCTTAACGTCTTAAGCTTAGTTTATACTTAATGGTCCTGCGCTGGATGTCAGGAATGTGCAGTAAAAAATGACGTCAGATTTGAAGACATGTCCCCTGGTGTTTTCAGCGTGTGCTGAATGTGAAAATTTTTTTAACTACACGGAGCGGCTGATATGGCTGCTGTGTATCAAAAAAAAAGGTAAGTTTTAAAGAGAGGCTTGTTATGTAGGTGCCAGATTGATAAACGAAGGGCTGAATATGATGCGTCATCAATATCATGAGTCATCAAATCAGAAGGGAGACATGCAAAAACATTTGGAATACATCTGCTCATCATCTTGGTCCTCTCACTCACAAGAATATTACACTCACTCTTGCTTCACTGCTTTAGGTCTGACACCTCAACTTCTCCTTTTCTTCCTCTTAAAGTCGGTAATAGCAGGAACAAATCTTCTTCCATCAGCAGAGTCCCACCTCATCTGTTGTGACATTATTAGGTATGTGACATGACCAAACAGTGTCACTGATTGAACGGGCTGCAAGAAGTATAAATGTGTTTTGGTCACTCGTTGCTCACTTGCTTTGTGCTGCAGTCTGTGTTCTGGCTTCACTCTGCAAATATTAACCAGCCTTTAAGCTTACAAATGAATTTGGACAGCTAAAGCTGGAGGATCTGCTAACAGAAAGAACAACATCCTTCTCTGATGTACTCACGTACTCAATCTTTTCTCAGGAAACTAGCAGAACAATGGACAGCTGACAGAAAAAGGAATAAGGTTCATTGAAAAGTACAAGGAACAGAAACAGTTTATTGTTCAACTGGTTGCACACCAACACAAGAATTTAACTTTAATAAAGGCAGTTCAAAAGTTGTAGACCTACGAGTGTGGAAGAGTTGTCCACTGTTTAGTTCAGATGGCATAATAACTGCAAAATGGAGTGACCTCTAAATGTTATTTACTTTCATTAAACTTTTGTGTGTTTGTTATAGTTATAATAAAGAATAAAACTAGCTTTGTGGAGAAATTGAATCTGTCTTGGACCACCCTAACATACATGTTTATGCATGTACATACTATGAAAGGTTTCCTGTTTTTTTATTTTTGTTGGAAAAACATACACTATTGTTTTGAATGAGTGGTTGCTTACAGAGTCCCAAATGAGGCACATTATCTGCATTATGAGGGGGCGTCAGTTATGGCACTACAGCCATGTGGTACAATTTCTCGAGGGTGATCTGACTTGCAGGATCCTCATTGTTGAGGACCCAAGTGGCTAGACCAGGCCAAGGGGACACCCACGTAACACCTGGCTCTGGCAGATAGATGGTCATTTCCAGAGGGTGGGACTGGAATGTATGTCTGCCTGGGGGGTTGCCAACCAGGATGTCAAGCTGTTTCATCATGTGGTGGGTATGGCAACACGCTATACCAGTGCATGCTCCCCAACCTGACCTGACCTGAATCTGCGCAACAATGTACATTTGAACAGAGATGTACGGCTGAAAATCATAGACTCACAGGGAACAGCAGTCATCAGAAATGGAAAAGGTACTTTGATGGGACTTTCCTTTATCATTAAAACTGTGTCCACTTATTCTGCCTGCAAGCCACCATGGCTAGACTGTCATTTGTCTTCAGCCAATCAGCTTTAAAGTTAGCTGCTGATGTTATAAAGGTGGAACTTAATTCTCAGAAACAGACACCTGACAATACTGCATTCATAGATCACTCCCCGCCACTGCATCAGGATCCCTCCATTCTAAGCTGGACTTTCCTCCAATTCTCATGCCAGACAGCAAATCAACTTTCTTTGCCTGATGATGAGGTGCATTGTGAATAGTCACAATATATATGCAGTTGGCTCCACCTCCTTGCATGAAACAGCATAACGGAACAAACTTTCAAAGGATTTGACAATTACTGATACCTCATAGCTAGTTCTGCTTCCTTTCTAGAAGGCACAAAAGTTATTAGGAAGTTAGTGGATTCCAGAGTCCTGCATGGAAGTTTGGAGGGGTCAAGAGGTCCTCCTGGTCGTATGACACCCAAAGCAGTTGTAGAAGAAAGGCAGTGGAAGAGGGCAGGGAATTCAGTGATGACAACAGGAAGTGGCAGAATTTCCCATATCCTTGGGCTATTCCAAGCTCTGTTCTCTTATCCTCAAGTACTTACTGATTCACTCACTTGGACCAGAGTTCTAATTTGAGCCTATTTAAAATGTTATTGACTAGGCTTTGGACTTCCTTGGTAATAAAAGGATTCTGCATTCTGATAACTAAAGAGAAAGCATCTTTTTTTAAAAAGAAAAAGAAAAATATGGCCACCAACATGACTGAAATCTATACTAATAAAAGGCAAAGCCCTCACTGACTGACTGACTGACTCACTCACTCACTCACTGACTCATCACTAATTCTCCAATTTCCCGTGTAGGTAGAAGGCTGAAATTTGGCAGGCTCATTCCTTACAGCTTACTTACAAAAGCTGAGCAAGTTTTATTTCAAAATTCTATGTGTAACGGTCATAACTGGAACCTACTTTTTCATCCATATACTGTAATTGCCTGCAGCTCGCTCGCCGTGTGAGGCGGAGTTGCGTCATCACACCTCCCAAGTAATTGAGTGCCTGCCCATATAAGGCCGTCCATCAGCAGCAATCCAATAGAATCACTCTGCCGCTAAATATTCACGGGTGAAGGGCTGTGCTTATTCAGACGAAGATGAGATGGTCAGGGTGGTGTTTCGCACAAACTCAGCGAAACTGCGAGAGAAACTTTTAAGTGCCGGGTCTTAGCTAACATTAAATACAGCCGTGGACATCACACAAAATGGCACCTGCACAGCTGGGAAACTTCGATGCATGTACACCGAGCAGCTCACGTGAACTGACGCAGTGCACAGACAAAAAGCAGCAGTTCCAAAGAGTGCTGAACAAAAACCGAATTACACAATTGAGAAGGCAGCAAAAAATATGAAGCGTCTGATACATACAATCATATTCATAAGTGCAGCTACTGGAAACAAAGCACACGGTGGAAAAAGTCAATGTCCCGCTAAAGGAAGACAGTGTAAAAAAAAACCTGTGTATGCAGTGTGTAATGTCTCAGATAAAGAAGAAGACGAGCTGTTTATTGATGCAGTAAGAAACGAATCGAAGAATGAAACCTGTCATCTTTACAACGATTGACAAACACGGAATGTAACTTGAACACAACACATCCTACAAATACGAACCTAAATTGAAAGAAATAATGATAATCAAATCCTTGATGACAGCAACACTCATAACACTCACAAAACAATTACTGTATATTGACAATCATGTTACGTTATTTTTAAAATGTTCCCTTTTCTTTTTCATAACTTCTTTAACACACTACTTCTCCGCTGCGAAGCGCGGGTATATATATATATATATATATACTGCTCACAAAAATTAAAGGAACACTTTAAAGAAACACATTAGATACATCAGATCTCAATATGAAGTTGGATATCTATACAAATAACGACAGGGCAATGTCTTAGGAACAAAGGGATGCCAAGTATTTTAATGGAAATAAAAGTTTTCTGCCTACAGAGGGCTCAATTGTGTAGACACCCTAAAATCAGAGTGAAATGAAGATGTGGCAGGCTAGTCCATTTTTCAAAAACTTAATTTCTGCTACTCAAAATGCTTTTCAGTATCTTGTGTGGCCCCCACGAGCTTGTATACATGCTTGACAATGTCGGGGCATGCTCCTAATGAGACGACGGATGGTGTCTTGTGGCATTTCCTCTCAGATCTGTATGAGGGCATCCCTGAGCTGTTGTACAGTCTGAGGAGCAACCTGGCGGCGCCTAATGGACCGAAACATAATGTCCCACAGATGTTCTATTGGGTTTAAGTCAGGGGATCGTGAAGGCCATTCAATTGTTTCAATTCCTTCATCCTCCAGGTACTGCCTGCATACTCTTGCCACATGAGGCCGGGCATTGTCGTGCATTAGGAGGAAACCAGGACCTACTGCACCAGCGTAGGGTCTGACAATGGGTCCAAGGATTTCATCCTGATACCTAATGGCAGTCAAGGTGTCTTTGTCTAGCTTGTAGAAGTCTGTGCGTCCCCCCATGGATATGCCTCCCCAGACCATCACTGACCCACCACCAAACTGGTCATGCCGAATGATGTTACAGACAGCATAACATTCTCCATGGCTTCTGCAGACCCTTCAACGTCTGTCACATGTGCTCAGGGTGAACCTGCTCTCATCTGTGAAAAACACAGGGTGCCAGTGGTGGACCTGACAATTCTGGTATTCTATGGTAAATGCCGATCGAGCTCCACTGCGCTGGGTTGTGAGCACAGGGCCCACTAGAGGACGTTGGGCCCTCAGACCACCCTCAAGAAGTCTGTTTCTGATTGTTTGGTCAGAGACATTCACACCAGTGGCCTGATGGAGGTCATTTTGTAGAGCTCTGGAAATGCTCATCCTGTTTGTCCTTGTCCAAAGGAGCAGATACCAGTCCTGCTGATGGGTTAAGGACCTTCTATGGTCCTGTCCAGCTCTCCTAGACTGACTGCCTGTCTCCTGGAATCTCCTCCATGCCCTTGAGACAGTGCTGGGAGACACTGCAAACCTTCTGGCAATGACACACATTGATGTGCCATCCTGAAGAAGTTGGATTTCCTGTGCAACCTCTGTAGGGTCCAGGTTTCGCCTCATGCTACCAGTAGTTACACTGACCATAGCGAAATGCAAAACTAGTGAAAAAAACAGTCAGAAAAGATGAGGAGGGAAAAATGCCAGTGGCTTCCACCTGTTAAACCATTCCTGTTTTGGGGGTCATCTCATTGTTGCCCCTCTAGTGCATCTGTTGTTAATTTCAACAACAACAACAACAACATTTATTTATATAGCACATTTTCATACAAACAGTAGCTCAAAGTGCTTTACATATTAAAGAATAGAAAAATGAAAGACACAATTATAAAACAAAATAAATCAACATTAATTAACATCGAATAAGAGTAAGGTTCAATGGCCAGGGGGGACAGAAAAAACAAAAAAACTCCAGACAGCTGGAGAAAAAAAAAAATCTGTAGGGATTCCAGACCATGATACCGCCCAGTCCCCTCTGGGCATTCTACCTAACATAAATGAAACAGTCCTCTTTGGATTTAGGATTCTCACGGAAGGGCTTGATGATGATGATGGTTACGTAGACTTCTGCCTTTTAATCCGTCCATCATTGTTGGAGCATCATGAAGCTTTGAGTAGGCGCCACCACCACAAAGAAACCGGAAAAAGAAACAGAAAAGAGAGTAGGGGTCAGTACCGATTTTAGAGCCACCATGAATAGTTATTATGATGAATTGAACATACAGAGTATCAGGATTAAGTTAAATGAAGATTAAAATGAAGTTATAAAAAGGCCATGTTAAAGTAATGTGTTTTCAGCAGTGTTTTAAAGTGCTCTACTGTATCAGCCTGGCGAATTCCTATTGGCAGGCTATTCCAGATTTTAGGTGCATAGCAGCAGAAGGCCGCCTCACCACTTCTTTTAAGTTTTGTTCTTGGAATTGTAAGGAGACACTCATTTGAGGATCTGAGGTTACGATTTGGAATATAAGGTGTCAGACATTCCGATATATAAGATGGAGCAAGATTATTTAAGGCTTTATAAACCATAAGCAGAATTTTAAAGTCAATTCTGAATGACACAGGTAACCAGTGTAGTGACATTAAAACTGGAGAAATGTGTTCGGATTTTCTTTTCCTAGTTAGGATTCTAGCAGCTGCATTCTGCACTAGTTGCAAATGATTTATATCTTTTTTGGGTAGTCCTGAGAGGAGTGCATTACAGTAATCTAGTCGACTGAAAACAAACGCGTGAACTAATTTCTTAACATCTTTCAGTGATATAAGAGGTCTAACTTTACTTATGTTTCTTAAGTGAAAAAATGCTGTCCTAATGATCTGATTAATATGTGATTTAAAATTCAGATTACAGTCAACAATCACCCCTAAGCTTTTTACCTCCATCTTGACTTTTAATCCTAATGTATCCAGTTTATTTCTAATAGCCTCATTGTATCCATTATTGCTGATCACTAAAATTTCAGTTTTTTCTTTATTTAACTTGAGAAAATTACTATTCATCCATTCTGAGATACAAGTCAGACATTCTGTTAGTGAATCAATAGAATCGGGGTCTTCAGGAGCTATTGATAAGTACAGCTGTGTGTTATCAGCATAGCTGTGGTAGCTCACGTTGTGCCCCAAGATAATCTGACCTAACAGTTTCATTAACACCACAGCATCTGAAACTGATTAACAACCCCCTCTGCCACTTAACTGACCAGATTAATATCCCATAAGTTTCATTGACTTTACGCTATACTCTGATTAAAAAGTGTGCCTTTAATTTTTTTGAGCAGTATATATGTATATATATACCCCGATCTACATAATCTCAAATAAACAAGCCACATGTTGTGGCGTAATGGTAGAGGCTTCGCCTCTATTGCCGAGGTTCGATTCCCGAGAAGGGATGCACTGAGTATGTACGCGCGCTTGCCGATTAATTTTACCTTCGCATCCCCTTGGTTTGAGATGTATGAAAAAATATGCGGTTAACGCAAAATCATGTTACGCTATTTTTAAAATGTTTCCTTTTCTTAGCACACGCACAGCTGAGAAGCTTCGATGCATGTACTCCATAACGCGTTAAAAAAAATAACGCATTTAATCACACTTTCAATTCCAAGCAAAGGGGACCTTTTGTCAATGCATGATTTCCTGGTACATCAATTACATTGATGCACACATCAGAGCTACAAAAATGTTAGAGTCTGAATAAAGCGCGTTCCTACGACTGATTGGAGGCAAATTTTATTTCAAAAGACTACCCGATCGGAAGCCTTGATAAAAGCATGGTTTTGTGCACACTGAAAAGCAAGCAAAATTAGATGCATTACAGAAAGCGGACTTTGTGGCTCTTACTGGGGATCATTGGACTTCCGTGACCGTTAGTAATTCTAAATACATCTAATTACAAAATGTTCAATGATCACACTGTTTTAGCCTAATTCACAAAATAATTTTGGCTAAGGTTACTCAGAGTTTAAAGAGTAAGCTGGTCAAATTACCTTTTATGTTTCTGACTTATTTTTTTAAGAAGAAAAACTGCACTTTATGTTGACATTTTGGTTATTATTATTTAAAGGCAATACCATTCTGAAAATGTACTTAAAGTACTTAAACTACCACTTTATTTTTAAGTCTGCCCAATTTTAGACAGGGATGATATTTTTGATTTTGTTTTGAATTCAAATGCAGTTTAAAAGCGTTTTTTTTTCAGAAATTAAAACAGCTTCAGTTTACAATATTCATGTCCATGTCTATTATTTGATTCTGTCGCCCACTAAAACCCTTTTAAATTAAAAAAAAACATTGCGATTTGGGGCAAATTTTCATGTGTGATTACATACGATTAATCAAGATTAATTATTACACAGCCTCTAATTAATTAGATTAATTTTTTTAATCGAGTCCCACCCCTAATATATATATGTAGATATATATGTAGATTTGTATATATATATATGTGTATATACAGTATATATGTAGATATGTATATGTATATATGTGTGAGTGTGTGTGTGTATATATATATATGTGTATATATATATTTGTATATATGTATATATATATATGTCTATATTTGTATATGTGTATATATATGTTGTGGACGCTGGCCCGGACACACACAGACGGACATCATATTTCACCCAACACACGTTTATTTTCAACAATATTTACAGTGCACAAACCCCAGTGCGTCCAGCACCGATCCCCCAATGTCCAGGCCACACAGTCCTGCTGCCTTTCTCCTGGCCGCCTCTAGTCCTCCCTCCAGCTCCGTCCTCTTCCACCCGACTTCTGCCGATGACTGGAGGGAGGCGGCCCCTTAAATAGGAACCCAGATGGGCTCCAGCTGCTTCCCGGCATTCCTCCGTAGCCACGCCCCAGTGTGGCGGAAGTGCTGGGCTCCCGGGATATTCAGGCACTGGGGCACCGCTTGGCAGTGGCCACGGGTCCTTACAGGGCTGGGCTTCCAAGCCCTTTACCCGAGGCCCCCAACATAACCAGGGTGGACGCCCCCTCGCGGTCTGGAGGAGGGACAAGCCCTCCTCCGGTCCTCCTGGGCCTGGCCGGGGACCACAATGTATATATGTATATATGTATGTATATGTATATATATATATATGATGTGTATATATATATATGTTTATATGTGTGTGTGTGTGTGTGTATATACAGTACAGGCCAAACGTTTGGACACACCTTCTCAATCAATATGTTTTCTTTATTTTCATGACCATTTACATTGGTAGATTCTCACTGAAGGCATCAAAACTATGAATGAACACATGTGGAGTTATGTACTTAACATAAAAAGGTGAAATAACTGAAAACATTTTTTATATTCTAGTTTCTTCAAAATAGTAGAGTGAAGGCAAAGGGGCCAACAAGTGCTAAACACCTCTGGGAACTCCTTCAAGATTGTTGGAAAACCATTTCAGGTGACTACCTGTTGAAGCTCATCGAGAGAATGCCAAGAGTGTGCAAAGCAGTAATCAGACCAAAGGGTGGCTATTTTGAAGAAACTAGAATATAAAACATGTTTTCAGTTATTTCACCTTTTTTTGTTAAGTACATAACTCCACATGTGTTCATTCATAGTTTTGATGCCTTCAGTGAGAATCTACCATGAAAATAAAGAAAACACATTGAATGAGAAGGTGTGTCCAAAGTTTTGGCCTGTACTGTATGCCAGCAACACTCATGACAATGACAACACAATTACATTGTCAATCATGTTACGTTATTATTAAAATGTTTCCTTTTTTTTTCATTACTTCGTTAACACACTACTTCTCCGTTGCGGAGCACGGGTATTTTGCTAGTATATATATATACCTGGATCTACATACCATCAAATAAACGGACCACATAGCGTGGCGCAACGCGAGAGGCTTCGCCTCTAGCGCTGACGTCTGAGGTTCGATTCCTGAGAGGGGGTGCAGTGAGTGTGTTTGCCTAATGAGCCGAAAATTAGGGTGAAACACTTGTTGTGTACTCTTTGAATTATTTGACAGTAAAACTATTTATATATAATATATATACACTCACCTAAAGGATTATTAGGAACACCATACTAATACGGTGTTTGACCCCCTTTCGCCTTCAGAACTGCCTTAATTCTACATGGCATTGATTCAACAAGGTGCTGAAAGCATTCTTTAGAAATGTTGGCCCATATTGATAGGATAGCATCTTGCAGTTGATGGAGATTTGTGGGATGCACATCCAGGGCACGAAGCTCCTGTTCCACCACATCCCAAAGATGCTCTATTGGGTTGAGATCTGGTGACTGTGGGGGCCATTTTAGTACAGTGAACTCATTGTCATGTTCAAGAAACCAATTTGAAATTATGCAAGCTTGTGACATGGTGCATTATCCTGCTGGAAGTAGCCATCAGAGGATGGGTACATGGTGGTCATGAAGGGATGGACATGGTCAGAAACAATGCTCAGGTAGCCCGTGGCATTTAAACGATGCCCAAATGGCACTAAGGGGCCTAAAGTGTGCCAAGAAAACATCCCCCACACCATTACACCACCACCACCAGCCTGCACAGTGGTAACAAGGCATGATGGATCCATGTTCTCATTCTGTTTACGCCAAATTCTGACTCTACCATTTAAATGTCTCAACAGAAATCAAGACTCATCAGACCAGGCAACATTTTTCCAGTCCAACTGTCCAATTTTGGTGAGCTTGTGCAAATTGTAGCCTCTTTTTCCTATTTGTAGTGGAGATGAGTTGTACCCGGTGGGGTCTTCTGCTGTTGTAGCCCATCCGCCTCAAGGTTGTGCGTGTTGTGGCTTCACAAATGCTTTGCTGCATACCTCGGTTGTAACGAGTGGTTATTTCAGTCAAAGTTGCTCTTCTATCAGCTTGAGTCAGTCGGCCCATTCTCCTCTGACCTCTAGCATCAACAAGGCATTTTCACCCACAGGACTGCCGCATACTGGATGTTTTTCCCTTTTCACACCATTCTTTGTAAACCCTAGAAATGGTTGTGCGTGAAAATCCCAGTAACTGAGCAGATTGTGAAATACTCAGACCGGCCCGTCTGGCACCAACAACCATGCCACGCTCAAAATTGCTTAAATCACCTTTCTTTCCCATTCTGACATTCAGTTTGGAGTTCAGAAGATTGTCTTGACCAGGACCACACCCCTAAATGCATTGAAGCAACTGCCATGTGATTGGTTGATTAGATAATTGCATTAATGAGAAATTGAAAAGGTGTTCCTAATAATCCTTTAGGTGAGTGTATATATATATACACACACATACACACATAGATATATATATATACACACACACATACATATATATCAGCGCTTCCTGATTCATTTTACCCTCGCACCCCCTGTGATGGACGAGGCCAACTTCGCACCCCCTTGGTTTGAGAAGTATGAAAAAATACGAGGTTAACGTGGAAAGACAGATCATCAATTGAAGCTTTATGAATAATGGATACTTTATTCGCCATAAATAATTGTTTTGATAAAGCCATACTCAGTGTAATCCTCCTTCCATTTTCTAATTTTTTCGTGACTAGCCATGGTTAAATGAACGGTGAAAAAGTAAGAGTGAAGCGCCGGTGACTTATTGAGGCAGGCAGGTGAGAGCACAACAGCTCAAAGGCTTGATGTGCTGTGCATCACGTCGATCTAAAATGCACGCTCACATTTGAAAAAATATATCTTTTCAAGTTCTATTTGAATATAAGTAGGTTCTATTTAGTCGACAGAAATATCTTTGCCTAGGAATGTAAGTCGAATTTAGTCTTTATGCAATGATGACTAAATTTAACTTACATTTCTAACAAAGATATTTCTGTCGACTAAATAAAAATGTAATATTTAAAATTTAAATAGAGTTTCAACACATACGATAGTTCATAATACCCACGCAGCACTAAGTGCACGTAAAAGCGGAAGTCATCCGTTTTAACAAGCAGCGTATTGCACTGATACGAAATGGCCTGCCCATTTAATTATTTAGGAATGGATAGATAAATTAAGATTTTGTACGAATAATGTTTTTCATTTTTCTTCCTCGATGGATTCTGGCACCCCCAGCAACAGCTGCTCGCACCCCAAAGGGTATATATATATATATATGTGTGTATATATGTAGATACTGTATGTATATATATATATGTGTATATGTGGATGCCCGTGACCCTATTCGGATTCAGCGGGTTAGAAAATGGATGGATGGATGGATATATGTGGATGTATTTGTATATATACTGTATATATGTATATATGTATGTGTATATATATATATATGTGTATATGTATATATTGTGATATGTATGTATATGTATATATGTATATGTGTAAATGTATATATGTAGATATGTATATTATATATGTATATATGTGAATGTATTTGTATATATATATAAGTATATATGTGTATAGGGATTAATAAAGTATCTATCTATCTATCTATCTATCTATCTATCTATCTATCTATCTACAAACCGGATTCCAAAAAAGTTGGGACACTAAACAAATTGTGAATAAAAACTGAATGCAATGATGTGGAGATGGCAAATGTCAATATTTTATTTGTAATAGAACGTAGATGACAGATCAAACGTTTAATCCGAGTAAATGTATCATTTTAAAGGAAAAATATGTTGATTCAAAATTTCACGGTGTCAACAAATCCCAAAAAGTTGGGACAAGTAGCAATAAGAGGCTGGAAAAAGTAAATTTGAGCATAACGAAGAGCTGGAAGACCAATAAACACTAATTAGGTCAATTGGCAACATGATTGGGTATAAAAAGAGCTTCTCAGAGTGGCAGTGTCTCTCAGAAGCCAAGATGGGTAGAGGATCACCAATTCCCACAATGTTGCAGAAAGATAGTGGAGCAATATCAGAAAGGTGTTACCCAGCGAAAAATTGCAAAGACTTTGCATCTATCATCATCAACTGTGCATAACATCATCCGAAGATTCAGAGAATCTGGAACAATCTCTGTGCGTAAGGGTCAAGGCCGTAAAACCATACTGGATGCCCGTGATCTCCCGGCCCTTAAACGACACTGCACCACAAACAGGAATGCTACTGTAAAGGAAATCACAGAATGGGCTCAGGAATACTTCCAGAAACCATTGTCAGTGAACACAATCCACCGTGCCATCCGCCGTTGCCAGCTGAAACTCTACAGTGCAAAGAAGAAGCCATTTCTAAGCAAGATCCACAAGCTCAGGCGTTGTCACTGGGCCAGGGATCATTTAAAATGGAGTGTGGCAAAATGGAAGACTGTTCTGTGGTCAGACGAGTCACGATTCAAAGTTCTTTTGGAAATCTGGGGACCATGTCATCCGGACCAAAGAGGACAAGGACAACCCAAGTTGTTATCAACGCTCAGTTCAGAAGCCTGCATCTCTGATGGTATGGGGTTGCATGAGTGCGTGTGGCATGGGCAGCTTGCATGTCTGGAAAGGCACCATCAATGCAGAAAAATATATTCAGGTTCTAGAACAACATATGCTCCCATCCAGACGACCCTGCATTTTTCAACAAGATAATGCCAGACCACATTCTGCATCAATCACAACATCATGGCTGCGTAGGAGAAGGATCCGGGTACTGAAATGGCCAGTCTGCAGTCCAGATCTTTCACCTATAGAGAACATTTGGCGCATCATAAAGAGGAAGGTGCGACAAAGAAGGCCCAAGACGATTGAACAGTTAGAGGCCTGTATTAGACAAGAATGGGAGAGCATTCCTATTTCTAAACTTGAGAAACTGGTCTCCTCGGTCCCCAGACGTCTGTTGAGTGTTGTAAGAAGAAGGGGAGATGCCACACAGTGGTGAAAATGGCCTTGTCCCAACTTTTTTGGGATTTGTTGAATTTCTGAATCATATTTTTCCCTTAAAATGATTCATTTTCTCAGTTTAAACTTTTGTTCCGTGATTTATGTTCTATTCTGAATAAAATATTAGAAGTTGGCACCTCCACATCATTGCATTCAGTTTTTATTCACGATTTGTATAGTGTCCCAACTTTTTTGGAATCTGGTTTGTATCTATCTATCTATATGTATATATTGTGATATGTATGTATATGTATGTATATGTATATATGTATATGTGTATATGTATATATGTAGATATTTATGTATATGTGTATATGTGTGTGTGTGTGTGTTTGTATATATATATATATGACAGCAACACTCATAACAGTGACAAAACAATTACATTGACAATCATGTTACGTTATTTTTAAAATATTTCCTTTTCTTTTTCATTACTTCTTTAACACCCTACTTCTCCACTGCAAAGCGCGGGTATTTTGCTAGTTGTAAATATTATCTTAAATCTGATGTCTTTGGTGATGTAGCCTTCCCAAATATATACTGTCTCTGTATGCATATGCATTTGTTAAATGAATATACTGTACCTAAAATCCGTTTTAAAGAGTTCACCAAAATCCTTTCGAGACACTGCTGTTAGTCTTTTTTTTGTCTTTTTCTTGTTTTCAGCTGCTGAATCTCATTGTTTTAGAACGAGTCCCTTGAGTGTAAGAAGCACTTCAAATTAATGAGTATTCTCAAATAAATGAGGAATATCATGTGCATGTGACTGACTTCTCACATACATTTCACTGATCGTCTCTTGGGGTTGTTGTCATTTGTGTTTCAGTTCTTTTCATTGTGTGTCATTTTCATTTTCATCATTGAATTGCAGATGCATGGAACCAGCTATCTTGCAATGTGAACGAGAGCAACACCGAAAGGACCTCCAGATGTCGAGTATTTATAATAAGGACATACTACCTACTCTGTACCTACTGTATATAAGACCTGACAAGCTATGTTGTCTGAGTGACCTGTTCTTGTCAGAACATTTTCTCATATTTATGTTTTTATCATGATGACAGGTTTATTACTGCTCAGGAGTTGCTACCTGAAGTGAAAGTGAAAGAACATGCTTGTTGATTTGCAGCCACAAATAACTTTATTTATTGGATGCAATAAGTCAACTAAAAAGTGGCAATGTAGGGTAAGACAGCATTTCTAATAGAACAGTTAATCAAAATGTTCATTCCTGAATATTTCTGTGCTGTTAATTTAAGTTCTAAGTAGCTAGATGAAGCCAGGTTCACTGAATATTTGTATTTTAAACATTGCTAAGAAGTCTTTCACTTCTGTTTATTTAATCATTTCCTTTGAATCTTCTTTCCTCACACATGTATTTGGCATCTTTACAGTAATTCTGTTTCATTGTTTTATAATGCTGGAGTAAAATTCTGTTGCTTAAATGTTGTTCATTCTCTACTGCATAATGAAGATTGCAGAGCTTAGTATATAAGCGATGTGATAAATGACAGAGCTCCTGGGTTTGTATTGAAGCATTTCACTAAATAATAGTGCCCCTGGAGAGATATTTACAGGTCCTACAGCTACGTTTGCAATAGCAGAGAGTGGTCAGTGTTACTGGTGTCTCTTTATGGTAATGAGAGCTGTGGCCATGTAAGTGTTGGCAGCACCTGATGGATCTGGAAAACAAAAGGCTTCCTGTTAAAATAATACAAAGGAATTAGTCTGTATCAGGAGCTAAGGGTTACCTGCAAATGGATGTCTCCCGGTGGCATTCAAGGAAACTAACCCTCTCGAAGAAAATAACTACAATACACCAAACCTGTCAAAAAGATATTAAATAATAATTACAAACTTCATAATAAACAAAAAATGCTTTCAAGACAAACAAATAAAAATTACAGTTATATTTCAAGAGTACAAAACAAAAAGCAGCAATGCTTTATAATCTGATACCATAAAATATTTCTAGAAAGTGTCAGCTATTGACTTGGGGATATGTTGGAAATTCTGTTATTGCTTCAGAATGACAGACCTTCTGCCCCAGTATGAAACAGGACTCTTCTTTCACCCTAATGTCTTCTCTTCAACATTACATAGCATTACTAGTATGACCAATTATAGTTTAAGGCGAAGGCACTTAATGCACTTAACATATTATAAAAGTTTGTATTGTGTTAATTTTCAGTTAAGCACTAATCAGGGTTTCATCCATCCATTTTCAAATCCCATACTGTTCTCTTATATCCCATGTCACGCATGCACATCTGAGGATCTCCTTGCTGGCTCATTCAAGGTTGGTGGTAACAAACTGGGGTGAGAGAGGGCGCCATCACTAACTGTGTCTTCTCCTTTTCTCACCTCAGCTCTGAGATGCCACCCAGTGAGGGTAATTTGCTCTGCCCCTTCCAGTCCTCCTGTTATAAAAGGCCTGGCTTCCTCCACTGAGCTGTCTTCTGGGACCAATTCCTGACAAGTCAGAGCTCTAAGGGAGATCTCTTATTTGTTGTGGCAGGTAAGCCTGAACCCTTATTTTCTTTGGTGTTTTGTCCTTCAGGGTTATGCTAGTTGCTGCCAGAAGGCACTTGTTTAGGTTTGAAGAAGAAAAGCAGAGAATTAAACAGGACGACCCGGTTGGAGTCCCAACTATTCTTTGCTTATCTCAGCTCTGTTTTGACTGCTTGGCATCTCACACCAAAATTCTTCTTTGAAAATTCTTGGGTCATTGGAAAGTTTACAGGAAAGTAAATCAGATTCCTGGTCTTGTCTTGAAAGTTATTATAACTATACTTTTTATATAATAAAGACAGACAGACAACAGATCAACAATTGCAGGAGCTCACACAAGATTTCATCAGACAAGGTTATACCCCCACAATGACAGACACTCAAATAAGAAGAGTTACTGCCATACCCAGAGACAACCTTCTGGAATATAAAAACAAAGACAACAAGAACTGCATCCCCCTTGTTGTCACCTACAACCCACATCTTGAAACACTTTGAAAAATTATAAAAGAACTTCAGCCAATGCTAAACAACGACCAAACACTGAAAAATGTATTTCCTGAACCTCCCCTCCTGGCATAGACAACCGCCAAACCTGCGGTTTGAAATTGGCACTTCTCCCTGCCTACAGAAAAGATTTAAAACATCTACAATACAAACCGTATAGTTATACCACACTGCCGACTTGAACATCACATAAAGGGATCATTTTCCTGCAGATCATCTAATGTGGTCTACCTAATTCTCTGCATGAAATGTCCTGACACTGCACTCTATGTGGGAGAAACTGGACAAACACTCTGCCAGAATGAATTTACACAGGTTCCACATTAAACATGGCAACACAGATTTCCTGTAGCAGCTCGCTTCAACAACCATGGACACTGTGAGAGAGACTTTAAAGTCACAGTGCTTATGAGCAACTTCAGAACACAGCAAGAGAGAAAAGAATGGGAAGTTAAACTCATGCTAAAATTTAATACATTACAACATGGCTTGAATAGAGACAAGAGTTTTATGGCCAGGTATGAGGACTGTTTGCATCTCTCCGACTGACACAGACAACCTGACTACAGACCCACATTGTATTGAAAAGCTCATCACAAACTTCAAAGGACTTTGTTGGACAGTTATCTATTCAAATATCTTGACCATACATTGTTCTTCTCTCTCTTGTTAAATTAATCTTGGCCTGAAGGAATCTATTAATTTTTTACATTTAAGATTTTTCATTTAAAGATTTACCAATGTTGTTTCTTGTCCTAGTGTGTATATAAACACAGGGAACTTCAGTTTCTGGATCACATCCTGCCTGAAGAAGGGGCCTGAGTTGTCTCGAAAGCTTGCATATTGTAATCTTTTTAGTTAGCCAATAAAAGGTGTCATTTTGCTTGACTTTTCTATACATATAATAAAGACAAACTATAAAGAAATAAATATTTCTTGAAAATGACATGATGGTATGCCATTCATTGCTGAAGTCAAACACCTCCTGTATGTCAGGTGTACATTTGGGTCTTGTTACTCTTTGCATGTTTACTCCTTCTCTGTCTTTTCCTTCATTTAGTTTTTCACTCACATCTAACAAGACATGTGAGTTATGTTGATTGTTGACTTGAAACTGACATTGTGTAAGTGAGTTGGGGGTATGTGTCTGAGGGTACTATGTGATAGACTGGTTTGGTGGGCCAGGGCTGGTTTCTTAGTTGTGATGGACACACTGTAAATCCTCCACTGAAAATTTGAGATGATAAATGAAGTACAGTGATCCCTCCCTTCGACTTTCGCGGCTTCACTCCATCGCGGATTTTAAATGTAAGCATATCTAAATATATATCATGGATTTTTCGCTGTTTCGTGGATTTCTGCGGACAATGGGTCTTTTAATGTATGCTACATGCTTCCTCAGTTGGTTTGCCCAGTTGATTTCATACAAGGGACGCTATTGGCAGATGGCTGAGAAGCTACCCAATCAGAGCATGTATTACGTATTAAATAAAACTCCTCAATGATATACGATGTGCTTCCCGGGCGGTGCTTGATTATTTGCTTTTCTCTGTCTCTCTCACTCTCTATGCCTGATGGAGGGGGTGTGAGCAGAGGGGCTGTTTGCTTAGAAGATACGGATGCTCCTCTAAAAAATGCCACTTTATCGCAGTGCTTCGGCATATCTAAAAGCATGTATTGATTTTTTGATTATTTGCTTTTCTCTCGCTCTCCCTCTCTGACATTCTCTGCTCCTGACATGCATTCTTTGAAGAGGAGGATATGTTTGCATTTTTTTAATTGTGAGAAAGAACTGTCATCTCTGTCTTGTCATGGAGCACAGTTTAAACTTTTGACTAAAGGGTGTTATTTCATGTCTAGAGGGCTCTAATAATGTTAACAGTATGGGAGAGTTTATAAGGGCTTAAAATATATAAAAATAACCATACAAACATATGGTTTCTACTTCGCGGATTTTCACCTATCGCGGGGGGTTCTGGAACGCAAGCCCTGGGTTTGAGGAGGGATTACTGTACTTAAAGATTTTGGTTGATTATAAACAATACTATTCTTGAAATCCTAGATTTTCTTACCTTTTTTTTTCAAGAGACTTCTTAACAAATTTCATTAGTAAATATTGCTTCCCCTCTTTGTCAGGCTTACTCATTACTGGACAAAATATCCCTGATTTCACATTGCAACTTTTGTTCTTCCACGACTATTTCTCTCCTTTGGTGGGTTTTACGCAAGTTTGAGTCAGAGAGCATATGAAACTCAACCACTGTATTTGTTGGATCCTTGAAGATGTCAGATTCCCCGATCAGAAAACGCAGAGGTTGATGGATTACACTGCTCCCTCGCAATTTCATATTTCCTCCTGAACCCCAAAATTATGGCAAATACTGGCAGCCAGTCAACACTGAGCACACCTGAATAAGGCGTGCCATACAGAAAGAAGGTGAACAAACAACATGGTGAACAAACAGGTAGTAGCCTTCTATGCCATTGTTGTCTGTGCTTTTACTTTGTAAAGCACGAAAAAATGTTGTAAAACCTGCAGAAGGCCACATTTATTTGGTTGTGGAAAATAGGAATGAATATATTTTACTTTTGGATGAGTACTCTATGATTGTCAACTGTTATACACACAAGAGCCTACAGAAAAAAAAAAAATGAAGCTGTGTTGTTTTGTTGTGGCTAGTCACAGTGTGCTATGACTGAGTCACTGGGGACATTACACTATATGACTGACTGTCACGAGAGCATGCCATTAATGTCCACTAAGATTATGTAAATTAAGGCTTTGACTGAAAATCACTACACATGTCTTTAAGTCATTAGGGGCTTATCAATTGAAGAACTGCCTTAGAGATGAAGGCTTTAATGGCAATTAACATGGCCACCAGGATCCTCGTAAGCAAGTTCTAACCTGGTGTTGCAGGAGCAAATACAGACCTGCACCTGAACCCATAAGCAATTCTAGAGCTTGGCCAGAAGTAACCTCTAAGAAATGAAATTAAAGCACAAGGCACTTGACTTAGAATTACTGCCGAAGTTTCAATTTACAGTAGACAGCTGTGAGGTGTTTTTGATATTAATAGCTCTTTCCAGGCCTTAGCATACCCTTGTTATGGATTACTGAACTCTTGACTTTTTTACTGATTTTCTAACTGCATCTCTCGATCTCAGAGTGTTTTCAAGGGAAGTTTGAAGACTTTTTCAAATGGACTGACTCCATGCTTGTGTGTGCTTACTGTAAAATTACAAAGTCTCAGAATGCTCAGGAAATCTGTCAGCTAAGGAAAAGCCCATCTTGAAAGTTCAGTCTTGTTCTGTGCATCCTGATTTGATTTATCATGTCTTTTTGATACCTTACTGGAGACTCGTAGAAGAGGTGCAGAGTCTGTTTGATTAGCCATACCCTGAAGAACATCCTAGGGCTTCTTGTCACCTTAGGATATTGTTTTTTCTCAAATATGTCATTTTAACTTTGTATTCTGTGCCTTTGAATGCCAAGAACATCATAGAGTGCTCAGTAGTAACTTCTCAGAATAATTGTGGGTTCACTTTTACAATTTGTTCAATGCGCTCTTTCATTTACTGGGGTTATTGTTTTCCACTCGTAGTTCATACTGTTGGTTACATGTTGACCCATTATGAGTAAGTGGTTTTGTGTCTGAGGCTACCCTACTTGTCTAGGGCTGATTTCTGCTGCTGCTGGGATAAGCGACAACTCACAACAACTGCTTTTAGGAAATTAAAGTTTAAAAAAGGTTTGAACAAATACTGCTAGTTCTCTGAATTAAGAGAAAGCAGCTGATAACGTTAGGGCACATATTTTGGATGCTGTTTGAATGACTCCTTCAGGATCTAAACAAGGAATGGCTCATCCCAGGACATGCTTGAAGGGTTTTATCCTTGACTGTCCTGGCTAGAGAGTGGGAATTTAACAAGGAGGAGTTGTATAAAAGTACTCTGTGATGATCACTAAGATGAGTGGAGTGAGAGTGATAGTAAAATAGAGTGGTATTAGAAATGCTATATACTTTGTGGATGTCTGTATCCTATGGTGTGTTTTATGACCACAACATTTAGAAGCAAGCTTCAAAAGAAATGAACAATGTATCCTATACTAATTATTTGAATTAGATTATGATGTGAATAAATAAATTACCCAATTATCCATTCGCTGTTGAACTCACAAAAGTAATATAATCAATCCATCCATCCACTATCGAACATTCTTAATCCAATTTAGGGTTGTTGTCGGGTCTGGAGCCTATCCTGGCAGTATTGTGCAAGCAAGCCTGGACTGGATGCAGATGAACTAAAAACATGACTGTGAAGTTTCTTGTGATGCAACAATGTATTGATTGATAATTATTTTGACATGATGTCCTTCAAAGCTGATAAGACAAGTGTATCTTTTCTTATCTCTCATTTGCACTGAAAATCATAGAAAAAAAAAGAGTACATAAAAGCTGGCTAGCATAACATTTATATTGTGTCAGATTTCAAAAACACTGGTATGGCAGGCTTATTTATTTGGTGGATGGCTTTCTATTAAAGATTAATTGGACTGAGTGTCAGTGACCATTTGCTGTCATTACAGAAGTATTGCTTAATGACAATGTCACAGTGACCCTTGATATTTTCAATCAAACAACCCATCTGTTGCATGATATCATGAAGAACAGCCTGTAACACTTTACAGAAGGTTTGTGGCAAAGTTGATGATTTTACAATTAGAGCTACATGTTGTTCTCTGTTGAATTATTTAGAGTATTAACGTCTGCTACAATCTCAAAAGGCCAATAGGTCTTCTGCATTTCATACTAAGAGAGACTCTCAATTAATTCGGCTTCTCTTATTATTTTTACTTCTTCAGAACATTCTTCTTCATATTTTTATTAGTTTAACATTTAGGTATTTTGTTTGAAAGGTATAAAAGGTTACAGTTAAGCAATATATATACAGTATATTCTCAGGTCTGAGTCGTACTCTGATTATTTGGATGATTACCTACCAGTGTACAAACAACAGATTGAAGAGGACATTGACAGTAACTCAAACTCACAGCGGATGTGGCAAGGCATCTGATTAATCACAGATTACAGAAAGAAAAATGATGTACAATACACACTGGCCAATAACAATGCCAACCTAGCAGAGGAACTTAACAGTTTTTTTGCACGGTTTGACAAGGACAATAACCAGCCTCCAGTCAGCTTCGAGCTGACCGGAGACTCACAGCCTGTAGTCGTACACATACACTAGAAAAACATCAATACAAGGAAGGCAGCAGGTCCTGATAATGTGCAAGGATTTGTGCTCCAGGCCTGCGCAGACCAATTAGCGGAGGTATTTACATACATATTCAACCTCTCTCTCTCCTCAGGTGTAGTCCCCTTATGCCTGAAATCCACAACCATTGTACCTGGTCCCAAAAAAATGAGGAAACCCTGTCTTAATGACTATCGACCAGTCGCTCTCACCCCTGTCATCGCAAAGTGCTTTGAACGACTGGTAATTACCCACATCAAAGCCTCCATCCCAGCTGATCTAGACCAACACCAGTTTGCCAATCGGTCAAACAGATCAACTGAGGACGCCATCTGTGTGGCTCTACATGCTGCCCTCTCGCACCTGGAAAAGCCCAACATCTATGTTAGGATTCTCTTCATTGACTACAGCTCTGCATTTAATACCATCATACCTAACCAGCTGATCAAAAAACTCTCTGCACTAGGACTTGCTCCGTCCATATGCAACTGGTTGCTCGATTTTCTCACCAACCGCTCCCAGTCTGTCAGGATGGGCAAATATACATCCTCCACCCTTACCCTGAGCACTGATGTGCCGTACAGATGTGTACTAAGTCCCCTTCTCTATGCACTCTTCACCCGTGACTGTCAACCCATCCACCAATCAAACACTATTGTTAAATTTGCAGATGATAAGACTGTCATTGGGCTTGTAACAGACAACAATGAAGCTGCACATAGGGAAGAGGTTCAGAATCTGACAGCATGGTGCAAGACCAACAACCTGGCCTTAAATACCAAAAAGACCAAAGAAGTTATTCTGGACTTTAGGACCACTAAAAAGACCAATCACAATCCGACAACAATCAATGCAGATATTGTGGAGAGAGTTGCCAGCTTTAAGTTTCTAGGAGTCACCATCTCAGAGGACCTGTCCTGGGCTGACAACAACTTGGCTAAAATAGCAACAACGCCTCTATTTTCTCAGGCAGATAAGGAGAGCTGACCTCCCCCAGAAGCTGCTAGTTAATTTCCATAAATGCACTATAGAGAGCATCTTAACTAACTGAATGATGGCCTGGTACAACAGCTGCACCAAGGCTGCTAAAGAAGCCCTGCAGCGGGTCATAAAAACAGCAGAGGCCATTATTGGGACTGAACTGCTATCACTCGAACTCTTGTATAAGACTCACTGTGTGAGAAGGGCCAAAAACATTCTCAAGGACAAAACCCATCCTGGAAATTCTTTGTTTGAGCTCCTCCCGTCAGGAAGACATAGGGGGTTGTTAATCAGTTTCAGCTGCTTTGGTGTTAATAAAATTAACAACAGGTGCACTAGAGGGGCAACAATGAGACAACCCCAAAACAGGAATGGTTTAACAGGTGGAGGCCACTGACGGTTTTCCCTCCTCATCTTTTCTGACTTTTTTTTCACTAGTTTTGCATTTGGCTGCAGTCAGTGTAACTACTGGTAGCATGAGGCAAGTTGCACAGGTAGTCTATCCACTCCAGGATGGCACATCAATACATGCCATTGCCAGAAGGTTTGCTATGTCTCCCAGCACAGTCTCAAGGGCATGGAGAAAATTCCAGGAGACAGACAGTTACGCTAGGAAAACCTGACAGGGCCGTAGAAGGTCCTTAACCCATCAGCAAGACCGATATCTGATCCTTTGGGCAAGGAGAAAAAGGATGAGCACTGCCAGAGCCCTACAAAATGACCCCCAGCAGGCCACTGGTGTGAATGTCTCTGACCAAATGATCAGAAACAGACTTAATGAGGGTGGCCGGAGGGCCTGACATCCACTAGTGGGCACTGTACTCACTGCCCAGCACCATGGAGCTCGATTGGCATTTTCCATGGATTACCAGAATTGGCAGGTCCACCACTGGTGCCCTGCACTTTTCACAGATGAGAGCAGGTTCACCCTGAGCACATATGACAGATGTGAAAGGGTCACGAGAAGCCGTGGAGAATGTTATGCTGCCTGTAACATCGTACAGCATGACCGGTTTGGTGATGGGTCAGTGACAGTCTGGGGAGGCATATCCATGGAGGGACGCACAGACCTCTACAGGCTAGGCAACGACACCTTGACTGTCATTAGGTATCAAGATGAAATCCATGGACCCATTGTCAGACCCTATGCTGCTGCAGTGGGTCCTGGTTTCCTCCTAGTGTATGACAATACCCGGCATCATGTGGCGAGAGTATGCAGGCAGTTCCTTGAGGATGAAGGGATTGATACCATTGACTGGCCCCCACACTCGCCTGACCTAAATCCAATAGAATACCTCTGGGACATTTTGTTTCAGTCCATCCGACACTGCCAATGGATAGGGCCGACTTCTAGAGAGAGCAGCCACGGTAATAAATCATCTCCATTTATAATCCATTTATATTTATTTGTCTAATAAATATCTAAAAAGATAATTTCCCCTTGGCGATTAATAAAGTATATCAAATCAAAAAAAAAAACTCTTTGAAATTTCTTTGTAGTCCTTTCCAGCTTCATGCAAATCAACAGTTCTTGTTCATAGACCTTCTGAGATCTCCTTTTTGTCAGGCCTGTTTCACATCAGCATATGCTTCTTGTGAAAAGCAAACTCAAATGTTTGCATCCTTTGTACAGTAAAGGTCAAAGCAGTTCTAAACCACAAGTCCAGTCTTGCTTAATTGATTGGACTCCAGGTTTGCTAACCCCCATTTTCACTTAGCTTTTGTTGACGTCATCAGCCTAGTGGTTCACATATAATTTTTATAAAATACACTGTGAATGTTCAAATGGTGTATTTAATATGTACAAGAACGAAACAATAATGTGTATGCTGTTACTTAAACCAGACTGTGTTTCTTTGTTATTGAAGCTTGGATGAAGATCAGACCATATTTTAAGACAAATTTATTTAATTTAAATTTGGTAATTGGTAAATTAGTATGGTTCTATCCAAAGGGGTTTAAATTTTTTTCTTGTCACTGTGGTAGCCCACAAAGAGAGAATCCACAGAAACCGACAGGTCCAGATGTCCCCAATAGCTGTGGTCACCTTATGTATTGTCAGCGTCTGGTTATAAAACTTGTAGCAGGCATTGCATAATGAAGAAGCCTGGGTGGGCTTGATAATGTCATCGAAGAGCATTTTAAAGTGCCTGGCTCTTTAAAGGCAATTGAGGTCTCAGAGATGAAGTGAAAATGGAAGACACTTAAATCGCTAGTGGCTAATTGTCATCAGATGTCCTGATACATTGAAGACTCTTCTCCTGATCCTCATTATGAGTCCCACGATGCCCTAGAAGTTAATATGTGGGGGAAGTGCTGAAAAGGATGTTGTGGTGGGACAAAGGCTTTCAAATAGACAAGAGTAATTGTGATAGAGATGTCATATGGAGACAACAGGCTAGCTGCTACTATTCTTGAAAGGGGATTCCGGCACCTAAACAGGAACAAAGACTGGTGCTGTTTCTGGCATTTTATGATGCTCTAGTATTATTACCTCATATTTGTGTTTTTTAATTTAAAAAATAATGTTTTTCTGGGTCAAGGTGTATCAGTACCCCATCACTTTATCTATACTCTAAAAATATTGATTGCATAAATCTTCGCATCTCTTGGGTCAATATTTTGCAATAAGAATCTGGCATAGTAACTTCATTAAAAGCCTCCCACTGAGTTTGATCCTTTAATGATCATGAAATGAGAGAAGATGGCTGAAGAATGCGATGTCTTTGTAAAAGGATATGCTCTTCTCTTCTTTCAGTGATATGTTGACCAATTGTTTCTCATTTTTATTAAACAATACTTTAAAAAAACACTTTGCAACTAATAAGTGAATAACTATTAGGATCAGAAAATGAAGAAAATGTTTAACGGAGGCATTTGAAAGCCTAATTTATAAAACATTTATTTTCTCAGCTTTCAGGCAATTTGAAATTACTAGATCCAATAAAATGTATACACAGAATTTAAAAGGAAGAAATTAGATTAATGAATCTTAGCTTTTTCTGTGATTCTCGAGAATAACTATATATTTGATTGGATTGTATTTATTATTTTGCATATAGCAATGCATGTTTAATTAACAGCTTGCTTATTGTTATGCATATATTTAGACATAAAATGTAACTATTACAGAGAGTACTAAGTATATAAAGAGAAAATTCATGTTGAAAAATGTCAAAGGTGAAAAGGACATCATTTCTAATTTTAATCCTCTTAAAATACCTTTCATCAAAATTATCTGTCTACTGAGGCTTTTGCTGAATCCAATTTCAGGGACACAAGGAGCCAAAGTCTACCCTGAAACATCAAGCACAAGTCAGGAACCATCACTGCACAAGATATCACAGGCCATTCTCAGGCATAAGAGGGTAATTTAGTATCGGCATTTAAACTGGCACTCGTGTCTTTGGGATGTAGGAGGACAAACTGGAGTAGCCAAAGAAAATCCATAACAGCACAGGGAGAAGTGTAAATTAAAATACTGGCCATGGTGGACAGAGTTAGGCTGCTAGGAATGGACTCTCTGGAGATAATGGCAAAGAGGAGGACATTCAATTATCAATTGCTATCAATTATGGACACACTATACACCACCATAAATAAGCAGAGGAGTTTGTTTAGTGGTGGACTGCTATCACAGAACTGCGATACGGACAGATACAAGAGGTCTTTTGTTCCCAGAGCCATCAGAATCCCAGATGGGACGGGGAGTGGTTGAGTTCAGGGCCTGATGTTCCTTCTCTGCTCATAAGCTGTATTGGCTATATTAGCTGTGCACTACATCCGATATCTCACTACTTGGTCACTACTGTACAACCTTTTCTCATAATGTGTCACTTTAAACATATTATCCTATCAGCATAAGCCATTTCACTTTGCTTTTTTATTTTTGCTTTAAAATGGTGTCAGTTTAGTATCTATCATTTCATTATTATGTGCCATGTGTCACTTTGGTAGTAATTTTATTTTCATAATTCTCATTGCACTGGCATTGTTGTATGCACCATCTACATTACCTGCATTGGACTGTACAATGACAACCCCAGTGTGTTTACTTAATGTTATTTGTGTTATGTATACTAAGTTTTTGGTATTTAACTTGGTAAAATTCTTGGCTACTGGTACTTAATTACTCTTGGGATCAATAAAGTATCTATCTATCTATCTATCTATCTATCTATCTATCTATCTATCTATCTATCTATCTATCTATTATACCACATGCACATCATAACTGGCTTATTAAAACATGCATTATGTATTACTAAATTTAATGCCACCAACTAATCACAAAGGGGAAGCCCATGACTCATAAAGTGACCCCAAAGGTTGCCCAGAAGTAAACCTCAAGAAGGACTATGAGCAATCCAATTGTGTGGTAGATCTTAAGCATTGATATGGGAGGAAATGAACAACAAACCACTGCTGAGGAGAAATGACATACAAGAAGTTAAAAGAGGGACCGAGCATATATTGTATGATAACAAGATTTATTAGCATAATTAGAGAGGTAGTGTAGTATTTAACCCAGGTGAAAAGGTCTAGAATTTGGAAAAATGGTTTTCCAAATTTTTCATCAAATCAAAATGTAGCATTTTTTAGAACTCCATATCAGCACAAATAAACTGGGGAAAATATTTCTAAGTGTGAGATTTTGTCAGTATTTTATCCACAGTTCAGAGTGTGGCTAACATGTAGTTCTTTGAGACTCATAAGGTGGCAAATCCATAAGAATACTGTAAGCATTCTGCATCAAGTTCATCAATCACAATGTAAAGAGATGACAGTTATCTCCTTTACTAATATCTAATGTATTTAGACTTCGTAGAGACAATTATTATGGCAAACATCAAACGATGGGAGCACAGCATTCTCAACCAGTTTGGTCTAATTTAGGGTTGAGGAATGACAGCATATTGGGAGAACAATCACCTTAAGGCAGAAAAAAACTCTGGACATGGTGCCAGTTCACTACAGGGCTCACACAGCTATACATCTATCCCAATGTTCACGTGGAGCCAAATTAGAAATGTAACCTGAAAGTCTTTGGAATGTCTGAGGAAAACTAGAACACAGTGAGGGAAAACAAAACATTCAGACATGGAGAGAACTGCCTAACTCGCCTCATGGACAAGGGCTGATTATAGCGCTTAACTCAGGATGTTCAGTTCATAAGGCAGCAAGGTAGTTAATAACAAGAGTCTGAAACTGCCGACGGTTTTCCCGACCTGTGCATTCTCCTCAATCACCAGCAGGGGGCCTTACTCGCCTGTTTGTCAACTTTAATAATCGCCGATGAGCCGCCCTTAGCCAAGGCAGCTTTATATCATGTTAATGAGATCTACGCTCAGTTATAGTTCATCATTTTAAGAAACACATTACTAACTTCAAAAACAAAAACAGAATAGTGGAACAGAGTTAAAATGATTTTTTTCTGCTAATTAAAATGCTTGAAAGTGTAAAGTAAAAATACGTTTTTAAAAATGATAGACTAAGGAAAATAAAAGTAAACGACAACGCCCGTTTCCCTTCCCTTAAACACAGTACGGAGTATACGAAATTACTAAATATAAATTATATAAACTGATTGATCATTAAAACCACCTGAAGTGGTGTCTTTCAGTTTTTGGAGTCAGCCCAATACGGTGGTTTTAGTACAAGTAAGAGTGCAGCTACACCTGCATAACGGTATGTGTTTTTAACCGATTATTTTCTCTGCGTCTTATACAAACACTTTATAAACCACATGTTTATTTTTCTGTATATACATTGAATAGTAACACGTGTTAAATGCGCCACTGTACTGCAAGTAACCTGGTTATACGGGTCAGGTAGCAGACTTCTGTCTTTCAAACTGATTACACAACGAAGATACGGAGCGGTTAAGTTAAGCAAGTGTTCTATCTATCTATCTATCTATCTATCTATCTATCTATCTATCTATCTATCTATCTATCTATCTATCTATCTATCTATCTATCTTGATTTATGGTCATCAGCCTTATTCAAGACTTTGATAAGATGTCAGATTTCATTTACGCGGAGGCAGTAAAAATGTCCGTACTTATGCATTTTGGGACCTTTATAAATTAACATGTATCTCACTTAGGAGATGTACGCATTTATTTGCCATTTATTCTGAAAATACAGCCGTGCAAAGAGAATTTCAAGGTTCGATTTATGCACATCTTTTGATCGTTAGTGTGCTTTTTATGTCTCCCTCTGTCAACGAAAGCTTGCATTGCAGGTTGAACACGATGTGAACAAAGACTGTCATCTTTATCTCACTCGTCTCTCTCTCTCTCTCTCTCTCTCTCTCTCTCTCTCTCTCTCTCTCCCTCTCGCTCACTCACTCGCTCACTCCGCCGCTCGCGCGCGCTCGCTTTCTATTACCGAGTTTGTGTGGAAACTAGAGGGCTGTGCAAGAAGCGTTTAAAGAATACGAACAAGTTGCATCGGAGACAATTGCTGGTAAGCCTTAGCTTTAGAATACGGACAAGAAATCAGGCTAAAGCGCCTTATGATAAAGTCTGCATGTACTGTTACTCTGCTCCTAATTTTGACATTTACAAAAGATCGTAACGAAAACTGTTGGATGCTTAAGCCCAATGGTGCTACAGAGCACAGTTGTTACGTATACTGTCTCTGTTTTCTCAGTTCCCGTTCTTTCAAAAGAGTATATGTGTCAACTCTTGCTGTACTTTTTCTTGATAATTCCTTTTTGAGACTAATCTCACCCAATCAAACATTCTCTACCAGACTCTTTTTCAACAGTAACGTTGTAGAGATGCACGTTGGTTCCTAGTAACAGGTTTTTGATTGCACAGTTTTCCTTTAGTCTGCTTTGGTAAATTCTTGAGGTACAGGCGTGTGTTTAACACCTGAGCAGGTCAATATTTAAGTCTGTAATATAAATGTTATTAATGCTGGCAAGTGTTAAAGTATATTCCGTACTGTTTTATCTTGCAGAAAGAGTATTAAAATGGTGTTGGAAGCAGTTCAACATTTGAAAGAAGTTGCCATGTGATATTATGGGTTTTTTTTCGTAACAGTTTGGGTCTCGGTTTCTATATTTTGCACAGGGTTGGTGACTACATAATGATGCTGTTTGAAAAATAAGTAGCCCGAGCATGAGAATGCAAGGTGACCAGCACAAGCACAACATAAAAGCAAATGTTCATGGCATCCTGTAAAAGGATGTGTAACCACAGTCCAATGCAATGATGTATCTCAACAACTGTATATATGCTGATGATGCTTTTCTTCTCCACAACCGACTCTAGAAGCATTAAAGTTTTAACGCAGGCAGGTCACCCTGAGCATTAATTGGTATAAACCGCACACTTTATTTGAGAGCCTTTCACCATGGCTGCATGCCTTCGTAATGATGCAGTATTATCTCATATGTAGGTGCGAAAATTTGGGTCTGTTACTTTGAATTAAAGCACTTACACACTTTTATTTAACGTATGTTTCTAGCATTCTCAAAAATGTTATTTCCTAACTGATAACGTCAATGTACTTTTTATTAAACTAACATGCAAACATGCACAAATATTCATTTAAAATGATCACCCCATTGTGATTATTTTATATTAAAATTGTGTTTTGTGTGTATTCAGGTGTCGACATCTTCCACTAATCATTTTGAAATTTATCATCAGCATTTGCAGCGTAATACATTGCATGTTATTTTTTATACATTTACAACAACAGTTACACACAAGTCAAAGAGTAATTTTCAAAGAAATAAAAAATAGAATGATCTCTGAGAGCTCTGTTTTAGCTTATAATAGTAAAGTAGTTTTATAATTACTGAACAGCTTTATTTCTGTTGAACTTCTGTTATGTCTGGAAATCTTTGCGTTTGTCTACATGTAACAGCAATTGTCTTTATTTATATCAGTGGTGAAAAAAAATCTTAAATGCCTAAATAAATCTTACATTTCTTGGGCTGAATGGTCCGCTGATGAGCTTTTTGTTGTTTCGTTATAAATATCATTGTAATTCATTTGCAATTAGTTTAATGAAAAAATAACACACTCCTTGTAGGGTTTAATATGTGCCGCTGTTTAATGAAATGGAATATTCCCATAAATAATAACGGCTGTTATCAGTGATTGGTGGCAGTTTTAATTTCCCAAGCATTGGATGCGCGTTTTCTTAATGGGATTTTGTTTTTGTTTTTTTTGCATTCTCTGCCTGCGACTAAGCAAATCTAAAAACAATTTTAATAATTCAGAATTGTGCCTACAGTGGTTCTCGGGCAATTTCAAAGGTTTCCATTATTAAGTTTGTCAGTTTCTCCGATTTCATTACAAGAAAGTACAACATTAGAAGTGTAGTTTTAATTGTCCCTGCGTAAAATAACTTTAAAAGTGAGCGATTGCTGTTGAGTGTACGCCTGTGGTGTGGAGCTCCCTGGGAGCTGTCCGCAGGAGTCGGTGCTGAATACAGTTTGAACGCTTTTGTAACGCCTCAACTGACAAATCAGCCGTTCGTTTAATTAGATAGTTTTAAGCAGGACAAAAATAATTAACAAAATAATGATTTCTGTTAATTTCATGTAATGACATTATACACTTAGGTTGCCTTTTTCCTGCTATATTTGGTTCCTAATATTCCGTTTAACAGTGCAATTAGTAATCTATGGATACACATCACAATTAGTTGAATTTACAAAGGTATTAGGCAGTCTATTAAAGAGTTGTGATGGAACGCTATAAAAACGTTACCTTGTATATCATGATGATGGAGCTCTTCATTTCTGAAATGCATGATCTTAGTTTACCATTCACTTTCACCTGTGATACTTATTTTAATCACAGCCTACTTCTTTAAATATAGACTGAAGTTACTCTTCCTACTTAAGATCTCTATCCAAGTACAGCTGTAATGGTAAGATCTAAAAATTGCATCTAATCTCACAATCTTAATTGCTTTATTAATGTGTAGTTATAACTCTTTTATGTACTCAGGTATTTCAAACTTTTTAAATAAAACATCAATATCCTTTTTCAAATCCCTCACCTGGGTGCTGTCTGTTGTGTAGTATGCACATTGTCCCCATATGTCTGCATTGTGGTTTTCTGTGTACTGTTTTTTCTCCAACATCCCGAGGCCATGTGTATTAGGTTAACTGGTTAATTTAAAATTGGCCCCGTAGGTGAATATATGCATGGGTTTCTACTGTGACAAAGTGATGCACTATCTAGAGATGGGCCCATCCTTGTATTTAGTGCTACAGGGACAGACAGTAACTCCCTGCAACCTGGAACCGGATATTCAGCTTATAAATGAATGGGCATTTCTATTGCCAGCTTTCATAGCACAATGTTGCATATTAAACATATAGTTTATGAAAAGAATTCAACTACCCCTTCTTCTCTGATGTTAAAGATTCAAACAATGAATGTCTTCTTGGCCAGGCTTCTTTTTTATTTGAGCCCAGACTTGCAGCAGTTAGATTATGCAATTATAAACTCATGCTGCAGTTTTCAGGTCACAGAGATGAACATAGCTATGCTATGGACATGTCCTATATTTGTATATTTTGTTGATGTCTTTAAAACACTGTAATATGTAAAACAGTTGACATCTTTTACAGGATGTTAACATATTAGTTGGTATGCTTTTAATCTTAATGTGAAATATTTCTTCTTTTCTTCATAACTGTCAATCATTTCAGCACTGCAAAATGTACAACACCAGATCAACGTAAACATTACTTCATTCTTTGAATTGACATTTTCATCCTTTTGAAAGGCAAACTACAAAGGCCTTTTGTAACTGTGTTTATAAATAAAAGGAACAAACATTTTCTGTTCATTATTGTAACGATCAGTCTCTGTATTTATTTATTTTTATTAATAGTCCTACTGGAAAAGGAAAAGGGCAAGAACCTAGAAGTGGTAGTATGAAGTGTTAATCTTCATGTCATTTAGAGAAAAAAACAAAAACAAAAAATAAAACAGTTGTTATTCTTTTAAAGAGCCCAGTTATTATATTACATTTTCAGCAAAGACCAGAACAATTCAGTATATTGAAAGTTTTTTTTCATTTTCAGGAATTATGCAAGTTGAAAAAAAGAACTTTCCTTCCTTTAATTTATTGCTATCTGTTGAGTAACATTGTAGAAGAACTTGAGTGTAATGGTTTACCATTAATTAATTATAAAAGTTAACCAATATGCTATTGCTGTTGTCTTTTTTCTTTAGGGTTGGTTTCTTTTGACCAGGTGCCTTTTGAGTTAAAGCTACTGGTATCACAAAACCTGCTCTTCATTCTTCTGTTAATGTTTATCAGAAGTCTCATTTATCTCACAAATTGCACTGAAGGCTTCTGCTCAATGGATTCACTTTTGATTTGATGACTATGTCCAACTTTATGGGAATGCAGAAAGTCATATGAAAAGTAACGACAGGTGTTCTGACAGCTCATTACATTTTGATGTTCATTTCTCAATTCAAATATTTCTTCAGCTAAATATTTTTTTAAAGAAACCTAAAGGAGAAGCCATGCAATGAAGTCAGGACTGCATTTTTCAAAATCGCTTTCAAATAAATCTGTTATTTCAAATTGGAAATATTTCAGTAAAAACTGCCTTGTATTTCAGAAAGAATACATCCAATTACAGGATCGCAAGTCATATTAAGAAAAATGATAATAATGTTTACCTCTTGCAGTTGAACAACTTTGGAAACAGCAAATAGTTAACTATAAAATTACTGCATCAGTGTATAAGGGACATTTATTTACTTTTTTTAATCTGGACCTTAAAAAGACTTTATTTGACAGCTGGTCATTTCAACTGAAGACGCAGTAAATCCAAGATGAATGAAATTCAAGATTTAGCATCTCCATCTGCACCTATTGGAGTTGTTCCCACAGCTTGTGTTTGCAAAGTGGAACTTAGGGTCTCATGTAAATCATTATTAGATCGGGATACCTTAAACAAATCTGATCCAAGTGTGGTTCTGCTGGTGCAAGCTCAGGGGCAGTGGACTGAGGTAAGTGATCCTTGAAAATAATCCGAATTATTGATGTATCTGCACAGAAATGCTAATAAATTGTGACTCTGTCTGCATTAAATGACATACAAGTACTTCTTAATTTTGACTTCCACTTTTAAGATTTATGCTCATTTTGTATTGCATGTACATGTTGGGGTGGCATGGTGGCGCAGTGGGTAGCGCTGCTGCCTCACAGTTAGGAGACCTGGGTTCGCTTCCTGGGTCCACCCTGCGTGGAGTTTGCATGTTCTCCCTGTGTCTGCATCGGTTTCCTCCCACAGTCCAAAGACATGCAGATTAGGTGCATTGGCGATCCAAAATTGTCAGTAGTGTGTGCTGGGTGTGTGTGTGTGTGTGCCCTGCGGTGGGCTGGCAACTTGCACGGCATTTGTTTCCTGCCTTGCACCCTGTGTTGGCTGGGTTTGGCTCCAGCAGATTCCTGTGACCCTGTAGTTAGGATATAATGGGTGGATGGATGTACATGTCAGTGGGTGACTTCATGTCAAGTGTAAAGATATATTTTAAGAACTCTGAAGTATTTACACCCCAAACGTCTTGAGAAAAATACAAAATTTACAAACAGACTAGGCATGTGAATGATGTCCATGTTAATGTTATAATGAGTAAATAAAGCATAAAAAAGCTGCGACCATTTATAACAGGGATGCACAGATGGTAAATTCATTTGGCTTCCTATAAAAGCCTGTCATTTTTGGTTCCTAGTAAATAAATCTATTGCTGCACAGACAGTCTGCTCTATTGACCGTATCTAAAGACTCAAACTAACAACTCATGTTCAATTATCGATTAATTATGATGTGAAAATAATACACTGCTTTTTCAATGTAGGTTTTACTAAGATTTACATTTTCTTCAGACAGTAGTGATAATGAAATGCCTTAACAAAATGTAATAAAATTTTGTACCAGACAATACATTGACTATAAAAGTAGTTGCTTACATGTAATTCAAATGTTCTATTCAGTGCCCCAGGAAAACCGATAACAGCCCAAACCCGTGCCTCCCCGCCTCCACTCCAATTAGTCTCATTGTTGAGTTATGGATTTCTAACAGCAATACACAGGACTGCTGATAGCTTTGAGTAGTCAGCAGAGCCACTGGATTATTGTCGGTAGAATCATTTTCCAGAATTTTAATCTTCCTGCTCAGCATAGAAACTCTGCCATTTGTGAAAAGCAAAGTCAAAAGTAAACAAATATAATTCTAAGTGTAAAAAAAAATAAAAGTTAAACCAATTCAACATATTATGCTGGTTTAATTTGAATTGTGAAACTGAGTAATTAATTACATTTTGACATAGGTTTCCAGAATTGTTGTCTTTTTAGAAGCAGAACTGTAAACGGCTTAAGTTTTTGAAAGTGAAAGAAACAGTATCATCAGCAGGGCTGTAAAATTATTATAATGTCTTCTTAATGCTATTAAGGTTATGCCAGAGATTGGAATAGCTTTGATTTATACAGTGATGGTTTTCAGTTGGACTCCAATGTTGACATTTAGCATTCAGTTTTTGAAATTATTTTAATAAAAGTATGCTTTAAAAGTGAATTTTATAAAATTCAAAGTTTGAAAGGGTAGCAGGATGACTACCACATTTTCAGATTGTTCTTAAGCTTTCATTTTCCTGTCGTCCTTATTTGTTCAGTTCATCTCGATTCAGTTTACTTTTCTATAGCACTCTTTTGTGCTGAGGAAAGTTCTCAGGTGAAATCCAAGTATACATTTTACTAATTACAAAGTACAAATTACAGAATTAGTACACATAAAGACAGATTTGTTTTAACATACAGCAAAATAAAAGCAGTTTGAAACATAACATAAATGGACCTCAACAATACCTGTCCATTAATGAATTGTTGAGTTACAGACAATGGACAATGGATCAGAGGAAAATGAAAACCTCCTGTCAGCAGCATTCCCGGAAAAAATCAGGTTCTTTGTGTTCATGTTTAATTGTGAGAGAGAAAGTCAAAGACAAAAGTCTGACACAGCAACTGTCCTGGAGACCTCATCCAACTGGCTTCCCACCTCCTTCTAGGCATTCTACAGTAGGGTCTATACCAAGGGTCTTCAGCTCCAGTCCTGGAAAGGCTTCTGTGGCTGCAGGTTCTCATTCTAAGCCTTTTGTTAATTAGTGACCAGTATTTGTTGGTAATTAACTCCTTTGCCTTAATTTTAATGGACTTGCTATTTAAGACTCATACAAATAAATTTTTTCATTTTTCCTTAATTTATGCCAAAAATAATGAGATACAAAACAAGCCAACAGCATGACCTGCAAACTTTGTGCCCATCATATAATATTTAAAATTAAAGAAAGATGAAGGTCTCAGTAATGTTGATCTACTCAGGTCCACAAAAGATTTTGATGGTGTTCTTAGAAAAAAGAAAATCAATGCCTCCTGGGCAGTTTATTGTAGAGACAGCACTTAGCTTACTAGTCTGATGACAGAATCTTTTCATCCAATGATTCTAAGGCTCCCAGTATCTCAGATGACTACGATATGTGCTCAGGTATAGCCCATAAAAGGTCTCGCTTCTCATTCCCAAAATGATCCTACATTTGACTTGTTGGGTTCATTTTAAGGCTGACTCACTAGTACAATAAATTTTTAACAGGTATTGAAAATAACTGAACATATTTGGATTTAGCAATAAGAATAACAGCCTCAAACTTAAGGAAATGTCAGTAAATAGTTTTTTCCTTTTATGAGTCTCCTCAACGGGGTGGCACAGTGGTTCACGATGCTTCCTCAAAGATCTTCATTCGATTGGATTTGTTTGTGTAGCTCATGCATCTACTGTAAATGTATTTGTTTCTACACAATCTAGTTTCCACCAGAATCCCAAAGTCATGGAGGTCAAGTTAACTGTCATCTGAAAACGGGTCAGGATTGAATGCGGATGTAAGTGTGAATAACTGCTTCCAGCATGGCTGTCTGCAAGGACAGATTCCTGCCCTATCTTTATACTATCTGGAGTGTCCCAGTCTCCTTGGGACCCTATAGACAGCAAAACCGATCAGAGATGGGTTCATCATGGAGACTAGGACAAATACTGTAGTGAGATGTAACAGCAATTTCTATTTTTTTTTCCATAGGGCTGAACTAAACAAATAGATTGAGATGCCCTTATAAGACTTATTGAAGGTTTTTTCACTGTAACTGTCATGTAAAAATAACAGAAGACACACAATTGTTTTCTCTCTATAAGTGAGTATCTTTCACGTATGGTTGCTCAAATCTAAGACAGCACTAATGTGGCTTAGAGATTTATATGACAGCTAAGTCTGCTCTGAACATAATTAATGAACACTAGCTAGGGTTTCATTGTGGGCAGAATAAACCAGAGTGTCAAAGTCATTGCTGGGCAAAGATTTTACATAACTACTGAATTTTTTAACAACATCCTATTATATCTGAGATTTCAAGAAGTGTTTATGATTTTTTTTTATCTAAAATGAAATCCCTTACTGGAAAAGTTTAAATTTCAGGTTTATCAGAGATTTAACATTGCTACTTAGTTAAAGTCAATAGGCACAAAAAGCCTATAGACTTTAAATGATATGTAGACATCTAAATACTCGTAGTATTTGTTGCATAAATGTAGCAAGCAGGCTTACAGTAATACATGAGCCAAGTGTTATCACAATCATGTAGTTAATTTTTTATTTTTCTGTTCTTTCTTGAGTTGATTGGTAAATGGGGATGGCATAATGATAAAATGGCAGCATTTCTAGGATAGATAGATAGATAGATAGATAGATAGATAGATAGATAGATAGATAGATAGATAGATAGATAGATAGATAGAGTAACTGAGCCAATTATTCGGAACACCTGTGCACCTGCTAATCCATTCATTTATCTAATCAACCAGTCGTGTTGAAGCAGTGCGATGCATAAAGTCATGTAGATACTGTACATGTCAAGTGCTTCAGTCGATGATCTCATTAGACAACAGAATGGGGAAAATATTTAGTGATTTTTACTGTAGTATGAATGTTGGTGTCCTACTGGCTGGTGTGAGTATTTCTCTAACTGCTAATCTCCTGGGATTTTCACACACTACAGTCTCTAGACTTTACTAAGAATTGTGCAAAAAAAAAATATCCAGTGAGTAGCAGTTTTGCAGACAGAAATGCCTTGTTCATGAGAGAGGTCAGAGGAGAATGGCAGACTGGTTTGAATGGTCAGAAAGGCTGTGGTGATTGAGATAATCATTTTGTACAACTTTGGTGAGCAGAAAAGCTTCTTAGACTGCACAACACGTCAAACCTTGAGGTGAGTAGACTGTAACAACAGAAGATAATGTCGGGTTCCACTCCTGTAGCCCAGAACTAACAGCTGTGGCTGCAGTTGGCATAGGCTCATCAAAACTGGACAGGTGAAGACTGCAAAAACCTAGCCTTGTCCTATAAATTTCAATTTCTACTGAGGCACACAGATGGTAGGGTTGGCACCAACAGCATGACTCCATGCATCCAATCTGCTTAGTGTCAACAGTTCAGGTTGCTGGTGGTGTAGATAGATAGATAGATAGATAGATAGATAGATAGATAGATAGATAGATAGATAGATAGATAGATAGATAGATAGATAGATACTTTATTAATCCCCAAGGGGAAATTCACATACTCCAGCAGCAGCATACTGATAAAAACAATATTAATTAAAGATAATGGAGTGAAGAATGTTTTCTGGGTCCACGTTAGGCCCATTAATACTAATCAATCATTGCTTGAATGTCTGTTTGCGTATTGATGCTGACCATGTGCATCACTTCATGGCTACAACTTACCCATTTTGTAATGGTTACAGCATGATAATGCACCATGTCACAAAGCAAAGGTTCTCTGGTAGTTCTTCTGTTGCCTACCCAGTCACTGTATCTGAATCCAATAGAAAATCTTTGGGATGTGATACAATGGATGATGCATGAATGTGCAGCTGAAAAATCCACAAGAAACTGAGTGATGCAATGGACCAGAACCCCAAAGGAATGTTTCTTATAGAATCCATGACACAAAGAATTGAGGCAGTTTTGAGAGCAAATGGAGGCCCTACCCAGTTTAGTATGGTGTTCCCAGTGAATGTAGATAGATAGATAGATAGATAGATAGAATTTTTTTTAGATATTAAACAGATCTTTATTTACAATTGTATTAAAATTGCAATCATATTAACAGACATCAGTCCATAACATGTATAAAACATTTACAACTTCCAGGCTTTTCTACTCACTTTTTACCACTAGACTTTCATTTTCTGAAAATTCAACCTTCAATTGCCATGAATGAGCACATTTAACATTAATAAAACAATACGACAGATAGATCCTTTATGCACATTTCATTTTTTTTCAAGTTAGGTTCCTTTGCGTATGTAATACAATGACATAATGTTAGAATGTTTGATTGCTCTAAACTAATCTGAGAACGGTGCCTGTTTGAATGTGCCCCACAGGGCTGCCACAGCATCCAGGGCTGGCTCCTGACTTGTGCTCAGTGCAAGGACGGGTTTCTTTTCCTGTGATTCTGAGCGGTAATAAGCAGGTTCAGGAAATTAATATACTGCATTACTTTGCTGACATACCAGCTCATATCCTTTCAGCTTCACTTATCAAAAGGCAGTATCCTGTCACCAATTTACTCCTTGAATAGTCTGGCTTATGTAACATTTTCAGAGCACGGATTTCAAGGATGCCGAACGTAATAGACTCTCTGCTGAAGATTTGGCTGCTTCTCTTTTGGGTTTCCTAGCAATTGCATGCTTTTTAAAACATTGCAACTTTACACCACGAATTAAAATTATTGATGAAAACCTCAAATATTAAGACTGAGGTTATAAACCATAATACACTGCATATCCTCAGATCTCCAGAACTGACCTATTTAAATTAAATTTGTCAGGCTTAGGATTTCCAAGTACTGATTTCTGCTTATATAATTTAAAACCGTAAAGTCTCCAATATTAGTTTCTTTGTGACAGATTTGCAGGTTGCCTTCATTGAGCTCTTATGCCCAAGGTCTCTTCTACATTGCAGATTTGAGAACAAAACAGTGCAGAGTCTGCAAACTAGTGCGTTAAATTAATTTCTGGATATGGAAATTCCACCCTTACTTCTTTGAATTGAATTTTGTTCAGCTGTCAAGACAATCTACTGAACCTAAAATCAAATCTGTAGTTTAAGCAGTGAGAAGTGACAATCATAATTTTTTTTTCTTTTGCTGAGTAGTACTTATCTGATTTAACACATATTCTGGATTGATGCACAACAGACTTTTGGAAAAAATGCTGACATAGGATGTGCATTAGTTTACAGCTGAAAGATTATAATGCCATATAATGTTGTATGAGATACCACCAAAGCTAAGTTTATTGTTGTTATTGCGTGTACCTTATTAGCATGAATCATCCAATTTTTGTACTTGAAAATAATAGAACATAACGTTGTTCAATACGCGTAATCTATCTCAGAGACACAGGGGCTGGGAAACTGAAATTCCTCAACTTATGTTATCCGATGATGACTTTTCTTTTTTATTCAAGGTTACCAACTCTAGAAATTTTTGAAGATGATATATTAAAAAAATGTCACCAAAGCATTATTTCATAATGGATGAAATATCCAAGAGGGGAAAACATGCACTGTTTACATGAATTGATCTCATAAGCAAGCAGGCATTGAAATCACATAGCAGGACAGCTTGTTTAGAAATCATGCAGGCCTGATCTCCACTACCGGCTCACTGAGAGTGCGATCATGAGCATGTTTCTTACAGTAAGCTTCCATTGAATAAATGTGTGTCACTGCAAAAGACTCCATTCGTGAAGAGCTTCAAGATAGTGTTCACAAATGGAAGGTGCTAAATAGCAGTTGATTGAAGTGTAAATTATATTCAAGTAGATGAGACTAAATAATGTTTGTTATGCTGCTTCTACAGTAGTAAAAAAGAATGAATTGAATATCTTTTCTTATGTATTTAAATTGTTTCATGATTCAACCATAGATATTAAAACAGGTCTTCTGAATGTTTTCAGGAGAATTGCATGCGATTACATTTGTTCGTTCATTTCTGGATCTAGGGTGATCAGGAGCTGGTACCTACACTATTTAACGAATTTCTTAAATTTTTACAGACATATTTACACATATATTTGACACTCAGTCATATTTTAGAATTGTGAATTTTAAGTCATTATATAACAACAATGACAAGTTATTTTCTGTATAGCAGTCTTCAGTGAATGCAGGTGCAGAACACTGTGAACAATCCTTATATTTCGCTTATGTCTGTCTGTGCTCGATATAAACAACGGTTGCCACAACTACTATATCCCTCCACAATAATAGCAAGGAATCCATGTTCCTTTAGGTCTTAGATTTATCTTCAAGTCTTTAATTCTTCAATGTGACCAATTATCGATTGTGGTATTTTGGTGCATACTTTGTTACTGACCGAAACTGAATTATGAGACTACCATTTTACACCTCCTTTTTCCTTCACCTCAATGTAAGTCTCTCGATGAAATGAAAAGGCACATACAACCTAGCTGTGGCCAGCAGAAACAGTCTTGCCAGACTACATACTCACACCAATGCACAGAAGCAGAAACATCTATATCACACCAGACTAGCCAGCACAGGCAAGATGCCTTAGAATAGCAAAGACTACGTATGACAAACCACAGAGCGACATTATCCGAAGATCAGTGACAGCAAGTCTTGCACCTAGAGAATGGACGAAAAACAAATTACACATACAACCTTTCTGAAGAGCAGCGGCAAACTGCCAGACAACAAGAAACATTATGATGGAAAAACTACAGGGATTCCAAAACACTGACAACTCAAAACAAGTTATTCCCTTTATATTACAGTATAGGCAATTCCTCATTTGTTTAACATGTTGTATGACTATCACCAAGTCACAACGACAAATAATAAAGTCAGAGTTAATTTACCCTGTTTTAACCCATGGCCAGTTGTGCACTACATTACCTAGAGTTGCATCGAAACCCAGTTTCAACGTACAGGAACTTGCAGGTTACACCCAGAGAAATATTTTCCCTGACAATAACGTTTTTGCAACAAATTGCATTTTTCTGACAATTATTATAGACGTTAGTATACTACATTACCTGACGGCCACACTTCACACATACTGACTTACATGTGCCCTGCATTTTCCTTCTTATCCAATATGTCCAATATGTAAATATTCATGCAGTTGCAAGTGACTATAATAACATCCCGTACTAAACATGTGACTATTCTAATATTGAGTCCTCTCACAAGTCACTACTTATTAAAATACTCTCCTTTCTTACTGTAAAGTGTGATGTTCTTCTCTCCCTCATCATCATTTCATTAACACTTTTATTCTTGTGAAATTTTTGAAGCATGATTTGCTTGTTTTCAGTTAAAACACAAATAAACATGTTAAAATACAAGTATAGGTTCTGAATACAGAACTCATACACTTACAATTTATTAAAACATGGAGAATAATATAGAAAGTGATTAGCATAAATGGAAACCAACAATATATGTCCATTAATTAATTGGTGAACTGTGGTCTCTTGACAATTAAGGAGATTAAAATTGCAAATGAAAAATTCAAAAAATCAAAGTCACAGTCCTGGAGGCCACCCAGCCCCGATGACTTCTATGTGCCTTTATCCAAGATCACTTCTCCATATGCAAGAAAGCAGCCTGGCAGTAGAGCAGTGGTACCAAGTGCCATATCTAAATACTGAGAAGAGAAACAGAATAGAGGAGGGTTAGTATCAGTTTATAAATATGTACTACGTATATTTCTATATAAATGACTAACAAACTGAAATGCAGCATTCACAGCTAATTGGCAGCTCTAGTCAGGGTATGCTAGACTAAAGTAGTGAGTCTAAAATCTGAGAATCAAGGGTCATCTCTTATAGTGCCAGGCAGATCATTCCACAGCTTCGGAGCTCTGCAACTAAAAGCTTGATCTCTCACTACTACTTCATTAATCCTTGGAACCTTAAGTAGGCTGGCATGTTGAGATCTGCAGAATGTGCACTCTTGTTTGTAAGTAATTATAAGCTCAGATTAGTAAGCAGAACCTTGACCATTTAAAGCTTTTTACGTTAAGAGGAGGATTTTGAAATCAGCCCTAAGCTTAACTGTGAGCCACTGGAAGGACTTGAGAACTGGAGTTATGTGTTGTGGACGCTTGAGGGGCTGTTGCCCCGTGAAACCCACCAGACTGACGTCCAAGACACACTTGTAAAAAGCACCAAGTATAATATTTAATATTTTCTTAAATATTGTACACAAAGCACCACATACACCACAATTAACAATAGTCAATAATCAATAATCACTATTCAACAATCCTCCACTCCCAGCAGCTTCGTCACCTAACCTCCCAACTCTGGCTTCGCTTGCTGGGTCTGCATCAATCCTTTAAATAGTTCTTGACCTGGAGGTGTTCCTTCTCTTCTTCTGGGTCAAACGCCACATCATCCGTCTTCAAGTAGCCCGGAAGTACTGAGGGTTCCGTCTTCGTGACTCCGAAGTACTTCCGGGTTAAAAGAAAAGTAGGAGCTCCCTTTATGAGCTCCCCCTGGCGGCACCCACGGCACCCAAGAGGACTGAGAAAATGGACTCCATGTCCCATGATGCCCTGAGAGAATCCAAGGTACATTTACCGCCAGGGGAGCTGCTACCTAGTGTCTTTGGGGAGGCAGTGTCCTGGAAATGTTGCCCTTCTCCACTCCTTTAGTTCTGGCCGGATTAAACTGCTGGCCGTCTATCACGGTGTTCATACATTCTGGTTTGAGTAATAATTCTTGCAGCAGCATTTTGAGTTACATGAAAGCTACATAAAAAACCAATTTGAACACCCAGTGAATAACACACTGCAGTAGAGAATCCAGCTACAAATAAATGCATAAATTAATTTCTCAGTATTCTGCATATTTGGAAAATGTCTTAATCTTTCAACATTTTTAAGATAGAAAAACATGTTTTGGATAGTTTTGTAATGTGTGCTTTAAATGACATGCCAGGAGGAGGAGGAGGTTGGGAGCATGCACTGATTACAGCATGTTGCCACACCCATCACACAACAAACCTCAGCACCACACAGTGTCTGGACTGCCAATTTTGCCACCAACTGCTGAGTTTTCATGTTGGAGGACCTGCTTGCAGGGCTGGAGGCAGGTTAATGTCATACCCAGGATGGAGCAATTGCAGGTTAAGGGCCTTGCTACATGCTAGAGTAAGAGAAAAAACCTAAAATGTGCTGATTCAGTAAAACTAAAGGTAATTCCAGCTGAGTTAGAGTGACAGAATATTGTTGTGGTCTGCATCATTCCTCCTAATAATTAACATTTATGTTTTTTCTGTATTCAGAGACAAGTAGTTCTCATCCATCCTCTTCCTTAACTCACTGACACAGTTAATTAAGAACAGCATCAAAGAAATGTCTTGTAATCTAAAAGAAAGGTATGCTTGAGTATCATCTGCATATTAGTGAAAATGAATATACAAGAAATATGGTCCTTGTTTTATTTCTTCTATCTTTTAATGGAGCCCACATTGCATGAAACCATTTTAATAAGGCTGTGGTGACATCTTGGTTGTAGATAGATAGATAGATAGATAGATAGATAGATAGATAGATAGATAGATAGATAGATAGATAGATAGATAGATAGATAGATAGATAGATAGATAGATAGATAGATAGATACTTTATTAATCCCAAGGGGAAATTCACATACTCCAGCAGCATACTGATAAAGAACAATATTAAATTAAAGAGCGATAACAATAAAGGTATAACAGATAGATAATAATTTTGTATAATATTAATGTTTACCCCCCCCGGGTGGAATTGAAGAGTCGCATAATGTGGGGGAGGAACGATCCCCTCAGTCTGTCAGTGGAGCAGGACGGTGACAGCAGTCTTTCGCTAAAGCTGCTCCTCTGTCTGGAGATGATACTGTTCACTGGATGCAGTGGATTTTCCATTATTGACAGGAGCTGGTTCAGTGTCCGTCGCTCTGCAATGGATGTCAAACTGTCCAGCTCCGTGTTTACAATAGAGCCTGCCTTCCTCACCATTTTGTCCAGGTGTGAGACATCCCTCTTCTTTATGCTGCCTCCCCAGCACACCACCACATAGAAGAGGGCGCTTGCCACAACTGTCTGATAGAACATTTGCAAAATCTTATTGCAGATTTTGAAAGACTCCAGCCTTCTAAGGTAGTATAGTCGGCTCTGTCCTTTCTTACACAGAGCATCAGTATTGGCAGTCCAGTCCAATTTATCATCCAGCTGCACTAACAGGTATTTATAGGTCTGCACCCCCTGCACACAGTCACCTCTGATGATCACAGGGTCCATGAGGGGCCTGGGCCTCCTAAAATCCACCACCAGCTCCTTGGTTTTGCTGGTGTTCATCATAGAACAAGACAGTATTACAGTAAGTATCATTTTTAAAACACAACTCTACTTGTCTGTATTGCTTGCATTTTGTGCCTTGCTGTGGGACTGTCAGTATTAAAACATTCTTCTTCATGAACAAATTTAGTGATTTTGTTTAGGCCCCATATTGAAAAAGTTTCAAACTCATAAACTTAATCAAATTATTATCCATCACAATTAGGTTGTGCAGGTAAGGAGAGCTATAATTGAGTTATTTTTGATTTTTGTCTGCAGGGAAAAATGGGCTTTCAGGGGTTGCTTTTTCTTGAGCTTCTATTTTAAAAACAATGCAGTATTTTGGGATATTTATCAAACCCGCTCTTCTTGTCTATTAGCTTGCTTTCCACCCAATGAAGACCTCAACCTACCTTTACACTTACTTTATCACTCTCAAATGTCTGAGAAGGACCCCCCCAACCCACTCTTCGATGACATGTAGCCATTCTATCACTCTTAATTCTCTGAGATGGATCGCACCCCCCATTTATAAGTTTGGTATAGGTATTAAGTGTCACGCATTGGGCTGGTTTCATGCACCACCATGCAGGTTTTGTGCATTTTTGACATTTTTTGAGGACCTGGCATTCACGATAAACATATTTCCAGACATTCATTAAAATTGTGTCTGTTTACATTACCACACAGCTCCAGTGAGTTGAAGTTAATTCCAAAGCTGTGTGGCGTTTGCATAGTCATGGCATACACTTTCTCTGAGCACTTCCCTTTCATTTTACATTTCCTAGACTGTAATTTGGCATACTATATGTCAATGTGGTTCAGTATTTTATAATAACTGTTAGTGATACTGTACTTGAGTATGTTTTGATAATATTGATAATATTTCTCCTTCACTTGAGTTTAAAGTTTTCTGCCTACCTTCACTTTAACTTCATTACAAATGCAAATGGCTACTCTGATATATTTTGTTAGACACATTGTTACTGCAAACTACTCAAGTATGTACAATGCTTTCCTCAGTCAATAAAAATACAAGGTTCTGCAACTTTAGAAAAATTCATGTATATGAAGAATCTGGCACAATTTTCAAATGCAATCATTCCAAGTACACATTGCTGCTGCCTGGGGAGTGGGGCGGGGCTGGATGCTTAGGGTGGGGCTGGATGTTGGTGACGTATAGCCCCAGTTTCAGTTATTTCCACAGCTAATGCTGGGCTGACTGATCAACAGGCTGCAACAAGGTGTGCTTATCTGGTCCCATGCTAGGCTGTGTTCACGTTATCCCTTCTTGCACTGTACAACTTGCTCTGAATGTCATTGCTTCAAGCTGAAGTTATTTGGCTCATAGTTTAGCCAAGTGCTTGTAATGTGAATCACACACACAAGGTAGCCTGAATTAAATGAAGTTTTTAAGAAGTTTTTTTTTTAACTCTGTATAAAACAGAGAGAGAGAGAGATATCCTATATTTAAGACCAATAACATCCATTGATTTTCAGTTGTAGCTTTCATTTACATAATCTTAGTATGCCCGAGGCAGTTGGCGGCACAGTTCCATGAAGGCCACTCATATCATTTGACATACCCTTTGACTCAGTCCAACTAGTCTGCAACTTGCCCTGACAAAATTAAACAGACTTGTTTTTGTCCTTAGTGGTAGGGATGTGTTCTTTGTGCATGACAACCAATGAATGCTCATCCTGAAATACAATTCATATAATGTAGTGATGAAGAATAAGGAATGAGGGTGTTTTGGACCTCACAAACAGAAGAGAGGCTTGTTTGACTGATTACTCTTGTTCTATATACCACAAAAAAAAATGGCAGCGATTGCACCAGAAGTTGACAGAACTGGCTCCATCAGGCAGCATGTTATTATTTGTCAGAAAAAGAGGCAAGCATGACTGTGCTGCAAAGTCAAAATGCGATTTCCAAATTTGACATACCCAGAGATTTTTAGTCATGTAAATTTACACACTCTGGTGATGAGATCAGCATCTGTGGCTGGCAAAACTGACATACCCCAAGACTAGAAGTTGCGTAATGTGATATTGGCGTACACTTAATATCAGATACTTTCAAACTTGTATTTGAGTACTTTAATCATGGGGAACTTTTACTTTCACTTGAGTCAATTTCTAGAAAGGTATTTTTACCTTTACTCAAGACTGTTAGGTACCTCACAAAACACTGGTGTTGTCCTGTTCATATCTGGCTACTGTTTTGTGTCTTCTGTTGCCAAGGCAGAGTCCTGATCCTGTAATGCAAAAAACAAAGTGGGCTAAGAAAATGGCTGACTCTCAGACTTTACAGGGTTGGTGTCTGCCTTCCAGCATCTTGGATAGACTTTATTTCTCCATAATTCTGTAGTAAATCAAACACATTTAGAACATAGATACAGTACAGGCCAAAAGTTTGGACACACCTTCTCATTCAATGTGTTTTCTTTATTTTCATGGTAGATTCTCACTGAAGGCATCAAAACTATGAATGAACACATGTGGAGTTATGTACTTAACAAAAAAAGGTGAAGTAACTGAAAACATGTTTTATATTCTAGTTTCTTCAAAATAGCCACCCTTTGCTCTGATTACTGCTTTGTACACTCTTGGCATTCTCTCGATGAGCTTCAACAGGTAGTCACCTGGTACTGTATGTCTTATTAGATTAGTGCTACTATTTGTTTAAACATTTCACAAGTGGAGTGTGCAACTCTGTTGAGTAGGCACATGTTCATTAGGGACATCTTACCAAGAAAAAGCATATCTGTCATTATTCACAACTGTAAATTGCTGACTATTTCATATTCATTTTGAAAATGTGATAGCCAGACAAAGTTAGAAAGAACAAATGGTCTTCTTATATGCATAAAACATAGCAGCATCAAACAACAACCATGCAGCTTTTCTCTCTGGTAACAATTTCCATACATTTTGTTCAGTTAAGTGTCATGGAATGCCAGTGGCTCTCCTGCCAGCAAGAAGCAAATACTAACCAGCCATCTTAACTCATGCCAGGCCAATGTAGAACTGAACATTCATTTAACATGTATATTTTTGTATCTGGAGAAAACCCTTTTAAAAATCAGACTTTAGCTGAGTGACAAAATGGGGTATTCTGGAGCGGACTTCATGTCCAGAAAGTCATTAGTACTGACCAGTAAAGTGCTGGAAAGGTAATTTATTAAACAAAAAACAAACATACAAAGAGTAATCATGCAGTGCCTATTCAAAATGTTTACCCCCGTGGAAACCACAGTGGATTTAATGTGGCTTTTTTGACACTGATCAACAGAAAAGTGAGCCAGATCTTTGCAAAGAGATCTAAATTAATTATAAATCTAAAACATAAAATAATTGATATAAATGATACAAGTTACATACATTAAAGGCCCCTTCCTTCACTCTGCAGTAATCTTTGTCACCATACTGAGTGTGACACCCCTTACAATTTACTGGCCGTGTCTTCCTCTTCCTCCTTATAGCTGTCCTCCCAACTCCCACAGCTATTCCTGGGAGTACTTGTTGCACCACTACAGCTTCTTGTGAACCACTTCCATTTGTTCCCACAGACACTCTACAAATACTTCAGTTCTCAAGAGCTTCTGCAAGACCTTGTATCATTGTAACAGAGCAATGCTGTTGCCCATTGGTGGCCTGGGAATGCAACTTCATCTGAGAACCTATTTTACTTACATCTAACCTGAGTAAGTGCATCCCAGCCAAAATATGTCCTGCCTTGCAATTTCTTCTGAGCTCCTGCTCTCATTTATAAAAGAGAGTGTCCTTGTTCAAGATTTTTCAAATCAGTCCAATCATCCACTTCCAAACTCACAGGAACTAACAACAAGGTACCTGGAGATGTGGAAGGAAACCATAGCATGCAAAGGAAAACCAACACAAACACTGGGAGGGCGTGCAAACTCCATAAAGATAGTAACAAGACCCAGGATTCTAACTCATCTTGCTGAAGTTAGTAATAACTCTCAAGAAGTATTTGATTCATTGAGTCAAAAAAAAACAGAGATGTGGGGAGAACATTCAAATTCTGCAATGGCAGTGAGCAGGCCAGGATTTAAAGACAGGCTCACAGAGTTGTGATGAAGCAATGGTACACCCAACAAAAAGATGTTGACTTGAAATATCAGTTCATCCCTGATTCACCATAAGAGCAAAATAAAAATAAATCAACTTTTGCTTTTGTCCGTCAAAGAATTATAATTAGTTTTAAACCATGACAGAGAATTCAGAAGTAGATGTCTTTCAGGAGACTGAATGTGTTTAAATTGGGCTACTCTGCTCTATTTTCATGATATGCTGTGATGAGGTATGCCCTAAGAGCACAAGAACATGACAGCTCACAAAGATTTAACAGGGCTGCTTTCAGGATTAACAGAGCTTTTCTCAGTGTGCTCATCATAGCACATACATAATAAAGGATTGAAAATGGATGACAGTGCAAGTGTCGTAAAATCGAAAGAAAAAAAAAAGGGAGTCTTCACTTACATCGCCAGCAGCGGTTAATCCTTACCCTGTTAGAATTAATGATGGAGAAGTAATCTGGGTTGCAAAGTTATTCACATTCTTCATTTAGCAGAAGACAACATCCATGAGTCAAGATGCATAAAGTAGGTATTTCCCCTTATTGTACGTGATTCTTTAATGCTTAATATTCATTTTTCAGCCAGGCTGCAGTCCACTCTGCATGTGAGTAATTATGATGGATCCTCAGGGTTTCTTCAACTGTGCAAATCAATGCAGAAAGAAACAGACAAAAGCAAAACAAATCCATCAAAGCTTGTCCTGTAATGTTAATTAGACCTGCTAGTTATGTACAACCCTGTCAACAACATGATTTTTTAAAGTGCGTCAGTAGGATCCTCTTGTCAGAAGATTAAATAAGCCTGTCTGATGTTAGTCTAATTTTACTAACTTTCCTCCCAAAAGATACAAAAAATGTCAATTTCCTGAAACACACCTTGAACACAGAACTGAGAAAAACTCCTAAAACCTTTAGTATCTATTTTCTAGGCTTCTGCTTGTAAGAGCTTTCCCAAGTAGCCTTTTTTATTTTTAGAAAGTGTCATTTTTTCTTGTAAATAGCACATCATATTTGATTGATTTGGATGTGTGCTTTAAAATTTCTGTTCGCTTCTCTGGTTTTCACATTTCTTCTCCAGGAAGTAAGCAAGTCATTTTGGGCTTCAGCAAAAATGAAACATAAGAAACAAATCAAAGTTTCCGTCTTTATTCCTACACCTTTAGTTTGAAAGCATGCATTGCATATTGATGTTCACCATTTCCATACCCAGCATGAAGCATATTTTGCTCTGGAAATAATGAAATGAATTTGCCAAAGGGGATGCAACATCAGCTATTATTCCTCTGGCACGGCATCATGAATATGAATGTCTGGAATTTGTCGTCGAGCAGAACAACAGGCAGACAGACAGAGCGCCTGACAGACGGGCTAAGACCTTGGACTTAGGCTGCTAGTTCCATTCATGCCACTGTTGCACTGCGTGACCCTGAACACGTCACTGCAACTTACTGTGCTCCAACTGCAAAAATGTTCTGTATGTAATAATAATAACAGAAATAATAAAATTTTCTGCAATGGAAACAAGATTCTGAATTCACCACTTTTTTCATTTTCACAAAATTCAGTCTGTGTACAATCTTTCTGGGGCTATAAAATTCATAATCATTCATTGTACAAGCATCATTCGGTGATTCTTAGTAAACCCCTACGTCTATTAAAAAGTGAATCCACAATTGATATCATGAGAAATTTCTGCGTATCCATTAACTCACATTAAAGGGGCAAAATACATTGAGCGGCCACTATATTAGGTAAACCTGCCATCTCAGTTATTTGATCATTGATTGGTCAATGACATCATATGTGCAGACGATGCTACTTAAAGTACTGTATAAACTCACGTATAAGTCAGGACTTAAAATCTGAAAAATCAATCATAACATCAGACCCGGACTTATACGTACGCTCAAAAATGCGACACTTAATTCTTTTTTTTACGTCTTCTTGCTTCCTCCAATCTCGCATCAGTTTCTCAGATACATCGGATTTTGTTGCAGCAGCGCAATTACCAATTTCTTTTGCCACTATAACAACTTTTAATATAAAACCAGCTTCATATTTTCATCTGATTGAACACTCCATCGTAGATAAATGATGCTCTTACGGTAAAGGTGTATGAGGGCGTGAGATACAAACAACACACAAGAGTGCAAATGTTGCTTCGGAATAGTTCGGGTATTACCGTGTGGTCACGTAGGCACAATACATAGGAAAAAAAAGGCAGTGTGCTCCATGATTACTCTTTCAAGTGGATGTTAGCATAGTATAATCTCTTGGACCAATAGTGTAAGTTTTCTGCATTCGACGACCGACATTTTAAAATATGGGAAATTATACGGTAAAATCAAGTCCCGATTTATCCGAGGCAGAACTTAAACACGAGTATATACGGTAGGTAGACATCAATGGTCTGTGCATCTATGTGTGTTGTACCAGCCACAAGTATCCAAAGTGGCTTAGTGGGATTGCAGCATAAACCACCTGCTTTTTTAGTCCCAAATGACTCCTCTGACTTTGCTTTTGGTGGGAGAGTTAGTATATGTGCAACTGTAAGGATGGCATTAAAACTGACCAGGAGATGCATGAGAAACGGTGACAAGAGTCTGAAATGTCATTTCCTGAAACCAGAGAGCAAAGCCATGAGGGAAGCCTAACTGAGAATTATCAAAAGCTGTTAATCCAAGAGCATGTTGTCATCAGAACCAGGATACTAAGACTGTAAACCAAGCTGAGAAATAAAATTTTATGAGTCAATAACCAGAAAGCTTTAAACACTATGGGCACAAGACTAATATTTTTTTGAGGTTTTAATCCATAAACTTGGACACTCTGTTGAGGGCTGTGTGGCGTTATATAGCGGAGCATTATGAGGTTACACTTAGTGCATCTTGGGAGGCAGCCCTTAGCAACATTGCTACCTGTCCTAGCAACCCAGTAATAAAATAATGAAACAACAGCATAAAGTACTTGAAATTAAATGGAAATGATATTTATATTTATCCCAAACTAAATTAGTAATAGAAAACACATGCATAGAGACATTCCTTGTGGTGAGAATTTTCAAATAAGCAATACCAAGGAAAACTAAATTTCTAACATGGTGTCTCAATTTGTAATAAAATTCAGAAGAGCAGGAAGTAAATATTCTGTGGACTGTCTAAATGAGTAGAGGACAATGGTTCTTTGGTGAAATGCGTAGAGAAACTGGTGCTGGGACATGATAAACGTAACTGTGCAGATAATTTGGACCACATCCAGTTTAGCAAAATTTACAATTGGCTGACACTGATGCTACATCCATGTTCTTTAAACTTCATACTATTTTAGCATAACTGAATTAAAAAAAAAAACACAATGAAAAAAGTAATTTTGACAAAGTAGAGCTTGTTATTTAACATTATTGCACCATTAGAGCTCATCATCAAGCTCCTAGACCTGTAACTTAGTGCCATTCTAAATGGCAGACCTTGGCACTTGTAGATTGGCAGCATCATCTCCTCCATGCTGGAACTCAAAACAGGCTTTCCATAGGATGGTGTGCTGAGTCCCTGCTGTACTATTTGTTCACCTATGACTGTGTGTCCAGATACAGCACCAAATCTAGCATTAAATTTGCTGATGAAACCACTGTCCTAGGCCTGATAACCAACTGTCATCTTCCTGAGTCCATTCCTTGATGAAATTGTGCTATTCTGAGGACTGACACATTGTTAGCAAGGTGTACCTATTAAAGCCATGTGATTCTTTCCAATTAGAATGGAGATTCTGATTTTTTCTCAGTTACAATCTACCTCTGTGCCCATATCAGTTAACATTATTTAAGTCTTCACAGAGAGTCAGAGGTTTTTCTGAACAAGGATTTTTCAATGACTTTGTTGTTTTAAAATGCTTTGCCAGATGAACATGGCCCTAGTGCTTTGTTGCTCCAGCTTGTAAATCAGATTTTGAAAATGGATATGCTTACTTGTCTTTATTGACTGCAAACAAGATGCTGCTTCATTTTCAATTAAGTGAGGAGAATGTGATCTATGTAGCTGCACGTCTATAATTTGTATTTTTAAACAATCAATTAAACAATCTTTGTACACTATCTGCAATAGCGGGGAAAACAAAAGGATGTAAAAAAATAACTACATGAAGATAATCATCTTTCAGCAGGAGTCTTATGTATTGCCTATTTAAGATATAAAATATATTATGGCTCATCAGTGACGCTCACTTCCAGTCCCCACAATAATTTAACTTGATTAAAAAGGTTCAGATAAAAGTTGGATGGAATATTGTCAGTTTATCTCAGTATGCCCATCCATTTTATGAGTCTGCAATGTTTATTACAGAGTCATGGGCAGCTGAAGACCATCTGAACAGCACTGGAGACAAGAAAGGGCCCAATCCTGAAAAAGACATGAGTCCATCACAGGCTGCCTTCACTTTCACAATAGTACTTTAGATCCTGACATGCTTTGGAACATAGGAGGAAAGCAGCCCATCTGTGCAGACTGCAACCAGGGCACAATCTGAATACAGGCAGCTGGAGCTGTGATCCAGTAGCTCTAACCAGTGTGCCAGCACTTCAGTTCAGCTAATTTAATTTTAACATGTTCTTAGTGAGATGTCAAGCAAAATGACAACTTTTATTGGCTAACTAAAAAAGATTACAATATGCAAGCTTTCGAGGCAACTCAGGCCCCTACTTCAGGCAAGATGTAAGATGTTCTTAGAAAAATTAACTTTAAGGAAAAAATTAAGTTAGATGTTATATAGTGCCTGCAACTCACATCCTTCTGCAGTTCCACGCTTTCTTTGAAGGTAAAACCTAAAAAATAAAATTGAAATACAAAATACACTTTAATCCTTTCTCCCTCCCAAATTGACTTTAATGAGTCTACTTTATATCATTTTCAAATGGGGATATAAATATTGTACGTTAGGGTTTAGTACTGAAGGTCACCTAGATGTGGTGTGATAAATCAAATACCAGAATGTACCACGTTTGTAGGATACACATTTATTACTTTTATAATGTTTTTATCAATCAATATGTTTAAAATACCTGTGAAGGTGAAAGTGCACAGACTGATGCTGCAAAGGAAAAGGATAGGAAGGTGCAGCATATAATAGCAACAAGAAATACAATCCTCATATGAACCCTCAAAAATCCTCAAGAAAATAACAGATCTTAAAGGCACTAAATAAAAAGGTATAACAAGAATCAGGAATTGAAGCACTAAATCAAAGCATTGCATGTCCTCCAACACCAGAACTGTCATTAGTAGAAAAATGGGACCTGATGTTACTGTTTTAATGGAGATGACACACTTTAAAACGTGTGGCTTGATGTCAATGGGAAAAATGAGAACGCTCCTGTAGCTAAGAGGTCAACTCAATGGAAGCTGATGATCAGAAAGCCTATTTATGTGTAGTTAATCCTTACATTGATGACAGTTAGGTGACTGAGGTTTGGTTTGTTTATTATAAGTCAGTGTTAAGCCTGGGGTTATCTAAATTTGCTGTTACTGCTTTCACTCTATACCTTGTGACAGAAAGAAGCTATAATGGCAGGTTTTCATAATAGACAGATGTCAAAAAGGGTCAGAGATATGGTGTATGTAAATAAAAATAATCTTGTGGGAAGGATGACTGCAAAAAGAAATCAAAGTACAAATAATGGAGTGATAAGAAAAGCTTCCCCTCTAGACGTTCTTATAGATGTTTTAAGCCCATCTCTTCTCTTGAGATAGCTCATATACTTGCCCATCCCAAAATATCAAGTTCTCTTCTACTCTGCCCATTTAACCCTGGTCTCTGTTCCTCCTTCCCAATAAGCTTTCACAACAGATTTAAGGTACAGTTATACTCTGGTTACAAGGTAGTTTTAAACCCCAGCTCAGGGATCACTGCTCACCAAGCTGTGGAATTACTTCTGCTGTCAGGGGCATCTTTATATTGGCACTTGGAACATCAGGCTAGAGGTCCCATGAGAGGCTTCAGATGACCTTCTTTGTTGCCATTAAAGGCCCAGTCTCTAAGGCAGCACACCAGCTGTCTGGTAGGTTATATAATATTAGTGAGTCATTGCCAGTTGTGGTGCATGTTGGTAACACTCTGTCATGTAGTGTGACATCCCCAGTGACTTAGTTACAGCATTCTCTGACTTGCCACAACAAAATCAGTTTTACTGCAGGTCATAAGGATGAGTTTTTGTGTGCTCTAAGCCAGAAGTACAATCCATATAACACCCACAAACAGAGGAGAGTCCAATTAAATTTACAAGAAAAGAAGAACAGGGAAGAGCAACAGCAGCCTCAGGAAATGAATAAAGATGGGTATTGTGGACTGATCAAACAGGAAAAGGCTCGTATAACTTTGCAGCTAGCACAAACCTTTAATTGACACATGATGTTTGTCATACCAGAGTGAAGAAAGAGAAAAGATGCTCCATGCTGATTGGTTGCCGGAATGAGTCAACCTTGCAAGTAAGAAACTGTACAGAAAAGTCAAGATGGAGTCCATCATCCCCTGTGATTATAAGTTATGTACTCTAACATCCACACAACAATAAGTGTGATATGCCTCTGTACTGCGTTGTATGATGCTGGCCTTAATTGGACAACTCAGTCCTATAAATTTATTTCTGTGCAGCCGTGCATCCAGTGCAGGGGAGTTGTTTGTATCTTTGACTTTTCCTTCCCGGCCAGTTCTATTAGGGGATAGTCGGGCTTCCTGGCAAACATCTGGGCTACCTGCACCTATTGTTCTGGGAATACCTAGGCTATAATTCCCATATACTTGTGCTAGTGCTTCTGCTTAATTTCCTTCCGGGCAACACCACCCAACATGCGAGACATGCAGCTACCAGTGTAGCTCACTGTCCTTCTTGAATTCAATTCTTGCCAACTTTGTGGTTTGCTCTTGCCCCTCACAAACTCTTGCCCAGCTGGGCACTACTTTATAGCCTGCTTTAATAACAAAAGCTACTTATTGTTTATATTTTCAATCAAGTCAATCAACTCGTCAGTCTGTCTTTTAAATTAAAGTGCAGCTTTCACCAGGAAATCTCTAAGCACCTCACAGAAAATAAACAACCTGCAGCTGAAAATAGTTAAATCACCCAGGAGATATAAATCATACTAACATGAGTACAAAATGTATGCCTTCAAGGATCTTTTTAAAGGCTTAACAGATGTACAACATCAAATATAGTCTAGGATGGGGCTCTACAGTTAAAATCCTACACATTCTTTGAATTGCTGCTATTTCCCCTTGTTTAAGACACAAACTAATAATAACAATGAAGCTTTATTTCAAGCTGTAATTACACTGAAAATTATTGCTCATTGAGAATATATTAGCTGTCACAAATCAAAAATAATTTTATGCATATAAAGTGCCCTGTGGCTACCTAAATACACAATTCCAGTGTCCAAGATCCAATAAAAGATTAAAATCCAATATCCTTTATTTTTTTAATCACAGTGCACAATGATTGGAAGGCTGGAGATGTTAGAGAAAGAAAAAGAAAAAGAAAAGCTTCACAGCTGTGTGCTCTTACAAAAATCTTTATAGGCCGACATTAGAGACCTTCTTATTTTCATGTTACACAACCTTCTTGTCAGCTATACATTTTTTTTCAACTGCATTTTTATGCCTTTTCAATGTATCTATCTATTTATAGGGTGGGGTTGTCTTCATCAACTACTTAATTGTTTGGAGTTATATACATGCAAAAACACAGAAACAAGCAAAGCTGTCACCTGTTGAAACAAGAAGGAATGAAGTAAAGAACAGTAGCTGATGTGCTACCGATGTTCAAAATGCTAGTGAAGGGCGGAGTGGAACTGGACTTTATATATCAAAACCTTATTAGAGATACGGAGACCCCTTTATGGAGGCTTGCACAGGGGTATTGTGTCTGTTAGAGAGGGAGAAATTGGCATTTGATTGGTGATTTGTTTTAATGTCATTCACAGCATTTAAGATAATTGTTCGATTGAATGTGTAGAGTAGGTGAAGTGCACTGAAGTGTAGTAGTGGTGATAAAGATATTTACCTATTTATGTGTGGAGTGAGAGGAGGGTGCAGGGTAAAAAGGAATTATTTTTTCAAACATTGTTTGATTTTAATGCATGGAATAGGAGGAGAAGTAGCTGGGGGTTTTGGAAATGATTTCCAGGTTTAAGTATTATATCATTATACAGTATGTGTACTAGGGGGGCAAGCCCCCCGGGGCCTTCGGTACCCAAACCCCAGTTGTGGCCAGAATATTAGTAAAATCTGTAAATGTACAAAAGAAAAAATATTATTTATTGGAGTCAAAATCATGAAATTCTATAAATATGTAAAAGAAAAATTCATTATTATTTAACAAAGAAAAAATCATGAAATGAGAATAAAATATCTACTCTCTTACCTTATTGGAGTATTCCTGTTAAACTGAGGTCCACTATGCAGGATGAATATTTATAAGAGACTAAATAAACAATCCATTCATTTTAACTGGCAAAACTAAGACTTTCTTCATATTTTAGTTTATATTTAAAAATGGAATAAGAATCTGAAAATCTAACAATATCACATTAAAGTTTAATAAATTCTGAAAGGAATGATACCAAACATATATCTGTAGGTTCTAAAATAAGCCTGATTTAAAGTGCTACAAAAAACGTGACATAAAAACATCACATAAAATATTTGCACAAAATTGTTGCACTTTTAGGCTTAGGATTTTACATATACAGAATAGATTTCTTGTAAGATTGATGAAAAAATATCAGTTATACATGTTGATATTTGTACTTTTCAATCAATTAATGCAACAAAGTTTATTTTAAAAATAAAGAAAAATCAACATATCTGTCTTTTCTCAAGGTGCTCCAGTTTTCTCTCATATCCATCAGATAGGTGCATCTAGTGAGTGCATTGTGACAGACTGGTGTCCTTTCCAGAGCTGATCCTTTGGTTGCAATTATTGTTGCCGGAAAACATTGGCTCCATACAACCCTGTGATGCTAAAGTAGACATACCAGCAGAAAATGGGTGGATTTATATTTATTTCAAACCCCTCTCCAACTTTTTAGGAGAAACACAGATCTTTTTGAAATCATACTGATGCTCATTATACTGATTTCCTCTCAAATATTTAAATGACTCATGTTTAGCTTTTTTTTTTTTAAAATCATGTAAATAACAAAAATAAAAATGAATAACAGTCTCACATGTATTACATTAAAGTGAAAACGTCCCTCTGACAAAAAATCCTGAGATTACTGACAGGGTCGTTCAAGGCTGATGGGTTCCCTGCAAGTTTATTTGGTCAGAAACTGAGATTTTCAAAGACAAAAAGGAATAATTTCTTTGTCCTTATGGCTAAATATATTTAAGTTCCTTTCTAACTTTTTTCATTCTACAGGGCGGGCCATTTATATGGATACACCTTAATAAAATGGGAATAGTTGGTGATATTAAATTCCTGCTTGTGGCACATTAGTATATGTTTATGCACCTAATGTTGATGATAAGGAATTTATACAAAATTTATTTGCATCCATTCCCAATCTGAACACTCATAAGCTTATAATGGCTGGGGACTTTAATTGTGTTCTAAATCCACTTTTAGATAAGACTTCCTCCACAGGGGGAACGGCAACTAACACCGCAAAGATAATTACAAAGTTTATAACTGATCACAACTTATCAGATCCCTGGAGGTTTTTAAACCCAAATTCAAGAACATATTCTTTCTACTCACCAGTACATCATTGCTACTCAAGGATTGATTACTTCTTTATAGATAATAACTTCTTGCCTAAGATTAAATCTTGTAAATACGATGCTATTGTTATTTCAGACCATGCTCCGATGATCTTGGAGCTGAAATTACTAAGCCCCATACACTCACCCCGCAGATGGCGTCTCAATCCGCTTCTATTAGCTGACGAGAATTGTACTGAATTTATATCCAAACAAATTGAATTCTTTCTAGAGACAAATACATCCCCTGAGATCTCTGCAGGAATACTCTGGGAAACTCTTAAGGCCTTCTTAAGAGGACAGATTATCTCATATCTTTCCCACAGAAATAAATCCGAAGCGAAGAAAGTAGCAGAGATAAAAAGCGAAATTACTAAAATAGATGAAGAACATGCCAGACTACCAAGCGAGACTCTACATAAGAGGAGGCAGGCTCTACATTCAGAATTAAACCTCTTGACAACTAAAGAAACCGAACAACTAATTTACAAATCCAGACATCATTATTATGAACATGGAGAAAGCTAATAAGCTTTTAGCGCAACAAATTCACAAGCAAGATATGCATACGCAATCTCGGTAATTACTAACACGAACGGAGATAAAATCATCGAACACAAAAATATAATGTACACTTTTAGAGACTACTATAAATCCCTATATACTACTGAGTTTAAAGAAGACAATATACAATCTAATGCATTTCTGGATAAATTACAGATACCACAAATTGACGCTATTAGTGTGGAGGAGCTCGATAAACCTCTGTCATTATCAGAATTACTGGATGCTATAAAGTCACTCCAAGGTGGAAAAGCAGCAGGCCCTGACGGCTACCCTGCAGAGTTTTACAAGAAATTCTCCGCTCAGCTAGCTCCCTCCTATTAGCAACATTTACAGAAGCCAGAGATAACCAATCTCTTCCACAAACCTTTCGCCAAGCACTAATCACTGTCTTTCCAAAACAAAATAAGGACTTATTACAATGTGCATCATACAGACCAATTTCACTTCTGAATAACGACGTTAAAATACTCTCTAAAATCATAGCTAGAAGGATGGAGAAAGTGCTCCCCTCAGTAATATCACAAGACCAAACTGGATTTATTAGGGGCCGACACTTATCTTCAAATCTTGACGCCTGTTTAATGTAATATACTCACCAACTAAATCAAACACCCCAGAAATATTATTATCATTGGATGCAGAAAAAGCATTCGACATGATTGAATGGAAATACCTTTTACTATTTTGGAGAAGTTTGGGTTTGGCCCGAACATTTGTGCATGGATTAAATTACTGTATACTAACCCAGAAGCTTCAGTTTGCATCAATAACATTTGCTCAGACTACTTTAAACTAGAGCGTGGCACAAGACAAGGATGCCCTTTGTCACCACTGCTGTTTGCAATTGCCATTGAACCACTGGCAATACATTGTCGAAATACTGATCAGATAAAGGGGATTAGCAGAGAAGGACTGGAACAGAAAATCTCATTATATGCAGATGACATGGTACTGTATATATCGGACCCAGAAAATTCTGTGCCTGCAGTCTTAGCAGCACTCACAGAATTTCAAAAGCTCTCTGGTCTCAGAATTAATCTGAATAAAAGTGTACTCTTTCCGGTGAATTCAAGCATATAATATTAGATTAGACACCCTTCCTTTTATCATTGCAGAACAGTTTAAATACCTCGGGGTAAACATCACAAGTAAACATAAAGCTCTTTATCAACAAAATTTTGTCGTCTGCATGGAAAAAATTAAACAAGACTTGCATAGATGGTCAACCCTTCATCTCACACTAGCTGGAAGAATTAACACTGTTAAGATGAATATTCTTCCTAAGCTCCTTTTTTTATTTCAAAACATACCAATATACATTAATAAATCGTTCTTTAAGCAATTAGATTCAACAATAACCTCATTTATTTGGAATTCTAAACATCCACGCATCAAAAGAGCGACCCTACAAAGACAAAAGGCAGAAGGCGGCATGGCTCTACCTAACTTCCAGTTTTATTACTGGGCGGCAAATATACAGTCGATAAGATGGGGATCGATCTGTTCTTAGCATAATTCTTTTTTTTTTGTAAAAACTTGATTGCTATGTATTGATTGTAATAAAATTAATAAATAATAAAAAAAAAACAAAAATGGGGTGGTGACCATGGTGGCCATTTGGAAGTCGGCCATTTTGGATCCAACTTTTGTTTAATCAATAGGAAGAGGGTCATGTGACACAACAAACTTATTGGGAATTTCACAAGAAAAACAATGGTGTGCTTGGTTTTAACGTAACTTTATTCTTTCATGAGTTATTTAGAAGTTTCTGACCACTTATAAAATGTGTTCAATGTGCTGCCCATTGTGTTGGATTGTCAATGCAACCCTCTTCTCCCACTCTTCACACACTGATAGCAACACCGCAGGAGAAATGCTAGCACAGGCTTCCAGTATCCGTAGTTTCAGGTGCTGCACATCTTGTATCTTCACAGCATTGACAATTGCCTTCAGATGACCCCAAAGATAAGAGGCTAAGGGGGTCAGATCGAGAGACCTTGGGAGCCATTCAACTGGCCCACGACGACCAATCCACTTTCCAGGAAACTGTTCATCTAGGAATGCTCGGACCTGACACCCATAATGTGGTGGTGCACCATCTTGCTGGAAAAACTCAGGGAACGTGCCAGCTTCAGTGCATAAAGAGGAAAAAAATCCTCATGTAGCAATTTCGCATATCCAGTGGCCTTAAGGTTTCCATTGATGAAGAATGGCCCCACTGTCTTTGTACCCCATATACCACACCATACCATCAATTTTTTTGTTCCAACAGTCTTGGAGGGATCTATCCAATGTGGGTTAGTGTCAGACCAATAGCGGTGGTTTTGTTTGGTAATGTCACCATTCACATAAAAGTTGGCCTCATCACTGAACAAAATCTTCTGCGTAAACTGAGGGTCCTGTTCCAATTTTTGTTTTGCCCATTCTGCAAATTCAGTGCGCCAATCTGTGTCATCCTCGATGAGATGCTGCAGTAGCTGGAGTTTGTAAGGGTGCCATTTGTGAGTAGCTAATATCCGCCGAAGGGATGTTCGACTAATGCCACTCTCCAGTGACATGCAGCGAGTGCTACGCTGTGGGCTCTTGCTAAATGAAGCTAGGACAGCCACTGATTTTTCTTCATTAGTGACAGTTTTCATGCGTCCACATTTTGGCAAATCCAACACTGAACCAGTTTCACAAAACTTAGCAAGCAGTTTGCTAACTGTAGCATGGGAGATGGGTGGTCTCGTAGGGTGTCTTGCATTGAAATCTGCTGCAATGACCCAGTTACTGCGTTCACCAGACATCAACACAATTTCTATCTGCTCCTCACGTGTTAACCTCTGCGACATGTCAATGGCTGTAAACAAAGAGAAACTTGTAAATAACTCATGAAAGAATAAAGTTACGTTAAAACCAAGCACACCATTGTTTTTCTTGTGAAATTCCCAATAAGTTTGATGTGTCACATGACCCTCTTCCTATTGAAAAAACAAAAGTTGGATCCAAAATGGCCGACTTTCAAATGGCCACCATGGTCACCACCCATCTTGAAAAGTTTCCCCCCTCACATATACTAATGTGCCACAAACAGGAAGTTAATATCACCAACCATTCCCATTTTATTAAGGTGTATCCATATAAATGGCCCACCCTTAATCATTTGATTGTTTTCTGAATGAAACACTCATTATTCCGCTGTGCTTATAAGATTTGTTCATGGCCACTGTGCTTCTTCTGTCCATGGTGTCTTTCATGTCCTGCCATCTAGCAGCCTGATGGTGTGGTAAGCTGAAAACTGTAAAACCAATTTTTTAAAAGTCTTAGTGTAAGTTACCCTAATTCTGAGTGCTCATAAAAATTTACTTTTCATGAGGTCGAAGTATATCTCTCTATTATAATACAAAAATTCTGGGACGAGATAAGACTTTTTAGCTTGGGATGAGACATGATTTTTCCAGGCAGATATTTTCCAGGCAGAGACTTTGTGCCAAGAGATTTAAAAGACAAAGAGTAGAACGTCATAAAGAATTCAAAAACGTTGGCACGATACACATGCAGAGCAGGTTAGAGAAAATGAAAGTACTAAAATTCGAAAGTCTCAAAAAAATGATGGTAAAGATCGTAATAGCACAAACAAATGGAAACTATTACTCAGTGAAATAACGGAACTGCAAAAAGAGATCGAATATATTGTTCGGATTTAAACTTTAAGTCAGAGACTTGTTGATCGTCTAATTTGTGTTGCCATCAAAGAAAAGTACTGTTTGTTCACAATGAAGAGATGTATCAACGAGAATTAAAAGATTTGTTGCTTGGTGAAAGTGAAATCCACATATTCGCGAGTGGCAGAGATGCTGGGGGGGTTGGCAAGCGAAGCGAGCAGGGGGCAAAGCCCCCTAGTAATAAACAAGAACAGTTGCATTACATATTTGAATATTAAAGACGTGAGCTTCAATTTAAATGTTTAAAGTCTAAATATTCTGTAATAGAAATGTGTCATTGTCACTATCTTAAAGAGGACTTGATCCCTAGTTAAAGATCAAAAATCAAAACTAACTTCATATTCGTAATCACCGACCTTGTAGTAATTTAAAACAATACCCAACATGCTAATTTTGAAATTTGTCATTTTTAACCTTCTAGGAGTGTCTCTAAGAGAGCAAGAACCATCGGTAAAGAATCATATTTAATCATATCTACAGGACATAAATATTTACTTGTCTTGCTAAAGAGTCACCTGCTTTGAATAGTCAGACTGCTTTGATTTAGTATCTCATCTACATACAATGTGGGGATACAGAACTGTCTGCTTCCTTGGAAAATTGGTTTCTAATCAAGTACTCAAAGTAAATGTGTTTACACTATTTGTTATGCAGAGGAAATTGGCTTGCACCATTGTTTTCACTGATTGCCATGTTGATCTATGCAGAAATTGAAGTATATATATATTTCTGGGAAAAGGAGAATAAAGAAAACAGAGAAGTATGGTCTGAGACTCGGGACTACTGTCTGTTTCTTTTATGCTTTACACCATATCGCTGTGGCTACACCCTGTAGCAACAGTGGCTTGTACCTGGCCCAGGTTCCCCTAGGCCTGAGGTCGGTAACATAAATATTATTCTCTATTGCTTTTAAACTTAGATAGATAGATAGATAGATAGATAGATAGATAGATAGATAGATAGATAGATAGATACTTTATTATTATTTATATACTCCTATTGATATGTCTACAAAGGCTTGTTCGGCTTCAGAGGGTTGTTCCTTTCTTACTGCATCAATAAACAGCTTGTCTTCCTCTTTATCTGAGACATCACACACTGCATGCACGGGTTTACCCAGTCCTGCAAACATTAGAGAAGTGGTTCAATTTACCACGTTTTTTACACTGTCTTCCTTTAGCTGGACATTGACTTTTTCCACCTTGTGCTTTGTTTCTGCAGTAGCTGCACTTATGAATATGCTTCAATGCATCACTCGCTTCATATTCTTTTGCTGCCTTCTCAATTGTGTAATGCGTTTTTTGTTTATCACTCTTTGGAGCTCTTGCTTGTTGTCTGCGTACTGCGTTTATAGTCAGTTCACGTGAGCCACTCGGAGTACATGCATCGAAGGTTCTCAGCTGTGCTTGTGCTATCTTGTGCGATCTTGCGATGTCCACGGCTTTATTTAATGTTAGCTCAGACCAGGCACTTAAAAGTTTCTGTCGCACTTTCACTGAGTTTGTGCCAAACACTATTCTATCCCTGACCATCTCATCTTCGTTTGCATAAGCACAGTCCTTCACCAGCAATTTTAACTCCGTTACAAAGTGATCAAAAGTCTCGTTTATACCCTGCGTCTTCTCATTAAACTTGTATCTCCCGAATATCGTATTCGTCTTAGGCATGACAAACGCCTCAAAACGGTCATAATAAGTTTTCAGTACCTTGGCTTCCTCCTGGGTGAGAGTCCATGTGTTAAAAATGTCTCTTTCTTTTTCCCCAGTCCACAGGAGCAGGTAGCTGCATTTCTCACTCTCGTCTTTGCCTTTTAGCGGGCCAGAAAACATCAGCTCCACGTGCTGTCGGAACTTTTTCCATTCTCCGGCAGGTTAAGAGAATCCCAGTCAATTCGTGGCGAGGGAACTCCAACAAAATCCATGACTGTCCTCTATTCTGACACCATGTCTTGTTTTCACAAATTGTGAAAAATGAAATGATGGCGAGACTTTCTTTAAAGTATGCAGGGGAACTTTATTTATTACAGCTCTTACATTCACGGCATCCATGCTCTAAATTAACTTCCGTAATAGTAACCTTGAGGTCCCTTTTTCTGGTGCCTTCCTGATGACATAGGTGCCTAAACCATGCCTGATAATAATATATTTCAATGACATATAAATATTACAATGATCACCTTGATAGACATCTCACCATCCAAATCGCTACTCGTGAATCTAATTCCCGGTATTAACTTTTTGATTTGCCTGCGAATATTTAGCGACAGCATCTCTATGAACTTGTGGATTAGCCCGTGAGTATTTATGTTCAGTGTTGTTTGCCAGCGTGTCTGTTCTGCTCGTTTAAGCATTTAAATCTATATAAGGCAGGCAGCCAACTATGTGTGAGGCCGGGGGACGTGGAACGCGGGACGCAACACGCAACCCCCAACCCCGCCTCACATGGTGACCGAGCTGCAGGCTATGGACGTATGTATGTACGCAAGTAGGATTCAGTTATGATCGTTACGCATAGAATTTCGAAATGAAACCTGCTTAATTTTTGTAAGTAACCTGTAAGGAATGAGCCTGTCAAATTTCAGCCTTCCAACTACATGGGAAGTTGGAGAATTAGTGATGAGTCAGCCAGTCAGTGAGGGCGCCTTTTATTAGTATAGATGATTTGTTTTTGGCAGTTGGCTTGGATAAAGACATATATTAAAGAAACAAATAAATAAATAAACAGCATTGCCTGTTCCACATATTCAAAGTGATGAGTTTGAATCATTGTATTTTCAGTGTCTTAACACCCCCACCCCCCAGTATTTGTGTAGGATTTCCACCAGTTACTCTGGTTTATATCCCGCAGAACCAGATACCCGAGTATTAGGCTAACTGGCCATTCTAAATTGGTCCCATGAATATGAGAGCTGGGTCCTGCAATAGCCTGCATGACCTGTAGAGAAAGACCATGGTGTCATGCAACCCTTAATAAGATTAAGTATAGGGTTTGAGATTGTTATGTCATAAATAAATAAATAAATAAATAAATAAATAAATAAATAAATATACATGTAAATAAATAAAAGTCATATGTACAGGTCTACCTGAAAGCAGAGGTTTAATTTCAACATTTTCATGGTGCGCATTAATGATGAGTGCTTTGCCTGTTGCTGTTCATGGAGTACACAAGTACGAATTAATGCAACTTAGGAAATTCTTTACAAAAAGTAAATAAGCAAAACCCACACCCTTTTAAAGCTGTTTAAGTATATAAAGTGTGTTCATCCGAATTTTTGGGTAACACATCTCACTTGCAGATCTTTTAAACTGTATTGCTCACTTTGTTGTATTTTAAAAGTAGCTTAGGCGATATAATCTCAAGTGAGCAGTTATTTAATTATTAATCAATATTGCATTTATTAACAAAACAGCCTAAACACAAACAAAATGAGTACCTTTCCTGATAAATGTTCTAATTGAACAGCTAATTAAATAATTAATTTAGAAATGCAAATATATACAGCTCATGGCACAAAGTTAACATCTGTTATGAATTTTAAACATCCTGAACAAGACTGGATCCTTATTTACATTTTAATTTACATACTGACACTATTGGGTCACGAAGAAATAAAATAATTAGAGGCACATCTTTCCTTTTTTTTCGTAGCAGCAATCACATGAGCCTGAAATAAAGCACACGACAGACGACAAGCTCAGAGACTGAACCCTCTGCTGACTTTGAGTCAGGATGCTAATGACAGCGTGATTGAAATAAACCCTATTGTGAGACATTTTTGGTGTTCATGTTACGAATACCACAGATTTTCTCTTTCTCTATACAAATAAATTGTATTCAGCAGAACTGTGTGAAAATAAACGCTGATGAGCACAGGCCATCTCAAGGGCAAAACCAGGTGACTGGAGTGAAAACACAAAGTGAGTAAAAGAAAAAGTCACAAGCACTGGAGTGGTCTAGCATTTTGCAAATCTACCGGTATTTTCTTGTGAAGTTTTTCAACATTTGCTATTATTATATTAGCCCTTTACTATTTTTTCTATCTTAGAAATAAAAGTATAAACTCTAATGTGTAAATCAGGGGTGCCCAATGCGTCGATCGCGATCGACCGGTAGATCGCAAAGGTAGTGCAGGTAGATTGCGTTGCATTGAAAAAACATTTTTTAAACGTTAGTTTATCATTTATCCTCCCTATGCCATTTGCCACTTGATTGACATACAAGCCAGCATGAGATCTCTCTTCTTCTCACACACTGGTCATCACACACACAGGATCAAACACACAAGCTACTGCAAAACTCCGAATGTGATCTAGTTAGCCTTCCCATTTATATCGACTAAAGAAGGGATTTAAAAAAAGAAATTGTTTAGGGAGGGTATAGGCTGGAGGTGAAATTGGAAGAGGATTTTTTTTCTCACAATGTCACAATCGAAGTGCATTTGTCTGACATCCGAGGTTCGAGCCCCGATGCAGTGGAGTGTGTACGCCTGATGAGCTCAAAATAGGGCGAAACACATGTTGCGTACTCTTTGCATTATTTGACAGTTAACTATGTAACATTCTATGATCTGCTTCTTGCAACTGAGAGGGCACCCGTGGAGGATGTTTGCTGACTTGCAGACCAACCACACGTGTCACCTGATAGGTAACCACCCATACAATCAGATTGTAATTCAGACTTCAAATGATATATACAGTATATATATATATATATATATATATATAATTTTTTAATGTACGTAGATCGTTTCGGCCTAGCTCGCAATCCGAAAAAGTGTGGGCACCCCTGGTATAAATACCTACTGTAAAAATAAGATTCTCAGTAAACAAACTGACTGTAAGTTAAAATACCATTTTTAGTGTATCACTTTAAAAAAATGTATAATCCACTTAAAACAAATGTTGTCAGACAACTATGGATTATAATAGGAGCTTTTGAGCCATCACCACAACCAGAATGGATGCCACTATGTTTGTACTGCATCTTTGGCTATTGTAATGAAAAATACAGACAAGCATAAACGTTTGAGGAACCCACAGGCAAACCCCTTATAACTGAATGTTATAACACATTAAAAAAAGCAAAAAGGACGTCTTTATAGACACGAGTCTTAAAATGACTATCCAACATGGTGATGATTCTGGTGAATTACAAGCCAGGCAGGAAGTGACATGTCTAGGGGGACGGACAATGGAAGTGATGTCAGAGGTGGTGGGGCTGTAGAGGGAGAAAGAGAAGAGACATTAGTAAAGAGTGCCATCTTGTGGATAGGTGAGGACTTACCATCACCAGGGCCTTTAAGCTCTCCCCAAGGCACATGTGTGTGATACCCTGTAATACATTTCTACATGACACAAAACAATATAATAAGTGGATCTTATGGTGACCAGTCTCTTCATCAATGTAGCATCTTTCATCAAAAGCATGTTTGCATTGTTCCTTATTCCAATGAAAGTCAAGTCAGAGGTTCTAGGGCACCACAGTAGTACAGTGGATAGCACTGCTGCCTCATTGATCTGGCGTCCTGGATTGGACTCTGGTACCCAATTGCTGTCTTTATGGAGCGTGCATGTTCTCTCCATATCTGCTTAGGATTTTCTGTGGTAGTTCTCATGTTCCCAAAGACATACATATTAGGTTAAATTGATGATTCTAAATTAGTTTCATATAAGTGTGGATGTGTGCATAGTGAGTAGTCCCTGGTATTGAACAGGTGCTTGATCCAAGGGTGGTTCCTCCATTATGTTTGATGTTAAAGGGTTGTTGCCTCCCCTGACCCCAAATTGAATTAAGTGGTCTAATTATGTTATGATGCTGTTGACTAGAGTCAATTTTAATGGACAACAATATTTAGCTGGGATGTATGATTTCTGAAAAGCAGCAGAAGAAAGTAGTACAATTTGTTTTGATGGCTAAAGAGCAACTTATTGGTTGGAAGCATGCACTTCTTAGATTGTGAGCTACTTCCACTAGTTTTGTTTGAGTGGTAATGCCTCCCCAGATGAAGATAGCACTTGACTCCTCCATAACACACTACATTGTTTCCTGCTAATCATCAACAGCAATATTTATTTCAACAACACATTTTCATACGCAGAATGTGGCTCAAAGTGTTTTTCAAGATGACATAGAAAAAGCTGCAAAAAAAAAAACAAGTTAAACTAGGCAAGAATAAAAATTAACAAGTAATAAAAACTATACCAATATGGGCTTACAAAACATAGATATGTAATTAGCAGAAAACCAGAGGCCTTGTATATGATAAGTCTCGAATGTCTAAAGATAAGGTCAGATGACCGGGAGGACAAAAAAAAAAAAAAAAAAACCTCTAGTTAAGCTGGAGAAAAATCTGCGGGGGCTCTTCAGACAAAAAGACCACATAGCCCCCACTTGGCATTGTACCTAACAATGCATCACTCCTCATTGTTTCCAGGCTTTGTCACAGAGGATTTGATGCCACAAGTCTCAAGGACAGCTGGGATACTGGCCTTCATTTAAGCATCACAGGTGGCTGCACAGGTGCTAATATATTAAAAGGTGCACATACAATGTCCAAAAACAGAGATTCATAAGATGACTTGAATATAAAATTAGATCAGATTTTTAGAATTATTGTTTTTTTTGAGCAGTTATCTTTAATTTAAGCATACAAAACATTTTAATGCTTGAGAAACAACTCCAAACTTAGCAGACAAAAGAGTAGTTCAGAAAGTTTAATCTCTCATTAACACAAGGACCAGATGGCAGAAGAGTAACAGGAAAGCAAGATCACAGTAAATCAAAGACAGACATGTTCAGGAAAAGCTGTAAATGAAAGTCAAGATAAGTGGCAGATAACTTAAGCAGGTCCAAGATGTCATGTGTAGGGCTGGCTGAACATCAGGAGATTGAGAGCAGTTTCTATCTACAGAATAGAGTTTGACATATGGGCTCATTGTAACATTTACTGTATAAGGGCCTTTGTTGACACATAGTACTTTTATTTATTTTTATGAATTGAATGTTTTTTTAATGATTCCCTCCTTAATGCTAATTGAAATTCACTATGTAAGCTAAAGTCTGTTGTGCTGTTAAGTGTAAAACAGTGTGAGCGTCCCACCGTCAAGCATTGCTGTCCACCAACTCTACAATCTGAGGTTCAAATTTTGGACTGTCGCTGTCCTATCTATCTATCTATCTATCTATCTATCTATCTATCTATCTATCTATCTATCTATCTATCTATCTATCTATCATTTGCACAATTTCCACATACATACCTCTGTTTTTACTCAGGATTCCACTTTCCTACCCACAGGCATAACATTTAGGCTGACTGGTTCCTTTTCATGTACATATTGCTTCTAGTTTGTAAAATTAATTCATGTATATACTAGTAAGATTATTAAGTCTTATTCTTTGTGATTAAGTAAGTGGATTCAGAAAATGGGTGGATATTTAATGTTATAGTACTAATAGTATAATGAAAATAAAATCAACCCAGACTTCAAATCCAACACCGTAAGAACTTTTCCACGTTCAAATCGTGATGTATAAAACCTACACTTGGCATAAAGCCACGCACATTTCCACGGTACCTCATACCTTGTCGTACGCAAGTTCTCCACTCGGTTTTGCAGACTGGCGGCACCCAGCGTCAAAGCAGTGCTACTGTTCCTGTGTGGTTATCCTTTCTTTTCCTGATGCAGCTTTATAAATACACTGAAATTAACCGCATATTGTTTATTAGTTTAATGCAGCTGTATAATGCAGTAACAATATAATGGTCCACGGAATGGTCAAACTATTCTAAATACCATAGCTGCTTTAGCGTTGTTACTCTCACTGCACTTTCTTTTTCTTCTTTCAGCTGCTCCTGTTAGGGGTTGCCTCAACTTTTTCCATATTACTCTCACTGCACCACTTGGAGAAGCTGATCGGAAACAGAATTATTGGTATACAGCACCAAGCACACGCTGCCTCAGCCATGCTTCCTATTTGACCTGCTTCTCATATGACAAACGCTTCAAACCTTTCCTGTACGGATCTCGCAGTTCAGAAAGAGTTTCATCCCAAGAACTCTAAACGCACTCAATCAGTCTATCAACTGCTCCTTGTAGAACTTGTTAGTACTTATTAGTGCAATTACCTCACTGTAAACTTGCAGTACAGTTATAAAATTGCACAACCTGAGCTACTTTATAAAGAGTGCATTTACATATGATGACGATATCATTTTTAAGATGAAATGCAGCAAAATATGTTTAGTATATTATACAGATAAAACTTTAACTTCATTTAAATAATCGATATTGTTAATAATTAAAGGACATGGTGTTGCTGTGCTAGCAATGATCTGGCGCTCCGCTCACGTATTGTTCCTGCTGCGCACTGTATGCTTCACTGGGACTGGCGTGAAGGATAGAATAAACATGTACATGTACATTTCAAAGTTCCTTAAAAGTTTTGAAGAATCGGCGTTATAAGCTTACAGGTAGCTTAACATCCATTATAGAGCTGATTGTGTGGCGACCGGTTACTTGGAGAAGGAAAAGTAAGGACAGGAATTGGAAATTAGTATGTTTGAAAGAGACAGTACTACAGGGGCAGCCTTAGGCATGTGTGAAGTGTGCACCTGCATAGGGCCGCCAAATCCCAGGGGCCGCTGCACCAATATATATTGAATATAAAAAAGAAAGAGAAAATAACGACACAGCTAAAAATGCAGCTGCAAATTTTGTTAAAAGTTAAACGCTTGTGTCATGAGCATGAGGCAGCTATGCAGTGTCCGCAACGGATGTGGCCATCCGCCGTGCATAAGATACCTTATTGACATTGGCGGGCAAAGGGGCCACTGATTCTTTCTCTGCCCAGGGCCACCACGAGCCTAGAGCCGCCCCTGAGTACTGCTGCAATAAATTATTTCATCGAAAGTTGCGCACAATGATATCACGTATACATCTCAGTATTTTAGTTATTCAGAGAGCTGTAATATCACGAATGTAATGGATTCTGTGTCCTGTTGGAGGAAGAGAGCCGTTTTAAGAAGCAAGTAGTGATTCACACACATAGAGCACATAGAAGAACACATACAAAACAAAGCATTTAAGGTGCTACTTTACTTACGATGTGATTTGAGAAACTAGTTAATTAAACAATTTTAAGATAAAGTTTATGATGTTCTACTTTAATGACAAAATAAACTACTGTACATGATTAAAGTGGAAATTTCGAGATTGAAGTTGACATTTCGTGCTTTTTCCCCACTGTGTGCCTTTTTTTTTTCTCTGTACCCTAATAAGCTTTCATATGACACTCAGATGGTGGGCTACGACTTGCCTTTTCATGGCGACTTTGACATCTGACAACTTTTTTATTTCAGGCACTGTGCAACTTGTGAACTTGAGCTTTCGAGTTTCTCCAACACGCTATGTCACTCGATCAACTTCCTTTTGTTGTTTATACCACTGTTTAAGCCTGTGAAAGGCCAAAAGTCCAAAACTTTTCTTTCGCGGCGCACCTGAGGGACTGCCCATAAATAAAGTTGTGATGACACAATCTATGGACAATCGCCAATAAAAGCAGTTCATTTTACAAGTTTGAAAGACATTTTATTAATAAAGGAATCAAAGGATAAATCTTAAATTTAATTAATGTGGACGTTGAGATTGTTTTTCAGCACATATGAGATTGATGCGAGGATCAATTTTCGAAAGACAGACGCGCATTTCCTTGTTGATCATTTGAAGTCTTTCGCGTTTCTTAGACTTCATTTCTGTATATGTTAAAAAACCTTGCTCACAGAGATAAGAGCTTCCAAATGGTAACAGTGATTCGACGGCCTTGTTACTGAGTTTAGGAAATTTGTTGCTCAAACACAACCAAAACTCAGACAGATCCTTTTCAGCGAATAATCCTTTGAAAACCAAATCATTTATTAAATCAATTAAATTTTCTTCCTCCTCTCCTTCAAGATTTTTAATTTCACAGACCATGAATGGGTTGACTACCCATTCCATTTCCGAAGCATCCAGATTAGGAAAATACTTCACAAAAGATGCTGATAAAAACTTCAAAATTTCTTCGATTTCTTGCTAGATAAGGAATTTTAAAGGATTCTGGTCAATCGTCGGAAAAGATGCAAAGTTTGAGATGCTGATTTTTAAATTCCATAAGCCAAGTTTTTCTTTAAACGCTTTTAACTTGCCAGAGATAGTGATAATGTTTTCCTGAGCGCCTTGTAAACTTAAATTAACTTTATTTAGTTTGTTGAAAAGATCACTCAAGAATGCAACTCACAACCACAAAATATCACTCGTCAGGAAAGGAAAATCAATTTCTTTGGTATCAATGAATGAGATAATTAAAATTTTCGTTAAAACAAACCTGATTTAAAACTTTTCCTTTTGATAACCATCGGACTTCAGTGTGATAAAGCAAAGTCTTGTAATCAGAATCCATTGCTTCCCAAAAAGCTGAAAAAGTCCTCGGTCGAAGAGCATTCGATTTAATGTAGTTGACCACTTTGACGACCTTATCTAGAGTTGCTGCAAGGATGGGAGGAACCACTTTTGAAACAAGAACTTCTCTGTAAATCATACAATGAACAGATTTGACACTTGGATTTTTCTCGAGAACATGTGCGATTAATCCTTTTTTCAAGCCTTGCATAGCTGGAGCTCCATCTGTGCAGACACTGACACAATTTTCCCATCTCAAGTTGTACTTTGTAACATTTTCATTGACTAATTCAAAAATGTCCGCGCCAGTTGTTCTTTGTTTCAGTTCTTGACAAAAGAAGAAATTATTCACAATTTTTCCTGCATTAACGAACCTCAAAAATGTCAACAACTGAGCTTTATTGCTAATGTCTGTGCTTTCATCCAGCTGGATTGCCCATTTTCTTGAATGATCCTTAAAGCATTCTTTCATTTGTAATTCAATATCATCTTACATATCTTCGATTCTTCTCGCAATAGTTTTTGATGACAGCGGAATATTCTTAAACTTCTCAACGGAATCATTCGTCAGCATACATCCAGCTGCAATTTGTAAAGCAAGCAAGATTATTTCCTCGGCTTCCGTGTGAGCTTTTTTCTTTTGAGCGATGAGTTGAGCTATCAAGTAGCTAGCAGTTTGAGCTTCATCTGATGTGGTCATAAATTTCTTGAATTGTTTTGATTGTTTTTGAAGACTTGATCGTAGACTCTCGAAATAACTGATTGGATTGCCCATCTGCTTACGATGCTTTGTCTCAATATGGCGATGCAGTTTACTTGGCAACATTGCTTCATTGCAGAGAGTTCTTCGGCAAATCAAGCAAAACGGCAGTGACGGATCATTATCAGATGGAATGAATCTATATTTAAGATAATCTTCATCGCATTTCCGCTTTTTCCTGTAGATGTTACAGTTTTCTTATTTTGCCTGTTCTCGTTCGGTTTATCTTTCGTATCACTTGCATCTTTTCTAATTAGAAATCTCTCCATCTAAGTTTTTTGGGAGTTTTTAGAATAAACTATGTATGAATTTTTCTGGATGAAGTTTAATTAAAATTACCGTAAATAAAAAGCGAGTGATAATCGTTGAGAATAAACAAGGAAGTATCGAATGCTTGCGTCATAACAAAATGTTTTTCACCACAAAGAACTGGAAAAGGTCACTGAGTTTACAAAGTTTACAGTGTTGATCAGCGGTGTCAGAGCGAAAATAAGGTTAATTTTTCCATAGTAATACTCAGACAATTAAGTGGTGAGAGCTGCAGCTACAGCGATACTCTCTCGTCGGCAAGAGCCGAAATGTAGCGTTTGTATTTTCGCGTTCTATATTTGCTCCGCCTTCTTCTATCTGTACAGTGAGCGAGATCTTCTAACAACAAGACTTTTTAAGTCTCATGAGATGTGTTTTTGACACTGGTGGTGTTGATATTATGATGATAGGTGAACAGTGAAAATTTTAACTTGCATTCAAAATAAATACATTAGTTTATTCAACAATCTGATTAACTGTTATCTGTTTTTCCAACATAATTTTTTTTTAAAAACATTATCTTTTTAATCAGCCAAGAAATTTTACATATTTTACAAAAGTTTTCGTGGCGCCCCTAGAAAATCACTGGAAACCAACAAATAGTCCGTTCTTTCTTGCCTCAACTTGGTATTTGCTGAAATCCTTCCATTTTCCCTTTTGTCATTGTCTTTTCACACAACGCTGAGCTTAAGGGCTATTTATATTGATTTGTATATTCAAAGAGGTGTAATTCTGGGAGGAGTTGGGACGGGACAGCAGGAGCATGCACGAGAGTTACTTTTCACGCTGACCGGGATTTATGTAGCGGAAGAACACAGAAGTTGGTGAACGCACAGATTCCTGCATCTGGATTTTTCTGTGCATAAGCACATTTCGGCTTTGTACTTACGTCATGTTATAGTGTGAGTTCTACGCACGGTGCTATGCATGAGGCCCCTGTTCATTATCTTTGCACAGTTTGCATGTTCTCACTGTGTTTGTATGATCTTTCTTTCCAAATCCCCAAACAAGTGCAGGTTAAGTTAACTTGTGACCGTAAATTAGCCCTGTGTAAGTGGGCTTTGTGATGGACTGGCATTCCTGTCTAGGGCTCAGTCCTGCCTTATGTCTGGTGCATCAGAAAAGGGTCTTTCCTCCAGTAACCCTGAACTTGATTAAATGAAAGAGGATGTTATGTTATCTCAGAATCCACATCAGAATTTCAAGGGCCCTAGTGCAGAAACAAACATACTGTATGAGGCCACCTTCATGTGAAATTAAATTAAATTCAATTCTAAATTCAATCATAACCCTGAACCAGATTAAGCAGACTCAGAAATATGAATTAAATTCAGTTCAGAATTACCTGAACTGAACTGTATGTGCCATAATGAAGTCAATAAAACAATGAATTACATAGAAAATGGACATGATGCAAATTCATAATGATATAGAACCAATATGGATTCAGTCATAGAGGAACTGAGCTGATGCCACTGAATTTAACAATAAGCAAAAAAAAATCCATGCAACAGTACATCTGAAGCTATTTGTTTGTGATTCTGGTAACACTTTAGCTCAGGTTATATTGCTTATTTACTATTATGTAACAAGACCATTACATACACTTGTTTTTGTGGCTAACACTTACAAAACATCAGTAAAGTGTTTGTTCATCTCTGTAATGTGACCTACTAACAAAATACACTTATGAGTTGTGTAAGGTGGCTTAACTGAGGCACATTTTTCTTGATATTTCATATTTAGTATGAGATCTGTGAAACCTTCATATTAACAAGTAATATTACTATCATACCAATATACCATGCTTAACAGAGATGAATAACCCATTCACTATAAAGACCAAAAAGAAGTCTTCATTCAAGTCTTGTTACAGAAGAGTAAATGAGAAGTACTGGTAGATGCCTTTTTGCAGTACGTAAACTAAAGTGTTACTGTGCTTCTTTCTGTTATATTGTTGCTCCACCCTTTCTGATCTGCATCCATTTGTCCCACCTTTTTTGTCACCTTGGTTTCTTTTTTCTGCCTTTTATTATAACATAAATGAGAGTGACACAATGTGTACCTCAGGAAAATAATGTTTTGCTTAGTTGTTCATTTCTGAGCTGCTGCGGCTGCGGCTGCTGTATTTTTTCGGCTTACGTTCATCCAGGACACCTGCCTTACTCATCTTCACAGGAACAGAAGTGCCTCAAGTTGCTCTTTTTATAGATCAAGTTGCACGCCCACACTTCTGTGTCTGTGGCAGCATGCCACCTGAGGCCACACAGGCTAATAATTAAAAATATTTTTCAATGACATGTTGATGGTATTCTGGGTTAGCAAATGAGCTGCAAAAACAAGAAGAAAAAAAAAGGAGGAAATTCACAGACACTAGCGCTGTGGAGTTCATTATTGATCGAGGATAATAGACTGGAAAAAAAAAACTGTTGCCCGCCCCTTTGTATTGCAGCATGGACCAAAGATCCCAGGTGAGGCTCGAACAGTGTAAATAGTGCCGCAGACAAACAAAGGTTAATGGAGGTGCTGATGGCGCATTCTTGGAATTGCTCTGACTGCAAGCGCTCTTCTCAATCGTTGTACTTGCTTTAATCCTCTCTAGCAAAATGCATAATGGCTGCTTAAATTATCTCACTCTGCAATATGATTCTGTTCTGTCGCCCACTCTCTAAATTGAGCGCTTCTTTCTTTTGAGATTATAGAGAGACAGACACAGCTTTGATTGAAGCCGCTTGTGAGGCTGTCACTGCTACTTTAAAAGTTGCTCAATGGAATCTGCAGAAATACAGTAAGCAAATACGCAGAAAAACAGCTTCATTCATTTGAAGTCTCTGTGCAGTGACACACACTGAAATACATCCAGATGCTATCTGTTTTCTCTGAGTCACTCAGACAAGAAGGAAAGCTTTGATTTAACAGAGTACAATGCCCTGTGATTTTTTCTGCCGTCTCCATTTTACGCACACATACAAAAAACTGTTACAAGAGATTCAAGTTCATTTTCATTCTTAAGTCCCCTCTTGTGAAAGGCATACTGATGCTATGGTTATCACTGCTGCCTCCCAGCATCACAGTCACAGGGTTGTCACTATTTGTGTGGAATTGCTTGCCTTATCTGAATGTTTCTCTGGATGCTTTAGTTTTCTTTCCATATCCAGAATGAAATTCATGTTAAATTAATGGTTGACCTTAAAATGCTCAGTGTTGCTAGCATTTGCTCCAGCCCCTTACTTTAGTAGACAAGTTTGATAACGGAGGAATGGGCATTGTGGAGTATTGGTGGGAGTTGGGCTGAATTGTGTGTCACTGAGTAGTGGACAAAGGTAAATATTTAGTGCCTGAAATGTAATTTGATCATTAGACATACAGAGGAGACAGTAAGATGAGGTGGCCGTGTAACAGATAAATGGAAACAACAAATACTGTATGGGTCAATTGCAAGAGTCCTTACTCTTAGGGCCTTAAAGATGGATCCTTTGCCACAATCTAAATAAACAGGGATTGATCACAATGCCAGAGACAGCCATAGTCACTCATCCAAATAGACAAGGAAGTGGTAACCTTCTAGTAGGATGACCTGGGTCTGTTGCAGGGCAGACAACAAAAAGAAATTCCTAGCTGCATTTTGTCAAAAATTAGCAAACTTCATCTTCTTTCAGCTGATCCTGTAAGGGGTTGTCACAGCGGATCATCATCTTCCGTATCTTTCTGTTCTCTGTCTCTTGTTCTGTCACACCCATCACCTGCATGTCCTCTCTCACCACATCCATAAACCTTCGCTTAGGCCTTCCTCTTACAAAAGGTTAATATTCAATGTGATACCGTAGGTCCACACAGTGTCAAAAGGGAACCATACCAAACAAAACTGAACCCAAGGCACATTCTGATGATGTCTAATTGAACCATGTAACTGATTTCTGAATTCCTTTAAATGTGAGCCAAACACTCTTTTTAGAAAAGAGTAAATAAATAGTTTACATTTTTTCTAGTAGGGTGATCTGGGTCCATAGTAGGGATCAATAAAATCTTGGTTAAAATTTCCTCAAAATTACTTAACAAAGGGTTAATATTCAGTGCAATAAGATGCCACCATACAATATCACAAGGGAATCATACAAAACAAAGTCCGATGATGCCTAATTAAACCATGATGATTACTATGTGATGCTTTATATGTGAGGCAGACACATATTCTAAAAAATGAAAGGCGTTCTGGTAGATTGGTCTTCAGTAGGTCCACGGCAGAGCAGGCAGCAAAAATTCTTGGTTGGCCGTCACTTTGGATTAGAAGGTCAGCTGTGTGAGAATGTGTAGGAAGAACCATCATGTAGTAGGCTTATATGATCAAGGGGGAGTAATTCCTGATTCAGATATGTCTCTAAGTGGTAAATCAATGGGGCACAATGTTCAATATGTCAAGTGTCAGGAGATAAATAATGGGGGAGAAGAAGAGAATGAATTAAGCAGTGAAAGTTTGAAACATACATAGATAGATAGATAGACAGATAGATAGATAGATAGATAGATAGATAGATAGATAGATAGATAGATAGATAGATAGATAGATAGATAGATAGTGTGGTGGATTGCCGGCATTTCACTCCGGCCCTCAACCCCAGGCCGCCAGGAGGAGCTCTCCCGACAGCATGATCATGCCCCGAGTTCCAGCAGGGCATCATGGACTATGTAGTGTTTGTACACAGCCCTGCTGGATACCTTGGGGGCCACCAGGCGTCGCTGTAGGGGGGCTCGTAGGCTCTTATGTGCCCTATAACCCGGGAGTGCGTCACGGTCACGTGACAGGAAGAAACGACGTGCTCCCGGGTTGAAGAAAAGGACTATTTACCCTGACTCGGAAGGAATAAGGACTTGTGGACTGTTGGGCAGGAACACCTCCAGGTCAGGGAATATAAAAGGACTGTGGGAGCTCCCAGACGATGAGCTGAGTTGGGAGGCAGGGTGGCTAAGTGTCTGGGAGTGGAGGATTGTTATTATTGTTATTGAAGAATTGTGGAGAGGAGCGTGCTTTGTGCACTTTATTATTATAATAAATATCGTCATTGGATTTTACCTGGTGTCTGACGTATAGTCTGAGGGTACAAGGGTGCGAGCAAGCACCCTATTCTATTACAATAGATAGATAGATAGATAGATAGATAGATAGATAGATAGATAGATAGATAGATAGATAGATAGATAGATAGATAGATAGGACAGTGATGGACACCAATGCTCAACAGTGTGCCACTCACACTCTTTTACACTCTGCACAACAGACTTTGGCTTACATATTGAATTTCAATTTTAAGGAGGGAATCATTGAACATTCAATTCATAAAAATAAATAAAAGTACGGTGTGTCGACATAGGCCCTTATAAATGTTATAATAAGCCCATATGTCAAAGTCTATGCTGTAGATAGAAACTGCTCTTAATCTCCTGATGTTCAGCCACCCCTATACATGACATAAGTTATATTATATAATTATATTACAATTGCAGTCATGTTAACAGACAGCAGTCCATAGCCTGTATAAAACATTTACAGCTTTCAGGCCTTTCTATTCACATTTTACCACTAGACTTTCATTTTGTGAAAATTCATCCTTCAATTTGCCTTGAATGAGCATTTTAACATTAATAAAACATCCATGTTTGGTCCAAAACTATCCAAATCTCTAGCGTCAAAAGGAAGTTTGGTGTAATATTTTTTTTCTTGAGATAGGAATTAGATCAGTGTGTTTTGGGGGGTCACTTATTAATAAACTTAAGGAAATTTTAATAAATGTAGGTGCAGGTTCCTGGGTGATTTTGTTTTTCTGTTTATCTAATAAAAGAGACAGAACCTCTAGAATGTGCCATGAATAAATTAAACAAAAAATAAAAATATAATTTATATAATTACTGACCTGCGGTGGGTTGGCACCCTGCCCAGGATTGGTTCCTGCCTTGCACACTGTGTTGGCTGGGATTGGCTCCAGCAGACCCCCGTGACCCTGTGTTCGGATTCAGTGGGTTGGAAAATGGACGGATAATTACTGACTTGTATTTTATTCCAAGTATTTTATTCAAAGACAGAGGAAATAAAAAAGACCTATATGACTGGCATTTAAAAGTATTGCTTTTTATTCTTTTAAAGGGTGTGCTAGTCACCCTCTGGAGGAATACTTTGATCTTACGTGACATACCTGAAGAACTGTGAATATACCTCCAATAAACAGAAGGGAGGGCTTACAATGGAGGATTTTACATGTAGTAATAACTAGTAATTCTTACATTTTTTAAATTTGATTCTAGTAATACTGATCAGTTTCCTTTTTTGTCATCAAATAGAAAAAAACTTCATTTATTATACCAGGCTAGTGGCACATTAACACCACTGTTTGTTGCTCAGTTTTCTTGGTTACATTGTTTGAAAAATTGGGATTTGTTTTTAATGAACTCCTTTTTATATTTTTAGTATATGTCTCTAGAAAAATGAAAAAGACATATAGATAGATAGATAGATAGATAGATAGATAGATAGATAGATAGATAGACAAGGCACTATATATGAAAGATATAATACACTTGCAAAAACTAAAAAATAGCACCTAAGCAATAAAAAAGGTAAATCCTGGAGTACTCTGAAATGACATAACCTCTAAATTATTTCTTGGTGTTCCCTTCAGAATTGGCCCCATATGTCTTTCTCAGCCTTCTTTACATGGCGGGGAAAAATAAAGTTGCACAATTACACAGGTCAGGCAAGAATCAGCCCCCAGTTTCTTGTAGCTGTGTGGCAGTAGTACTAAACACTTAATTTGTGCTTTAGCCAAAAATGACATGTTTACCCTTTCAGTAATTTTGTATCTTCAAAACCTCAGAATATTTTATCTTTCTGTATGCATTTAATACAGTCAATGAGGTAAGTGCCTGAAGAGGAATAAAGTAGACAACATTGTTAGCACATCAGTTTGGCCTGCAGAGTGCAGTTGCTGGCTGTCTTCATTAAAAATAAAGGAGGCAAGCAGTGCACATCACAAAGGAAATGAACTGTAAAAGAAGCATTGACATAGATTTCAAGGAAGATGAAATTAAGGAAGTTAATTATGAGGATACAAGCATGTTTCAGTGACCTTTTAATAATCTTTACTAAAAAACAGTCAAGTGTGACATGAGACAGGATATTTTCCCCAGTAAGGTGCGTTTCTTCAGTTTTCATAAACTGTAAAATTCCTGAAAAATAGTCCACAAGGAGAACAATAATAATACAATTAAGTCCCTATCAATTCTGATGAAGGCATTGTGTCACTACATGATTGTACTTATTCCATCACTGACTGAAGTTAAGTGAATGAGTAATTTCTTCAAAGCAAATCCTTATCATCAGAATATTAAGCTTTAGGCACAAAGGCAAAATAAATGTCATCATTCAAAAGCACAGTCACTCTGTGTTCAGCTGGAGTCTTGAGATGTGACAGATGTCCAGTCACTCCGGGTAGCTCAGAGCCGAGGGATGCAATAGAGCCATGTAAAGCAATCAGAGAAATCCTTTCCTTGCTTTGACTTCTATCATGCAAAGTGAAAATCCTGGCAAGAGGATTGAAAAAAATATGAGGCAATATCCTCATCTGCCATAGGCTAGTCTCAGAGACATTTCAAAATGGGATGTCTTAAGAAGAGAAAGATAAGAGCAAGTGTGGGGATGGCTGTCCCAATTTTAGGCATTTTAGTGAATTTCTTTCCAGAGGATCATATTGCCTGTACTAATTCTTTTTTACTCGGTTTCAGATTCACAGTGGGAATATAAGAGAATGGAGTAGAGTAAACAGTAAAAAAAATAAAAGCCCACACACATCACAGACATGAACAATAAAGCCTGACTGCCTTTAACTGCTCTCATGGACCAGTTCACATGCATCGGTCTCACTACATGTAATTCTACCTTTCATTTTTATTCATCTAAGTCTCTGGCTGTACTGACTCTTAAGATTTTGCCTTAACTTGTAGCAGTACTACATAAATATTGTCTTTTTTAGATTATTTATCCTTTATGTATTCTTGATGTAATTTGTATATGCCACTAAATGGGGAAAAGAACACAATATGTGCTGTCCATTTTAGGGCCTGGGTGTCTCCACAGTTCCTATTGGGATAGTTTTCAGTGGAACAATTTGTGGGAAATCAACCATTTTGGCATCCGATGCAAAAAGAGGCTCATTTGTTTGTACAGGAGGCTTATTACAGTGTTGAAGATATTTCACACTGGAATCCATTGTAACGAATTGGACCTGACACACTGAAACAAGCCAATCGTTACTGCACATCTAACTAACGGTAAGGCGACTGATAAAAGGATAGGGCAATATCAGTCCCTGAAGTGTCCCGTCATACATACCTTCTTTTAAATAATTAGCTCTAACAGCCAAGCGAATATATACAGTATATGAATAAAAACAGTTATAAGGCAATTTCAGCGAGCAGGAAGAAATATACAAAAAAGAAAGATAAAAAGATGAAAAACAAGAACGATCCCTTTCCTCCCCCCACCCCCCAACACGCAATAACCCCTATACATGTAAATAGAAGTGTATACAGTAGAAAAATCCCATCCCCAGCCCCCTTCCAAAGTTCACACACTAGTCCAGAGTTCGAGTTGACTGTTAATAGCAGCTGAATGAATGGTTGATGCCGGCTGACTCAAAAAAGCTGACGTCTTAAATGTAAAATGATTCACATTCAGTCGGTTCCATTGTAAAAAAAAACTTCACGGAATGCAGAATTCACATTCTTGGAGACAATCCCTGTCCTCCACCTTTTGGAGCTGCAGAACCTTTATCCATGGCCAAGGCAAATACTGATCAATTTAGTTGAGTTTTTCCCATCTTTTTCCATTGATGGCTGTTCTCCCCTCCTTTTTGAAAATAGTGTGATTTATGCAGATTCCAGCTAAAAAAAATCTGGATGTCAAATGCCTGAATGTCAAATTCACCGGCCTCCTTTGTACTTGCTGCTTTAATTTTTCTACAATCTGAAAAGTGGTGTATGTCTTAGAGTCAGGGGGAGGAGATGGGTGAAGAGGTGGTCAAGGGGACCTTTTATGTCTGCTGTTCGCAACTAGAGCAGGTGCCTCACCAGTGGCCTCATGCACTGCGGTGTCAATGGCAAATCAGAGTTTTGGTAGCCACTTATCCCAATCTTGGTGTCATTCACCCACATAGGAGGCCACCATAGCCTTCAGGGTCCTATTCACTCTCACCATCAGATTTGTCTGTGCATGGTAAGCCGTGGTGAGTTTTTGTTTGAGCCTCCAAGCTGTATACAGTTCCTGAAGCATAGAGCTGGTAAATTGTGGATCCTTATCAGATACGATATACTTTGGGACCCCCCAGTGAATGAAAATTTCAATTTTCAGGGTAGAACAAATCTTTGGAACCTTGGTGTCCCTGAGTGCAGTTCTACCCATTTTGAAAAATAGTATACAATGACCATCAATACTGTCTTTTGGGCTCTGGTTGTAGGTAAAGGCCCCATCAAGTCAAAGCCCACCATCTCACCTGGTTTGCTTGTAATAGTGGATTGAAGAAATCCAGGAGGCTTACCCAGTGGGTTCTTCATTTGTTGACAGATCTTGCATGATTTTACGTGGCCCCAAACATTCTTCCGGGCCATCATGTCACTTCCAGGATTTTCATATGCCCAAGATGTCCATCATAATAACTGTCATGATAATACTTAAGGAACTCAGGTACATATTCTTCTGGGTCCAGTAACGTTTACTTGGAACCTGTGTGGCAAAGCACAGAAAAGTACACCCTGGAGTTTCTTGCGAAGTACGCACCCATGCCCATATCATCAGATTTTTCACTAACACAGGACTGTTGGTTTGACCAGCATGTGCTGTGGCCACATATACATCCCTGGACATTGACCATATCCACGACAGTGCATCTGGGATGATGTTGCTGCAGCCCTCCTGGTGGAACACCTTGAAATTTCAGGCTTGGAGGCGCAAAACTCCCCTGGTCAATCAGCATGATGTCTTTGGCTGATTAAAAGCCCACGTCAGTGCATTATGACCAGTGTATACCTAGAATTCAACCTCGAATGGTCAATCACCTGACCATTCCTACACTGGATGTTTGGGCTGTCTTAGTGCCTGCACAAGCAGCTCAGATAGACAGCAGAAAACACATGACATTTTTGGAAGTGGTAGCACAATAGCATTAGAGGAATCTTGTTAACAGTTCTCAACATGTGCACATGGCTGAATTCAGGTTTCTGTTGTTCCTGGAACTTCACCATAGCTGTTGTACCAGGACAGTTATTCACCTTCAGTTGATCAAGTTTAAACTCATCCTCTTACATAATAAAGGGGGGATTTTATGATGAGGCATGAGATCAGATCAGATAGATTTTTATATGCATGCTCAGAGAATATGTTTCTGTGAATGTGTTATACAATTATTAGCACGAGTATCCCATGTTACCCAGAGTGGAATAATGCACAGGTGCAGTCACTAAATACATTTTCCCAAGAAAAAAAAAATTTGGATAAAAAAACAGCCTGTGGTCTTGCCCTCTACTAATTGGAACACAGTGCAAAATTTGGCAGATATTAGTATGCTGGAAAAAAATCACATTCAGCTTTACGTATTATGGCCAAGGTAGCCAGCGGTGCCCGGTTATATTTGTATAATGGGTTGTGGTAATAAACAAACCACTTATGTGCTTATTAAGTGTTTTGTCACTGCTGGCTAAAATGCAAATGACTAATCCATCATCTAAACTACCTATGTGACAGCAATCAGTTTGTCTGCTTTCATAAGTTGAGAATTTGTTGTTGTTATTTTTTTTTTGTATGATTGGATTCCATACTTTTGGTAACAGCTTACCAGTTTGCAACTATGAACACTACTTCTTTGTATTTCCTGGTTTATTGTGGTGTCGTGAGCAGATGTTAATTCCCATATTTTTAAACTGGATGGCTTGCTGTATAATTCAATTATCGAAACAACATGTAACCTGGGCAAAAATAGCTGTTTTTGTGTTGTTCCCTCAACTGAACCCCTACTTATGATGATACTCCATAGTGTAAGGTTAACTGTAACATACATGCAAAATTTTATGAATATCCACTGAGCTGTTTTGGAGAGATGTGTGTTGGCCCTCCCATTATAACTCTCCAAATGGAATTCCTAAAACTCCATGAAGCCTATATTTTAAACTGGGGGCAGTACCAGGCATTGCACACGTTTGTAATTTGAAACTCTGGTCTGTCTGTCTGTTAGGCTGAATTCAGTCGGTTCTGATGTTTCCCTGAGCCACCAGGTTGTTGTTCAAACTGTAGTCAAAACGAAAAAAAAAAAACAAAAAACAAAGGTACCCCGGGTCAGAATTTTGGGTCAGGATATAGGCTACTGTGTTTGCCTGATCAAAGATGGACGGTGTACAAATTTTGGCAGAGATTGGTCCATCAGTGTGGATTGTATACTGGACATACACATACATTCTATATATACATACTGTATGCACATACACACCAAGGTTGAGCTTCACATATTTGATTGCATAAACAATAATGTAAACACATTTCATTAAATCAGACAGTCATTTTTGAATAATGCATGATTTTTGCAGCGTTCCCCCATTACACCTCACCCACCCCTTCTTGCTGTTGTTCCCATTGAATCACAGATATAGAATGTAGCTTTACTGTAATAGCCAAGATGCTTTGACATGATAATCTGATTTTGGTTTTCTGCACTCTAACCCCTATTACAACAATATTTCTGTATGAAACTTTTTAAGCACCTTAAAATCTACATCTAGATTTTAGCTGTAATTTGCAAACAAACTTTCATGAACTTAATCATATTTAAGTGAGTTTTTGCCAACCCTGCCCAATAAATTACATGAAATTCTACATAGCCTTGATTTTAAGTTGGTTCAGCTTTATTATACATGCAAAAATGAATTAAGACCAACTTGGTCATTTTGAAATGATGCACTGCTTTGGACTGCTCATTACAACCCTCACTCCCCCTTGACATTTTTGAAACACTGTACAGTCGATTGGACTGACAGGAACCTGCACATAAAACTTTCAGAAAATCGGGTTAGCTGTTTTAGCGTGATTGGCGAAAAAACAAACAGAAAGACAGACAAGATGTGATCTGAGAGTTAGAATGAGATTCTTAGCGGGCAAAACGGATAAACAACGTCAATGTCAAAAGAAGCTAAAAAATTCCAAAGACAGAGCGAGGTTATTATGATTTTATTTATAGTCCTATTTCTTCTATCCCTCATCTGTAGTTAAAAGGCACTCTCCCAGCACAGGAACTTCTTTCAGGAACCAGACACTTTTTAGAAACTCTGGAACTATTGTGGCATTCCCACTGCTGGAACTTGGACTGTTTGCAGTTTGTGGTACTTTTTTGAGATGGGTGCAACTGCAGCCTGCAATAGGTATGATGTACAGAAGGTCATGAAACCATCACAACATTAACGAATACCTAAAATGTCAGTCAAGAAACGCCCTCTGAGTCAGATAGCCCTCCCACAACCCTAATCTTAATCACATTGTTACCAGGCATTCAATGAGTATTTTGTGACAGATGTTATGGGCGTTACGTGATATTTGGGCATGATGTGATTAACTTCATCAGTATTGCAGGCTGCACTGTCAAACGCTTGGGGGCGCCGTGTTGCCCTGTTAAACCCAACAAACAGATGTAGGCACAGGGTAAAGGCAATAAGATCTTTTTAATTCTTCATTTTTCTTTGTAGTGCCTCCAAAGCACCCCAGTCACAAAAAAACAGGCAATAATACAATAATAATAATAATAATAATAATAATAATAATAATAATAATAATTACAATAACTCTCTACTCCACCTCCCAGCAAGCTCTGTCACACTCCTCCCGACTCCGGCTCGCTTGCTGGGTCTCCACCAGTTCTTTATATAGTCCTTGACCCGGAAGTGCTTCTGTAATTCCGTCCATGTGACTTGTTAGCAAATCTAGGTCAGGTGGTGCCTCCTTCCTCATGACTTCCCAGTACTTCTGAGCTGCAAGAGAAGCATTACTCCCCAGGTCCTTTCACAGCTTTCCCCTGGTGGAACCCATGGCACTCAACAGGGCTGGGGAACCAGACTCCAAGTCCCAGGAAGCCCTGCGGAAATCCGGGGCACCGCTACACTCCAGGGGAGCTGATATCTATCGTTTTGGAGGATTCAGTGTCTTGGAAAAGCTGCCTTCCCCAAAGCTGCCTTCCCCCATCTTTTCATCCTTTGGGCATCCCGGCTGGGTTGAGTTGCCGGCAGTCACTCACAGCAATTATACTGTGTTGACTTTTTGAACTCCTACTCCATGGTTTGTACCTTTGCTTAACCAGGAACTATTTTGAGTGTGGCTCAGGTGATACATTGTGCTGTTGGTTAACCACAAGTACTGGTGCCATCTTGAGAATCTGTTAGTAGTTTGGACTTTGGAGAATTATTGGTGAAGATGGAGCACCACACTTCATACTGCATTACTTTTACTCCTGCCCCCAAGTTGCACCCTGCCATGCATTGCATTGAAACAATAATTTCCCATGTTAGCTACCAATCATGCCACACTTTGCACCATATTACTCTTCTTTGCATGTCACCCAATGGACCACAAGGTGGCCAGGGTCTACATCGTACAGGAACTCATTGGTTACTGAAGACGTAGTTACATGAAGCCAAGTACCAGAGATTTAAAGGTTTTCCTGTGGTCAATCCATAACTAGGATCACTCTAAATCTCCAAATGCTGCCAAGCAATACTGGGTGAGACTTGAAGACACTGCAACCAATTCATCTAGGAGAGTTCCACAGTCTGGTAAGGCACTCAAAAAAAGGTGTTTGTTATCCTTAATGTTAGATACTGCCTGAGAGAATTAACAAATAAGATGGTCATTTCTACAAAGATGACATTCCTGCCTTGTTTTAAAGAAATCAATTTATTTATTTTTATGAAAGTAGCAAAACACATTCTATTTTTATCAGGTTCACTTGATGTTAAATATTGCTTCTCAGGAGAGTCATGAACAAAAATAAACTGGGAATCGATGAGAAGAACAGCTGTGTGGTGCAAATGTGTACGCGTGTGTGGGTGCCCAGAGACTACCTGGGTCCTTTGAGGTCTGCAGTAGCTACAGACTGCCCATCATAGATAGTACATCTCATTTTGAATTCAGTTGGATACATTTAAAATGTTATTCATCTAGTTTTATAATATGAGCTTAATGGATCCTTCAGAATCTTTGTTGCTCCCCAACTGTGCAAATAAATAGAGAAAAAGAAAGTAGCTGGCAGGTGGGAGTGAATGAAATGCAAATGACACTAGAGGACCACTGTCGCCTGTCGATGTGGGAGTGAGTTCATCCGAAGGAGAGCACCTCCACTGGGTTCAGAACAGCACTCCATCAGTCCTGATCAGTGCTACAAAGCCTTATTTCACACTCACACGCTGCATTTAGCAGTGACCTTGTATCCAGTGTCTGACTAATTCTAACCTTCCTGAGCCTTTGTCGACTTCACTCTTGAACAGTACACAGTATTGATAAAGTTGCATTATGTGTGCAGGCAAGCATGTGTGTGTTTGTGTCATAAAGCATGTGGGTGGTTTAAATAATGGGTTATGTCAGTCAAAGTCAGGGAGTCACTGCTCTCGAAATCTCAACGACTGTTGAAAGTCAACATGACAAAAATATTTAGTGCTTTCCTACGTCGAGTGTTCATGACTCCTGGTGCTTTAATTTGTAGGAAAAGAAAATTGGACAGAAGCATTTTTTGTTTTAGTTTTAAAGCAATATGCCATTTTTATTTGAAACACTTTTGCAGTGCCATATGGTTCTTTTACTGTATCACATTAAAAAAGTACAGTATAGTAAGTTGTTAAGGGGTAATAAAGACAAAAGGAAAATAGCAAAAAACAGTTTATTTTTATTATCAATCTATTAACTCACTTCTCCATTTCAAGATTACTAGGAAATCATACCTATCTCACTAGCTTGGGTGCAAGACAGAAACATTCACACTCACTAATAGCGAGCGAATTTGGAGTCAACAATTCACCTAACATATACATCTTTGTTAGCGGAAAACTGCAGTCTCTTAAAGAAACAACAACACAAACACTGGCAATGTGCTTTCTCCTCACAAACAGCATCATGGCTGAGATTTAGACCTGGGACTCCGGAAATGCAAGAAAGCACTGACGCCCATTATGATCACATGATAGCGATGACAACTCATTTTAAACTGACCCAGTGTGAGCGTGAGGGTGTGAGTGAGTGAGTGAGCATTATAAGGGGTTGGTTGGTGTTCAATTCTCGGTTATTTTCCATTTTATACTTCCTCCTCAGTGCAAATAAGGGTCTGTAATTTGGTGAAAGAGTGCATCATTTATTTAGCAGTGAGCTAAAATAATAAATATATATCCATATAAGCATTGAAGTCCTAAGTCAACAGGAAACGAGAGAGACAAAATTAAGCTAAAAGATGAAGTTTGTCATACATGAGCAATGCAGTTACCATCCACTTTATTAGATACACCTGTTCAACTGCTTGTTAACGTAAATATCTAATTAGCCAATCACATGGCAGCAACCCAATGCATTTCGGCATATAGACTCTGTCAAAACAACCTGGTGAAGTTCAGACTGAACATCAGAATGGGGAAGAAAAGTGATTTAAGTGACTTTGAACATGGCATGGATGTTGGTGCCAGTTGGGCTGGCTGAATATTTCAGAAACTGCTGATCTACTGGCATTTTTACACAAAAAGATCTCTAGGTTTTACAGAGAATGGTCCAAAAAAGGAAAATATCAAGTAAGTGGCAGTTGTTTGAGTGAAAATAACGTGTTGAACTCAGAGTTCAGAGGGGAATAGCCAGGCTGGTTTGAGCTAATAGAAAAGGCAAATAACCACTTGTTACAACCAAGGTATGCAGAAGAGCATTTCTGAACACTGGAATATCGGGGCCATACCGCTTCCCAAACCTGAGCACAGATAGGCACAGATAGGCACAGATAGGCACAGAGACACAAATCCAAAAGCAACACACACTTTAATCTCTTTTTTTGTCCTTACAGTACACAGTGTACACAAGTCTCCACAATAATGCTCAGTCCTTTCTCTCTCATTTCTTCTCTCTCTCTCTCTCTCTTTCCTTTTCTCTTCTCTGCCGCCTCCACTCCTCTCCACAAAAGCATTGTCCTTGACCTCCAGACTCTGGCTTCTCGATGGAATGAGGCAGCCTCTTTTATAGTGCATCCAGAAGTGCTCCAGGTGCTGTCCGATCCTCTTTTAGCAGCACTTCCAGGTGTGGTGGAAGTGCTACAGTCCGGTGCTCCTGAACTGTCCAGGCACCCCCTGGTGGTGGCCATGGAACCCAGCAGGGTTGAGCTTCCAAGCTCCAAGCCTGTGGCTCTGATGCAAACCAGGGGGTTTGCCCTCTCATGTTCCAGGGGAGGTATTATGGACCTGTTCTCTACCCTACCCTACCTCCCTCCTTCCATCACATGGGCATCCCAGCTGGGCAATGGCCCTGGCTGTCTGCCAGAACACACAATACATCAAACCTTGAAGCAGATGAGCTACAGCAGCAGGAGACCACAACGGCTATCATTCCTGTCAGCTAAGAACAGGTAGTTGAGGCTACAATTCTCACAGGCTCACCAAACTTGGACAACAGAAGATTGGAAAAACGTTCCCTGGTCTGATGAGTTTTGAATTCTATTGTGATATTTGGGCGGAAGGATTAGAATTTGACGTCAACAAGTTGAAAGCATGGATCCTTTCTGCCTTGTGTCAGATTGGGTTCAGATTGATGGTGGCTGTGTAATGGTGTGGGGGATATTTTCTTGCCACACTATTGGCCCCGTAGTACCAAATAAGTATCTTTTAAATGCCATAGCCTACCTGAGTATTGTTGCTGACCATGTCCATCCCCTTATGAATGCAGTGAACACTTCTTCTGATGGCTACTTCCAGCAGGATAACGTGCCATGACACAAAGCTCAAATCATCTCAAACTGCTTTCTAGAACATGGCAATGAGTTCACTGTACTCAAATGGCTTTCACAGTCACCAGACCTCAATCCAACAGAGCACCTTTGGGATGTGGTGGAGCAGGAGATTCGCATCATGGATGCACAGTTGACAAATCTGCAGCAACTGCGTGATGCTATCATGTCAGTATGGACCAAAATCCCTGAGGAATGTTTCCAGCACCTTGTTGAAACTATGCTAGGAACAATTACGGCAATTCTGAAGGCAAAAGAAGGTTCAACCCGGTACTAGCAAGATGTACCTAATAAACTGGCTGGTGAGTGTATATGCCAGATGTTCCCAGCAGACCCTCACAACACGTTTGGGCCTACCAGGCCTGACAGGCATCCTCCCCCACCATCAAAGCCAACTCACCACCAGGTGGTGATCAGTTGACAGCTCCACCCCTCTCTTCATCCGAGTGTCCAAGACATGTGGCCACAAGTCTGACGACACGACCACAAAGTCGATCATCGAACTGAGGCCTAAGGTGTCCTGGTGCCAAGTGCACATATGAACACCCTTATGCTTGAGCATGGTTTTCGTTATGGACAATCCATGATGAGCACAGAAGTCCAATAACAAAACACCGCTCGGGTTCAGATCGGGGGGGCCATTCCTCCCAATCACGCCCTTCCAGGTTTCACTGTCATTGCCTACGTGAGCATTGAAGTCTCCCAGCAGTACGAGGGAGTCCCCAGAAGGTATGCCCTCTAGCACCCCCTCCAGGGACTCCAAAAAGAGTGGGTACTCCAAACTGCTGTTCGGCACATATGCACCAACAACAGTTAGGACCCGTAGCCCACCCGAAGGCAGAGGGAAGCTAACCTCTCGTCCACTAGGGTAAACCCCATTGAACAGGCTCCAAGTCAGGGGTAATAAGTATGTCCACACCCGCCTGGTGCCTCTCACCTGGGGCAACTCCAAAGTGGTAGAGTGTCCAGTCCCTCTCAAGGAAATTGGTTCCAGAGTTCAAGCTGTGCGACGAGGTGAGCCTAATTATATCTAGCCGAAACCTCTCGACCTTGCACACTAGCTCAGGCTCCTTCCCCTTCAGAGAGGTGACATTCCACGTCTCAAGAGCCAGCTGCTATAGCCGAGGATCGGTCCGCCAAGGTCCCTGCCTTCGGCCACCACCCAACTCACACTGCACCCGACCTCCATGGCCCCTCCCATAGGTGGTGAGCCCTTGGGAATGGGGACCCACGTTGCCTCTTTGGGCGGTGCCCGGCCAATCCCCATGGGTACAGGCCCGGCCACCAGGTGCTCGCCATCAAGCCCCACCTCCAGGCCTGGTTCCAGAGGGGGGCCCCGGTGACCTGCGTCCAGGTGAGGGAAAACGGCATCCAAATTTTTTATTCTTCATAAGAGGTTTTCTTGAACCGCTCTTTGTCTCATCCCTCACCTAGGAAGAGTTTGCCTTGGGTGACCCTACCAGGGACATAAAGCCCCAGACAATAGATCTCCTAGGATCACTGGGACACGCAAACCCCTCCATCACATTAAGCTGGCGGTTCGAGGAGGGGATGTTGAGGTCTAGCATCTTATTAATATAGCTACTATTTGCATAGCTCCTGGTTCTGATTCTCACATGGGACAGTAAGAAAATTCTTAGTCCATGGTGGATAAAGCCGACTTTAATTAAAGAGTCAGCTGGGGTGCTCCTTCTTTTCATATCATCACTCCGGTTTCCTCCCATAGTCTAAAGACATGCTGGTTAGATGCATTGGTAATCTACATTGTGCTTGGTGTGTTTGTGCGTGTGTGCACCCTGCCCAGGGTTTGTTTCCTGCCTTGCGCCCTGTGTTGGCTGGGATTGGCTCCAGTAGACCCCGTGACCCTGTAGTTAGGATATAGCAGGTTGGATAATGGATGGATGTTATTCCCCGCCTTCTTTCTTAGCTAGACGTCTGGTTTCATGTTTACATGGCATACTGTACACACCTCCATGGAAATGCAATTCATTTCGCCACCCTTTGTATCAAAGTTTTCTGTGTCACTGTGACAAGACTGTGCGTCTGTCTTCATCAGTTAGTTAAACTCAAACCACCCTGAATGGAATTTTGCTTGATTTTAAGTAGGTCATCACATAACCTATGGCAAAGCAGAGTATTTGTAACTGTGTCTGTTGGGGAACAAGGCTATTTTGAGCCTGAGTCATGATGAATATGATCTAAAGATAGTTTTCCTAAGTGTGAAGATTCTCGCTGTGCTGCTACATGACAACATTGCCTCACATGCGAGAGGATGAAGTTGTGGGGTACGATGTAATTATCATCTCTCTCTTCTGTCTGCTTTTGTTTCAGCTGAAGTGATTCATCACATCTTGTGCATTTCATGATGCAAAGAAAAGCCAAGGTTGTAATTGTGTGTGTGATGTGGGGGGTGGGGAATACTTTGGTGAAAAGTACAGTATTTTTATAACCTCTACATGAAACTTGTAATGCTACTGTCATGATCATTATTAAAATGTGTCAATTTAAGGCAATTAGATGTTCATGAAATTAAAAAAATACATGAAAAAGATTGTTTTCTATAACTCTCAATGTAATTTAGCATACAGCTGAATGACAGTGCATTTAAGTGTAAAGCCTAATGAGGTTATTCTGCAAGAACTGCAGGGTCAGATCAGAGCTACTTTCCCAGTCTCGATATCCAACAATACTCTGGTAATCCTGAAAAATGTCTAATGTGATATCTATGACACTCAAAGGCTCTCTTTTGAAAGGAAACTGAATTTGTGAAAGACTGGAATAAAGGTGGGGGTGGCGAGAATAGTTTCTGCACATTATTTCTATAATGGCACTGTACTATCCAGTGTAACTACAGTGGCAAATTATATATAAAGGTAAAAACAAGGGTTTAAATAGTAGGGGACATATATCTGAGAGAAAAAAGAAAGAAAAAGGGAAAACAATTTGTGAATTAGAGTTATCGTTTATGGGATCATTATCATCATGTGCTTTGTGAAATTCTTTCTTGCATGTGCTGATCACCATACAACACATTAATATAACAAATGTGATAGACGGCTGGGGACCTTGCCCCACCGGGAGGCCTGGAGAAGCAGGGGACTAGGAGAGGGGCAATTTCTACCCCGGGACTCAAGAGGGCAGCCCTCCGGGATTGCATGGGAACCACAGAGCTGGGAAGCTCAACCCTGTGGAGACCTGTGGCCACTGCCAGGGAGTGCCTGGATGGTTCCAGAGCCATGGACTGCAGCACTTTTGCCACACCAGAAAGTGCTGCCAGAACAGGAACCAGGTACACCTGGAGTGCTTCTGGGTGCCCATGCAGCACTTCCACAACCCCAGGAAGGTCATCAGGGAGCACATATGGGTGCATTATAAAAGGGGCCACCTCACTCCATTCAGGGAGCTGGAGTCGGGTGGGGTGGAGGAGTGAGGGCGGCAGAGAAGACCAACGAAAGAAAGAAAGAAAGAAAGAAACAAAGAAACAAAGAAACAAAGAAACAAAGAAAAGGACTGTGAGTTGTTTATGGTGCATTGTGCTGTGTGAACTGTGTGATTTGATCAGAGTGCCTCCAGCGCCTGTCTGTGTCGGGTTAAGCACGGGTATAGTGCCACCACTATCACACAACCCTACCTCAAAACTTTCTAACTAGGTAAACTTCAGAAGATACTTGCCATTAACAGACATACTCTATTATTAAATGAAAAAGTCTATTTTTTTTTCTACATTATTATAGCGTTACAAATAAATTCTTACAAACTAGATGAAAGATGTTACTGGTCTGAATCTGAAAAAGCATCAAAGGGCAAGGCTGAAGGAATCCAAGTCAAGCAACAATACATTAAGTAAAAACATTTGTTAATTTTCCTGACCAGACTCACAAAGGGTCCAATCCAGGCAGCCAGGGAGGAACCAATTATTGTGATATATAGTGATTCATAAAGAACTGGACAAACTGATAAGATATGGGGAGCCGTGTGGAGCATTCAGGGTTAGTAAACACTTCTCCAGCATTGTGCTTCAGAGGTGACATCATTAAAAAGGTGACTGTCGTTTCCATAGGATGTCTTTTCTTTCTCTCTCTCAGACTCTCTTGCTCTTCTCTTTGCTGAGTCTGACCCTTCTGCCTCCCCAGTTGTCAGACTCACAGCTGCGGTTTCAGGTTGTGTAGGATAATATTATAAAGATAATTAGTAAGTTCATTTAAAAAATTTCTACAGTTAACAATTACAGATTTCTAATATTTCTATGCTTTACTTGGACAGAGATGTTTTTTCTATTGGGATGGAAATGGGAGTTCCCTTCCCAAAAAAGAAAACCTACTCAGATGAATATCAGTTGAATTCATAATCTCTGTCTTTTGCCTCACAAACCCAACACTTATGGATGGCTTTATTTATGTCAGAACTTAGTGTGATGGAAATAAGAGCTAGTCGCTTGGACCCAGTGGGGCCGGTATTGCTTTTTTCATGAAGGAAACCAGGTTTTTTGGATTTACCACCATAATAGTCCCCATAGATCACAGTTGTGAATATTAGCTCCACTACTTGCTTTGACGCCAAGTCAGTTTAATGGTATCCATGCCCTTTGGCTATGGAGGAATCTGTAATCCCTGATAAAAATGAATGTATGTGGACATGTTTTAGAGCATAATGAAAATGAATCAAATAGGATTACTGACACAAATAACGTTTCTTCACATAATTGGTGGAATTCCATTCAGTATGTTATAGGAATTGAATGTAATCTCCACCAGTTTCTTCAAAATAATTCATCCAAGAGAGTTTTGGTTTTTGTGTATTTGATAACAATCCATGAAGTACGCTGAGTATACAAATGGTACTCAAATGTATAATGATAAGTTGTCTTATAATTTCATGCTAAAATAAATCACATACATTAATGCAGTTAAGCAATTACATAAATAAATAAGTCTCAGAGGCAGCTCTTTTTCTCATAAATTGGGGTGCTTTACTCTTCCTACAACACATAAAAGAAAATGTGTTCAGCTTTTCTGCTTATAATAATAAGGTTGTACCATTAGCTTTCATATGCTTATTAAGAGGCAATGGAGTGTATGGGAAATATCTGGCAAATTATTAATTAATATGCATATTGTTTTGCACTACAGGTGACTGACGTTAGGGCAGACACGGATTCATGAATTATTCACATTCCTCCTGTTTTCATACTACAAAAACACTGACATTCATTCTAAGAAATTTTCCCGAAAGCATCATTGATGAAGCACAGTTCATGACTATTGTCGTCCTGTTCTAATGCTGGTTTAGCACAGGATATTAGACACTTGGTTTTATTGTACAAAATGAGATGGTGACATTTAGAGCCGACGTTTTTAATAAAAATAAATTGTGTTATGACACCGACTTCAATAAGTTTTTAGTATTTGATTGGAATTCATTTTTCTTTGCGTTTTTGTATTGTATGAAAATATTGAAGTGAATAATGCAGGGTAACTATGTTTATTGTTTAATAATCTATAATTTCTACAAAAAAGTAGCAGAGTCAATGCCTATTTAATGTTAACTTATTTTTATATGTTAATTATTCATAAAAGTAAAAAAAAACTATTTTTTAAAAATCGCTAAAGCTGACTGTTCTTTATTCAGGTTCTTATACTAAAATAGCATAATTACATTCACAGAAACCACTTTATTAGCAACAGCTTTCTAAAAAAAATTAATAAATACAGATGTGAGGAAAATGAAAACAACACTTTTCCTAATTTGATGATACTGTTGCTCATCTACAGTACAATAATCCATGCCTTAGTTTCATTCAGTTAATTTCTGATTTTGATTGCATTTCCACTTAAGGGCTATAATGTGCGCAAACAGAAGGTTGTATGTTTAGAAGCAAAAAACAGAAGTGGAAAGAAATCAAGGAGGCACTGTTGGTGCAGCTGTATTTATGACTGTTGCCATTGAGATTTCATCTCAGTTTGGTAGTATGGGAAGATTAAGGCTGTTTGAAGAAGCAGACAAAGTCCACAAGAAGGACGCTTTGAAAGAAACACCTTGGGGGGACACAAGAGCATGGAAGATAGATAGGAAAGCATAAGTGGCATAACGCGGTCCTTAAATATGAAACAGAGAATCATTTCAGGCCTGAAGGCAGAACTAATAGTCTAATAGGTGACAGCATATAGTTCTTACAAATAAAGGCAGGAGTCGAGTGGTTTTGTTAAGAACCAAGCAAACTGGCAGTACATGGTCCCTGATTGGCATTATGGGATCTGTGTTACCCCATAAGAAGGACTGGCAGAAGAAACTGACATTTTTTAGACTATTCAGGAATTAGTGGTGCAGGGGTATTAGAGGCTGACTGGTATTTTTGCAGCTAAAGTGATCATTTTTCCTTTTGGATACATTCAACTTCCTTTACTGTTTGCAGTTTATTTTTGTATAGCCCAAAATCACACAGGAAGTGCCGCAATGGGCTTTAACAGGCCCTGCCTTTTGACAGCCCCCCAGCCTTGACTTTCTGAGAAGACAAGAAAAAACTCCCAAAAAAAACCTTGTAGGGAAAAATGGAAGAAACCTTGGGAAAGGCAGTTCAAAGAGAGACCCCTTTCCAGGTAGGTTGGGCGTGCAGTGGGTGTCAAAAGAAGGGGGTCAATACAATACAATACACAGAACAGAACAAATCCTTAATACAGCATATAAATAAAAATAGAAAGTACGGAGCAGAATTTAACAGTAGATGATATCACATAATAAGATTTGGATATTTTTAGAGTCCTGGAGACCTCATCCATCAAGCTGCCTCCCCCATTTGGCCATTCCACGGCTGAAATGTTGCTCGGCTAGCCAATCCGATGAAAGGACCCCTCTTTCCCATGATTCCTGTGATACACCATCAGGGATGAATTTAACCTTAGGCAGGCAAACAACTTGGCAGGTGGGCCGTGGCACCAAGTGCCACATTTGAGTACCAAAAAGAAGAGAAACAGAATAGGTGAGGGTTAGTATTCAATTATAACTATCATGTTACTTATGTTTTAGTGCTAATGACTAACAACAGTGATGCAGTCTGTACAGTTAATCAGCAGCTCTAGTCAGGATAAGCTAAACTGAAGTAGTGAGTCTTCAGCCAGGATTTAAAGGCTGATACCGAAGGGGCACCTCTTATAGTAGCAGGAAGACCATTCCACAGTTTAGGGGCCCTGTAACTAAAAGCTCATTTGCAGACAATGGTCTCATATCTATGTGTGTGTGTGTGTTTGTCAAACATGGAGCATCAGGGATGCATTAGCCATTGGTAGGGCTCCACTAGAGAGGTCACTACCAGGCCTACAGAATTAAAGGGAGAACCCTGCCATCCAAGGAGCCCTGTGCTGCACATCCATTGACACTGTTTCTTTAAGATATAATTGTTTCCAGCGTTTAGTTTTTATTACTACTTATTTTGTGGCTCTCACCTTTATTCAAGGGAACCATTGGTTACATTTCTTTTGTTTTTTCCAATTGGAGCACCAGACGTCGAAGTGACTTGCTCATGGTCAAACATTGTCAGTAGTGGGATCTGAACCCGTAATCGCAGGGTTTGAAGTGTAAAGTTCAAGACCTTAACCACTATGCCACATGTGTTATTAATAGTTTATTGACATCATCGTCTGTACATTTTGTATCCTTATGCTTTATGAGTACTGCCAGATATTGTTTCTTTTAGTTTATTAATTTTAGTTGCACACTTTTGCCATTATTTTATAATGTCATTTCAGTGCTCTTTTCCTTGGAGTTGTTTTGCCATGATAAGATCCTAATGTGATCCTATTCTCTCTTTTATGCTCTATATTACATAAACCATAGCAGAATGCCCTACATACCATTCTGCTACTGCACTTTTAGGTACTGTAGTTCAGCACTTCCGTCTTTCTTTTACATCTATAACCCCATGCAATTAGACAGAGTACTAGAACAAACTGGAGAAAAATATACACATTTTTTCATGTATGATAGATAATATGCCAAAAATATAAGCAACACACAAATGTCAGTGCTGACAAAATAATATTAATACATCCTGGAACTAGGTGGCACGCCGTCTTAGTATGTAGATTGTTCTGATGTGGTCTGGCATGGACCTTGGATGAAATGGCCTTTTCCATGAGACACAAAGAGAGAGAGAGAGAGAGAGAAAACGAGAGAGAGAGAGAGAGAGAGCGTGTCTTTGCAGGACTCAATTATATCCTTGTTTAATGGTCCTTGACACACCACTTGCACCAGTGGGTGTGTAGTTCCCAATTAGTTCCCAATGACTTAGCACAGGCAGACTCAGCCTCTGTTCCAGTCCAGCTGCGTGTTTATGTGTTTTCATCTCAGCCACCTGTATTCCCTCAGACCAGCTGACCAGAATTCATTTTTTAATCAATCTTTCCTAATATTTTATCTATGCTGCTTCTAACCTGTAGTAAGTAAAACAATTGGTTTCTAAAGTGTTTTTCTTTTTATAAATACATATAATGATATTTCTATCCTCATAAGAGGAGTTTTTCTTTTAGGCTTAGACACTTTTGTCTGATTTTCTTGGCAGCAGCCACACTGTTTTTAGCATCAGCGTTTGTAGCTGAGTCACATGATCACGTAAAATTATTGTGAAGTCATTCTAAAAGTGGCAATCAGGGCTGTACCCAACCTCTAAGCTTTGCATTTGCTTAAGTAAACAATCATGCAATTACTGTCAGATAGGGAAAAAATAAACAGTGTAAGACACTAGAGGTCGCTGTTGCCTCTTTCCACCTAACAGACAGACACACTGAACACAGGTTAAAATCACCAACAGTATTTAATTATTTCCTTCTCATTTTCTGTGCCCAAAAGAACTTCTGCCACCATTAACAGGCAAGTAACAATAATAATAATAACAACAACAATACAATAAAGCACACAAATATCTCCTCCACTCCTCCCAGCAAGCTCTGTCCTACTATCTCCTAACTCAGGCTCGCTTTTTGGGTCTCTAACAGTCCTTTATATAGTTCTTGACCCGGAAGTGCTTTGGTTCACGTGACATTCCCGCACTTCCGGGTCAGCTGAAGAAGTTGAGTTCCTTCTTCAGCCCGGAAGTACTTCAGGGCTTCTGTCCCCGTGACTTGGGAGTACTTCCAGGCTATACAGAAGGTAAAAATGCCCTAGTCTCCCTGCAGCATCTCCTGGCGGCACCCACGGTATCCAGCAGGGCTGTGAAGCCGAACTCCAGATCCCAAAGTGCCCTGCGGGAATCTGGGGCACCGTTAAGCTGCAGGGAAGCCTCCACTTAGCATCCTGAGGGGAGTCAGTGTCCCAAATTAGCTGCCTTCCCTCATCCTTCCAATCTTTGGGCGTGCCGGCCCCATCACAACAGAGCTCTTGTTCACCACTTTTTGAGCATGACATATACATTTCATTTTGGAATTGGTCGGTTAGAATTCTTCTATTGGGATTTGACACAAGATAATGTCCCATAACTATTCATTCCATTCATCTGCTAAAACCTTTCAACCTCCTTAGCATTAGACTGTGAAAACAGTGTTAAAAGTGTTAGTCTCGAGTGTGACTTGGGCAACTGTATAGACGCGTCTCTTGTAACCATTAGACCCAAGCGTTACTCAGGCAGCGGTATAGCGTCTGTCCCAAGAGTTACCTGGGCAACGTTGTAGACAATTCTTCTCCTAGCCTCATAATGCCATCTTGTGAGAAACATTTTTCAGCAGTGATGATGAAGTGAATCTGTCTTCAGGCAGTGAAAATGAAATGAACAGTAAAACTGAAAGTGATTCTGATGAATCCAAAAGTGACACTTGCGTTTGGGTTTCTGTTGACCCTGCTTCAAATAAACCAGCACCATCTTGTTTTGATTGTGTGGGGCAGCCAAGAATAAAAGTGAATGCTCACAGCTAAGATCTACTTCTTTATCGATGATTATGTGTCCGAAAAAATTGTTGTTGAGATGAACCGTTACACTGAAGAGTGTCGGGTAAATCACTGTACATCTAAGCAGTTTTCCTCTTCAAAGATATGCCACACAAAAGACATATTTTGACAGTAAATATGGTATTAGCATCATCATCATTATTATTATTCATTTCATATTATTATTTATCTTTATTATTAATATTTGTACCATTATTACTCTTTGTACACTTCTGACTTTGTACTTTCAGTGTTTTACATGTATTACAATAGAAAGATGTAATTTTACATTTTACAATGCATTGTTTTTTTGAGAAAAAAATGTAACGCTAAGGAGGTTAATTTCCTAATTTTCTTTTGGACTTGTCTACTCTTCATTAGCTGTGACACTGCCATCTTGCATGTTTATTTGGGTGCCAGCATTTTATGTTACTGGGCATGTTGTGTGATGCATGCCATCATGACAGTCGAGCCATAAAAGATGCCCTAGCACAGGAAAACATGCCCAAACCTTAAATAATTAAAGTAGAACCCTTCCAAGAGACATATGCTTGACCACAGGACCGTCTTAACGCATGGGCATTCTGGGCAGTTGCCCGGGGCCTCACAACCGTAGGGCCCCCACGCCAATCTATTGTGACTTGCTGAGTGGTTGTGTAGGTAGGGGGCCCCAGTGCACTGCTTTGCCCAGGGACCTATAATGCTGTAAAGATGGCCCTGCTTGACCAAACAAATAATTTAGGAATAAGAATGTGGTTTTGACTTTCATTTCTCTTTTATTTATTGTTGGTTTTATTCTTTCAGCTTGGGTGAATGAAGACTTTTGTGTACTGACCTTTGCAAACATCCTCAAAAATCCTTAGAATGACGTTTCAAGTTAAACATCATTGATCTCTGCCACTTGCTCTAAACAAACTGTTTGACAGGACATGTCTTTAGTTTTATTTAAACACTATGAATGCAGATTGGAAACGTGCTGTGCATTCCATGTAATGCTGCCAGGCTAATTGTTTTGGCTGTTATAAGGAGCGCAATTCAGTGTTTTGAGAATATTCATGTGCTGCTTTGGAGTGTTGCCCAGTTTGAATAAAACAGCTTTATAAAAAGTTTGCTCTGGTATATTTTCTTCCAAAGGGATATAGCAGTTTTCCTACTAGACAAGTGTATGAATTCACCTGGCAGAGGGACAATAAATGCACTGTTTTTTATAAGAACATGAATTATAAAAAAAAAAATTTAAAAAAACAGCATGAAGAATTATTGTTGCATTTCTCAATCGTTGATAATGTGTTAAATTCAGAATCTCAGTATTGCTTCTTCCTTGAGCATTACATGATTGTATAATATGCATTGTATAAATGGGGGCTAGTAAATTACATTTTTCATTATTAAGTTTGTGCTTTCTCTACCATGCATTTGTTTTTATAACTCTGGTTTACACATTGTGATGAATGTTCACTTGCTCCATTAGCTGCATGTTCAATTAAGTGAGATGTAAATAAAATTCTTTGAGCAAATGTAGTGGATTTTTATTTATTAAAAAAAATCTAATAGTGTCACAGCTTTAACATTTCTTTCCTGAGAAAATATGATTTAACTTTAAAAATCAATTGAAAACCAGTGAAGTGCCTCAGGTAAGAAAGTGTCAGCCTTGCTGTAATATGAAATACCATTTCCTTCTATGCACCAATTTAATCAATGAATAAGTGCATCCATTCATCGCTCTCACTTCTTCTCGCTACTTTGATAAGATATTCCACCATCAACCACTCTACATAAGAGGTGACAGGGCAAAGCCTCACTTCCCCCATTAGGGTGATTTTCCTATGCAGATTTCTGGCCCTGTGTCAGTTAGCAAAGAACAGCAGATGGCTGCCCGCTGAGGTAATTAAATCATGTTTATGCTGTTATTGTCTTATAAGATACAGATGTTGTATTGTGTCGGACATTTCCACGTCACAAGGAGACTGCACACTGTCACTTACTGTAGCTGTTTGCGAATGTGACAGTTGACACTGTGAAAGACCAGCCCGGCTACAGACACACACTGAGATACACGATGTCCAAACAAACACGTTTTTTATTTATTCTTTATCTTCTGCACAGTGCACAGTGCACAAATTAACCACAAGGCTCAGTCCCTTTTCTTACTCAAGTCTTCTGCCGCCTCTACTCCTCTCCTTACCGGCAAACATCATCCACTACTACCCAACTCAGGCTCCCTGAATGGAGTGAGGCAGCCCCTTTTATGATGCGCCCTGATGAACTTCCTGCAACACTTCCTGGTACTGGCATCCAGGGCTCTGGGATCGTCCAGGCACCCGCTGGCGATGGCCACGGACCCCAGCAGGGTTGATCTCCCAAACTCCCAATCTGTGGCCCTGATGTAATCCAGGGGAGCTGCCCTCTTGTGCCCCGGGTAAGATATTGCCTCTCTCCCGGTCCTTCCCTTCTCCAGGTGTCCCGGTGGGGCAAGGTCCCTGGCCGTCTGTCACAACACATACATAGACTTTGAGAGAAAATAAAACAGCAAGAGCCAAAAAGGGGAATGATGTCAAAGCTCTACTGGCATGTGGTCTTATTGCACAAAGAGAAGTTTAACCAGATACAGCAAATTGTACACTGCATATCCGGACCATTTTAAAAAAGATGCCACTACAAATTATACAATATACACGTAAAATAATTATATGTAATACAAGAAAAGTAAAATATGATATACTTAGACCATCTAAGCATTTGAAGGTAAGTGTCTATTTAAAATCTGGTAGTAGTAGTAATAGGGCACATTCACAAAAAACAAAAAAGAGCTGAGACACCACCCTGGCGACCCCATATAATTGAAAGCAAAATATGCAAGAAGATACACAATAAACGTGCAGACGTCTTTTCAGACCTTAGTTCTCAAAGTGAGCTGAACTATGATGGTGGAACTTCTGGCTTTGAGGACTTCAGGGAGAAAGAGGTGGGTCCTGGCCAACCGACACCAGAAGTGATGTCATTGGTGGTAAAGCCGTCAATCTTCCAGTTTGCAGAGGGAGGAACAGAAGAACATTATTACACAGAGCCAACCCTTGGAGCAACACAGTATTACCATTATTTGAGCACACGAATGACAATACACATAAACATTTAGTTCGTACTAACACAGATGGATTTGAAAACATAGTTTTCATTTCACAAGGTTTCCATCCATGCTTGTGTTTTAGTACATTTTCTGTATTGAGAGGTTAAGCAAAATGGGGCCAGAGTTGCAGTGAAAGCTTGCATATTGTAATCTTTCTAGTTAGCCAGTGTGGACTAAGCCCTGGACACAGACAGGAAGACATGGCAAATTCACCACCACACGTTTATTTACAATGCTAATATTTACAGTTATTAAAGTGCACACAACCCACTTTCCCCAAAGTCCAGGCCCTTCACACACTGCCTTTTCTCCTTCAGACCGCCTCCACTCTCTTCTCCTGCTTAGTCCTCTCCTCACCAGACTCCAGCTCTGAATGAAGGGAGGCAGCCCCTTTTATAGTCACCCGGATGTGCTTCAGGTGGGTTCCAGCAATTTTCCACAGACACACCCCCGCGTGGCGGAAGTGCCGGCTGCATCCCCGGAAGCACTCCGGGTGTCCCTGCTCCTCTTCCCCCCAGCACTTCCTGGTGTGGCGGAAGTGCTGAGGTCCAGGGCTCCCAAAGCATTGGGGCGCCCCCTGGCGGTGACCACGGGCCCCTACAGGGTTGGGCTTCCAAGCCATCTACCCGTGGCCCCCAACACAACCAGGGCGGTTGCCCCCTCGTAGTCTGGAGGAGGCACAAGCCTTCCTCCCGTCCACCTGGGCGTCCCAGCTGGGTACCACCCCCAGTCACGTGCCACACCAATAAAGGTGTCATTTTGCTTCTCACTACATCCATAATGGCTAACACGGTACAACACCCTAGTACTACTGTACATTTTCTAAAAGTTTGTTCTCTGCTCTGAAACACCAAAAATATGTACAGTACATTTTTCTTAGTGGGCAAGTGTGGTTTGTCAGCCAAAGTAAACTGAAATGCCGAAAAGACATAAAAAAACAAAAATGAACTTCTTTGACTGGACAGATGAATCACAACTGCTTTTAAAGGTTACAAATAAGTATAAAGCAGCTAAAGCCATGGAGCATATAGTCTATGAGTCCTGGCAAAAATACAATCAATGAGAAATACTCAAGAGCTTCAAGGTACAGTAAAATTGAAGAAAGACCTTACCCAGTGGTAAAGATGAAATTACACAGGGCATTATCACAAAACTGAAGTCAGTGCCTGATCGGTGTTTCAGAATACACTAATAAAAAATTTGCAGCATTTACAGATTTATTTTCTTCAAAAAGTTTACATTTCGGTTGTGAGAGACACCACTTCCGTGTGTACAGAGTGGCAAAAATAATTAAAAAGATGCAATTTCAAATGTATTCAGGTTAGTGTGGAATTGTTCACAGTCACACTCAGTAGACCAATTTGTAGAGTAGTCGGTTATTTTAACATGTACATGTAGGGGATACAGAAGGAATATGAGACAACCTGGAGAAAATCTACATAGGTAGGGGAGATCATACAAAGTCCACAGTGACACAACCTCAAACTGATATTCAAACCCAGGAGTCTGCAGATGTGAGAAAAGTGCATGGATCCATGAACTTTTCTGCTTCCCAGGCCACCACCATTTTTTTAGTTATAGTTTATTTACCTGGCAGTATTAGTATGGCTACGCTTCTGCATGCCAATTTGATATTACCTGTAATGATCCAAGAGGTTTAGTGTTAACAGTAATATCCACCAGTTTTACAGAATCCACATGGGAAACACAAGGTTTTGCATACAACAAACAAAGGAGTTTTTGTACGACTCCACCTCGACATCCACTCATACTCATCTGCTTCCTACCAGTCAATAAATCCCATAGCACTATAACTGCTTCCAGTTAGAGCGTTAGAACATTAAAAAAAATTGATGAGAACAGGCGATTTAGCCCAACAAAGCTTGCCAACTCTATCAATGTAATTTCTTTAAAATAACTTGAAGTTGGGTTTTAAAGGTCCCTAAAGTCCTACTGTCTACCACCCTACCCGTTAACTTATTCTATGTATCTGTGGTTTTCTTTTTGAAGAAGAACTTTACAATGTTTTTGTGAAATTTACATTCAAGAAGCCTCCAATTGTGTCCCTGTAGAACTTATTCTAAAATAATAGCTTGGATCTAATGAATTAATTCCTTTAATATTTTTTAAAACCTTCAATTATGGCACCTTTTAGCCTCTCTTTGCTTTAACTAAAATGGGTCAGCTCCTTTAATGTCTCCTCATAGCTCACACCTATCAGTCTCAAAAGCCTAGTCACTCTTCTCTATGCTTACTCTAGCACGGCTATGTCTTCAGTTCATGCCCATGTGACATAGCTATCAATTTATCCAAAATGCCAAGAGGAATAATTGTTTTAAAAGCAGATCCAAAGATATGTGCTTGGTTTTACTTCTGGATCTCTTCTGCCTACAGCTCTTCACTGGGTACAAGTGGAGGTAATCATTTAAGTGTGAAACAGGAGCTTTGCCCATCTATCCCTTCACATTTCTGAGGTCTCTTTTTTCATTACATGGTTACAGGTAGCTAAGTGTACTCATTGCATGAAATGGCAGTCCAGAGTAGTAGACACTCGCACACTCAAACCCATAAGCAGACCAATTCAGAGATGCCAATAACCCTAATACGCTCCTCCTGAAAATGTAAGAAGAACTTGTGTGAACAGCCCCTTTTAACGTGTTTGCTTTACTCCATTTTCATTTAATAAAGTTATTTTTCCTCAGTCCTGAACTTAATTAAACATGTTTAATAATGAAAGAATGAACAAATGAACATTTGTCTGCATTTCAAAAGTGCTGGGAATAAAAATCACTCTCTGTCCACTGCATTAATCATTTATTTATTGTCACATACTGAAATTCATGTGTGCAAATGGTTCTGTAGTTAGGATCAATATGTTCTTTTGGCAGTAGTAATAATATATTAACATTTTTTATTACACTACAGAAAAAGTTAACACTGTGTTACAAAATTTACAGGCCGTCTTCAGTACATAATTGCAAGATAATATTCAGTAAGAAGGAAAAAGTCCAACTAGAAACATCAAAATGTCTGAAACATAATCATTTTAAATGTTCAGATCTCTGCAAAAACCCCAGTGGTCACACTTTGGTGACACTTATTTTGCTGTTATTAGAAAAGCCCCAATCCTGCCTTCATGCCTCTGTCTCCCACCTACATATACAATACAATGCAACTTTTTTTGCATAGTGTCTTCACTGGTGCAGAGCTCTGTGAACAATTCTCCATTAAAATACAAGTACAGGTTATACTAATTACTAAATACAGAACTGGCACACACATAATGGAGAATCCATTGCTCATAGAGAATCCACTGCATCCACTAAGCAGTATCATCTCCAGATAGAGGAGCAGCTTCAGCGACAGACTGCTGTCACTGTCCTGCTCCACTGACAGACTGAGGAGATCATTCCTCCCCCACACTATGCAACTCTTCAATTCCACCTGGGGGGGTAAACGTTAACATTATTCAAAGTTATTGTCTGTTTTTACCTGCATTTTTATTACTCTTTAATTTAATAATGTTTTTGTCAGTATGCTGCTGCTGGAGTATGTGAATTTCCCTTTGGGATGAATAAAGTATCTATCTATCTATCTATCTATCTATCTATCTATCTATCTATCTATCTATCTATCTATCTATCTATTAACACATTGTTTAAACATACAAAGAACAAGGTAGAACAGATTAAACATAAATGGAAACCAACAATATCTGTCCATTAATTAATTGATGAACTGTGGCCAGTTGACACTGGTGGAGATTACATATCCAATCTGCTCTTTGGCTTCCCCTCTCACTACAGGGCAGTCGTGCGATACAAGAGGTGTACAATTAAGAAGAGTCTGGTGCTCATTAAATGGAGTCCTTCGGGTCTCTTCTGTTTCACTTTAACCTTCCTTGCTTTTTGACACACGTGTCTGCTTGAGTGCCTGCCTGCAACAGACTCTGACCATTAGTCTGCCTTCTTGTTGTTACCTATCAGCTTGGTTGCCAGTGTACAGCATGTATTCCGAGTGCACCTTTGTCTTAAACTTGTTCATTGTTTTGAATTGTGACAGTGACCTTTGGTTCCATTTGTTTTTTCTTGCAGTGACAGAAAGGATCTCTAAATTAGATCCAATTTTTAACTGTGCTGTCAGCTGTTCTCCGTCTGTAACTGCCACCATAGTCAGTGTCTGCTCAAAATATCTCATTTTCAATAGGAGAGAGCTATATTACAGAAAAGGAAGAAATACATATGAGAAAATAAACACTATATCTTTTACCAAAAAAAAAAAATTGAGTAGTTCCTATTTATTGCTTTATTTATAGACACAGCATAGATTGCTTTGGTACACCATTCATGTTTTTTAGAATTCAACCATTTCCTGCCATATGGATGTTCTAGATTGGATTAAATTCATCAGCCAATAATTTCAATTCAATTCGGTTCATTTTAAATTTGTATGGTACTCTTCACCATGTACAGGCGTACAACACTGTGACAAGTCAAATATAAACTTTTCAGACTACTAATTATATAGTGAGTTCACATAAACACACACATTTGTTTAAACAGATAGGAAACAAAATGGTTCAAAAACAATTAATATAGATGGAGCCCAGCAATACCTGTCCATTAATTATTTATTGCACTATGGCCAAGTGATGATGGAGGAAAGGAAAACAAAAAAGGTCAACAGCATTGCTGGAGAATATAAACTTCAAGAGGGTCCACGGTCAGTTTTATTAGAGTCAGTCACAGTCACAGTCCTGGAGACCTCAGCCAGCTGGTTGCCCACCTCACTATAGGCATTCTACACAAAGGTCTATGCCAGGGGTCTTCAGCTCTATTACTGCAGCACTACCATGGCTGCAGGTTTTCATTCCAACCCTTTTCTTAATTAGTGAGTAGTTTTTGCTGCAAATTAATTTATTTTCCTTAATTGTAATTGAATTACTATTTAAGACTCCATCCATGCATTATCCAACCCACTATATCCTAACTACAGGGTCACGGCGGTCTGCTGGAGCCAATCCCAGCCAACACAGGGTGCAAGGCAGGAAACAAACCCTGGGCAGGGCACCAGTCCACCGCAGCTATTTAAGACTCAGACCCTTTAATTATTTATTTTTTTCTTAATTAGAAGCCATACAATAATAAGATCCAAAAAGAGGCAACACGTGATCAGCAACCTATGTCCATCATAAAATATTTCATAACCAGTAACGGCACAAGGCACAATAATGTGCAGTGAATACACTTGACTTCAGCATTCATAGTTTTCATACTCTTTCTCTGTCTTTGTTTAGCATTTGTTTGCTCAAAGGTTGATGCGCTTGCTGCTTCCTGAGCAGCTCTTCTTCTCTCCACCATAGCGACCCGCTTCTTCTCTTCTTTCGTCAGCATCTTTTCACGTTAAATCTTATGAAGTCAGTGTTTGTGTTGCAATTACAATGGAACCTTGGATTGCGAGTAACTTGGTTTGTGATTGTTTGGAAGAGAAGCAAAAATTTTTAATAAATTTTGACTTGATAAACGAGCAATGTCAAGTGATCACAACTGAGCTGAGGGTTCTTCTCTCTCTCTCTGCAGGCTTTGTGGGTAATCGTCTCCCATTCTCCGTCTGAGTTGGCGTGCCTCACTCATATAGTCAACATCCGTATGAGCGTACAGTAATCCCTCCTCAATCGGTGATAGGTGAAAATCCGCAAAGTAGAAACCATATGTTTGTATGGTTATTTTTATATATTTTAAGCCCTTAGAAATTCTCCCACACTGTTTATAAATACTAGCCAACCCGCGGCGTACCATACGCCGCATAATCAGGCCGGTTTTTTAATGATTTTTAAGCACAGGGAGAAAATTAACATTTGAAAAATCGGTAATGTAATAAATCAGCAAGAAAAGCAACATTATAACAATGCACGGAACAAACCAACACAGTAAAACAGTTTGCTATGGTGCATGCGGTCGTGCGTCGTAACCAAAAACTCGGTTTTTAAAGACTGCTTAATTCATTGTGTTTTAACCTCAGTTGTAAAGGATTGTTTTGAGGATCCCATGGGATACCCCTCACAAACCGTTTTACACGCTGCATATGGCGATTCACCTCCGCGAGAAACATGCCTCTATGATCAGTCAACGTGGCTTGGAGGTGCCAGGAGTTGGTGGGCGTGGCTCATTCTGCGTGTGCCATGGGTGTCTTACTTGTCGGCGGCTCAGTGAGTCCACGCCCCTTCCGGCGTGCTTTCCATGGTTGTCTTGCCTTAGTGAATTATATATATAGATTCTCCGTACAGTTATACAGTAAACCCTTGTTTATAACGGTTAATCCGCTCCAGACAGATAAATGAATTTCCAAAAAGTAGGATTCTTTATTTATAAATATTTTCGCAGTTAGAGCATAGAAAACCTGTTTACGACTTTCTAAATACATTTTTTAACATTATTAGAGAACTCTAGACATGAAATAACACCCTTTAGTTAAAAGTTTAAACTGTGCTCCATGACAAGACAGAGATGACAGTTCTTTCTCACAATTAAAAGAATGCAAACATATCTTCCTCTTCAAAGAATGCGTGTCAGGAGCAGAGAATGTCAGAGAGAGATAAAAGTAAACAAAAATCAATCGGGCTGTTGGGCTTTTAAGTAAACGAAGCACGGTGATAAAGCCGCCGCAATGAAGGGATCAATGTGAAGGTAGTCTTTTCAGCATTTTTTAGAGGAGCGTCCGTATCTTCTAAGCAAGCAGCCTCTATGCAAACAGCCCCTCTGCTCACACCCCTCCGTCAGGAGCAGAGAATGTCAGTGAGAATGAGAGAGGCAGAGAAAAGCAAACAATCAAAAATCAATACAGGCTGTTAGAGCTTTGAAATGTGCGAAGCACCACGCAGGAAGCATATCGTATATCATTGAGGAGTTTTATTTAATATGTAATACGTGCTCTGATTGGGAAGCTTCTCAGCCATCTGCCAATAGCGTCCCTTCTTTGAAATCAACTGGGCAAACAAACTGAGGAAGCGTGTTACATAAATTAAAAGATCCATTTTCCGCAAAAATCCGCAAACCAGTGAAAAATCCGTGATATATATTTAGACATGCTTACATTTAAAATCCGCGATGGAGTGAAGCCACAAAAGTCAAAGCGCGATATATAGCGAGGGATCACTGTATACTGTTTACTATAGCATGGTGTGTGTTGTAATGTGTGAGTCCCTGTCTTGTACCCCAAAACACGAAGCTGAGTCTCAGTACTTTAGCGACACCAGCTTTATTCAGCTTGAAATAGGAACAGCACGGTTATTTATTGTAGTGGGATCTGCCACTAACTATGCACAGACACAGCTGTCAGGCAGTTAGAATGTTCCTGTATTACCCATCAACGGCAGGCGCGATCTTTTTGGATTCGCTTTTACGGCGAACTGCTACAGCGCTTGGAGCCTGCGGTTGCTTTGGGATGCTCTCCCGCCTGTTGTCTCGTTGAGTGGAATCCCAAATGAGTTTAGAAACTCACTCACACCATCCATGATTCTTTTCAATGGTAAAGTGCAGGTTAATTTGTTTTATGTATTTTTACTTTATATTTTGTATTAATCATTTTTATATGAATAGTTTTGGTTTGTGGAATGAATCATCTGAGTTTCCATTATTTGTTATGGGGAAATTCACTTTGATATACAAGTACATTGGATTGCGAGCACGTTTCCGGAATGAATTATGCTCGCAAACTGAGGTTCCACTGTACTTAATATGTTTTCCTTAATTTTTCACTTAAGCTGGCACTTGAGGCAGATTGAAGACTTAAGAATGATTTAAAATATGACGTGATAGGGAAAGTGACGATGAAGGTGGCAGGGAATGAGAACGGTGCCCGTAAGCATGTACCACACGGTTGCCCTGCTGGCCGCTGCTGAGAGTTGATTCTACAATAAAATAAAATAAAAGTAAAAGGAGGAATAACCTTGGTGCTCAATCATCACCCCGAAATGGATAGTAGACATCATGCAGTATATGTGTACCAAATTTCAGGTCAATAGGTCAAATGGTTTGTGTGCTACAGGTGATTTAAAATCCTGGACAGACCAACGGACAGCCATGGTAGCATATTATATCAGAAGACTAGCCATCCCCCGCTGCTTCGCCTGTGTATTAGTGAAACAGGACAGTGAGGAGGGCCTTGCCCAGCTCTCTACTCCTGACGTCACTCTTCCCCCTCCCCTCAGCCCACAGCTGGATTAGTGTGAATATATAGCTCCTGCAAGTGAACTATGATTCTTAGCGCAATGAGAGAAGTCGCAAAATCAACCAGAATGTTCAAGCAAATTATAGAAAAAAAAACATCTAAATCCATTAAATAGTTTTCCCATTCACTAACTAAGCGGAGCTAAGGTTACGCCCCGAGGCAGACACGTGAGTGAGGAGGGCAACACCCCCCTCCCCACAGCCCGATTAGTCTCTATCAGATTTGCACTAATAAATCGGTACCGCAAGCGAACTTTGATACTTAGCGTGATGAGAAAGTCACAAAATCAATGGAATGTTCAAGCAAATTATAGAAAAAAAAACAATCTAAATCCGTTAAGTAGTTCTCTCATGAAAAATGAACAGATATACAAACGGGTCTAAAAAACTATAAGAAATTTTGTGCTTGGACCATTAAATTTTTAAAACCGTTTCTTAGCAAGCACCTATAGGCCAAAGGTAACCTACATTCCAAATTTCAAGTCCCAAGTCCTAATGGTTCAGGAGATTTCGTGATGAGTGAGTCAGTGGTATTTGGCTTTTATATAAATAGATAAAGAAAGGTGAAGATCTTGGTAATGTTGATCTGCTTTGGTCCATAAAACATTTTGACAGTGCTCTTAGAAAAAAGAAAATCAACAGTTTTGGAAATGTGTTTGGTAGAAGGAGAGCATCAGCAAGTCATGGAATTCAATGATGGGTTTAATTGGCAACAAGAAGTGGCTTCTAATGAAGAAACTGGTTGGAGCAAAATTAATTTGAAGTATCATCTTAGATGGTCATCTCTTGGCTAACTTTATATCTCATTTCTGTTTGGTTGCCATTTAAGGAAAAAAATGAAGCAATTCAAAGGACCGAATTCTTAAAAGACAAGGCAATTAAAATGAAGGGAAAAGAAGTTCATTAACAGGAAAAACTGGTAGCTAATTAAATAAAGGGTTAGAATTAAAAACCTGCAGCCACAATATCCCTCCAGAACCACAGTTGGAGACACCGGTCTATGCTGTAATTGATTAATTGTTGATCTATGTCAAGTTGGAAATGTAGGAAAGAGAAGCAAAGTCTGCATCATCTGAACCTCAGTAGGCCTAATGGTGTTTGAGAATATTTTGCCAAAAAAAAAAAAAACATGGGAACATTTTGTGGAGAAATTTAAGATTACAAAAATTGTGAGCACTATGCTATGGATGCCATTACCCTTGTTAGTTTAAAATTTGTTAACCGCAGCGTGTGTGTGTGTGTGTATATATATATATATATATATGCTGTATATGTGTTAGGAAAACATGCTCTTTATCATATGCGTGAGTAATGCTACCTAAAAGAGACAGAAGTAACAGCAGGATGCTCAAGTCTTAAGATTAACATGCTTTACAAAAAGGCATGCCAATATGGGTTCCAATATTTAATTCTGTTGGGTTTTTCATGTGTAACAACATCATGGGTGTATCAAAAATATGGTACTACCCCAAAAAAGTCCAGCAAACAATGGTCCTGTCGCCAGAAACACCTGTTGATTAAAGGCACTGTGGTGATATTGGTACAAAGATGGACTACAGTCAGTCAGCTGAAACAATGAAGTACAACAGATGGGACGCAAATAGGCATTTAAGAACTCACGATGTGTCACACCTTGTTACAACTGAGACATAGTAGCCAACAAACAAAGCAGGTTCCACTCAAGAGAAAAATGAAAAACAGTTAAATATACTGTGTGAAGAATGCTAAGGAACTCTTGGCAAATCAAGATTCAAGACCACATACTGTATTAGAGATTTTAGCCAGACATATTAAATGCTTTATTTTCAGACTCATTTATTAGAGTGGAAGTTATCTCCATCGAGCAAGATCATATAATGACCTCAATCTAATGAGAGTCGGTAGTAGTCCTTTTATTTTTTTCATATTCCCATGGAGCATTTGAACAGCAAGGGCACTTGTATCAAATCCTCCCTGATCTTCCTGAATTGATTCAGCTCACTTTGCGTATTTGCTGGAGCGTGTCCAGGGTGATGTACTTCTGCATCCCACCTTAAAAGAATGCCTATCAAGTGCTGAGATATGCAGAGTCCTCAGCTCTATTTCAGTTAGCTCCCTTGATTCTCCCTGCATGTTCTGGAGAAGAAGATAGAGCAGACTGTGACAATATATACAAAGAATATTAAAGAAAGAGTAACGTGGGCTTTCAGTTTTTATTTTAATTTCAAAAATGTATGTAATGATTCTGCTCTGCCTGTCCCAGAGAATGAACTGTAATTGTGTCTAAGGAGTTGTATGTAGAAATGTCATCATCCTGGGTGAAGTAAAGAATCAGTTAAAGTAGAAGTGAAGCATCATTTTTTAAAATTCGATATCTCACATGGAGATGGATTGTTAAATATTATGAATTTTGTTTCCTCTTTCTTTTACTTTGGTAGACTTTTAATATAGTAGGTTCTGTCTGGTGTAAAAGCTTTGTGACTGTGTGAGCCGAAACATTTGTCAGATTAACAATCAGAACGCTAGGGCTGGTGGAGGAGCATGTGTTACATACAATTCAGTACATGTGTATGCAGTGTATATGTACTGTATGTGTGTATATATACACACTATACACCATTATATAAATAGCATATATATATCTATGTAAACCATATTGCTTCCACTTTAAGACAACTGTAAATTTAAGGAGCACCTCCTTTAAAAAAACAACTTTGAAGCAACCCAGGACTGGCATATAAAAGAATTACCAGTAAATACCCCAGATAAGTAAGGCCATTTTTAATTCCCATCATGGAATCAATTTCAGTTGACAAATGCATACTGAATTGTTTTCTCTTTCATAAGCTTGCATGTGCCAATTTGCTTTCCCCTTTACAAGCCGGTGTGAGCTTATTTCCTGTACTTGTTTAGCTGTGGAAGGTCTTATTAAGTTTGTAAATGAAACACTTCAAATTTAAGTTTGTACACAAATGAAAAAATTATGTCTTAAAATGAATGCAATAAGGCACATATAGATAGTTGGTTCCATGTAATAGCTCTTCCATTTGTACCCAGAACAACATACTGGAGGCAAAAAGGTGCAAGAGTGGTGCCTTAATTTCAAACTAAATTACAGGAAGAGATAAACAAAGAAGATCAGGTCAGATGAGGTCTGGTTGGGGAGCATACACCACAATTAAACATCTTGGGATCTTGGTTGGCAACCACCCAGGCAAACATGCAGTCCAGTCCCACCCTACGGAAATTACCATCTATCTGTAGCAGCCAGGTGTTACATGCACATCCCCTTGGCCTGGTCCAGCCACTTGGGTCCTCAACAATGAGGATACTGCAAGCCGCATCACCCTTGGGGAATTGCACCACAAGGCCATAATGCCGTAACTAGCACTCCCTCATAATGCAGATAATGTGCCTCATTTGGGACTCTTTGAGCAACCTCTCTGTTGACACAAACTCAAACCAGCGGTACCCAAGGATTCTCCGCAGAGACACAGTACCAAAGGATTCTCAGGTCATCGGTCTCACAACCATATAGCAAAAAGAGGAGCACTCAAAGTAAAAAAATAAACAAGGAGAAATCAACAAAGTCTATTGCTACTCTGAGACTATCTTAAGTTTGATTTGACTCATGTGTCAGATGGGGTGACTGGCTCACTTGCCCACCACTATCCCACACAAAGCACTCACTCTACTTTTTTACTGCTCATTTTTTTCTCTAGATTCTTGCCTCTCTATCTTCCTTCTTCTGTCAGCTGTGTGTTTGCTCCATTCCTGCTGTGAGATGGCTTTAAATTCCATCTGAAGGTCTCTTCCAGCCAAGTCTTGGCATCTCTTGAATAGTTGTGGGCATAGGTATATCATTCAGGACAAGGGTAATTTCAGGCTTAAACCCCCACCAAAATATAATTTTTGACATTCCCAAGTGATTGATAATAGGTAAAATTGTGATTAATGTACTTTCTCATTCCCCCCAGAAATTAATATGTAGCTATACCCTTGGATGTGACCTTCCATTTGTTCCAGAAGCTCCCTGTAACAACACCTACCTCTGAGCTTTCAATTGTTCTTAGAGGGCTAGATTTCGAGTAGTTAGCTAGTTCTAGTAGTTTCTAATAGTTAGTTCTAGTAGCTAGTAGTTACCTGCCTGCATGACTTGAAGAACAACAACATTTATTTATATAGCACATTTTCATAAAAATAATGTAGCTCAAAGTGCTTTACATGATGAAGAAAGAGAAAAAAAGACAAAGAATTAATATAAGAGAACACTAATTAACATAGAATAAAAGTAAGGTCCGATGGCCAGGGAGGACAGGAAAAACAAAAAAAACTCCAGACGGCTGAAGAAGAAATAAAATCTGCAGGGGTTCCAGGCCATGAGACCACCCAGCTACCTCTAGGCATTCTACCTAACATAAATTACCTCAATTAGTCCTCATTGTATTCAAGGTTCTCATGGAAGGACTTGATGATGATGGTCACGTGGACTTCTGGCCTTTAATCCATCAATGAAGAGACATCATGGTGCTTTGATTAGGTGGTGGTGGTGGCACAGATTGCCACCACAGAAAACCGGAAAAAGAACAGAATAGGGAGTAGGGGTTAGTACGGATTTTGGAGCCACCATGAATAGTAATGATAATGAATTGAATATACAGAGCATCAGGATTAAATTAAAATGAAGTTATGAGAAAGCTATGTTAAAGTAATGTGTTTTTAGTAGTTTTTTAAAGTGTTCCACAGCATTCCAGATTTTAGGTGCATAACAGCAGAATGTCGCCTCACTACTTCTTTTAAGTTTAGCTCTTGGAATTCTAAGCAGACACTCATTTGAAGATCTAAGGTTACAATTTGGAATGTAAGGTGTCAGACATTCCGAAATATAAGATGGAGTGAGATTATTTAAGGCTTTGTAAACCATACGCAGTATTTTAAAATCAATTCTGAATGACACAGGTAACCAATGTAGTGACATCAAGACTGGAGAAATGTGTTCGGATTTTTTTTTCCTATCTTCAATCTGCACTAGTTTTAATCGATTTATGTCTTGTTATTTAGTCCTGAGAGAAGTGTGTTACATTAATCTAGGCGTGAACTAATTTCTCAGCATCTTTCAATGATATAAGAGGTCTAACTTTTGCTATATTTCTTAAGTGAAAAAATGCTGTCCTAGTGATCTGATTAATATGCGATTTAAAATTCAGGTCACAGTCAACAGCTATCCCTAAATTCTTTACCTCCTTCTTGACTTTTAATTGTAATGCATCAAATTTATTTCTAATAACCTCATTATATCCATTATTGCCAATCACTAAAATTTCAGTTTTCTCTTTGTTTAGTTTGAGAAAATTACTACTCATCCATTCAAAAACACAAGTAAGACAATGTGTCAGTGAATCAACAGAGTCAGGGTCATCAGGTGCTATTGATAAGTACAGTTGCATGTCATCAGCATAGCTGTGGTAGCTCACGTTATGCCCCAAGATAATCTGACCTAACTGAAGCATGTAAATCGAAAAGAGCAGCAGACCCAGGATAGAGTCCTGTGGAACACCATATAGAATATCATGTGTCTTTGAAGTATAATTACCACAACTAACAAAGAATTTTCTACCTGCCAGGTAGGATTCAAACCAATTTAAGACATTTTGGTCCATACATTATTTTTTGGCATCATATGCAAACTTAAGGTGTTACCACTACTGCCATCCCTTCCTTTGCATCGTTCTCGCTCTTTGTCTTTTAAAGACAGTCCTATCCAATGCTATATCACTTACCCCCTAAAGGTCTTGAAAAACATTGCATACTTCTACCCAGGCCACTTCTTTCTTAGATCCTTAGGATTGTATTGATGTCCCTGTTTATTGTCACTGCAGGACATACAGAGCATACGGCTTCACTGGCATGTGCAGGATCTTTCCTAAAGCAAGTGTGTTTCTCTCCTTCAACATCTTGACAGCTGGTTAGCCCATCAAAAGATAGAGCTGAATCTGCTGGATTTAGGGTGTTACAGTATTTTGAGGTGACAGAACAACCAGGTTAGGGCTCTCTGCCTAGTCCCGACCTTTGCACATTATTTCCTTAATCCAAGTAATTGCAAAGGACTGAATCCACAACATAATTGCCAGAAGATCCATTTCCTGAAAGCGATAATAAAGTCTCAGTTTTTATAAGAGCGTCCCCTATTCACTGAAAAAAAGACTTGTCATTAAATGGGCATCTTGGTCCTGGCTTCCCTAGCTAAGAACCTAGGGTTTTCAGAAGATTGGAGACAGAAAAGTATAATCCGTAATCCAGTAGCATCTCAAAAATTGTAAAGAGTCTTGTTACTTCTGGAAGTCAGTCTTCATGTATCTTTTCATACTGATAAATCATGTTTTGGTAAATGCTGAAAAGCTACTAAGAAATAAATCATCATTGATTTAACAGCCATTTTCCAGGCTTACCCAGGTTAATCAGTTTGCTCCCACTTCACTCTCCGCTTCACTCTCCTTGGTCCTAGCCATCCCAATGGGGTAGGACCCATTCTTTTCTTTTCTTTTATCATCTTCATTTAAACATCTAATATTAAACTGAAAGGCATTATATAATCAATGTGATGAATGTAAGCCACAGTGGCACATCAGTTAATGCTGCTGCTACATACAGTAGCTCCAGAAGAATCACCATACTGTATGTGCCTGTGTGTCCAATCTTTGTGTCTGCATAGTAACTCTAGTTTTTCTTCCACTTCTTAAAGATGTGTGTGTGGAGAATTCTGAGCTGATTCACCCTGGTGGAGTGTAAGCGTGTCCTGTGACTGATTTGTCCAAGTTATACTTCTGCTTTGCACCTAGTTCTGCAGGGATAGGCAATAAAAATGAAATAAGTGTGATTAGGAAAAAGTAACCTTAACACTTGCATTTATGTTATTACAACTAGTGGTAGATTCTATCAAAGGATGCATGGTTATTAAATGGGAATACTTTTTTTATATTCATAAAATACAATCTAAGATGTTAACTACCATACTCCCAATTGTTAATAGCAGCTCCTCATATTGAGATGTGTTTAATTGACACAGCACCAATTAAACACTAGAAAGAATTTTCAAATTTTATTGATTTAATGGTCCACAGATGCAACAATGAAAGCCCTGATGATCATGATCAGCACCTCCCCAAAAAGAATCAACTACTTGAATTTTCTGAATTGACTTTTAATGTCTTTGATTTACATCCATAAGATAAGATCTTCCTCTTTAGATTCAACCAAATTGCTGTGTCAGTTTTGTTTGTGTGTGTGTTTTTTTTTTATGGGCTGGGTTGAGGCCCATCTGGTCACTCTTTTCTAAACGCCCACATGCTTGTGCTACTGCATCTACTTCTCTTGTTTGTTTTCATGTCACTGTCATTAGGGAGCACTCTGTCTGCTAGCTTATTCTTCAGGGATTGTATCCTGTCAGGGTAGTGATCCATGGAGGATCGGTTCAGACTTCCAGCTGTCCACAGTGGGTAAGTGTGCAGCACACCATGAGATGAAGAACATCCTCTCCAATTTCATCTGAGAGATAAGCAGTATTTGGAGGTTTATGAACTGAATCTCATCATTTAGGCCTAGCTTGGGGCTCTTGTCATGTGTCTATTAGCCCTTTCAACAATCTGTGAAGAGAAAGTAAAGAACTAGGACACTAGGGGACCTGAAGCAGGGATTGAAAGGCAGCTGCTCTGATTATGATGATTTCAGCTTAAAACCAATGCACATGTTATCTTCTCTTATTATTTATTAATGGAACAATATCTGAATATTGACCCCATTTTAGTCTACTGAGAGCACTGAAATATACATCTTTAGTATCCGGTTATCTACAGTGTCTTTTATACTTAATATCGGTTTCACTTCATTCAGGAATTGTAGCTGTAATAATACCAATGTAAGCCACAAACTCTTTACAAAAGCTTGACATCCATCCTTTTTCTGTGTCTATTTTTAGTGACCTTACAGACTTTTTGTGATGCTGTTCTCTGATGAAGATGCTAAATAAAAAGAATTTTTTTTAGTAAAATTACCCTAAAAAGACTTATATGCTTATATGGTGGTCTTTTGATAAGACTAGATATAATTTCTTTTTTTTTTGCATTTCTCTAGATTCTTAATAAATTTCACTCAATCCATTAATTAAAATTTCAACACTTAATGGTGTACTAGAAGGCTTGTCAAATCAAAATCACAAAAGGTATAAATGAAAGAAGTTGTCCTGCAGGACTAATTTTGAAATCGGGATTAACTATGCAATGCCTTCCTTCTTTAGATTGATAATGAATGTTATCCATCATCCCACCTACTCCAGCATTACGGATGTAGGGAGACTAACATGCAAAGAATAAACTCCATATAGCAAGCAGAAAGATTTCTGTACACTACAATAAACTTGCAATTTGATATTCAAAACAACATTGAAAATTGCCTGTTTGGGCCACAAAGAATGAGTCTGCTCCTGATGTAACTGAGTATGCCAAGGCGATAAAAGCTGAACCTAAACTAGGGAACAGGCTATACATGTTTGTGTTGCATGAGGGTGAAATTGACTGGCACCTGCCCCTTCCTTGTATTTTTTCTGCCTTGCACTCAATGCTACCCGGGTGGACTCTGACCTCCCACAATCCTGAATTAGATTAAGTGACTGTGAAAATGCTTTGCTATGTGATATAAAGAAGTACAGCAAAAGAAAATTTCACTGCTGGATGACTTCTTCATAATGATTGACAGTCCTGGGCTGCACTGCATGGCAAGTGGCAAGTAAATCTCTGTTCATCATCTGGTTATGTCTTTCAAAATCATACTTTAGCTCTTAAGTCAAGTCATGTCAAGTTTATTATCAGGTGTACATGGTATAGTGAAATTCTTACTTGCATGTCTCCACAGAACTGAGGCTAAGGATCTGCGCTGGTATCCCGAAGGTTGCCGGTTCAAATTCCCATCACTGCCAAAAGAGATCCTGCTCTGCTGGGCCCATGAGCAAGGTCCTTAACCTTCAATTGCTCCAGGGGCGCTGTACAATGGCTGACCCTGCCCTCTGACCCCAAGGGGTATGCGAAAAACCAAGTAATTTCCTTCGGGATTAAAAAAGTATAATAAAATAAAATAAATAAATAAGTAAATAAAAAATCTCTTTATATATAAGACGCTACCGTGGTTATCCATGTGTCTGTCCAGGATTTTAACTCACCTATAGCTTGCAAACCGCTTGACCTATTGACCTGAAATTTGGTACACATATACTACATGATGACTACTATCCGCTTTTGGGTGATGATTGACCTCCAAGGTCATTCCTCTTTTTATCTTAATTTTATTTTATTGTAGAATTAACTCTCGGCAGCAGCCAGCAGGGTGGCTGTGCAGCGCATGTGTACGGGCACCGTTCTCATCCCTACCACCTTCGCTGTCACTTCCCCTACCTCTTCATATCTTAAATCATTCTTGAGGCAGATTGAAGACTTAAGTGGCAGGTTAAGTAACAAATTAAAGAAAACGTACTAAGTAATTGCAACCTAAACACAGACTTAACCAGTTTTAATGCAAAAAGATGCAGATGAAAAGAAGAGAAGAAGCGGGCCGCTAGGGTGGAGAAAAGAAGAGCTGGTCAGGAAGCAGCAAGCGCATCAACCTCTGAGCAAACAAATGCTAAACGTACAGAGAAAGAGTATGAAAACTATGAATGCTCAAGTCAAGTGTATTCACTGCATGTTATTGTGCAGTGCGCACAGTTTATATATATATAAACTGCTCAAAAAAATTAAAGGAACACTTTGAAAACACATCAGATCTCAATGGGAAAAAGAAATCCTCCTGGATATCTATACTGATATAGACTGGGTAATGTGTTAGGAACGAAAGGATGCCACATCGTTTGATGGAAATGAAAATGATCAACCTACAGAGCCCTGAATTCAAAGACGCCCCAAAAATCAGAGTGAAAAAATTATGTGGCAGACTAGTCCATTTTGCCAAAAGTTAATTGCAGCAACTCAAAATTGTACGCAGCACTTTGTATGGCCCCTGTGTTCTTGTATACATGCCTGACAACATCGGTGCATGCTTCTAATGAGATGACAGATGGTGTTGTGGGGGATCTCCTCCCAGATCTGGACCAGGGCATCACTGAGCTCCTGGAAAGTCTGAGGTGCAACCTGGTGGCATTGGATGGACCAAAACATAATGTCCCAGAGGTGTTCTATTGGATTTAGGTCAGGAAAGTGTGGTGGCCAGTCAATGGTATCAATTCCTTCATCCTCCAGGAACTGCCTGCATACTCTCACCACATGAGGCCAGGAATTGTCATGCACCAGGAGCCACTGTACCAGCATAGGGTCTGACAATGGGTCCAAGGATTTCATCCTGATACCTAATGGCAGCCAAGGTGCCTTTGTCAAGCCTGTAGCGGTCTGTGTGACCCTCCATGGATATGCCTCCCCAGACAATCATTAACCCACCACCAAACTGCTCATGCTGAATGATGTTACAGGTAGCATAATGTTCTCCATGGCTTCTCCAGACCCTTTCACTTCTGTCACGTGCTCAGGGTGAACCTGCTCTCATCTGTAAAAAGCACGGGGCACCAGTGGTGCATCTGCCAATTCTGGTATTCTATGGTGAATGCCAATTGAGCTGCATGCTGCTGGGCAGTGAGCTCAGGGCCCATTAGAGGAAATGGGGCCCTTGGGTCACCCTCATGAAGTCTTTCTGGTTGTTTGGTCAGAGACATTCACACCAGTGGCCTGCTGGAGGTCATTTTGTAGGACTCTGGCAGTGCTCATCCTGTTCCTCCTTGCCCAAAGGAGCAGATACTGGTCCTGCTGATGGGTTATGGACCTTCTATGGCCCTCTCCAGCTCTCCTAGAGTAACTGCTTGTCTCCTAGAATCTCCTCCATGCCCTTGAGACTGTGCAGGGAGACACAGCAAACCTTCTGGCAATGACACATATTGATGTGCCATCCTGGAGAAGTTGGACTACCTGTGCAACCTCTGTAGGGTCCAGGTATCGCCTCATGCTACCAGTAGTGACACTGACTGTAGCCAAATGCAAAACTAGTGAAGAAACAGTCAGAAAAGATGAGGAGGGAAAAATGTCAGTGGCCTCCACCTGTTAAACCATTCCTGTTTTGGGGGTCATCTCATTGTTGCCCCTCTAGTGCATCTGTTGTTAATTTCATTAACACCACAGCAGCTGAAACTGATTAACAACCCCCTCTGCTACTTAACTGACCAGATTAATATCCCATAAGTTTCATTGACTTTACAGGTATATACAGGTATATACAGGTATAAAGTATATATACAGTGTGGAAAAAACAGAGAGAACAATAAAGGTTATGGGGTTCCACCCCATATATTCTCACCAGTAATCAAATTAAAAATAGGAAAACAAGAAGTCAGAACAGAGTGAGCCAAAAACAATGACTGATTTGGAGAGTGGAGTGCTGGGGTTTTATAGGTGGAAGATAGGAAGGGGCGGGATCTCAAACAGAAATGTGGTCTGCAGGAAGGTGTGTTGTAGCAGCAGAAGTGGGCGTAGTCTTAGCTGGGCTTTTCTTATGGTGGTCTGCGGAAAAGAGAGAAAGGGCATTAGTACTGTTCATCAGCCCTTGACCCAGCATCTTACCCAAGTTAAACCGTTAGACTGCCTACCATGTGCGCGTGTGTGACAACAGTTATATACAATATATATGTATTTGTTTATACACTGTTATATTATAATATTTGTTCATATGATTGTCTGCTCAGCAATTTTATGACCTCTGCATAATAACAATCCCAGAATCTATGCAAGTGCCATTAGACCTGCACTGTTTGCCAGAAGGAAGGAGTGAGAAAATGATGGTAAAGGATGGTTAGTGTTAATTGAGAAATTGGCTAACATATTCTAATATTGTTTTTGTCTGGCTGCAGATTGACAGGACTGAAGTCATCAAAAGTAACCTGCACCCTGTGTTCTCCAAAGTCTTTACACTGGATTATTACTTTGAAGAAGTGCAAAAACTTCGCTTTGAGGTGTATGACATTCATGGGCACTGCAGCATTGGCACTCGTGACGATGACTTCCTGGGAGGGATGGAGTGCACCCTGGGCCAGGTGAGTTATTATAACTGAATGTTAAAGTTACTTGATTTTGTTTTAAATTTCATGTATGCTTTGTGGTGCTGTACCACTGCCCCAGGTTTGACTTTATATAACTTAAATTTTTACATCATAGTGAAATGAGAGGGAAATGATACACTATAACTGTTTTTTAGCAAATCCATACACCCATTAGCTGAACCAGCTTGGTCCAATAAAGAGCTGAGGAGAAACAGTGCTGGACAGGGTGGCATTGAGACCCACCCTGTCGCCACCCTGGATCAGTTTAGAGTGACAAATCAACCCACAAAACAAGCCTTAAGGATGTGGAAATGTAGGAAATCCACATTCACACAGGGAGAATATACTAAAAGCTACACACATGTCTCTACATTTAACTGTTGTACAATCGAGATGCAGTCTATTCAAGAATGATGTCTAAAATTTGTTCCAGAACGGATTATATTTTCTTTTTTTAACACATTTTTATTCAAGAGAATAAGTATTATGCAGAAAAAAGCAGGATGAATGAAATTACAAGATAATAAAGTAAAACACCCATCCCACCAGAACACCACATTCCTATGAGGGAAAATAATAAACATAAAGAAAGTGACTAAAATTGAGACGGTGTGACTAATCACATTGGACAGTGGTCCACAGCCAAATTTAAAAAGAAATGCAGCAAGAATACGTTTTCATCATCACAAGCCACCACATGGCCCATCACCTATGATCTAAGTGACCAAAATCCATTCCCTGAGGTGATCTTTAATGCCTATATTTCAAGAAGAATTATGCTAAAGAAAGATTTCCAAGAGTCCACAGACAGAATAGGTGTATTTCCATCGAGAGGCCAGTGAAAGTTTGGCAGTGATGGTACCCAGAGAATTGCTGCTGAATTGGGCTGAGAGGTAGTTTGGAATGTCCAGGAGAAAAAACACAATATGAGGTGAGGTAACATTTTTCCTCCTGTGACTAAAACCACAAATTAATTAATTGACCAGCGATTGAATAAATGAATGAATGAAAGAATTAACCAGTGCCATGAGTGGATTTACTAAAGTGACAGTACAGTAATCCCTCCTTGATTGAGGGGGTTGCGTTCCAGACCAAAGCGAATAGGTGAAAATCCGCGAAGTAGAAACCATATGTTTGTATGGTTATTTTTATATATTTTAAGCCCTTATAAACTCTCACACACTGTTAACATTATTAGAGCCCTCTAGACATGAAATAACACCCTTTAGTCAAAAGTTTAAACTGTGCTCCATGACAAGACAGAGATGACAGTTCTTTCTCACAATTAAAAGAATGCAAACATATCTTCTCTTCAAAGAATGCGTGTCAGGAGCAGAGAATGTCAGAGAGAGAGAGCAGCGCGAGTGAAAAGCAAACAATCAAAAAATCAATACGTGCTTTTGGTCTTTTAAGTATGCCGAAGCACCGCGATAAAGTGGCATTTTTTAGAGGAGCGTCCGTATCTTCTAGGCAAACAGCCTCTGTGCAAACAGCCCCTCTGCTCACACCCCCTCTGTCAGGCGCAGAGAGAGTGAGAGAGACATAGAAAAGCAAACAATCAAGCACCGCGTGGGAAGCATATCGTATATCGATGAGGAGTTTTAGTTAATACGTAATACATGCTCTGATTGGGTAGCTTCTAAGCCATCCGCCAATAACGTCCCTTGTATGAAATCAACTGGGCAAACAAACTGAGGAAGCATGTAGCATAAATTAAAAGACCCATTGTCCGCAGAAATCCATGAACCAGCGAAAAATCCGTGATATATATTTAGATATGCTTACATTTAAAATCCGCGATGGAGTGAAGCCGCGAAAGTTGAAGCGCGATATAGCGAGGGATCACTGTATTCTATAGTTGAGTTGAGATTGATTGATTTAATCAAAGGGGGTGTCTCCTTGGAGTTTCCAATTTATCCCTACACTAATATTCATGGACATAAATGGGGATGAGGACTCACCTTAGGAATAGCGAGCACCATGAGATGAGGAGCGAGATGTGTAATGGGTAGCGGTACATTAACTGCACTGAAAACAATGTAAACTGAGAAGTGCGTAGAAGCCAACTTCAAGCACTGGAATTAATAAATTTGTTAGTTAGCAATGGTTATACATTGGTTAGTGATGCTTATTCTTAATTGCATAGTCCTGGGTTCTGTATCGGCTTTCCCCTGTTTTTCCTTCACATCCCAAAGATGCAAGTTGGATTACAGTAAATGACCACTCCAAACGGGCCTCAGATGAGTGAATGTGCATGTGTGTGAGAGTGCCCTGCAACGAACAGGTGTTCTGCCCATGGTAATTCCTGCCTTGTTCCCAACCCTGCTTAGATAGATTTTAGCTATTGGAATCCTGTACTGGATTAAGAAGTTACTTTAAAAGACGGATGGATCAATAAAAAATGAACAGTAAATTGTCCTGTGCAAGAATTTCCCTTTGATTGAATTGACATGCTGCATTTTACACCCTTTGTGACTTGCTAGTCCCTTGGAGCGAGAATGAAGACAGTCATGTCTAATGATAATCTTAAATGGTAACAAAACATATGTTAGAAAGAGGAAGACACCCCAAAACAGTAAATACAAACCAGGGTAACAAATCAAAAATGCTTGTGAACTCTACTCCAAGTACAGATTTCTTTCTCATTCTTTATATCAACCCACACAACATTTGGCTATGTGGGGTCTAGCAGAAGGCCTCTACCTTAACATTATCTACAATGATGCACTTACACATTATCATTTCAATTACAGCTGGAGCCAAAGTATTTACGGATCTTTCCTAGAAAAGCTGAGGGTGTTTAAGAACATGAAGCACATCTGTTATTCTCTGTGATTTGTGTTCGCCAGATTTTGCTTGCTGTGTAATAAGCACAGTCCCTTGACTACTGCAACCCAGCAGGGGCTCGCTTTTCCACAGCATTTTCCTAATAGCAATAACTGCAGCAATTACCTTTTTTTTTAAAGGTAGGGCAATAGCAAACAGACTTATTTGTTTAATCCATCTTGCTCTTGCATTTCCCTTGCTTGCTAATGTGGATGTGTCTATAGGGATTGTTGGGGCATTAGTGAATACACTTAAATGCATTAGTCCTCTGCTATTTCTAAATACCCTACTGTGAATCGTCAGTGGTTATGATACATGAATATTATGAGCACAAATGCCCTGCTCAAAGATTCTGGTACAGTTTTCTATTATTATAACATTAGTTTAATGCATAGAGGGATTGACAAAAGGATGAAGTAACATGCATCATTTCCTTTTTGCAGCTTCAAATAGCATCCTGTGTAACAGACAAAACTGGAACACTCAAAATGTTTATCTGACAGGGATGATGAATAAGCAAAGCTAATGCTATTAATGTAAAATAGAGACATAATCAGAATTTTTCATTTATGGGTGATTCTGGTATAAAGGTCCATCCATCATAAAAGGGATGGGCAGATTTGTTCTGTCCAATATGCACACCAGTTGTCACACCCACAAAGGTTGAAGTACATTCAGTGTAGCCCCCTGATTACTCTGAGTCTAATGCACGCATAAGTGGGTTGAAAGAATGCTATACGACATACAATATAATGCAATTGATTTTTGTATAGCCCAAAATCGCCCAAGGACTGCTGCAAAGGGCTTTAACAGGCCATGTCTTTTGACAGCCCCCCCAGCCCTGACTTTCTAAGACAGGGGTTCTCAACGTCAGTCCTGGGGACCCCTGTCGATGCAGGTTTTTGCTCCAACCAGCTTCTGTTTTTAATTGAACTCCTGGGCTAATTAAGTGAACTGATAGTTCCCAAGTTCTGTGTTTCCGGAACAATATATTAATTAGAAAACTAAGTTTGCTAAAAAAAAAAAAAAAAATTAAATTTACCAAGCAGTTATATAGGACTAATGTATTTTTTTTCTTTTTAACGATATTTTCATCTTGATTTTCATTCTACTTTTCTAGGTGTTCTAATTGTTTAATTAATCCATTATTTACTAATTAGTGGGTCTGACACCATAGTTGCAGCCTTTGATTATTCAGTGTTGTTTGCCTGGGTGTCTGATCTGCTTGTTTTTAAATTTTCATTATTAAGATACAACGAAGGGGGAAAACTGCACAGAGAAAGGGCAAAGTATAATGAAATCAAAAAAAGAAAGTTTCGCATTTAAATCTATAGCAAAGGCAGAAATATTTATAAATGTCTTATAAATGTAAAAATCATGCTGCTATGCTTTTCTGAATGTCAAAAAGAAAAAAAAAAAAAATACCAGCTAATTAAATGAGATGAGTGCTATCAGGTGTTGTCTGGTTGGAACAAAACCTGCAGCCACAGGGGGTCCTCAGGACCGAGTTTGAGAAACACTGCTCTAAGAAGACAAGGAAAAACTCACAAAAAAAAGTTGTAGGGAAAAAAATGGAAGAAACCTTGGAAAATGCAGTTCAAAGAGAGACCCCTTTCCAGGTAGGCTGGGCATGCAGTGGAAGTCAAAAAAAGGAGGTAAAAAAGAATATGATACACAGAACAGAACACAAGTAATCCTCAATACAATAAAACAGTGCAACAGAAACATTGCAAGTACAGAGCAGAATTCAACAGTAGATGATATCATATATGCCTCGCAGTTAGGAGACCCGGGTTCGCTTCCTGGGTCCTCCCTGCGTGGAGTTTGCATGTTCTCCCCGTGTCTGCGTGGGTTTCCTCCGGGCACTCCGGTTTCCTCCCACAATCCAAAGACATGCAGGTTAGGTGGATTGGCGATTCTAAATTGGCCCTAGTGTGTGCTTGGTGTGTGGGTGTGTTTGTGTGTGTCCTGCGGTGGGTTGGCACCCTGCCCAGGATTGGTTCCTGCCTTGTGCCCTGTGTTGGCTGGGATTGGCTCCAGCAGACCCCCGTGACCCTGTATTCGGATTCAGCGGGTTAGAAAATGGATGGATGGATGGATGATATCATATAACAGGATTTGGATTTGTTCAGAGTCCTGAAGACCTCGGCCATCAAGCTGCCTCCCCCAATTGGCCATTCCACAGCTGAATCAGTGTTGGGCCAGTCAATTCAATGAAAGGACCCCTGTACCAAGTGCCACATTTGAGTACCAAGAAGAGAAACAGAATAGGTGAGGATTAGTTACAAATTATAATTATCTTATTACTTATTGTTTTTAGTGCTAATGACCAACAACAGAGATGCAGTATGTACAGTTAATCAGCAGCTCTAGTCAGGATATGCTAAACTGAAGTAGTGAGTCTTCAGCCGGGATTTGAAAGCTGAGACTGAAGGGGCATCTATTATAGTAGCAGGCAGACTATTCCACAGTTTATGGGCCTTTAACTAAAAGCTCGACCTCCTACTGTTATTTTATTAATTCTTGGAATCATAAGCAGACCGGCATCTTGAGATCTTAATGTGCATTCTGGTTTGTAAGTCATGATAAGTTCAGACAAGTAAGCCGAACCTTGGTGATTTAAGGCTTTATACGTTAAAAGGAGGATTTTGAAATCTGTCCTAAACTTAATTGAGAGCCAGTGCAAGGATTTAAGACCTGGAGTTATGTGTTCATATTTCCTTGTTCTTATAATAATTCTTGCAGCAGCATTTTGGATTAACTGGAAGCTGTATAAAGAACAGGTTTGAATATCCAGTGAACACTGTATTGCAGGAGTCAGTCCTACTAGAAATAAACGCATGAATTAATTTCTCAGAATCACCCTTATTTAGAATAAGTCTTTATTTTCCAACCTACCTCTCCACATAGTGTTGCTGACTGCAAAATGACATATGTACCCACTTAGGATGTATCTTTCGGAAATATCCAACCAAACACCAGAAAAAAGCAATTTCTATAAAATCAGCATATGAGCTGAAGGTAGTAGGAGTTTTGATTGTGGGATGTAAAAACACACCCTCTTTGGGACCTAGTCAAAGACTCAGGAGCACCCCTTCCTGAGGATGTGGAATGGCATACAAGAACACCTCCACTTTGAAGTGCAGAGAGCACCATCCAAACCATGAGGTTTAGATACTGAAATGCCCTTTCCTAGGAACCAAAACTGAATGTTGGAGTAGAGGTATGGGCCTGATCTTGAAAGTGGGGACATGGGAAGCAACTTAAGAATTCCCTTTCTTGATAAAGTAGGTGGTAACCCTAAAACAAAGTCTGAACCATTGGAATGCCTTGTCATGGGCATAGCTAAATCACTGGAATGTCTTCTTCTAGCCAAGACTTTGGGAATTACCAGATCCTGGAACCCTTTCTGGATACTGCAGTTCCATTGGAAAAACCATATGTAGGACCAGAATCTTTGGAGAAAAATTGAGCTGTTGCACTATACTTTGTTGGATGTACCACAGTATTCCATTTTGTAGCTGTGTGACTCCATGATTTACATTTCCACTTGAATCTTAAAACACAGGAGTTTTAGAAGACACAAAATACTTCAGCTGGAGCCAGAGGCCAAATACTTGTTTGATTTGGTTTTGCTGTGACTCTTTAGTTACACTTTTTTATATCTATTTTATGCATCATTTTTCATTTAAATTAAATCACTGCTTCTAAATGCAAATAGTTTTGTCACATATTGTATTTGGGGTGATGGCACCTTCCAACATTGTCCAGGGTGGCGACACTAATAAAAATTAGAATGAAACCTATGGCCTTCTCCTGATCACATAGCGAATCTGTGCAGATTTGCAGTGATTGGTTCAATGGTGTGGATTTGCATACCAAAAAATGCTAGTGGGAGTACCCTGCGCTGCATGGGGGTGCGGCCACTGACTGCATTTTTTAACACAGTATAGCCTACCGCCTTCCACATACTAATGGGAAATCTATGCGAAATTTGACAAAGATAGGTACAACTGTGTGGATTTGCATCCCAGGCAAAAACACATTCAGTTTTATTTTAGATTAAAATATCTTGTGTCTTTGACATTGGAGAAAAATGTTCTAGTGTTATAATTCTTGAAAAGAAAAAATTCTGCATGAAAGATATTGGTTTTTGAAACGAAGTCCATTTGTCTATTTAATGGCCATTGAAGATGTTAAGCATATTAAAAGCTACCTTCTTTTGAATTTGAAAGGCATATTCAAAGGTAAAGTGATTACGCTTAAATGCATTAGTATGCTGCTATGTCTAAATACCCCACTGTGAATCGTCACTGGTTATGATACATGAATGTTATGAGCATGAATGCCCTGCTCAAATATTCTAGTACAGATTTCTACTATTATAAATTTAGTTTAATGCATAGAGGGAGTCACGACAGGATGAAATAGCACACATTATTTCGTTTTTGCAATGTGCTTCAAAAAACATCCCATGTAACAGACAAAAGAGGAAAACTCAACATGTTTATCTGACAGGGACAATAAATAAGCACAGATAATTCTATTAATGTAAAAGAGACAGAGACATAATCAGAATGTTTTATTTATGGGTGGTTTATCATAAAAAGGATGGTCAATTTCATTAACATATTAATATAAAGTACTTTCTGTTCAGTTTTGTAATGAATACCAAGATGGAAACACATAGGCACACACCAAATGTTAAAGGCAAGAAGCTGTGCATTTAACAATCAAAGATCATACTCTGAGAAGTAGTACCTTCCCTCTGTTATGTCCAAGGGAAATGCTTCATAATACAGCGGACACCAAACTGGCAATAAATCACAGCTGTTGAGCTGTTCCTTATATCCCATTACTTGGCCAGTATCCCTGATCATCTTCTATCTTGCATGCAGTCTCCCTTCGCAATCCACTAAAGACCACTTATCTTCTGTGAGGGCTTCTATTTATTCTCTACTAAGCATCTGCTGCATTCTAGAACCTTTCTGGGCTCAAAACATTAAATCTGTGAAAATGCCAAAGTTAAATTGGGGTTATACTGTGAATGGATGCATGGGCCATTCATGAAGCAATATGATTCGCCATGCTCGTCCAAGGATGTGACTCACTAAATTAAATGTGTGTGTGTGTGTGTGTGTGTGTGAAAACTGAGGTCCCAGTCCACCTTTATGTCTGTTGCATGCCCACAACATTCACCTTAATATCATTGCACCAGTAGTGAATAACAGTTCTACCAAAGTGCTGTTGTGTTATACAGTACCTTAATTTTAATTGTTCAGATTTTTAAGTTCCCTGCTATTGATGAAAGAAGTTTAAATTTAATTAAGTGTTCATGGAAGAGTTGTGACCAAGAAGGCTGTTCATCTGACGTGGAAATAAAGACAAACAATTAATCTATGCATGAAAAAAGAAGTACAGAAAAATGGTAAATTTTCCAAAGTGCAAATGTGAAATATTCAGCTCTAACAGAAGGCACGTTGTCTGCTGAATGGCACATGAATGAATGTCTGCAGGCAACAACAAAGAACAGTGGAGGCTTCCTGCAGGCTTGGATGTATTTATGTAAATGGAGCTGGTGATCTGATCAAAATTGTTGGCCCTCTGCTCACTGCTAAGAAGTACAGGCAGATTATTACCCATCATAGAATACCATCACAGAAGTGTCTAATCTGTCCCAAGTTCATTCTGTAGCATAACAGTGGCCCCAAACACACTTCCACAATCATAAAAGCAGTATCTGCAATCACAAGAGGAAGATGAAATCCTTCAACAGATAGTATGGCCATCACAGAGCACTGATCTCAACATCATCAAGCAGGACTGGGATTCCTTGCAAAGACAGAAGAAAGGAAAACAGCCAGTCTACAGTAGAACTGTGGCAAATTAAAAAAAACTAGCCAACCCGCGGCGTAGCATACGCCGCATAATCAGGCCGCTTTTTAAATGATTTTTAAGCACAGAGGAAAAAATAAACATTTGAAAAATCCGTAATTTAATAAACCACCAAGAAAAGTAACATTGCAACAATGCACGCTATGAACCAACATACAATTGTCCGTGACTGAAAACTGGAGGAGCGCCGTCGCGCTTTCTCCTTCCAAAGCGAAGGACGGGGTAGAACGGCACTCGTTTAGTACGCACTGCCCACTTATGTGCCCGCCCCCAACTCCCTACCTGAGTCGCTTTCGTCTGTGTACAGTCCACACGCACCTGTGAGTCACGTTGACTGTTAATTTTCCAAACACCGCCTCAGTCGGTTTCCACGTTGATTTTTCATTGTTCCTTGCGGTTCCGGCTGCTTTTTTATATATAATCCACCAAGTCACATGAACGGGGGGATTGTTACAAAGGGTAGGGACATAATCAGTGCGAGCGTATGACCCGCACGTACTGGGAATTTCTCGTTCGTGGGGAACAATTGGAAGCCACAGTCTCCATCACGAATGGGGTTCAATAGCTTACCTACGCCTCCCCATGCCGGGTAGACACACGTTGACCCATTCAGTGCAGTACCGGGCATACAAGTGCATCACAGACCTGTTAATGCTCAATCTCACGTGGCTGAAAGCCACTTGTCCCTCTAAGAATTTGGACGCCGACCGCTGTTGGGTCGTGTAACTATTTGGCAGGCGGGAGTCTCGTTCGTTTTGGAAATAACCAGCCAAATCGCTCCACCAACTAAGAACTGCCATGCACCACCACCCACAGAATCGAGAAAGAGCTATCAATCTGTCAATCCTCTCCGTGTCCGGGCCGGGTGAGGTTTCCTGTGTTGAGTCAAATGAAGCGAAAGGCTCCACACCTGGTGTTGCCCTTCAATTCCTTTAAGTTTCAGCTTTGTAACCATACTCCCCCCTGAACCCAAAGACTTTGGTTACCCGGTTGGCTGCCCTGTTGCGGGGCCTGCATTGGTGAAGCAGGTGAGACGGCAATGAAACAGAGGCACAGGGCTTATTGGTTTTTAAAGACTGCTTCCTTCATTGGGTTTTAACCAATGCACGGAACGAACCAACACACAATCATCCGTGTGACGCGGAGGGTGGAACGGGAGGAGAGGAGAAGGACATTCACTCCGCTCCCTCCGTCATGCTAGTCTGCTGATTTCTCGTTCAGTATGCACTGCCTGCTGATGTGGCCACCTTCAACTCGTCACTCGAGTCGTTGTCGTTTTTCTACAGTTCAGATGCACTATTGACTCGCGTAGACTTTTCATTGCTCTGTGCGGTTTTGGCTGCCTTTCTATATATAATCCACCAAGACATCCGACCACGGTAGTAGAGAGATGGGAGGGGGGTGTGTACAAAGTGCAGGAGCATCTAAGAAGATGCATGTTTGTCACGGATGCGAATTGCTGTATGTAGCATGTAAAATAGTTTGCTATGGTCACGCGGTCGCGCGTCATAACCGAAAACTCGTTTTTTAAAGACTGTTTACTTCATTGTGTTCTATCCTCAGTTGTAAAGGAATGTTTTAAGGATCCCATGGGATACCCCTCGCAAACCGTTTTACATGCTGCATATGGCGATTCACCTCCGCGAGAAACATGCCTCTATGAACAGTCAGCGTGGGTCGGAGCTGCATGTTGCCTCTACGACAGACGAATATAAATGATGCCATTTTTTGTGTGTCATCACGTCTGAGTTGGTGGGTGTGGCTCTGCGAGTTGTCATCGTATCCAATGGTCTTGGAGTTGGTGGGCGTGGCTCCTTCCTGCGTGCGCCATAGGTGTCTCACTTGCCGGCGGCTTAGTGAATCCACGCCCCTTTCGGCGTGCTTTCCATGGTCGTCTTGCCTTAGTGAATTATATATTGTCGCATTAGGGGGCGCTAGTGTTCCCTTAAACCCTCAGGTACCACGCCAAACACCTGGTAAAAGTGCTACAATTATTCTTTTTATTATAACAATGTGCACTAAGCACCCTCCACTCCACACTATTCATAAACCACAATAATAAATCAATAATCAACAATCAACAATCCTCAACTCCCAGACGTGTTGCCCTCCTACCACCCAGCTCAGCTCGCCGTCTGGGAGATCAGTCCTTTTATATTCCCTGACCCGGAAGTGTTCCCAGTCCCCAGTCCATGTGATCTTGTATCACTTCCGGGTCAGGTAAAAGTACTTTTCTTCATCCCGGAAGTCCGTCGTTCTTCCTATGATGAACTTCCGGGTCATAGTGTACAAATAAGTCTTTGGTCCTCCCTGCAGCTCCCTCTTGCGGCCCCTGTGGTATCCAGCAGGGCTGAGGATAAAAACTACATAGTCCATGACTTCCTGCTGGTCTTAGGGGCACCTCCATACTGCAGGGAGGGCTCCATCTGGCGGCTTGGGGGACTTGGCCGGGATAAACTGCCGGGCACAGTCCACAATATATAGATATTGGAGATGTGGAACAACTATCCATGATAGTACTTTCAGAAACTCTATACATGTGCATTCAAAGGCACTGCTGCTATTTTTATGGCAAGGGGTCATCGCACCAAACATTGGTTTTATTTCTGCTTCTTTCTCTTTACTACACATCACAATGTATTCTTTAGTAAAAACACTATTTATGACATTATTGTTGAAAGCATTCAATCTTTACAGAATTTTTTCATAGGTTCCTTTCTTACAGTACTGTATTTGTTGTCTAAAGTGAATTCTTTCACATGTACCTTTGTTGTGATATGTAGCAACTGGCTTTAACAGATGATTGAGTGAAATGGTTCATTCAAAGTAGAATTAGTGTATTTTAAAATTTGGTGTGAGGAACTCACAAATATAACAAATGCTCCAGTGTACTGCACATGTTTTTGTTTTTGCTTAATCCCACCACTTACGTTGCATAGAAACCATTAATAAGTAATTAACTCTTTCATTAGTGGGTGGCAAGGTACACAGTCAACTAAACACTCATTGATCCTAATCTTGTGTTTTTAGTTCCAAACCCATCAGTCTACACATCTCTGCTTGTTCCTGTGTAGACGTTTTACACTGTGCATGGTATTGTATGAGGAAGTCGGGAGTGGCAGAGAAGTATGTAAGAGTTGTACAGGATATGTATGAGGGAAGTGTGACAGTGGTGAGGTCTGCGGTAGGAGTGATGGATGCATTCAATGTGGAGTTGGGATTACATCAGGGATCAGCTCTGAGCCCTTTCTTATTTGCAATGGTGATGGACAGGTTGACAGATGAGATTAGACAGGAGTCCCTGTGAACTATGATGTTTGCTGATGACATTTTGTTCTGTAGCGATGGTAGGGAGCAGGTTGAGGAGGCCCTGGAGAGGTGGAGATATGCTCTAGAGAGGAGAGGAATGAAGGTCAGTAGGAACCAGACAGAGTACATGTGTGTAGATGAGAGGGAGGTCAGTGGAATGGTGAGGATGCAGGGAGCAGAGTTGGCGAAGGTGGATGAGTTTAAATACTTGGGATCAACAGTACAGAGTAATGGGGATTGTGGAAGAGATGTGAAAGAGAGAGTGCAGGCAGGGTGAAATGGGTGGAGAAGAGTTTCAGGAGTAATTTGTGACAGACAGGTACAGTATCAGCAAGAGTGAAAGGGAAGGTCTACAGGACAGTAGTGAGACCAGCTATGTTATATGGGTTGGAGATGGTGGCACTGACCAGAAAGCTGGAGGTAGCACAGTTAAAGATGCTAAGATTTGCATTGGGTGTGACAAGGAAGGACAAGATTAGAAATAAGTACATTAGAGGGTCAGCTCAAGTTGGACAGTTGGGAGACAAAGTCAGAGAGGTGAGATTGTATTGGTATGGACATGTGCAGAGGAGAGATGCTGGGTATATTGGGAGAAGGATGCTAAGGATAAAGCTGCCAGGCAAGAGAAAAGGAGGAAGACCAAAGAGAAGGTTTATGGATGTGGTGAGAGAGGACATGCAGGTGATGGGTGTAACAGAACAAATGCAGAGGACAGAAAGATATGGAAGAAGATGATCCGCTATGGCAACCCCTAATGGGAGCAGCTGAAAGAAGAAGAAGATTGCAGCTTTTCAGTTATATGTCCACAAAGACATGAAATTTAAGTTAATTGCTGTTTATATTTTGTATGTGTTTGGATGCATATATTGGGATCTGCAATGGACTTCTGCACCATCTAGATTTGCTTTCTGCCTTGTGTCCCATAGCCATTAATCAGATTAATGGTTTTTAGAATGTAATGTAAATGAGTGATTAGTCTATCTACAAATTTCCTCATTAGCAGAACATTACACTATGACGAGAGCAGGCTATTCAACCCAATAAGCTTGTCTATTCTGTTCACGTAGATTGTCCAAAATAACATCAAGTAGATATCTGAAAGTGCGAAAGAAAGCTCTGCTCTCTCCTGGTAATTTATCCTATATCTAATCTGAGGACAATGTTGTGTAACATGAGTTGTTTATTTCTGTTTCATCTCTTTAAGAGTTTGGGAAACATGATTTTGAGGCATTGAGTTCATTTTATATTTATATGAAAAGAGAGTGAATGTGATATCAGGGATGTGCAGGAATAATGCAGTTTGTTGACATGCAGAAGAGAAGCACAGGAAATTATTTTGTATAGAAAATAATAGGTTTAATTTTCACTGCATTACAAAGGAACAGCAATATTACTGGCATAATGATGAAGTTCCAAAAGCGTGTATCTTTTTAGTTAACCACTTTGTCATATGAGGCACATTCGCATTTCAGTAATACTTTAAAATATAGAATTCTTAATTAGACTGTTATGATAGGCTTTATTGTGCATTATGGAAGCACTTAATAAAACATGAAGTACTAACACCAAAGTGTGTCTGAGGATGCTTTACAAGGTAATTAGCCACAAATAACAATCTAATAAATTACTTAACAATGCAGTCGCTACTCTAAGGTATAACTCGTGTTTCCCACAATGCTGTATGGTTTTAATAACGAGAGCCTTCTCTTCCATCCACCCACACTTGTTAAGGGAAGCACAGACTGTGACGTCACCATCTGTTCTCCTAGCAAGCCGATTATGTTGCAGATGAAGGTTGTTGTCATAAGAGTAGGTAATTAAAAAATAATTGCAAAGTTCTGATTAATCACATTGCTCCCACAGTGTGGGGAATTATTTTGTGAACCGCAACATAAGCAGCAAAAACAAGATCCTGTTATAAGCACTTGAGTCAAATGCGCCTTAAAGAGGGTGTGTAAAATTAATGACACCTCATCATGTTGCTGTGTTCTCAGTTATGGTTCATCCATCTTTGCTAACTTTATTGAATAATCTAGTCCTAGGTTTGTTCATTATAGCCTCACGTGCTTTACATTTCTTGATTAAGCTGTACATCCTGAGACTTGAGAATTTTGTCAAGTGTGCCACAGCAATTTGTTCTGCTGCCTCACAGCTCCAAGTGCTATCACTGTCTGTGGATCTTGGATGTTCTATCCATGTCAACTTGCATGTTCTTTTAAGTACTCTGGTTTTCCTTCCATATTATTTAGACTATATTCAGCAGATCAGTTTTGATTTTTTTCATTCATATCTGACCCAGATGCGATTTTTACAAATGTATAAACAGCAAAAATCACTATTAATCAAAACTTTTCAAATCACATTAAAATCAATTTCATGTATGGAACTGTATCCAATACAGACTATATGCAACTTAAAGGTGTCCTGTGTTTGAGTGCTTGAGTTGCAATTGTATGGAAATGTTCACTCCCTAACTAATTTTATGTCACTGTTTATGCAGCTGTAATCAAATCTCTGTATTAAAAATCAAGATTACAGTACCAGTTCAACATGTCAAAGGAAAGAAAGCAAGGTAGTCAGATTAATAAGCATTTGGGAAACTGTTGTCTGCCAAGGCAGCCCAATTCCTATGTTTTTCAAATAGAAATGGCATCTCTTGCGGTATCTGTCAACTTACATCTCGGTTACATTCCAGTACTGGGGATGCAAGTCAGTTACAGATGTGTCTCAGTAATTAAAGGGGAGACATCAGATATACTTAGGTCCTGTCTTTTCTGTAAGCATTTTAAACAAACTTAGTGCCTTTGCCGTGTTCATCATGGCTTTATTGTTGATATGCTTGTGGTTCTGGTCCTCAACACACATAGGTATCAACATCTCCATATCAGCTATAGGTTAATTTCACTACTTGGTTAATATTGTAATAAAATGACCTTCTAGATCAGAGGTGGGCAAAGTCGTTCCAGGAGGGCCGCAGTGGCTGCAGGCGTGTGTTCCAACGCAGTTGCTTAATATGAAGCACTTATTGCTCAAGTAATGCTTCATTTTAGTTGTCTTGTTCGTTAAGATTTTAAACCCTTATTGCTTATTTTACTCTTAAACCGCTGTAGTCTTGGTTTTTAATTGCTCCTTATTAGCAATAAGATGTAAATGACAAAAGAAACCAGCATTTCTCCATTTAGCTTGTTACCATTTACACCTTTTTGGTTTAATGAAATACTTGGAAGGAAAATGAATGACTGAGAATTACTCATCTGTTTTAGACTTCAAATCATTTGAGTGATAGATAGATACTTTAATAATCCCAAGGGGAAATTCACAATATCCTTAGAAAGGAAAAAAAAATCTAGGATACGAGAATGACTTGACATTGCAGAGTTAAAGCAGTAACAAGCCATGAAATTAAATTATTGACAACAATTGTTTTCTAATTAGGCAACTGGGTTGGAACAAAAACCTGCGGCCCTCCAGGACTGACTTTGCCCTCCCTTGTTCTAGACTCATTGCGCATCACGAGCAATGGACTGTAGCAGCTAGGAGGCAGCTCTGATTGCTGTGTCTGTGCCCCTCCCAACACTGATCGAGGGGCTGCTTTATCCTGGCTTCTCCAGGTAGCCTCGCCCCCGTGCTCAGGTCTCGCCATTGTAAAGAACACAGGAATTCATTGGTGCAGATTCTTGCCATTATTGTACAGTGGGACCAGCCAAAGAGGCATGCAGTAACATTCACTGCTTTGCCATTTTCATATTGTTTGATTATTTTAAACTTTGTTTCTAAATCAATTACATGTCTTGGTGACATTTTGGGGTGATGATCATGTATTTAAATTCACAAACATATGGAAGCTCTGAAATTCGAAACACACACATGAGATGTGAATGCATAAGACTGGATGCAAGGAGCTGGTGACTGAAGTAGCAAAATGTTATATAGTTGTGTTCTTTTTTCTTAGTAAGCAGAGAAAGTACACATTAGATATTCTATAATAATAAAGTTTATACAAATATGTGAAACATACTGTATCTCTTTTTCATAGCTGTGAAGTACACATGCTTTATTATACTTTAGATACATACAGTACCTTTAAACAGCTGGCATCACAACCGATTTTTTTAGAGCACACAGCAGTTGGTTTTGTTCAGAAAGAACATGGTACGGGAAGATGTCCGACCAGATGTTAGGGCAGATATAAGACAGATACCCGCTATACACCTCAGATGTAATTACAATTGGACATTACTCAATAGGTAGCAAGTCAATGGATAACTGTATGCATATTTTTCAGAGAAATTCTTGTGGACATATTTTGAAATAAGTAATCAAAAGCTCCATTCAACATTCTGAAATTGTCAAACCACTGCATTCCATCAAACCCTCCATATCTCCTCCCTACCAGCCTTTTCCCCTCTCTCATGTGCACGTATTTCAACTTACAGGTGTGGCAGTGATAATTGTACTCCAAGCATAAGCTACAGTCTTTCATTTTCTATTTCTCTTACTTGCTGTCATAAGCTGACAAATTTGTGAATATCCTGAACTGAAAATAATATTAAGCAGCATGCCAGCCAGCATGCTGGTGGTATTCATGGTGGACTATTAAGCCACATAATCTGACAACTTTATTTAAATCAATTTTGACATGCAATGAAAATTCAAGGCAGACATCTGAGCATACTCATTTTGTATTTGGATCACTTTCAAAATTAATTCCAGCAATCAACCAATAAATTATGGCTTTGAATTAAAAATCAGAATCGAGTAGCTTTTATCTACACTGAATGTCACTAATTACCTGGATGTAAGTTTAATTGGTGACTCTAAACTAGTTCAGCGTGCGTAGCAGTGAGCCCTGACATGGAGTTGTGTGCTGATCATGTCATGTTTATACTCTGTACTCAGTGTTGACTGGTTAGGCCTATTTGACGCTGAATTGGACTAAGCATGTTTAGAGATGGATAGAAATTATCAACAAGCATGAATTCTAAGCCATTTGTTAAAAATATAAATATAATACCTTTACATCAATCACTGAACAAGCAAGTGGCAGCACTTGAAAATTCACCATTTCTCAAGGATCAGAGGTTAATCCATAGGACAGACAACAGACCAAAATCTAAAAATCAAAGAATCCTGAGGGATCCATAAAGTTGAGGTAGGTTTCACTAGAAAAATAACACAAAGGGTGTTATCAGCAGAGCTTGTAACTCATTCTTCTCTAAACGAATCTATGAGTTACTGGAGTAATGGCAAAATGGTTCAGAGGCAAGGAGAGATGCTGCTGAGATCTGGACATTTGGGAAGTCCACAAATGAAGAAATCAGAATCTCTATGTGAAACTATAAAAGTTTTCTTTAGCATCTGTAAAAGTAAGAAATGGTGGCTGAACCCTTAATTGATACAGTAGAGAGTACTCAGACCCTTCTGTACACATTATTGTGCTGTATTTTTAATTTTTAAAGGATAAATTAGAAATTTTTGCCCATCAGTCTAAACTCAATCACCCATAATGGCCAAGTGAAAACCTGCTTTCAGAAAGGTTTGCAAATAATAAAAATGAAAAACTTAAATTTTGCATTCATATATGTATTAAGAACCTTTGCTTTGGCACTCCAGATTGTGGCTACTTGCGTCCTTTTTGTTTTAACTATGCATGAGATGTTTCTAGATCTTGAATGCAAGCCACTTGTGGCAAACTGAATGGACTCGACATAATTTAGAAAGGCCCACACCTGTGTATAAAAGGTCCTACAATTCACACTGCATTTCAGGACTAAAACCAAGCCATGGAATCCATGGAATTCTCATGATCTCTGTGATAAAATTGTGGTAAGGCATAGATCAAGGCATGGGTATAAAACCATTTCTTAAGCCTTGATTGTTCAGCCAAACTGAGTTACCAGGCAAGAAGAACCATGATCAGGAAGGTGACCAAGACCAAGGTCACTCTAACAGATCTTCATACATCATCTGCTAAGGTAGAAGAACCTATCAGAAGAACAACCATCTCAGCAGCACTCTCAGCATTAATCAGGAGTTTATAGAAGAGTGGCTAGACAGAAGCCACTCTTGAGTAAAAGGCATATGACAGTTTAAAGGACCCTGAGATCATGAGGAAAAAGATTCTCTGGTCTGATGAGACAAAGGTCTAACTCTTTCGACAAAACATCACCTGCCTGATACCATCCCTGTGGTGAAGCATGGTGGTGACAGGAGCATACTTCTCAGAAGCAAGGACAAAGGGATTGGTGACAATTAAGTAAAGGAAGAATGCAGCCAGATACAGAGAGTTCCTTGGAGAAACCTGGCTCCAGAGTACCTCAGATTGGGATGACAGTTCAGCTTTCAGCACAACAATGTTATAAAACATACATCCAATGTAATGCTGGAGTGGTGGCTTCAATTTAAGTCTCTAACTGTCCTTGAATGGCCCAGCCAAAGTCCAAACTTAAACCCCACAGAACATCTGTGGAGAGACCTGGTGGTGGCAGTTTATAGACACATTCCATCCAATTTAACAGAACCTGAGAGGATCTGCCAGGAAGAATGGGCTAAACTGCCCAAATCCAGACATGCAAAGCTTGTAGAGACTTACCTAAGAAGTCTAAAAGCTGTAATTGCTTCCAAAGGAACTTCTACTAATTAAGGGTTTAAATACTTACATGAATGAGAGATTTCAGTTTTTGATTTTTAATAAATTTGCAAGTCCTTCTGAAAACATTTTTTCACTTTGTCATTATGGGTTATTGAGGTTAGATTTATGGGCAAAAAGTATCCATTTAAAATTAAATCTACAGAACAATAAAGTTTTCAGAAAGTGAAGGGGTCTAAATACTTTCTGAAAATCCATTGTATATAGGAGTTGGGCAATTGGGAGAGTAGGGGATAATGTTGTAATACAGTAGAGGTTTGGAATAAACTGTTAATGAAAAAAATATTGCCGTCCTCCAGGCACTGAAATCGGCCAGGTCTTTTACTATGAACATATCAACATACAGTATGCAGTTAATCCTAAAAAAGGAGGGCAAATTGCTGAGAGCATTTAAGTAGAGATTTATATTGTGAGACTTTAACACAAAATTAGCAGTCAATTCATTTTTGTACTAGCATTGTGTTCATTTTTTTTCTTGACATTTGAAATGAGGGACTGTTATTCTGCCAAGTGCCAGGTTGTCATTAATTTGTTTAAATAAATACAAGAGAAGCTATTTTTTATGTAGTCAAATATTGTGCCACTGTTTTTTTTTTCTCTGCAGCCGGTGTGGTCTGTCTCCCAGACCTAACAGTCCTTAGAAATAAAGGAATACATTTCTGGCAGACAGGTACCTGTGCTGCCCTCAATGGCCTTTCTGTCAAAGTATCATCTTCAGAAAATTAATGAAGCTTGGCAAAAACCTTTCTGATTTTGATGTTTATTTTCTTCTTACAGATTGTGGCCCAGAAGAAAATGACAAAGCCGTTGTTCTTAAAATATGGAAAATACGCAGGGAAATCGACAATAACAGTGAGTAGGAGCTCTTCTGTCTGGTGTGCTGTAAAAAGAAAAAGGCGCTTCTAAAAGACACCTACACAGAAATGTACTGCAGTGGAAACATCTTAGCAGAAGGTCTTTCTTCTACTCATCATGTACACAAAATGTGGCAACAAACAGCTGTTTAAGTGACAGCTTCACTACAATACTCATTGCTTGTCTCCCATGACCAGTTAGAATGTGTCAGAAAATACACTGCACTATAACAAATAAGTTAGTAACACTGAATTAAGAAGTCATTTCTGCTTGAGTCCTCAAAAGTCTGTCATCTGTGTTGCCTGTTTGAGCAAAACAAAGATGAATACTGTACAGCAAAGGAAGAAAGTTTACGTCAAACACTATTTTGAATGATTTATCTCAATTCTTGGCATTATTGACGCTGTAATGATCATTTGCCATATTGCTATAGTGACTTTGAAGGTTTAGCATCTCAGTTTATTTCTAAGTTGGTCCAGTATATGTGAATATGTGCATAGCTGGTCAAACCAGGGCAAGTTTTACCATGATATGTTCAGAAGAAAAACAAATATTTGGATATTTTGTGCTGTATGTTTAAGGTTATGCATATCTACCCTTAAATTCTACCCTTCATCTGCCTGCTTTTAAGGCTCAGACTGTTGAAAAAATGTATAAAAATGAATCTATAGTGAAACATTGGAAGGCTGACTGATTGCGCATGCTGTAAAATGTGCTAAAATCTGTCTTATGGCACCAGGCCAGCCTAATCCATATGTAAATGGGTTAAATGACAGACTCAGAATGGGAAATGCTAAAACGAAATAAATGCTAAGTTCTGTGACATACATATTTGACTTTATGTGCTAAATTTATAGAATATTCTTTTATTTGAAATTATGAAAACTTTCTCAGGGTTTATCAAGAAGCATATCTGAAAGGTCTACCTAAATTAAATATTTGTTTTTCATAGGGAATCTTCTGATCACCACAGAACGTTTTTATTCCACATTTCCCAAAAATTGTAAACCCTGGAGTCCACATATGATAATAACCATAATTGCAATTAATCTCACTTGATCACCCAACCATGAAATTAAGTTATTTTGATATTGATTACCATAACAGAATTGGCAACAAATTTGAATAAATATAAAACAACATTGACTGGATGTTAAAATGGTGGCTACATTTCAGTACATTGAAAAACAACAATATCTTCAATAAAGCGCACGTCTTAAAAGTTGTATTACTGTATGGTTTATCTTGATGGTAATAAAATAAAAAATTAAATAAAAAGTAAAAAGGCTGTGTAAAAAGCACAGAACTCTTATCACAAAGAGTTGAATTATATCAATAATTTAAAAGTTGCTTTAAAATAAGGGTCTGAAGGCAATGTATACAGTATATACCCTTCACATCTAGTCATAATTTCTGGTTATTTGAATAAGATGAGCATCTTCATGCAAAGTTTGTCACTAGTGTCCTCATGGTTGAAACTAAATATAATAACGTGAGAGGGTATACAGTGATACTGTACTGTACATCATGACTGCTATGCAATGCTTAGCAAGCCAATGTACAACAAAACAAGAAAAATAAGACACGCTGGTTACAGATTACCATATAAACTCACATATAAGATGGTTCTTGAAACTCAAAAAATCGATCATAAAATCAGACCCCGACTTGTACACCTGTTCAAAAATATGACACTTAAATTTTTTTTTTACATCTTCTTGCCTCCTCCAATCTTGCATCAGTTTCTCAGACACATCAAATTTTGTTGCAGCAGCGCAGTTACCAATTACTTTCACCACTTCAACGATGTTTAATTTAAAACCAGCTTCATATTTTCTTCTGATCAAACACCCCATCGTAGATAAGGGATGCTCTTACGATAAAGGTGTATGAGAGTGTGAGATACAAAAAATACAAACAGTGCAAACGTTGGTTTGGAGTAGTTCAGGTATTACCATGTGGTCACGTAGGCACAACACATATTAAAAAAGGCAGTGTGCTCCATGGTACTCTCTCAGGTGGTCATTAGAATATCATAATCTCTTGGACCAACTGTGTGAAATTTCCGCATTCGACTTATACGACCGGCATTGTAAAATAGCAGACTTATCTGCAGAAGAACTTATCCGCACTTATATACGGTATTTATTTATTGTACATATTTTCACTGTCCTTGTAAAGGTTACGTTTCTCAGATAAAATCCCTGTCACCTTCATGCTATAAAGTCTATGTGCTCTATGCTATCCTTCTGGAATTCTCAGAGCAGTTTGATAGTCACAGTCTCTATTCTGAGTAGAGTCAATAGCAAATCAAACTTTCTCTCCCAAAATCATGTTTTATAGTCTTGTGTGTGGGTGTGTCCTGAAGAACTGATCCTTGATGCCACATCTTTCCCCATCTGAGAAGGTCTGACCTCCCTGAACTCCTCTCAGAAGTGTCTTAGGTTTTTTATTTTTTGTTTCGTTTCTGGCTCCTTCCTGAGTAGAGAAGCAGACCCCTGAATAGCTAGACCTCTTAAACTTTTTCTCTGTAGTTTTCCTTGTGCTCCCTGGGGTACTAGAAGGGGTCTCTGGTGTGTAGAGTAATGATGCACAGTTCAAACAAAGGTGCACTCTTACCATTCACTTTAGCAGCATAAGGCACTCCTGAAAAACTCCCTTACATAGTGAACTCCTGTAATTCAAAATGGTAATCACTATTAATTTCAATGGGGAAAAAAGTATGCTCTCCTGTGATCAATCGCTTCAGTAATTAATACCAGAAATCAAAACATCCATTTTCCCTTCATTAATAACTCAATTATATAGTTGTTTAAAGGCTCCCATTAAGCTTGGTTGCAGCTACTGCATTATGCAATATATATCTGCAAACAACGAACATATGATTCTCATTATCTACGGGCAGAGTACAGTATTTATTGTTTAACTTAAAAAAAAAATAACAGCAACAATAGAGTAACTGCACAGAAAAGACACTCACTGAACAAACAGTAGAGGAGTGGGTAGTGGTGGCATCGTTGTTGTGGCCTGGCTGATGAGTCGGTGAGTGAGGGGGTGATGAAGAAGAAAAAGAGAAAGGGGTGCCGATTTGTTCAAACTCTAGTCCGTGTGTTTTGCTTCCTTCTCTTTCTCAACTGCAATAGGAAGACAAGAGAGGCCAAGAGTTGAAGGTGAGGATACAAATGCAGCAGCAGTAGTTTGATGGGCTAAGCAAAAGGATGATAAGGGGCTGATCTGCTTGGCCTCTCATACCTTTCTTTTGTACAGTTGTTTGTCACACTTTTTCAACATTTATTTATATAGCACATTATCATACAAATAGTGTAGCTCAAAGTGCTTTACATGATGAAGAAAAGAGAAATAAGAGACAAAGTAAGAATTTGTATAAGACAACACTAATTAACATAGAATAAGAGTAAGGTCCGATGGCCAGGGAGGACAAAAAACACATTGATTTTCATAATTGTAAGGAAGTACCTTGAACAGGGATATGTAACATGAATCTCCTTGCAAAAACAAAATCTTGCGCAAACGAAATTATTGGGACACCAATAAGTCAAAAAGGAAAAGCAATTTATTGATTTCTTTAATACATGAATTAATATCAACCTTAGAGTGTATTAGTTTTCAACAAAATAATAAAATATTACTTTGAAATAGTCCTAATGCCTACCTGTATTTCATGTTTTGTCCATTATATTTGCTAGTTTCTACATTTTGTTGTATTGTTTTCTTATGTCAATCCAGAAATCGCAGACTGGTTATGTTAAACAATTACTGATGGACAGGATTCCATATTATCTTCATCACAGCCTAATGCTCAGATCCTCTGTAATGGCTTTAGCAGTAGCAGCTCTGATGTCCCACACTGAGTCAAACTTAAATTTGTCCTGCCATGTGACCCGACATTTGCGCATATGAGCGCCGACAAAATAACACTGATTAAAATGCGGCGTCAAAATCGCACCGAAAAAATCTCGGAAGTTTCATTAAATATGAATTATTAGTTTAAAGCATATATAATAATGTTTATTTTAGAAGTCAATATTATGAGACGCAGCATGCCATCAGTACGGCACGCAGATAGTCCTTAAGATCACGACCTGCATATGTAGGAAGAATTGCAGCAAGACGTCTTGATAGTTGAGCGTATTTAGACTTGCTGGCTGCCTGACTGCTGGTAATTCCGCTTTGTATACGACGCATTATGCCAACCCTCGACTGAGTTCTTTGTTCGCGGCATGCCATCAGCAGTTATAACAGTTATAACCTAGCAATACAATACAATACAATACAGTTTATTGTTGTATAGCCCAAAATCACACAGGAAGTGCTGCAATGGGCTTTAACAGGCCCTGCCTCTTGACAGCCCCCCAGCCTTGACTCTCTGAGAAGACAAGGAAAAACTCCCAAAAAACCTTGTAGAGAAAAATGGAAGAAACCTTGGGAAAGGCAGTTCAAAGAGATACCCCTTTCCAGGTAGGTTGGGCGTGCAGTGGGTGTTAAAAGAAGGGGGTCAATACAATACAATACACAGAACTGAACAAATCCTTAATACAGCATAATAATAAAAATTTTAGCACATACGCGTCCCACTCTATTGGCCTCTCTCGCGATTTTGTTGTGGCGATTTTGTCGGCGCGCATTTGTCGAAAACCAGTTAGCGGGTTTGTCGGCGCTCATTTGTCCGTCGCGGTTTTGTCGGGGCTCATATGTTTATCAAGCTTTTGCCGGTGATCCGTCCTGCCATTGTGAGTAGGTTACATGCCCACTACCTGCCACATCTTTATAACTCATTGGTTACTGTTATCTTCTATTCATTACAATTTACGGGAGGAATGACAAAAGTCTTTAGTTGTGCTATTTAAATTCGATTGTATGATTTGAATGACTAGAAGAAAAATTAATGTGGTTTGATCGAAAAAAAAGTCAAAAAGTAGAAAACATATATTTGAAAATTAGCCTAAAAACTCAAATAGACATCACACACAGCCTGCAAAACACAATTGAGAGATAAGGCTCAAGAGTGAAAAATGAAAGGAGATAAAATAAAGTATGTGTCAAGAAACTTGGCAAGGGATTGACTTAACAGCAAACAAGTGTCAGGACATGTGTTAAATCAGCTTAACAACCCTCAATTGACAGTTGAACAATTTTAGTGTACAGTCAATGGCTAATCACAAGGCTTGACAACATGGTCTGCAGTAGATGATATTAAGAACCTGTCATTAACGTCACTTATCCCAGTCTTTAAAATTCTCAAAGGCATCATTCCTTCAATTAAAGAGTGAATCATGTTCTCTAAGACAGAGGTTGTCATGTTTAGCCCTGGGGCAACCTATGGCTGCTGATTTTCATCCCAAACAAATTTCTTCTCTGTCAATTAAGCAAACCTAGTTTCTACATTTTTGATTTTTGTTTGCTGATGTCAGTCCAGAAATCACAAACTGGTTATGTGAAATGATTATTTGCTAATTATTACGCAAGTGCCTAACACTAAAGTAGCTGCCTCCTTTTAGCATTCAGCATCACTTGCATTTGTGTCTCATCATGAACGGTCAGTACAAAATTGAATTTGCAGTGAACTTAGAGTTTCTCTTTGTTCAGCCACAAGCAACAATCACACTGTTAATACATGTGGTTTCATCTTATCTGCAACCTTCTTCTTCTTTAGCAAAGGCATGGCAAAGTTTATTCTGGTGCAAAGCATGGAAAGAGAGCATGGCTGGTGAGAATGTTCCTGTAAGAACTTCAGAAGCATTTGTCCCCTGATAACATGATCTGGCAGTGCTGCTACAGGACTTCTGGATAAAAATCCTGGCTTGGATCAGCTTACAAAGTTTAGGAAAATAAGTGCAGATGGTGTTAACACTGACACAAAATGAGCAGAACTGGCAGCGTGAATGGGCAGGAGAGGGTGCATGGAGCTGCATCTGAGGAGTCATCAACTATGGGGGTGAGGCTGGAAGGCAGTCAGGGATGTGGCTGTGGAATAACCCTGAGGGAGCTATATTCAGTACTTTCTACCTCAAATAATGTTAAAAAAATATCAAAAAGTTCATTTTACTGTGTTTCAAATTTAATCAACTGTGAAATTGCATGTAAAATAAATTTTGGAGGTAACTCTGCTGGTTCACTCATCAGTAATGTATTCAGATGCATTAATAGAGCAAGCACACAATAACTATGAATTAAAAAGAAAATGACAAAATATAGTTAATCATGGCAAAGAAAATTAGAAGTTTTACGAAAGTAAATCTCATACTTGTACATTTTTCTGAAAGCAAAATAAAAGAAGGCAAAAAAGATCACCTAAGCAACAGTGAGATTAATTAAAATTAACAATGATTCACGTAGATACCACACGGGCTGGATGGGCATCCCGGCCAGGAGAGGGAGAAGACCTGGAATGAAAGGTGTACGGACAAAAGGAAAAGATGTTGCTGGAGGTTTTTTAAACCAACACACTAGATGGCAGCAGCCCCAGAGGTTGGTACACAGTAAGAAGCCAGTAGGGCATGCTGGGATATGTAGTCTGCCAGAGCAGCCCTGCTGGGGTCACTGGGTGCCACGAGAGGGTGCTGTAGGGAGCTCCCTATTATGGACTTCCATGTGACCTGGAAGTGCTTTCATCAGGCAGACACCCTGGCACCGGAAGTAGCCCCAGGTCTCTAATAAAAGGTACCACACCCTTATTCAAGCGAGTCGGAGCTGGGAAGTAGTGGAGCAACGCTTGAGTGGAGGATGGTAGTGTGGTAGGGAGAAAAGAGGTATTGTGCGAGGAAGACCTGTTTTGGTGCTTGTCTTACATTTTGGAGATATTTATAATAAAAACCTTCCATTATTTGGACCATGGATTGTTCGTGTTGGGGTTTGGGGCTCGCTGACGCCCTGGGTTTATCACACTCATTAGTTCTGAGACTACTTGGGATGAAAACCTGCAGAGACATAGAGACCCCTATTGAACTTGTAAGCACCAAGTAAAAGTGCAAATAGCTGCAGGGACAGTAAGTGAAATAAGGGGGCACCTTAGCTAATGTCCTGGCTCGGCAGGAAACAGAACTGATATTTGCAGAAAAAACAAGAAGAGGCATGCAAAAGGCAAAACACACCAAATCAAATACATGCAAAATGACTACAACACAGATGAGAGGCAAGAATAAAAGTCAAAATTAAATCTAGACACAAAGACCAATAGCAAAGAGAATGTTCCAATTTGTGTTTTAAGGGTTAATCCGCAGATAGGATAAAGCTTGGTGCAAATACTGACCTTTGAACCAGTTGTGCTGATGAACTCATGGTCACAGGGCCACAACCCTGGAGACCACACCCCTAGAAATGCAGGATGCAACCCTAACGATGGTTACACAAAATGGTGCCTAAGACAGAAAAAGCAATAGGACCTTAAAAATCAGCCTGGATCATGACAGCTAACAACTAACCTAACTAAATGGCTTACTCTGATATATTAGATTTCTTACATTCTTATGTTCTTACTTGATCAGGCATTTTTACAAACAGAATCAAGAATGAATGAAGTATTAACAGCAATAGAGAAATAAGCTGTTGCCGTTCTTTTTGTAATAGAAACTTTTTTTTAAGCAACAGTACTATTTTATCTATTACCATAGGTACTATTAACACTATATTACAATACTATATTATCGATAACATTGTTATTTAATATTAAAGATAAAATTGGTAGGCATTTCATCGATACTGTGTTATTGTTTTATTGTTATAGATACTATATAGCTCTTCTTGTGTATAGCTGGCAAAATACTGCCATTACTATTGTCTTAAAAATACTTGTGTCTTTGAAGAATCTGTTTTTATTGTTCTATATAAATGTATGGATTACTGTAGGTGTCAATGGTAGGAGGAATATTTTAGCTGTACCATTTTGTTATTCATGGTTAACATTATTGCTGCTATTGAATTAATGTTTTATGTGGAATATGGCTGATATTATTAATAATGTTTTTATTAGTGGTATTTAAACTCCATAATAGCCTATTTATTTTTTTTTCTAAATGTGGCAAATTGTTGAACTTATCAGCAACATTTTTATAATATGGCTCCTTTTGCCGTATTTCAACAGGGGCAACCCCAAGGCTGGGGTTCAAATGCTGTCTTTATGCCATTCTTGTTTACTTGTGATCCTTATTCTTATGCTAATATTGCTTTTGTTTTTGTTTTGCATTATTCTTTGCTTTTAATGCATCCACATTCATTTCTTTGTTGTGTGCCTTGTGGGTGAAACCCTAAGAGGCGGAGCCTCCTGCCCATCACAGCAAGGGTCTGCCCGCAGCCCTATAAAGGTGAGGACAACTCACAGTTTCTTGTGGCTCATTCAAATGTATGGAGTTGGTGAGTTATTCTTGTGATTTCTGTGCTTATTGTGAATTTCAGGATTTTTTTTACATCCTCTGTATTTCAACTGCCCTTTGGATTTGTGATTGTGACTTGGCTTGCCTTTGTTGAAGGCATTGTCTTCTGTGCACTTGTGCTCCTCTGGACTTTTTTCTTTTGCAGAACTTTTGAATAATAAATGTTTCACATTGTTTTTTCGAAGATTCTGGAATCCATTCTGTGATTCTAGCCAGGGTTTTGGGCAGGATTTTGTCTTCTAGCTGGCATTTTTGGGATATTTCAAGACTTTTGTGCTTTGGGATTTTTGAGCTTCATAACACTTGGTTATTACTCTCATGTCTGTTTTATACAAATGTTTAAATATTGCAAGTATACATGGATTGTTAAGAGTATCTACATATGTTTTCAAATCTTAGCATTTTAGTGGTACCATGTTCACTTATTTATGAAAAAAGTCGCTTTGTTATTTCTGTTCTTGTAGTTCTTAATTGGGGGACAACTGTTCATTTCTGGCATGCCTTGCTATAAGGCATTTCACATGACCAGGACTCTGAAGTTGTTTGATCTTAGCCTTGATTGGAGTGGCAAAGCAGGGTGAGACAGGAGGAGAAGAGGGGAGAGCTATTCACAACTTCTTTCTTTCCTACTGACATGCTATAGGAATTTTTAGATATTAGTGATTGCAAGGCTCAGCTGGTGACACTTTTCAACAGTTATATGCAAGTAAAAAAATAGTTTAAATATCTAACATATGTTACATCATCATTCATGGAGTTACAGGTATATACTCTTCTTACAGGTTGCTTATATAAATATAAAGATCAGCTAAGGTTAAAGACAGAATGGTTTGGACAGGTATTTCAGTCAAATAAATGTTTATGGCAATAAGGAGTTAAATAATACTGTCGCATCTGACTCATTAGGGCACTATGTTAAAGTAGTGAAAAAAGCAAATGAAACCAAATAAACTTTGGATAAAACATATGCATCCAAATGGGATGGTAAGAAATGCATATGTAAACAAATTTACTTCTAATAACATCTCTTTGATACACAATATGTGCAGCCACATGTATTGCACAGAGATTTTATCTGTATACTTGACATTGCTTCAGACTGCATTTTCAATTGCAACCACACCATCTAGAACTGTCTCAGCAATTTCACGTATCTGAAAAGATCATGTATTGTTGGAACCATGGGAATTTTAGCACTGACATTCAAGGCAATATTCTTTTTTTTCTGCAGTGCATCACAGATATTCTGGAACTGATTACTTTATTATTAATATCTCATGTCTTTCAAGTATGATGTCATGTCATTACTGAAAATGGCAGATTTTTCTCCGTAGTATATGCATTTTCAATAGTTTGCTTTCCTGCCATTTTCATTTTATGCAGACTATCAGCCTTATACTGGCCCCATGTGTGTGAGTGGGCCTTTTGGTGGGCTGGTGTTTGGCCTAGAGGTAGTCCCTGCCGTGAGGCCTTTTCTGTCAGGATAGGATAGGTCCTGCCCAATACATTGGATTAAAGTTATTATGTTGCGGTGTGTTGAATTTGCTGCGTAGTACTTTTATATGCTGTCTTGTAATGAGAAATCAAGCAAAATGACACGTTTTAACTGGCTGCTGATACTGGATGGATGGGCTGGAATTCCAGTCAGGAGAATGTAGTACAGAACAGGGCTATACAAGGCTATGACAGTGTATGCACTGGGAAGAGAAACATGAGTTGCAATGTGGGAGGAAGTCGTTGGACTCAACAAAAGTGTGCTATGCCTTGCCAAGCAACAGATATCATCATGGACATGAAAGAAGTATAACCTAGAGGGAAATTAGCTAATGTATGTTCCACACACGCACTAAAAGGAAAATGACCCAGTATTTGATTGTATTGCCTGCTCCACTTTCAAAAGTGTGCCATAGTGGTTAAGGCTTTAGACATCAAACCCTGGGGCTGTGGGTTCAAATACCCACCACTGACACTTTGTGACCATGAGCAAGTCACTTGACCTGCCTGTACCCCAATTGCAAAACCAAAAGATATGCATCCAATAGTATCTTGAATTTTGGAAGTCACCTTGGATAAAGGCGTCTGCCAAATAAGTAAACATAATGTAAAGTAAAAAGGCACAGGAGTGCTGAGACACCAGGGTTTGTTCCATAGGATTCTGAACCAGTTGTAGGGCTACTGTGGGACGCACATCTGTAGGTTCCAGGGATAAATGTAAATGACCACAGAAGCACTTTTATGTTCAAGTATGCCACCTTAAAGCCTGGATCAGGAGGAAAAGAAGAGAAGACACTTGACTAATGTGAGAAAGAGACGCCAGAGGTTGAAAGAGAGAAAGACGGGAAGTGAAAAGGGAAATGACTGTGCTAAGTTCTAAGTAGTAGGAGGCGTGCAAGTGGGTGAACCATACTACTAGGCAGACATGGATAAGTTGGAAATGGAGAGACATGTAGATTTTGCTGGTTCTGTTTATTTTGAGCTTTATTTTCTACTCCAACCTCCATAGCAGTTGTGTTTAGTAAACATGTATTTCAAGTACAATTTACTTTCTCTGCTGTTATTCCGAACCAGGAGCTACTATAGAAGACATCTTTTTATGAACGTTCTTAAGTACATACGGTAATTTATTTTTATTTTCACACTGACACCGTTGTATGCAGTACCTGGAGTCTCTTAGTGTTTCTTTCCTAATTTGCCTTATGAGGTGATAACACTATCATTTGTCATCATTGATCATACTATTGTCAGCCTTTTAATCTTGTGAAATGCAGTTGTTTTGTTTGTAAGGTGTGTGTGAGTGAACATCGAATGAAAGAAACTGTAGGCAAAAAACACTTTTTTTAGCTTTATCATGCATTAGTGGCTGTACTGTTAGAACATTATCTTGAGAATTGTATCTATTATACTTAATACTTGATGGAACAGCTTATTAGCGTAATGAGAAAGCAGTTCATGTTTGTCATTAGGTAACACCTTCAGTAAATAACATAAATGAGACGCAGAATACGAATTGCTGGAATAACCAGAACTGCCAATTTAATTTATCACTACCAACTGCAATGATAAATCCATCCATAATCCATCCAATATCTGCTCCTGCTTTTGTCAATTCAGGGTGATAGAGACTAGAGTCAATTCTAGACCACAGGAGCCAACTCTAAACCAGAAGCCTCTCTATCACAGGGTACACTCACACTGGGCCAAGTTACAATTTTCACCTACAGTATACATTAACTGTCTAGACACACCCAGAAATGTTTGACAGAAAAGGCAATTCTGGGATGCTGTCCTAAGAGGCAGAGGTTCAAAGGATTATTAATGCAGAACTTGCATATTATAGTGCTGCTTAAGATTAGTAACGCAAGCAATTACCCAGAAGACAATTAAGACAATCTTTTAGATTTTTTTTGAAGAAGCAATAGGAATAGTTGACAAAAGCAAAGCCTACAACATAATTTAACTAGACTTTCAAAAAGCATTTGATGCAGTCCCACACCAAAAATTAATTCTGAAAGTAGAAGTTGTAAGCTTCCGAGGTCACCTAGAAAACTGGATCTCTAGTTTGTTAAATGGCAGAGGACAAAATTCACAGATAAGAGGAGAATGCTCCTCATGGAGCATTCATGTTTCTGATTTATATTAATGATTTCGATTACAGTCTAGTTAGTAAACTTGTGAAATTCACAAATGACACTAAAATTGGAGAGATGGCAGACACTGAGGAGGCAGCAAAAAGAATTCAAAAAGACCTGGACAAGCTTCAGAACTGGGCAAATACCTAGAAAATGCAGTTTAATGCAGAAAAGTGCAAAGTGCTACATGTGGGCAAAAGGAACCTCAGTTATAAACAGAAGATGGGAGATACTGTCATACAGGAAGAACTATCTCTAAAAAGGATTTAGAGGTTTATGTCGGCATAACCTTTTCATTGACAAAATAATTCACAGAAGCAATTAAAAAGGCAAACAAAATGTTAATTTATTACATAAAACTGATGAATTCAAATCAAGGGTTGTTATGGTCAAACTATTAATGTACAAGTAAGACCACATCTGGAGTACCATGTGCAGTTGTGGTCACCACACTACGAGAAAGACATAGCAGCACTTGAAGCTATGCAGAGGAGAGCAACCCAGGACTTAAGGACAGAATAAGAGAATTAAACCTGTTTAGTCTCAAGCAGAGGAGAGTGTGTGGGGACCTAATCCAGGCCTTCCACATCCTCAAAGGCGTTGATAAAGGAGATCCAGCAACATTCTGTCATCTTACGAGTGAATCACGTATTTGTGAACATCAGTGGAAATTAAAGGGAAGTGCATGTCAGACTGAAGCCAGGAAGCACCGGAACAAACTACCGAGACATGTACTTGAATCAGTAACTTTGACAACCTTTAAGAAAATTGTGGATGACATTTTGGGGCAGCTTAATTATTAGATAAATACTGTATAAAGGGTCCGATGGACTGAATGGTCTCCACTTCTTTTTCAAATTTCTTATTTTTCTAAGTTATTTTAAAAAATATTAGTTTAAGTTCATTTCAAGTTTAATTAAACACTAATTTTTTAGTCAGATGAAAGCAGGATCAAAGGGGATATGATTTGCTGGAAGAGGAAAAAAAGAATTCAAATGTAGCATTTGGAGACAAGCAGATAACCAACTGAAATGTCACAAAATAATGATAACTGAGAGGAAAAATAAAATGAGAGGATAGCTGAATAGAAACAATGGTAAGACTAAGCTACAAAGCCAGACCTTTTTTTTTAAGTTGCACAGTAGTCATTTACAAAAAAAAATTGTATTCAAATGATTCAGCAAAGTGAAATGTGATAGAGAAAATGCGAACAAAGAAGCCCCTCACCAATTCTAAAGCAGCTGTCAGTCATTTCACTCTTAGGTGAGCCATAATAAAGTGCAAGAAATCTTCTCCTTTCTTCTTCACTCCATGTCGCTCTGAAAGAAAGTATTGGAGAAATGAATCGCTGACAGTGCTGTAAAGAACTGCAGGGGTAAAAAATTTGTGAAGATTTCCACGTGATGAACTGGAAGTGTGGATTGTCATTGATTTCTGTATGGCCGGCACTGCTTGAAATTACGGCATATGCATCTGTGAAAATCTGGAGAAGTATTAAACTAATCAAGCTTAAAACTGCGTGCGCAATAATCAAAGAAAAATGGTAAAGGCCATGCTAAGATAAAGAAAAAAGACATTTCAGGCCAGGATGACCTAGAATAATACAAACATGTAGTGTTTGAAAGGCATGGTTAGTAGCACCATGCTGTTCTAATGATAGCAGCACAGTTGCCTCTTCAAATAGCATAGATGTCAGAAAGTAAAAGAACAGCACACAGAAAAATATAAACCAATATTTAGTACTTCTATTACAGGGAACACATAATTTTGAGATGATTTTATGGAGCACTTAGTATATACTTACCTCATAATAATTAGGAAATAAAAGGCAAAGCTTTATTTTCCCATTTGGTAAATCACACATTCTTTCTCTTCTATGCTGTTATGGTACTGCACACTTAGTCCAAGTGATGTGCTGTCATTGTCCTGGTTTGGCTCCTTATTTGTGCCTGAATGTACTGGGAAAGGCCCTGACTACACTGACACTGATCTGGATTATGCTGGTTTGTTATGCTATGTTACATTTATTTTATATTCAGTGTCCATCCAGTGGCATACCGGCATATTCTAATTCAGGGGAATGGGCAAGTAGAGGCTATAACACATGTCACAGTACAATAATCAAATTGTTACATATAAAACTCCACCCTTCTCAATGCACTTGCGCCACCTGCCTGAACGTGCCAGATTTCCAGCAGCAGAAAAGGTTTTGTATTGTCCCATTAACCGCTTGTGCACTGCTTCCTTCACGTTGTCATCTATCTTGAATCGACAAACACCCAGATGTTTTTTTTAGTGGTCCAAAAAGGTGGAAATCACATGGTACCAAATCTGGCGAATAACGAGGACGTTGCAATACCTCAAACAAGCCTTGGTGTTCTTAGCAGTGAGTGGGCAGACATTGTCTTGCAGCAAAAGGACTTCTCCAGACAGCAGTCCCCGCCGCTTCGATCGAATAGCAGTAACTTGCATTAGTGACTGTAGTACCCCTCGACTTGTAGTGTTCGACAATAATTTGGGTGCACAAGTGGTTGAGAAGAGAAGACAAAACCTTTTCTTCTGCTGGAATCCAGGAACGTCCAGGCAGGTGGCGCAAGTGCATTGAGAAGGGTGGAGACTACTTTAAGAAATGACATTATGAGTTTTGTTAAGGTTCATTATATTTTATAATAAATCCTATTTTCCAACTTTGGCTTGACTCCCCCTCGTAAAAAAAATAAAAAGAAAACAGTATCTTTATATATAATACGCTACCGTGGCTGTTCGTTTGTCTGTCCAGGATTTTAAATCACCTGTAGCACGCAAACCGTTTGAGCTGTTGACTAGAAATTTGGTACACATATACTATGTGACGTCTATTATCTGCTTTCAGGGTAATGATTGACCTCCAAGGTTATTCTTCTTTTTATTTTTATTTTATTGTTGAATCAACTCTTGGCAGCAGCTAGCACACGCATGCGTACGGGCACCATTCTCATCCCTACCACGTTCTCCGTCACTTCTCCTACCACTTCATATCTTAAATCATTCCTGAGTCAGATTGAAGACTTAAGTGCCAGCTTAAGTGAAAAATTAAAGAAAACATACTAAGTAATTGCAACACAAAAACTGACTAAATCAGTTTTAACGTGAAAAGATGCTGACAAAAGAAGAGAAGAAGCAGGCCGCTATGATGGAGAAAAGAAGAGCTGCTCAGGGAGCAGCAAGCGCATCAACCTCTGAGCAAACGAATGGTAAATGTACAGAGAAAGAGTATGAAAACTATGAATGCTCAAGTCAAGTGTATTCACTGCACATTATTGTACAGTGCGCCGTTACTGGTAACTAATAAATCAATTATAAACCAGAGATAATGAGAATCAGAACTGTGTCAGCACTCTAATATTACAAATCTTTTATGTTAATAAGTGTGGTGATGGGCAGCCATATCCACTACCCGGCCGGGACGCCAGCTGGATGGAAGGACTGGGGCATAGAACATCTGCAAGGCAATACCTTCCCCGGGACACTAGAGGGCAGCCTCCCTGGGTGGCTGTAACACCATTAATTCCCACAGGGCATGCGAGGAGTTGGAGTTTGGTAATGGACTGTTGGGGACCCTGGGGGCATCCAGGGGGAGCTGCAGAGGCCTACTTTGGGCTTTTATCACACCTGGGAGTGATTCCAGGTCTCCGGGTCTGATTAATGAGCCACCTGGAACACTCCCAGGGCCAACATAAAAGGAGTTGCCTCTCGCCACTCGGGGAGCCAGGGTCATGTGGAAGAGGATGAAGCTTGTTGGAGGAGGAGTGGAGGTGAGAGACGCAATGGAAAGAAAAGAAAAAGAAAGAAAAGAAAAGAAATGTTGACTCTGCTTTAAACTGTGCTGTACTTTGGGAAGTGAGGAAGAAGCGTTTCCCCAGCTCAAAATAAATGTGTGCTGTGTTGAACTTGGGCTCTGACTCTGTCTGTGTTGGGTTAGGGTGACTTTATGCTCTCCAGAAGTCCACAGTGCATAATTCAAAAAGTTTACCCTTAAACTTTGTATATACTGTAAAAACATAAACAGAGACAGACAGAGTGTTGGGACACCCATGTGTGAACCCCATATAATCAAAAAATGATTTAAATCAAAATAAAGCATGTGAAAATGCAAAGTCATAGGGCAGAGTCTCCTGTGACTGGGCTCCCAATGAAGACCGGAGGATGGAGGTGGGAGAAAAGAGCAGGATTTGCAGTGTTTCCTGCTGAAGGCCAGGGGGTGGTGGTGTAGTAAACACAAGCCAGATTTGAGGTAGGACTGTGCGTACTGGTGGACATCTTTTGCTGAGAAGACCTTAAAAGGTGTGTAGAGGTGACATTAGTGTAAGAAAAAAGCACCAAAGCTCAAATTGGTTTTAATGGACAGATCCTTGGATTTTTTTGACCAGTAGAATCCCATAAATTTTTTTAAAATGCATACTTTAACTAATAGAATATGTACAAAAATATGTATCAATAATACATCTGGCAAAAAAGAAAATAAAATACTTGTAATTATTTATATTTAGCAGTGGGTAGTGCTGCTGCCTCGCAGTTAGGAGACGCTTCCCGGGTCCTACCTGCGTGGAGTTTGCATGTTCTCCCCATGTCTGCTTGGGTTTCCTCCCACAGTCCAATGACATGCAGGTTAGGTGCATTACCGATTCTAAAATATATATATATATAATTAATAACATTCATTGGACCATAAAAATATTTAATTATAATGGATTTTATAATGAATATGGGGAAACCACATATACTATTGTGACTTGCAGCACCACAGGGACAGCTCCATAGCTGCTCTGCTGCGTCTGGTAAACAGTAAACCAAGGGTAAAGTAAAGGGTTATCCTCTGTAGGATCAGGCTTACCATGTAATGTGCTTGTTGCACAATGTTTAGAGAATTTAACACTGGGCTTTGACATGCTCTTGTTCACACTCTCCTGATCTGCCACATCAGTCATTCTGAGGCACTGGTGTTTCTGATCTGAAGATTGGAGCTAAAGCAGGACAAATGCCTCTTGTGACATGGCTCCAATCTTGTGTGCTTGAGTACTGAAGTAACTCCTACTTTGAATGAAGTCTTGAAACTGTACCTGCCTTCTCTATACAGTAATAAAGTATTTTCCTTGGAAACCTGGAATCACCTTCCTGTTTCTTGTGCACCTCTGTGACCCAAGCTTGACAATACTTGTATAAAAAACGTGCTTCTTAAACTGCTAAAAATGTTTTATTTGAAAATGAAATGTTAGATGTAGTTTTTTAAAAACAGAAATACAAGTACAGTATGAGAACAAAATGAAAATGAGACATTAGATGTAACTTTTTCTTTCAGTGTTAACTGACAGTGTTTCTCACTTTTTTGTTAATTGCAAAAAAAAAAAAATTGAGAAGTGCTATAAAACTTGAATAGTACAGTATCTGCACACAACACAATTACCCATGCAGCTGCTCAGTGGAGCATCGACTCAGAATTCGGCTCTACCTGTATGATGTAGCGCCTACACTCTCGCTGAGCCTTGCTAAGACTGCCCGAGACTGTAAATTTCAAAACAGACTGTCACTGTCTTTTGGTCCAACAAGAAAGAGACAGCCTGTTGCAGGGTTCTCGAGAGTCGTCAAATGTATAGGCATTGCATCATTATCTTTGGTGGCCATTTTTGATTGAAAACATTCATTATACTGAAATTAACATTTTGTTAAAACAAAACCTGTTAAACATGATATTGCATGCACGTTTGTCCAAGCCAGTGCTTCCCAAAATCGGTCCTGGGGACCCACTGTGTCTTCTGGTTTTTGATCCAACCAGATTCCTAATCAGTGACAATACCTGATAATACTGAGCTCATTTAATTAGTTGGTATTTTTTTCTCTTATTCTATATTCAGAAAAGCACAGCAGCATGATTTTTACTAGAAAAAATTTTGCTAGAATTGGATTTGACCTGTATTTGGAATATTTATTGTTGATTTTAACCTCCATAAAGACAGTGTTTCTAGTGATGATTCTTCATGTTTAGAGAAGAAATGGCACAAGACTTTTTTTAAACACAGTTGTTATGAATAAAAAGCACAAAGCACTATTTTCACACCTGCCTCTACTGTTATTTTGTCCTTATTGCTCAGTCCATTTGCATTTCATGACTATAATGTCCTAGGTTCAAGGTAGTATGCCAGCTATCAGCAACATGGACATCACAGGCTTTAGTTCAAAGCATGGTGCTATAAATTATCGTATGACCTGCATGTTTGGTCTTACTAATAAAGTATAGGTGCAGTCATTCCATTTTTTGAAGGTGGTTGAAAAATATTAATTAAATAATCATGTCACCTTTAACACTAGAATCCCTGAAGCCTATGAAAACAGTCGTAATGCCGGGCCACCTTAAATTCCTTTGCACCTCTCCATTAGCATCTTTGTTTTGCAAATGTGTTGATCAGCACAAGCAGCAAGCAGCCTGCTATCCCATTCCCCACCGACGCAGCTAGTTCTCCCAGCTAAAGGCTCTTTATCTGGGTGAGAGGTGCCTGGAGTTGTATAGGGTAAATAATATATTGTTATTTGGAATACATGCTTTCATGTGTATTCCATGTCTACAACGATCTGTGTAAATGTAGGATGACAGGAAATGCGAGGCAAGAAATGTTGAATACATACAATATAACCAAAGCATGTTATAGTAACAATTGATAAAATGTTGACGTGAAATGTATAATGCATGAAGGCTGAAATTCAAATATCAAATAAACACTTTCACAAAAGGTATAACAAAACAAGTATGCCTTTATTCAAGAATATAACTAAAGAAAAAAATTATTCAATTTACATTTTGCTGTCAATATATAAAAAAACGAATCCAATTTATCAATTGCATGGCTGGTGTGGAGGTAAGAATGGCTGCTTTGAAATCAAGAGGTTGCAGATTTGATCTCGGGTCTTCCCTGCATTTACCGTTATGAATAGTGAGTAATTCGATTAGCTGCAATCTCTGCCTAGCTGCAAGGCAGGTTTTGGGCCTGTTTTTTCTATACACTCCATTGCTAACTGCATTCAGTTAGCTGCAATTTGCTTATCTGAAATTTCCAGTTTGCTGCAATGCCTTTACTATTCCCGTTTCATGATTTTCAGGTCAGTCGGCTTTGGATAGCTGCAATGGCCGTGTGAGTCCGTTTTCCGCTTACTGTGCAGTCTACTCCATTTACTCCTCGGTACGAGATCGCCACGTGCACTTAAGCTGAGTCGACTGCACTTGACTTTATGCAAATAGGGACCCTGAAAGTCATGCAGCTATGCGGAGTGTGTGCTTAAGCGACGTGCATGCAAGTGGAGTCGACTGTAGTTGATACACGGTACAGAGAGACATGACACCATATAAAGTTGACTGCCAGGCATATGTGTGGGCGGTGTCTGTTATTTCAGTAAGTTAGAAAGCCGACAGATCTGAAAATAACATCAACTGATCGATATAATTTAATTTTTTGAAAAGTTGCTGGAATATTCTTACATTAGGTCTAGTCTAATATGGCTGTGTGTAAAACTTCAAAAACGTTAAAAGCCCTGTCATTAGCGGATAGAGTAGAAGTGTTAAAATGAATTAATAGTAAGGAAAGTCAAGTGCCTGTTGCCAAACTCTTTGGTGTTTATCCAAGTCAAATCTGTTGCATTGTTAAGCAACAGTAGCAGGTGATTGATGACTGGCAAAAGAACGCTAATCCTGAAAAAGAAAACAGGCAGGAAAATCTGAGGATCTTGAAGTTGCTTTGTTGCATTGGTTCAGTCAAGCTAGATGCAGACAGCTGCCAGTTAGCGGACCGATGTTTATTGTAAAAGACAATCAGCTTGCTGTTAGCTTTGGCATAGAGGAATTCAATGCTACAGATTGATGGCTGGAGCGTTTAAACAGCAACACGGGGAAAAGCAGGATGCTGATGTATTTGGTGCTGAGCGTTGGATAGTTGAAGTTCTTACTGACATCATCAAAGAATATGATGAACATGATACCTTCAATGCTGATGAAACTGGGCTTTATTGGTGTGCCATACCCAAGGGAACATTAACATTTAAACACCTTGAAGCTGCTGGAACTAAAGTGCCAAAAGACAGACTGACACTGCTACTGGCCTGTAACATGGATGGATCAGAACGGTTGCCGCCGCTGGTAATAGGGAAAAGCAAAGAGCCAAGGTGCTTCAAAAACGTCAAGAAGCTTCCAGTGGCATACGAGGCAAATCGCAACACCTGGATGACCAGTGAAGTTAGGCTGCAGTAGCTGAAGAAGCTGGACAATTCAATGAGGTCCAAAAGACAACAAATTGTTTTGCTGAGTGACAACTGTGCAGCACACTGTGCTGATATCAGACTGACAAACATCAAGCTCGTTTTTATGCCGCCCAACACAACAAGCTTAATTCAGCCCATGGATCAAGGCATAATAGCAAATTTCAAGCGAAATTACCGATCCCTCATGCTTCGCCGTCTGATGGTTATCATGGATCAAGGTGACAATGAAACAATGAGAGCAATTGAGCTGGCCCGTAAGCTGACATTACTTGACAGTTTGCACATGCAGAAGGATGCATTGAGTCGTGTCAGTACATCAACAATGGTTAACTGCTACAGACGAGCAAGCTTCATGAAAGCTGTGGAGGGAGATAGCACTATCCCAGTTCTGGGTTCCTCAGCAGCAGTTGTGGATGATAGCAGCAGCGTGGGGCTACAGCTGCCTGATGGAATGTCAACTAATGACTTTGATCGTTTCATTGAAATCGACAGTAATGCTGCAACAAGTGCAGATAAAACAGACAAAGAGATATGCGAAAGCCTGAAGACATCTACTCCAGCGGCTAATTAACTAGAAGAGGAGGAGAGACTGGACGCGGCCGATGTCGATGACGTTCAGTCTGCACCTGCCATGGCACTGAAGATCACTAATGCAGTGAAGAGCTTGGATTTTATACAAGCCTACCTAGAGTTAACAGGCTGTGATTTGTACGAAACGTTTTATGTACTGTCCAGCCAAATTTATGACCGTCGTCCGAAACAGGCACACACAACAATAACAGATTATTTTCGTCACATGTGAACTAACACTGAGTAAACGACGACATTGCTTAATTGAAAATTAGCAGCTGTAGACCGTCAAGGCTGCATGTATAATACATGTACTGTATTCTAATTTGACTACATTAGACGATTAAACTATATTTGAGGCTGGTTAGTAACAATACGTTGTGTTTATTCCTTAGCTCTAGGCATTGCAGTTAGGCACGTCCTTTATAAATAGGCGACAACAGTGACGCAATACATGCATAAAGTGCATACCTAGCATGAAACACACGGCTCATAGTCTATTATAAGCTAACTCCACTTATTTGCAATCTCCACTTACCTGCAATTGGGCCTTCAGTCCCCACACATTGCAGCTAAATGGAGTGCACTGCATAATAAAAAATATACATTTGATTTGAGTCTGTAACATCTGTTGTAAATTTTTGGACATAGAAATGCTAAGCCAGTAGATTACCATGTATGTAACAGAAAATCAGAGATTCTAAAATTCCTAATATTCCAGCTGTGTTAAAAATAAAAATATAGGGGGTCTCTAAAACAGGGTCTTAAGATATGGCAATGCTTTAAAATACTCCATCAAATCATGTTGTAGTGTACTAAATGATTAAGAGAGCAAATCAAACTAACAGATTTCTCCCGACAGGAGGGTGTCAGCAGGAGATCAGATGGGTGTATCCCAGGGGCCATCTGTGGGTGGGGTGCCAGTCTGTCACCATAACTCTTATATACAAACCCACACTTGACATTCAGTGCCAATTTAGAGTTATGAGTTCCCCTAATATGCACATTGTGACTATAATTATTACACATTCAATTCCGACTGCAGCATTGCACAGGAATTCCACTGAAACAATATTGCTTCTTGTAATTGCATTAGATTAAGTGTAGTACTCTGTTATTCATGCAGCAGATTTCTTTGTAATTACTTAGTCTTTAAAAGGTTATTTCTCTCCACGGCCATGATACAGTAGCTACCATATAAATAAAAAGTGCTAGGGTCAATCAGACTTCTTTATTGCATACATAAATCATGCAGCACATTAAATCCATCACATTTTCTCATGCATAGTAAATATGGTCTGTGAAATGATCTACTTATCTATTCATCTAACTAGCTCTCAATCCACAGAGGCCATTGAGACATGTAGGCAGGAAAAAGCAAAGAAACATTGATGCCTATTAAGTCACTGCTCTATGCAAAGAGGTCACGATCTGGTGGACCCTAGAGTAAAACTTCTCTATGCCCTCCCATTCAAGAAGAGCCACATGAGATTGTTCGACCTTTAGTTAGGATGCTCCCTATGCCTCTTTTATGGGGGACGTACCAGGCACAGCCCACTTGTAGAAGGTTTAAAGGTACACCAATACACACTGGAGGGATTGACTATTTTGGGAGTATCTGGGAGTTTCCCACCACAAGCTGCAATAAGCAGTTGGGGATATTACAGCATGGTTTCTCCAAAAGGGTTTTTTTTTATTGATACAGAACAGACTCAAGCCATACACATCCCTTTTGTAACCATTGCAGAAATCAGACGAGATACATATGATGCAAATGGTGATATATGTATTTAACTTGCTTTAAAAGATTACTTCCATTCCCAAAAAATAGTATTTATACATACATATCCAGGATGGAGAAAAGCCTTTGGGACAATGCAGTCATCATCCTTTTCTTCAGTGGGGAATGCTGACGATTATACGTCCATACAGCATTAAGAGGATTCTTGCTTCTCTGTGGTATCTCCTCTTTTTATATACTCCAGTTTTTATGAACCTTGCTAGATATTGACAACTGCCTTCTGAGCTGTGGTCTTCTCAGGCCACTCATGGCCTGTGCCTGGAAGTAATGGTTCAGGCCTACTTCAATTAGCCAACATCTCTGCCCGTGGAATTTGTTTACAGAGAAAGCTTTAAATAGCAGACAGGGACTCTTGGCAATGGAGCAAATAGGGAAGCCAGCCTGCCTGTGCCATCTTCCAGTTGTCATCTCATCTCCCTGTCTGGTTCTCTCTGTCAGCTTATTTATTTGTGTGGTTTGTGATATCAAATAATGTGTTTGAAATAAACCTCACAGATCACAGGGGCATACTTAAAACCTATTCCTACACATAGTCATTCCAGGTCAGGTATTTAACAAGGAAAAGCATACAAAAAGTAAAAAGTGATGTAAAATTATTATTTATTGTAAATAGTACTAGGGTGTTGTGCTGTGTTAGTCATTATGAATGTAGAGAAAAGCCAAGCAAACCAAGACACCTTTTATTGGCTAACTAAAAAGATTACAATATGCAAGCTTTCGAGGCAACTCAGGCCCCTTCTTCATCTTGCCTAGAAAAACTCCCATTATAAGCAAAGTAAATACGTATGGCTTCTGTTCACACATCACAGCTATCATTCATGGCATAACATGGTACAAACATGACTAGCACATGATGCTAATACATTTCTTGTGAAACTGATATTAATATTTATCATAAGCCATTTTTATAGGCCATTCATTTTAAAATTCTTCTGTTAACATTTAAGGCTATTTATAACCTCGCCCCTCCACATCTGTCTGACCTTCTTCATGTTGCCATTCCCTCCCGTAACCTCTTCCTCCATCCATCTGACCGTCCCTCTAGCCCGTCTAACCACCATTGGGAGCAGAGCATTCAGCCGCTCTGCTCCCAAGCCATTACTTACTGACCTTAGAAATACTGAATCATTTTCAACTTTCAAATGTAAACTTAATACCCATCTGTTCAAAATGGCCTTTTCTCAATGATTACAATGGCTTTGTTTGGTTTTAACTTTTTATATTTTCTGGTGCTTTAAGTTCTGTTTATAATGTGCTTTTTATTTATTGTCTGTTCGGTGTCCTTGAGTGCTTAGAAAGGCATCTTTGTATAAATATAATGTATTATTATTATTATTATATCCATACGAAACAGTAAACAGTACCTTACCTAGCTTTAATAGGGCATATTTCTAACCTCTACATTTTTTTGGTTTCTTACAACAAAAGGGTGGAGTGGTGACTCTGAGGCTAAGGATCTGCACCGGCAATTCAATCCCATAAACGTCAGAAATTATGCCACTCCATTGGGCCCTTGAGCAAGGCCCTTAACCTCCAATTGCTCCATCCTGGGTATGACGTTAACCTCCATCCAGCCCTGCAAGCAGGTCCTCCAACTTACAGGGAAAACTTGAGGGTTGGTGGCAGGCCCACCATAAAAAACCTCACACTGTTGCATTGTGCTGCTGCGGTGTCACCCGCTGCACTTGGTTCCCAATCTGGGTGGTTTATCGTGTGGTGGGTGCGACAACATGCTGTAATCAGTGCATGCTCCCAACCTCTCTTTTACAAGAAAAATGAGCCGCACACTTGTGCTCTCTAATGACTGATTATTTCCCAATAGGAGAAGATGGCTCTTGGGTCAGTGAAGGGAGAGGGGCAGGGGCTTGAGCCACTGTAGCCACCACTTTGTGCACATCCATGCTCTAACTCATTAGTAAAGCTTCACTTAACCATAAACATATACATCCAGCACATTAACACCAGTTGTACCCCCTAACTCTTTAAAAATTGAAGTGAATTTGAATATGTTACCTGAGGGTTATTTTGCTCATTTCAAGAGCTAAAGCTTTGTACTGCACTGCACTGTACAGCACATTTATGTTGTCTCCTACAACAGCCTTCATTGTTTCTTTTGCAGGAAGACTGCTTTATTGTAACTACTTGAATATTAATTATTGTTAAATAGTTTAGTTGTTTGTTCAAATATGTCCTTATCTGTTGTAAGTCGTAAATTGTATGTGTATTTCCTAAAAGAAGATTTTTAAATGCAAAATGAAAACCAAATTAACACTGGCCTGTTCATTTAAGCATAATCCTTTCGATGGTATTGATTCTGTCAAAGAGTATGGAGACCAAATATCCCTGCCAGCATTGTGAGATTGCTTGAAAACAAACAATACCTGAATTGGCCGAGAGGTGAACTGGTTATGAAATATTTATCGGCACATTTAAAGACTGTAAACACTCTTGGGAGCCATGCTGTTCTTTGAGAAGAGAAGGTGAAAGGTAAACAGAAGGCTTTGGGCTAAATGGTGAGAAAATGCTAAAAACCTTTTGTTTGTTCAATTCAATTTACTCTTATTCCACTTCTTAGGAGGGCAGCATGTTATATAATAATTACAAATATTGTATGAAATAATTGGAACATTAATTCAAAATTAGTCACATGCCAATAGTATTTGCAAGGCAAGAAAGAGAAAAATACAAAGAAAAAAAAGCTCTAATATACAGCATCAAGGTATACTCAACTAAAATTTGCTCCCTACTTAAAGAAAAGAAGCCTGTGGCCTGAGGGGGCCATCCATTTATTATCTAAAATATTAATTTCTTCTTACTTTTTATTATTGCATCTTTAATTTTTAATGCAACAAAAAGAGAAAGAAAGTGAATATAAATTTATCAGTTTAGTTGAATAGGAAATTGACAGTACTGTACATGTACCCTTAATGTGCATGTTTCTGGATATTATTCAGTATTCGCCAGAAAAAGTATGATTAGTTTAATGATTAACTTTAACAAATGCAACTTATTGCTTTGAGACACACCATTCAATATCCTTATCTTATATTGCAAAATGACTTATGCAATAATGACATACAGTATTATGAAGTATTACACAAAACATAAATGTAGCTTTGCAAAATACAGTATGAAAGGACCTTGGGGTACAACTGATACTTCTCTAGTCAGGGTGGTCTGTGCATGTAGGTTGGATCACTACTTAGTGACCCTCACAGAAAATGCCTCTCAAGAGAAAGGATAATCATAAAACCTTTGACTTGAGAAACCATTCTACAAAAATTCTTTATAAAATAAAATTGGGTGGGCGGCACGGTGGTAGTGCTGCTGCCACACAGTAAGGAGACCTGGGTTTGCTTTCCGGGTCCTCCCTGCGTGGAGTTTGCATGTTCTCCCCGTGTCTGCGTGGGTTTCCTCCGGGCGCTCTGGTTTCCTCCCACAGTCCAAAGATATGCAGGTTAGGTGGATTGGCAATTCTAAATTGGCCCTAGTGTGTGCTCGGTGTTTGTGTGTGTCCTGCGATGGGTTGGCACCCTGCCCACGATTGGTTCCTGCCTTGTGCCCTGTGTTGGCTGGGATTGGCTCCAGCAGACCCCCATGAATCTGTGTTCGGTTTAGCGGGTTAGAAAATGGATGGATGGATAAAATAGGGTTTATTTGAAATCGTTCAAAAAATAACAAAACCCAAAATAAGGCAAACCACTAAAAACAAATATATCTTAAACCAAGACACAAGCAAAAATTTTAAAGCCAGAAAATGGCAACATTATGTACTTCCCAAATAACAACCATAATAAACCACTGAAGGATTCACTTCTTCGTCTCACAATATAAAGGCTGATGGTGGACCTTCAGCTGTGGCTCTTGAGGTTCCACCCACAAAAAACAAGGAACAGATGAGAAAAAGTAATGCTTAAAAAATAGTGGTCACAAAAATACATAGACATAATAAACACATGAAAAAAATAATACTTTAAAATACACATAGACAACACAGAAAAAGAAAATAAGCATGTTATGGACTAGGACTCCCAAAGCACACAAGTCCCAATCACTTCCAATAGCACTTTGCCCTCTAGTGGGGGATATCCCTGTCAAACCCCAGCTAGTAATACATACAAACACTGAATCTTTATAAAATAAAATATTTAATTTTTAGAAACAATATTCCAATCACAATGAAGCTCCATGGAGCACAAAGGAAAAATGGAATTGCCTGCAAAAGAGGCAATCCAAAGTCACAAAACAGAATCCAAACTCAGTTTTTGAAAAAAAACAAAAAAAAACAAACAGAGGATCACATTTTCAAACAATACAAAGGCACAACCACAACACAACACAAAATAACTCACCAACTCCAGAGCGCATTCACAATGAACTGGTGGGGTTTGGGGCAAAAAACATAAAAAGGCAGCTTATATATAGGGAAAACCAAAAATAACAATGATGCACATAATCAATATATATTAAAGAATGAAAAATGAGTAAAAGAAACACAAAACATGAATTTGGGAGGAGCCCTGGCTGTGATATGACGTAACTTAAGCCAGCAAGCACATCCTAGCTAAAAAATGACATGCAGGGCATGAGGACTCTGATTCAAAAAGCAATCCCCTATGTAACTACTAAGAAAAGGAAGGAGTCTGAGGAGTTGTTTATTGCAAGTATGTGATGGGAAAACTATACAAATTGAACAATTAAAGAACACGAGGATGGGTTGGTGTCCCGTTAAGGATGAATTTTGCTCCTTGTTGTAGTGGTAGGACAGAGGGACACGGACTGCTGCTCCATATGTTCTCCCAATACAATGGGTAACAGCATCCTTCTGGAAGAGTTCCCATTGGTACACAAGGCAACATTGCAGCCGTAGTCCTGATAGGCAACCTTGTTGGGATATCTGCAAGCTGCTAGGAGGACACTCCCCTGACATAGAAAGGTTCTGCCTGACCTGGAAGTGGTTGTAGGTGGCAATCTTGTTGCATTGAAAGTACTCCTAGGATAAAACTGAAAAAGAGCCGCTCAACCTCCCCAAAATGAGTCCCAGCTGGAAATCGAGTCAGATAATGCTCAAGTGAACTAGAAGAGAAGGACGGAATTGTGTATGTTGGATTGTGGAAAAGAAGCATGCATTAGTTATTTCCAGAGGTGGGTAGTAACGAGTTACATTTACTTGAGTAACTTTTTAAAAAAATTGTACTTCTAACGGTAGTTTTAATACACCATACTTTTTACTTTTACTTGAGTACATTTGTGAAGAAGAAACACTACTCTTACTCCACTACACTGGGCAACACTTGACTCGTTACTTTTTTCCATTTATACATTAAACTATATTTTTGCAAGAGAGAAGTTGCCAGTGGATCTATCCATCCATCCATCCATTTTCTAACCCGCTGAATCCGAATACAGGGTCACAGGGGTCTGCTGGAGCCAATCCCAGCCAACACAGGGCACAAGGCAGGAACCAATCCTGGGCAGGGTGCCAACCCACCGCAGGACACACACAAACACACCTACACACCAAGCACACACTAGGGCCAATTTAGAATCGCCAATCCACCTAACCGGCATGTCTTTGGATTGCGGGAGGAAACCGGAGCGCCCGGAGGAAACCCACGCAGACACGGGGAGAACATGCAAACTCCACGCAGGGAGGACCCGGGAAGCGAACCCAGGTCTCCTAACTGCGAGGCAGCAGCGCTACCACTGCGCCACCGTGCCGCCGCCAGTGGATCTACTGCATGATAATTTCACCAATCAGACGTAGCTATGCAGTCACATGACCACACACAAACTTCCTGCGTCTTGCAGCCTGTGAGAGGCTTTTTAGTCATGCGGGGCTCCTTTTCACTGCTAAATGGTCATAGCTTCACTGCAAGAACCAGATCATCATTCCCAAGCCTGCCTTTCATGTCTTTTAACCACATGTCTTATCTCCTTTTCTTTTATTCCTTCTTCTCTTTTGTGCTGACCCGTATATAGACACTCCCGACTCCGTGGGCCTTAATCACACGCCGCAGGAAGCCAATAAACCAAATTGAGAATGATCGGACTGGCACATGCAGGGGCGACTCGCTCCAACTACCTCATTAACTCCCCGCGGAGAGTGACACAGTTTTGTGGATTTGAAACTGGCCTTTTTTTTTTTTAAGCCGCGGACCCACTACACCACAAAGTGCATATGCAGTATTATACTGTCAGTGTACAGGAGATCTCGTCACTGTAAGTAGTGTGCACTGTTCAGACATACATGTTACCTACTGTAGGTATCAATTTCAAAAGCTTTGTTGTGAAAAACTGAGATTTGGAACTTTGTGTTATTTGTGCATCTTTATTTTGTAAAGATTTATTTTTACAAATTTTTTTATTTTATTATTTAGAAATAGCAGAATTTGCTAATTATTTTATATTATTGTCTGTCTTATTACAACATTTCTAAAAAATAAATCATTTATTATGTTCAAACAGTTACTCAGTATTTGAGTAGTCTTTTCACCAAGTAATTTTTTACTCTTACTTGAGTAAGTTTTTGGTGGACTACTTTTTACTTCTACTTGAGTAATATAATTTTGAAGTAACGCTACGCTTACTTGAGTACAATTTTTGGCTACTCTACCCACCTCTGGTTATTTCATAAAAAATAAGATCTAATTTCAACCATGGACTGTTTTGGTATGGTTGTGGTTGGGGTCTGAGGTTCTGAGTGAACATAAAGAAATAATAACATATTTTTAAAATATTAGAAGTTTTTATACACATTGGAATGCAATACAACAAATTCCCTAATTTTGTTGCCCTACTTATGGGAAGGGCTGAAGAAATCACAAGGGCTTGTCAAAATCCAAGATACTATACATTCTTTAGAAACTAGAAATGCCACAGGTCCATTTAACTTATTGCTCACTCATTGTCATATCTTGTTCATTTGAAGGTATCTGAAAACATCCCCCACAATTCAATTAAAATTTGTTGTGACATCCTGCCACAATGAAGCAATGAAAAAGGGAGGGATACTCAAAAATCTACACAACAAGTCAGAATAACCATGATTCATGTCTGGGGCACAGGAATAGGCCTCACTATAGACAGCCTAACCCCTATTCAAACATTAGGCTTTCCAAGCCTTTAGAAATCAAACATTAAAATATATTAAAAAAAAAAGAGGAAAACCATTAAAAACCAGCAATCCCCAAGTAAATCAATGTTCTTTTAAAAGTTAAGTTTATTGAAAAGAATTAAAAATGATTCCAAAAGTAATCTAAAAATCAAAAAAGTGTAAAAATTTCTTTTGCCATTAATTAAAATTAACTAATTATAAGCTAACAGAAAAAAAATCCACTAGTCCAAAAAACTCAGAATCAGTCATTTAAATGAAAATGCAGTCCAAATCCAGAAGATTCATGAACAAAATCAAAAGTGAAAGGGAAATGCAGGAATCAAAACAAAACAATGCAGAAGCTGAAGAAAGAATTTTAGCTTCTCTTTAGATATCTGTTGGGACAGGCTGCCTTGTTAGGTGGCCCTGTCTCCTTGGGTTTCACATAAATGTAGTAGAGCAGAACACAAATAAATCTACAAAGAGATGTAATAATAAAGTAAAATATAAAATTACAAAAACAAAAATGCAAAGCAAAATCAAAATCACAATTAATAACTTAATAACAGCAGAAAGACTACATAAACAAAAAAATAAACTTAAGCAAGGGCAGAAACACTGGCTAAAATCACAACAAATGTATTACGCATAGGAGTCTTTGTGACAAAAATATGTATGAGGCCTCCAAAAGCTGCTATTCAAACAAGCCTGGACCTTGATTGTTCTGTGCAGTAGAGCCTCACCTTAACCCAGCTAGGCCACTAAAGCTATCTGCTGGCTTTTTCTAGAGCAGGCTCCAAAAGGGGTTGTTTGCAAAAGAAATATATATATCACTAAAATATACTAAACCACCACAAGATAACCATAAACCTTTAGCTTCTAGTAAAAGGGCAATTAAAGTATCTTCAGAAATATGTATTAACAAAAATAAGCAAAAGAGGCAAAAAGAAGATGCCTGAATGGCAATCCACAGCAAACATCTAAACATGATATCTAAAAATCAGAATACTTAAAAATAAAATGAGAAATAGTCAAAAATCCAGAAAATTCATCACAATGCTTACTTAAATTCCATCAAACAAATGATCCCAACTCCTGAGTCTCCTCAGCCAATTTACATTGCCTGGAGAGGACACAAAAGTGCTTACTTCAGGGTGGCCCCTCCTCTTATGGCTCCACACAAAAAGACCAAGGAATATAACAATATTTAAAGGGACAGTACAAAATCACATATGAAATCAACATAAATAACATATGCACATGAAAATAACTGAACATTAACAAAAACAACAATAAAACAAAAATCACATATAACTTTGAACAGATACAGAACAAAAAAGACTACACATCAACCATCTAGTGAGAATTTATTAATGTTTTTGTAAAACAAGCCTGCCAGGCCCCTGTGTCTGGGATGAATTTCTTTTAAAGTTTTAATATCAAAGAGGAGCTTTAGAATGAACTGGATAGAACTCTGGTTTTAAGTGGTAATCATAATTTAATATATCTTAAAATTTTTGGAATCTTCTATTGATTATATGTTTGATTGATTTTTGATTTACTGTAGTGTGATCTTTATGCTCAATAAAACGTAACAAAAAATAACACAGAGAGATGTCAAATGTGCTTGATGCGTTAACTTTTTAGTTTAAACTGTTTTGGATGTTTTCACAGCTTTTTCTTCACTTCTGAGTTTTTGGATAGGTAATGTCTATCATCGTTGTCTCCCTCCTAGATGCCACTTAGTGACAGCAATTATTTGTCAATCACCTAAGAGTCCCTTGAGCTTAATTTGTTTTAGTGCTTAAAAGGGTTATTAAGTCTCTGCCCCTGTTTCTACCTTTCTATTTGTGTCTCCTGAGGTTATGACCTCTTTCCTTATTTGTTTCCAAAAAACATGATGGTGCAACAATTCTTCTCTAATCTCTTTAAAATTGTTTTTGACAAGTCTTATTGACCATTATATTCGCCACCCAATAGTATTTTTGCCTGTTTCTTGCATTACCAGTTTCTGAACATATCTTGTTCAACAATCTCTCTGATATACTGCCAGCTATCTTCTTGCTATCAATTATACATATTGTTGGGTCATTAGTTTGACATTTCTCAATTATTTTTTTCCAAAGAGTCTGCTTATTTTCTGTATTTGTACATCTGATATTCATTTAGCAAACAAATATAACATGACCAGAGAACAGAACAGCAGAGCCGCTTCGAATGTTGGAGCTCCAGCTGGATGTTCTCGTTTAATAAGCAAAATAAACAAAAACCATGCCCAGTGGTCTATCAAAAAAGATGGCTTTAATAGCCCAACAAATAAAGATTCCCCAGGATAAGGAGGCACTGGGAACTTTTTTGAGTTTTCTTCAAAAGGGTACTGGCTCCAAAGTCAGGTGGTGTCCTCCAGGACCGGCTGGTTTAATTTAGCCCTGTCTAGAAGGGGCAAGACCAACTCTGGGCGCTGTGGCCAGGGTAGGTTGCCATCACAGGCCAGCTTCTTGGAGCTGTGGGTGGAGTGACATTTAGCATGAGTTCCTCCTCTCATTACAGAGTAGTACTGCTTACCTCACCAGAGCCAGGAAGGTGATAATCTAGGCGCACATGTATGAAATAATCTCTTTGAAAAGATTTATACTGAATTGTCCATACATTCATTTTCAAAACCCGCTTATCCTGAGCACTGTCACAGGGCAGGAGGGAGCCCATCCTACCAGTCATTCATTGCAAGGCAGGAATAATCCCTGGACAGAGTGCCAGGCCCACGCAGAGTGAACCCGCTCATATATATATATAAGCACAATCTAGGGCCAATTTAGTAATGGCATTTCACCTAAATTGCATGTGTTTGGGTTGTGGGAGGAAATCAGAATACTTGGAGGAAACCCACAAATTGGATTTTGTTTTCTTATTGTTTTTTAAACAATTAGCTTCAGGTTATAGCTTATATCTCATGTATGGAAAAGTTAACAAAGTAATAAAGACACCAAACACTAGGTGCCGAAATATTTAAAATATAGTTATTGCTGAGAAGAGATGATAGCAATATTTTATAGTGGATGGAGGTGGCCTTATTACATTAATGCAATCTATCCGGTCCAGCAGTGATTGACAGGCTCAGTGAATTAGATTTGCAAATCTCCTACTTCAATATCTCTAAAGAATTTGCTGTACTATTCCAGAAGGTAATAGCCTGGCTTACAGAAAGTATTTGAAACTTTATCAATAAATGGTAATAATAAATTTGAATTCATTTTACCCTACTGGCCTTGCATGGATCTTATAAAATTTGCTATTATTATTCAGGCTATTGCACCATGAGATTACAGGTGATTTCTGAAACGAACCTATTTGCACTCTGGTATGTGCAAATGAGCACCTTTGATCAAGAGCATAATCTGAGCAGCTCTTTCATTATAGGGAGGAATGCAAGCAGACCTTCAAAAAGGCTGCTCATCTTTTTAATAAGAACCTCACATTCAAAGCGTAGAAGCTATATTAGGGCTGGGATGAATAGTAACATTAAACTGAAAATCCTAGGTTTAATATATTGAATTATTGATACCTACGGAGCTGAATATGGCAAACTGAGCTAATTATTTTTCATCTTAATTATTTTGACCTTCATTTCCAACTAGTTTTATCAAGTACTGGTCATTCCGACATTCATCTCACTTTCCTATTGATTGCTTTTTAAAATTAAATATTCCCATGTGTACTGTATACTGTCCAAACATTCCAAACCAGAATACTCAACTCTCCCAGGCAAACTGAGAGACCACTTCAACTATCTCCCCTCAATCTGTTAGAGCTAGGCTAGCAGTATGATCACCCACAGAATATTAGGTTAAAGGATAAGTCCAGAAAAGCAGCAATTCAGAAGAACACTACCATTACTCCTCTAATCATTTCATAGAATGGAGTAATTTTTGTATGAAGTAGTCTGATAATTTAAAATACACATTTAGGCTTGGACAGAAGAAATTAGAAATGAACAAATGTTGCTTCAGTAAAGAATGAGGGAAGGCACAGTGTCACAATGCTTAGTGCTGCCACCTCCCAATTTTAAGGACCCACGTAGGATTACTGGCCGATCTGCTGTCTATGTGAATTTTGACTATTTTCCTCATGCACGTATTGCTCTATTGGTACTCTTATTTCCTTCTGAAGGAGTAGGGATACTGACATCCATTACAGTTTTGGTTCCTACATTCTCCTGTGAGAAAATGGATGAAAATATATAATTGGAGGAGACTCAACCCTGACAGCAACTGAACCATATGCACTGACATTACAAAACCAGAGAGGAAATTGTCTTTTTGCATGACCTTTGGGGGCCAGAGCACAGGGTCAGCAGTTGTAAATTGCCCCTACAGAAATTTTCAGGTTAAGGGCTTTGCTCAGGGGCCCAGCGAAGTAGGATCCCATCTGGCAGCAATGGGATTTGAACCTTCCAGTTACCAGAACAGACCCATATTATTACATTTTTATTTTTTAAATAATTATTTTAATTAAAAGTGTATTATTACATTATCAAATTTTACATTATCATTATTTCAAATTGTTTAAAATAAAATGGAAAGCTAACTTACTTGTTAAAATGGCTTAATTACAATAAGCTGCATGGCATGTTAGTACAATGCAGTTGCAGCTGCAAAGTAAGCTTTAATTACAAATTTCATTGAAATTAAATGTGTGTTCTCTTTAAACTCTGCTGTATTATCAATTTATTTTTTTACTAGTAGTGGATTTGCCTAATTTGAGTAAGAATTGCATTGTAAAATGAAATAGGAGTAACATAGTTTATGTTCATGCATTGCTTTCAACAGTCCAGAAATTGGATTTAGCTGGTTTAGCAGATCTATGGATGGTCATTCACCCGCTTTCTTTAAGGCAAAACAGTCTGAAACACACTTAGAATTGATCGATTATAAACATTATGTTTTGATCGAATGCAAAATGAAAAACATATATCTCTATAACCTCACCTGGATTAAATGGGTTTAAGAGATATTGGCTAATGTTTTCAAAAAATATCTTTGACTCAAAGGATTGAATTTTTTCTTACTAATTACTTTTGGTCTGTCTGTGAACACTGAGGGCTTATGGCTTCTTGAATCCTTTTCTTTGACTTTTAGCATGGATTTAGAATACCCATAGGGCAGACCCATTTGACCTCTACCATTCATTATGAAGTTAATTAAAGAGCAGAGTTAGTGACTTCTATGCTGCCTTTAATTGAGCTCACTGGTGAATCATTGACTCTAAAAAAAACGAAACAGAAAGCAAAATCTATGGCAGGCTCAGAGCATGCTGAATTTCATATAATTCCATTACAAGATTCTAAATATTGAGTCTTGTCCATGTACAACTGCAAGTTGTTATTAAAACATAAAAATACTCCAAAATGTATTATACCCTACCATAACCATTTTCCAAGCCCGGTTCAATCAGAGCAGAATCACGGGTCCTCCAAAATGTATGTAGAAGAAAAGCCCTTACATGGTAGTACTTCTTTTTCAAGAGTTTCATACAATTCAGCAAAAGTGTTTTTCAAGTTGTGCAATTAACTAATAGGGATTAACAAAACGAATAGTACTGAGGTATTTTAAGACAAAATATTGACCCGAGCAGGTTTAAGAATAAGCTATCTTTGGCACATATTATGCACCTAATAATCATGATTGTTCTTCTATTTAATTCAAAATGAAGAGGTCAGCTGCACTTTGCTTGGTAATCATTCGGTGACAGTGCTCTTCTCTGCTACTACAAATCCTCTGTCTTACCATACTATATATAGTGTGCTATCATTTAGTGGTAAAACATCACAATGACCGGCTAGCCAACATGGTCATCTACAGCCAACAATTGTAGCTTGAGACCTCAACATAGTTTTACTCACCTAAGGGGCACTCATTCAAACAATCTAACGTTTATAAAAATATGATCTACAATTAGGCATAAACCATCCTCAACTAACAATACTACAATTGTTATTGTTATAGGGCAGCAGTAGCTCAGTCGGTAGAGCGGGTGGTCCAGCAATCGGAGGGTCGCAGGTTCGATCCTGGCTCCCGGAATGAGAATGCAGCTGTTGTGTCCTTGGGCAAGACACTTAACCTACCTTGCCTGCTGGTGGTGGTCGGAAAGATTGGTGGCGCCAGTGTTCGGCAGCCTCACTTCTGTCAGTGTGCCCCAGGGCAGCTGTGGCTACATAGTAGCTTATCATCACCAGTGTATGAATGTGTGTGTGAATGACTGTTGTGTTGTAAAGCGCCTAGGGGGGTTCTTGAACTCTAGTTAGGCGCTATATCAAATACAGGCCATTTACCATTTTTTACAAAAACTGCCAATTTTTTACTTGAATTGAATATTACAAAACACTAGTATCAGACATTTATTTTATATAATCTGCTAATATATGTATTTACATTTTATTCTCAATGATGTTTTTATTATAATTACAAAATATTAATTAGCAAAATGTAATATCTGCCTCTTTGATGAAGTAAATAAAAAAAATTTAAATACCTTAACTTGCAAAACAATTAACAATGTCCTCAAATACACAAATGTTATACCATTTTCTAATTTATGAAATATATTCTGCACTTGATTCTGTGTATTATTCTAAGATTAAACATGAATTCTAAGATTTAACAAAAATGAATAGTCCAAAGGTGTTTCAAGCCTGAATGTTGACCCAAAGTATATCTAACCTTTGCTTGATCTATAGCTATGTGAAGGCCAGTATGATTTTTTAAGTTGTGGTATGCTGGGACAGAAACGCCATTTCAAGAGATGCCCAACTAGTCAACAAGCTGATTAAAAAGAAAGGCTCAGTTATGGAGCACACCCTCAAACTCTGGAGGTAGTAGTGAAGGAGGGAATGAATACAAAACCTATAGCCATTATGAACAATGCTGCACATCCCCTCTATAAGTGCTTTTATAGATGCTGATTATTCACGAAACCATGTTTCTACAATGCCTTGTAAACCCTTATTTTGATTAGAGAAACCATGTTATTGATCTCTGAGAAAGTAGGGTTAACAAACATAGATATCCTGGTTATGTAACTGAGTTATTCCTACTGTCAAAAGATTAGACATAACTTTGGGGCAGCCTCCCGTATAATTGATCCTGGCTGCAAAATGATTGATTTCGTGAACAAAACAGAACTGACTGGTGAAGTGAGGTAATTATGAGTGGAACCAGAAGTGATGTCATCAGGCTCATCTCTGGAAGTGGTATCCTCTGAACCGGAAGTGAAGTCATCAGGCTCATGACAGGAAGTGACATCATGGAGGCCAGGCATAATTTCCCGTAACAGGTCTGGAGTGGAATGAGAGAAAGGATCAGTGCCCTTCACCACCCCCTGTCCTGGCGTGGAATTACCTTCCTTCGAGCCTTTTAGCTGCCTCCCATGAGCATGTGTGTGACACTGCATAAACCTTTAACTGGATTACTGGTAAGGATTTTGTAATCTGCGCACGCCCATTGCACTCTTATTGCTTCACACACACTTTCAGCAGCCACAGGTAGAAGTGTCCATAAGATAAATTTCCTGTGGTAAATGCTTGGGCGATCACTTTATTCCTTCTCCTGGTTAAAATAATCTGTCTTAGTTTTCCAGAAATCATTACAATTATGTTCATGAGGTGAACATACAGTGCTAAGTTCAGCAGTACAATGTTGGGAACAGTAAAAATTGAACGTGGATTAATTTGTCTGATTACTTTTTAAAGTAATGAATAACCTAATGCAATACTTGTTTTACTGAAATAAAAATATTCATATTATTATTATCTCAGCAACACTCCACTCCTTTTTAGGGCTCAAACACACTGCAAAGAAGAAAAGAGTGTGCTGCATGCAATCCGGCAACAGAAACACATTGGCAGCTTAATTTTAATCTAGCTATCTTATATATAAACGTCTACGTGTAGAGGTGTGTGTGTCTGTCTGTCTGGCCCGGACGTGAGAGGTGGAGTCGAGATAAGGGCTCCACCTCTGAGGAAACAGAAACGCGCTTAACTGCTAATACAGAAGCAAGGCAAACACATCAACAAAATGGTATCCCTTTTACTTTTCCTCCCACCACTAATGCACAAGCGATGTGAGCACATCGGCAAAACGAAACTTCCTAGGTGAGAGATGCCCAGAGTAGTTCCTTTCAATTACCTGACATCTCTAAATTTCAATTTTTTTTTTGACAATTTCAATAGTTTCTAGGACCCCAGGCTTTTTACAGCATGGGCTTACACACCAAGTTTTCTATAAATATATGGAAACAGCATGATTGGGTGAGGCAGCTCCCATTGCTTATACCATGAATCATCGATGACTAGGTCGAGGGTAGAAAAAGGGGATGGATGTTATTTATTTCAGAGCACATGAAGGATTAAACGTATTTATAAAGAACAAGAATATTATCACTGGCTTCTTGTTTTTTTTCAGATTCATGGCAGTTGATGATGACATTTAACCCTTTTTTGCGCTGTTTAATGATACTGGAGTGCTTAACAAAAGAAGCACTCTAAAAGTGTACTTACGCATATAAACAGGATTTGAAGAAACCAGATTTCTGCCTTAACCAGGTTCTTCACCATCTTCTGGTTTTGTGTGAGCATGTAAACAAACTGTATGACACACTAACACTGAATACTAATAATAAAGTGTGTTGAGAAACGCTACTTGAACTCCTTCAAACCAACAGCAAAATGCCAATGCTTCACTATGACTGCTCTCTCTTACCATTTGCAAGTTCAGAAGTTTGTTTTTTTTCTCTGTTGTGATTTTTATGTGTATTTGAACGAGGCTGCAGTTTTGTTGTTTGTTGGATTATTTCTGTATTTATTGAACTACTGTGAATGCTACATTTTTCCTTGGGATAAAGTACTATCTATCTAAAAAATTAAAAACAAAAACCACTTTGAGGTCGCATTCCAAGGGTAAGTAGTGTAACAGCAACACCAAGAAATGAATGACAATGGGGTTTCAGTGATAAGCAGTTACAATAATTTTCACAAATAAAATCGACTAACATACTTCGGTACAATCTTGGCAGGTTTTGCCAGAGAATGTTATGTTAAAGTAATGGCGTCTTTAGCCTTGATTTACCATAAATGCTGAGAGAGATCAGGCATCTTTTGGATTGTCAGGTAGACCATTCAACACTTTTTAGAGCTCTGTAATTAGAGGTTTAGTTTCCTCCAGCATTTTTTTACCTCAGACTGTGATTGCTAAATGGCCAACAGCTTGTGATTGCAGACTATGCACTCAAAGACCGAAATAAATGAATTCTGTGAAATGGGATGAAGCCTTTTGAAACTTTATACTGCATGTTAGAAGGAGGATTTTGAAATCGGGTCTATAGTCAATCGAAAGCAAAGGCCAGTGTGTGCCAAATTATCATCATTTATATATTTAAGCAAATGTTTTGAAAGTTTTTGAAGCATTTATTCAAACGTTAACATTGATTTAAAAAAAAATTAAAATGTGAAACACAAATAAGAAGATAATTTGCATGTGTTTTGTAAGTGTAACCTACTCACTGAACTTAAAGTAATTTGCTCAAACTTTTTAGTTTTAGTTCTGATTCTTGCTGCACAAATCTCAATGAAATGCAGTGGACTGTTCTCAAGATTTGAACTGCCTCGTTGAAAAGCAGGACAGCAGTCAGTTCTGTTTCAGTGTAACGGGTGATCTTCCTTTTCTAAAGCATGTCTGGTACAGTTAAAAAACAAAGTTAATTTTGATAAACTGTATTTCTAAGAAGAAGAAAGATTTTAGGCAGCATACAGCGTGATGACTAATAGTTAATCGTGGCTAAAGATGAGACATAGATTCAAAATACCAGACTAAAGGTCAAAGATAAAATCTGTCAATATTTTCTGGCTATTTGCTAAATATCCAAATACCAAAACGGGTTATGTTTCCAAGTTTAAGGTTAAAAAATTTAAATTCATCCACTGCTACATGTCATTGTCAAATGAGACAAAATTGATTTTATTGATGAATACATCTAACCATATATCTGTCAGCTAAGAACAGGAAAATAAGGCTGCATTAATCATGAGATCAATTGAAAACTAAAAAAATACTTCCTGGTTTGAATTAATCTCATGTCGGCTGCAATGTGCATCCATGGATCCATCCTGCCTTGTATCAACTGTACAGGCTTGTGATAAGTAGTGTTAAGCTCTGGGGATTGTTTTCTTGACTCCATTGGGCTGCTTAAGCATTGTTCCTGACTACGTGCCCACCTGTATGGCTACAATGTACCCTTTTCAAATGGATACTTCCAATAGTATAATGCATCATGTAACACAGCATATAATGTCTAATGCTGGTCTCATAAACATGATAGTGACTTCACCTTTACAATGGCCTGCACAGTCCCATGGGCTCAATCTAATAAGGAGATAGGTGGACTGAGAGGTTAGCAGCTCGGATGTGTGACAGAAACACATGCAAGAACTACATGATACCATCAAGTCAGCATAAACCGAAACTCATAAAGAATGGATTCTGTACCCTAGTCATAAAGGATTCTGGATATCATGGAGGCAAAAGGTGGTCCTTTCCATCACAATATAGATATAAGTATGCTGTACAGTATATTATATCCTGCTTTACAATGGCAAACATTAAGTTCACACCACTAGATCCTGGCACAGTTTTTACACTTAGGTCAGAAGGTTACCTAAAAGCTTCCCATTAACACCATAATCTAATTGAAATTGCAAATTTATTAAGGGTGGGGCATAAAGATCTCCCACATTTTGAAGGGGTATAAAAAATGAGCAAAGCTATCTAAAAAAAATTGTATATATTTCTGGAAGTACATAAAAAACAATTTTGTTTTAATGGGTTTTCAAAATTACATCAGACAAATGGCAGCCGATGTTGGCAATACTTTGCTGAAGACATTCGTGGAAGTTCCCCATTACTCTCCAGTGGCCTCATGTATAAACGGTGTTGCGTACACCCATTTCCATGCTAGCATCGTGATGTATAAAAACTAAACTTGGCGTAAAGCCACGCATATTTTCACGCCAGCTAAATCCTTGTTGTACGCAAGATCTCTGCTCGGTTTTGCAAACTGGTGGCACCCAGCGTCAAAGCAGTGCTTTTGTTCCAGTGCGGTTTTCCTTTTCTTTTTTAGATCCACATCCCTGATGCGGCTTTATCAAATACACTGAAATTAACCTCATATTATTTATTAGTTTAAGGCATCTGATTGTAATCAACCTGTAACAATATAATAGTCCACGGAATGGCCAAACTATTCCAAATACCATAGCTGCTTTAGCATTGTTCCTCTCGATGCACCACTCAGAGTATGTATATCGCTGTATCTGAGTGTAGAATCACAGCTCTACAGCAGCTGATCGGAAAGAGAATTATCGGTATACAACATCAAGCACACCCTGCCTCAGCCATGTTGTCTGTTTCAACTGCTCTCATATGGCAAACGCTTCAGAGCCTTTCCTGTACGGACCTCGTGGTTCAGAAACACTTTCATCCGTAGAATTATAAACGCCTCAATCAGTCCTTCAAGTTCTCCTTGTAAAACTGTTTGTACTTATGAGTACAATCACCTCAACTGTAAACTTGCGATACAGTTATAATATTGCACAACCTGAGCCACTTTATAAAGCGTGTATTTACATATGATGACAATATCATTTTTAAGATGAAATGCAGCAAAATATGTGTATTACCTTATACAGATAAAATGTTAACATTATTTAAATGATCTATATTGTTAATAATTAAACATGTGAAGACACAGTCTTAGGGTGAGCGACGAACAGGTGCCCTGTTCAGGGATTGTTCCTGTCTGGGGCTGGCACAACACTGGATGGCTAGATGGATGGAATAATTAAACATGTACTATGAAGATGTTTCAATGTTCCTTAAAAGTTTTGAAGAATCGGAGTTCTAAGCTTAGAGATGGCTTAACGTCTATTACAGAGCTGATTGTGTAGAGATTGGTTACTTAGAGAAAGAAAAGGAAGAGCAGACATAGGAGGTTAGTATGTCTGAAAGAGACAGTACTGCTGCAATAAATTATTTCATCAAAGGTTGTGCACGGCGCAGCAAGCATCTTGTGGGAAGCAGGAACAATATCTGGATAGGGCACCAGCTCATCACTATCACTGCGCCACCATGTTCCCATGTTTGATACATGCTTTAATTCCTATCATCATGAAAGTGATATCAAGTATACATTGCAATTATTAAGAGAGCTATAATATCATGAATGTAATGGATTCTATGTCCTGTTGGAGGAAGAGAAAGCCCGTTTAAGAAGCACATAGTGATTCACACATATAGAAGAACACTTACAATACAAAGCATTTAACATGCTACATTAGTTACGATGGTATTTGAAAAAATAGTAAATAAAACGATTTTAAGATGAAGTTTATGATGTTCTACTTTAATGACAAAATAAACTACGTGATTAAAGTGGAAATTTTATTTTGTGAACTTGAGCTTTCAAGTTTCTCTGCCACTCTGTCACTTAGTCAGCTTCCTTTTGTTGTATATACCACTGTTTAATCCAACAAATAGTACATTTTTCCTTGCCTCCACTTGGTATTCTCTGAAATTCTTCTATTTCCCCCCATGCTTTTGCCATTGTCTTTTCACAGAATGCTGGACTTAAGGGCTATTTCTATTGATTTGCATATTCAAAGAGGCGTAATTCTGTGTAGAGTTTGGGAGTGGCGGCAGGCACGTGCATTACTTTTCACGCTGCCTGAAGGTTAGTAATCCATAGCAAAATCGTTTTTCCAATCTGGTACAGATGCATTTCGACTGAGCGCGAAGCGTGTACAGAACGATCTCTGTGTCACTATCACAGAACGGTTGTTTTCATAATATGTTTGAACAAAAAAGCCCCAATGTTCACTGGTCCAACTCATGATGGGTACTGAAAATGGTAGAGTCTAACCTACCGAATGACACCTACGCCACCTCTCTTCCCCCACTACAGCTCATACACTTCTCCCTTGAAATGTGGGAGATCTTTATGCCCCAACCTGTATAAACATTCAGAACCTTTACTGTAGTACTCCAAATTATGGTCGGGTGCATCTCATGGATGCTTTGATTATCCTAGAAATGTATCTAGAACTTTAAATTGGAGTCCATCTGTGGCAAAGTGAATGAACTTGACATTGTTTCATAAGGCACACACCTATGTATATAAGATCCCACAATTCACACTGCAAGTCAGTGCAAAAACCATGCCATGAAGACCAAGAAACTCTCTGTTAACCTCCGTGATCATATTGTGGTGAGACAATCAGAGCAAGGGTATAAAGCAATTTGTAATGTTTTGAGCATTCTTAGGAGCATAGTGGGAGTGGAAGTTGTATGGAATCATTAGGACTCTTTCTAAAGTTGACCTTCCAGGCAAGAAGGGCCTTAATCAGGGAGTTCACCAGTCACTCTAACATAGCTTCAGAAGTTCCCTGCTGAGATGGAAGAACCTGTCATAAGAACAACCATCTCAGCAGCATTCCATCAGTGAGGCATTTATGGCATAATATCTAAATGGAAGGCATATGACAGTTTAAAGGATTCTGAGACCAGGAGGAAAAAGTATATCTGGTCTGATAAGAGAAAAATGGACTATTTAGGCATAACTCCACACGCTATGTTTAGCAAAGGCCAGAAACTGTTCATCAACTGCCTAATACCATCCCTAAGGTTCAGCATCCTGCTATGTGTGTGCTTCACAGTAGTAAGGACAAAAGACAGAATTGAGGGAAGGATAAATACTGCCAAATATAGAAAACCTGCTCCAGACTGCATGTGACCTCAGACTTGGATGACAGTTCAACTTTTAGTACAACAATGAAGACGAAGCGTACCAATTTGATAACTTTAGAGTGGCTTTGGGACAAGTATCTGACTGGCTTTGAGTAGCCCAGCCAAAGCCCAGACTTAAATCCCATAGCACATCTGTGAAGAGACCTGAAGATGTCAGATTACAGATATTTCTCATCCAAACTAACGGAGCTTGAGAGGATCTGCCAGGAAGAAGTGGATAAAATGGCCAAATATCCAGTTGAGCAAAGCTTGTAGAAACTTACCCAAGACGATTTGAAACTGTAATTGCTGCCAAAGGGGCTTCTACAAAGTACTGAATGAAGGGTCTGAATATTTATAGAAATGAGAGATTTCAGTTTAAAATTTTTAGAAATTTAAAAACCCTTCTGAAAAAATGTTTTCACTTTGTCATTATGGGCTATTGAGTGTAGACTGATGGGCAAAAATTGTAAATGTATCCATTTAAAATGAAATCTACAAAACAATAAAGTGTGCATAATTGAAGGAGTCTGAATACTTTCTGAATCCAGTCTATATATACTATATTACTGTATATGTATACAGCAAGTGTGTGTTTTTTAATTTAGTGTAAAATGCATTCATTATCTGCTGTTTGAAAAGTAAGTAAGAATCTCATTGTACTGCGTACACATGTAAAAAGACAAACATGAACTTACTTTGTAAATAAAACTAACTTCCTAGCTTTATCTATTAACGTGTAGTCCACCGAATAGTCTGCACAGTGTCTGCCAGATCAGAATGCACTATTTTGTTATTCTCTATCAATCCTGTTGCTTACTCTCTCAATTGAAACCATTCCTAGTGTAAGTTTTACTGCAGGTGTAAAAGGCATCCATGACAGAATAACAGTTTTACTATCTGGGAACACTGAATCCAGTCTTTCTAACACCAAATTTCTTTAACATATTTGTATGCTTAGAGCAACTCCTGTAGTAATGGATTAGGACTTTATGAAACTATCTGATGCACTCTTATCAAGGACAGGAATTTGTGGAATTTAAGATAATTAGTTAGATTTGATTTTTGTTTTTAGTGAATGAACGTTTACCCAATTAAAGAACAAAAAAACTTAGTAATAATAGAAATGAAAGCACAACATTACTAGCTTTATATTAGTTGAACGTATTACACTTCTGGCCAATTGTTCGCTTCATTTACTGTAAGGCTTTGAGATGATCTCACTCTAGAACTGTACTTAGTAGCATTGTCTAAATACTGTGACATTACGGTACTATTTTAGATACACTACAATTTACCTGTCCTCCCACATCTTAAGGATGTGCTTGTTAAGTTTATTGGTGATCCTAACTTAGCCCCATGTAGGCATGTCTGAGAGTTGGTCTTGTGACAGACTCTTGTCCAGTCCAAGGAGATCCTGCATTGTGCCCAGTACTGGTGGCATAGCCTCTGGACTCCATGACCGTGAACTGGATTAACTGGATTTAGGGGTGAATGGTTGTCTTTCCTAAAAGCTTTCAAAGGTTTGCTTCACATTCCACAATGTTTAATATTTTTAATGTACTATTACCCAAAACAGAGTTGCAGTACCTCAAGTGAAAATAAATGAAGTCATGACAATGCCCTGAAATGGTTCAATTATGGACGATTTTCATAGCAAGTTGAAATTTGTTTTTCAGAATTGATTCAGTATATGAACAAAGCTGAGAAAAGATATTTTTAGTACTCTGTGGTGTCTGATATAAAAGAGTGAGGTGGTATTGCGCTATTCCTTTGTGATGGAACACCAGGCCTTTCAACCAGACATTGTACTTGCAGAAAAAGACTGGCTCTTTCAGAAAGACTCCATTCCCAATCTAAACTGATATATCAATCTGGTTAAAAGTGAAGAATCTTTGAAAAATGCTTTTGACATCGGAATCTTATTCTTGAAACTCTTTTAAAACTCACATTTGAGCCATAAAGATACTATACTATATTAGCTTGAACCAACCATATAAAGTTGGCTAGAAGGATGATCAAAGGTTTATCTTTTACACCTTTAAAGGGCAGTCATGTCTGCCAGTGACGTCCAGATGGGCTGCAAGAAGACGATCTAACAGAACTAAGACTTTGCAAAACAAAACAAATGGCCAGGCTTAAATGAATAAAAAAAACAAAAATAACATTTTGAAAAATATTGGAAACACAGAGGCAGCTCCATAGTTGATTACTGAGGATGTGGTAGGACTACTTAAACATTAGAGGTGGTAGGCTCAAATGAGCATTTGATGAAAACTGAGGAATTGTCTTCACCAAGAAACTGGCAAGTGGGAATGGGGAGCTGGAATTGGACGAGAGGCTCAACAATCAGAGTCAATACATGAACATGTCAGCCCAAGTACGTACGGCTAATTAAAATACTGAACATGATAATCAAGTTGAAGTTAAAGTTGTGCTATTTGGGACAATATTCAGTTAGAAGGCACATTTTCTAATTTTTGTATTTGATGGATATGGATAAAACTAAGCAGACATGAGGAGTCTTTGAGAGCATACTGACCTACTAAAGCTGTGCGTGCCAGCCTGTCTTTTGCTGATGCAAAGTGTGATCTGTGAAATCACAGTTCACATTGTTGATGGTCCATGAACCCTAAGGCAATGTAAAGGTGTTGTGTTGTTGGTGGTTCTTAGATGAGAATGATGACAAGGTTAGCACTTCGAGACAGGGACAAAAAGAAAAACAGTGACACACAGACATCACATAGAATGCATAATATGAGCCATTAAACAAATGGGTGCTTATTCTTTAACTTTGTAACAGAAAAAGCCCCTAAACCCTATGTAACTTACTCACTTTTAAGGCAGAGAACACCTTCAAAACAGCAAATACTCACTTTTGGACAAATTGTGACTCATCTGGTGTTATCCCCTCACTTCATGCACTCATGGTGATTGCAGGCTTTTCTACACCTCCTTAAAAACATACATAAGAAATCTGACAAATGAGAGGAGACCATTCAGTCCAACAAGCTTGTTGGTTTAACTAATACAGTAGCTGTCCCAATATCTCATGGAATCGCTTCCTTAAGGTCATCAGGGTTTCTGCTTCAACTACATATCTTGGTAGATTATTCCAGACTCCTACAACTCTTTTTGTAAAGAAGTGCTTCTTTGTGTCAATCTTAAATTCACGTCCCTTTCATTTCCATCGGTGTCCTCAATTACGTGATTCACCCTTAAGTAGATGGATCAGATGGGACACGACTCATTAATCCAGCGAGTATACTACATTCATAGTAAATTGAAGGGTCCCCTGCGGAGCTTCATGAATTTGAAGAGTGGGGGGTTCAGGGTCCTCTTTTACTTTCCATCTGAATAAAAACAGAGCAAAATGGGATATAATGTTTTTGGTCTACCCTTAAGCTGAAAGAGTTCTGTTGGATCTACTTTTATCAATCCCTCTGTGGATTTTGAAGACCTGTATTAGGTCTCCATGCAGTCTCCTCTGTTCGAGACTAAACAGATTGATTTTTCTCTGAATCTGTCAGAACAAGACATGTCCTTAAGTCCTGGGATGCACTGGGTTGTTCTCCTCTGTACAGCCTGAAGTGCTGCTATGTCTTTTATGTAGCATGGTGAACAGAACTACACACAGTATCTCACTGGTGATTTTATATAGTCTAAGCCTAACGTCCCTCAATTTATATTCAACATTTTTATTTTACGATGTAACCTTATAATTTACCAAACACCTGCTGAACAGAGGACCTTTCTTGTGTTTGTAATTTCTTTTAATCTCTTGGAAGTCTTCCTCATACAGTCTGCTTTTCACTCTTACCTTCTGCTGCTAGAAATACCTGAGCACAAGGTAACTGCTAAGCTCCCATTTAAAGCACCTATGCTGCGGGTTGCCAAGTCCTTGGAAAGCTGTGGAACAACAAGATGCTGTCAGAGAGTTCACGGTCAATCAGGTAGCTGGCTCTACTCCGTCTGTAAGTGCTGTCACCTGTAGTAACCACTGTCAATAGCTGACCACATGCTCATGTCTGCTGGCTACTACAAAATATAAACAATACAAGACACTCTTGCAGAAACCCTCCTTACTCTGAATAACACCAAGCAGGTGAAATGTCCACACATTTATTGAAAAACACGGAGTAAACAAAATAACCCAAAAAAATGTTCTTCTGCTCTGACCAGCCTCTATAAGTCTTAAATCCCTGTCTACCCATTTGGGGTGCACTGCTCACTACTCAGACTTAAGCTAACACTAAAACACTTTCTCTGTCTGTCTGCCTGTCTGCTCTCATCCTCCTGTTGGTTGAGCTTTTGTCCATACTTACTCAAATACAGCTTTAATTAAACCTTATTTGTGCTTACTTTTTACAAAGCCCCAATGTTGGACCATATTTCTCTTACAGGGTCCCTGCCTTTGTTTTTTGTAAGTTTGATTGCATTTTTGCCTTTAATTAATTCTGAGACAATGCTGTGTATATCAGCTCCATGTAAAATGAAAAAGTTTTCCCAAAGCCACCACATTTTTTATTTTGTCTATTGCCTGATGTCAGAATGGCAGAGTACACCCAAAAATATTTTGCTGGATTAATTAAATGTGTTATGTCAGCAATTTCCCAAAAATACTGAAATATATAAATTGTAAATAAAAATATATATTATCGTCTACTTAAATGATTTACACTCAGTTAGCATAATGTAGTAAAATTAGGTCAAATAAATTATTTTCAAAAAACTAACTAACTAACACAACCCTAACAATGTTTTATTACTTTACTGGATTTAGTAACTCCAATATATGTATTTTAGTAGTACAAACTAAATGGACTTATATAAAAGATACATCATAGAATTTTGTTTTTACTTAAATATAGAAAGTGTACTAATGCGTTACATCTTGTTTAATAAATATTCAGATTATATCAATACAGTTCAATTTAGTACATGTGTAGTTATTCACTTATTGCCATATAAAGAAATCAAGTTGTATTTTGGTAAATTCCATTTGTCAAGTAATCTTAACATTAATGTAACTGTTGTTTTGGAAACAAAGAAAAAGATGTTTTCTGATGTAGGGTGGGTGACATGTATCCAAAAAAAGTCTCAATAAATCAGTTTCCACAACCCCACAAAACCCAAAACTCAACGTACGAAATGTCTTTTTTACCAACTGCACAAAGGTGGGAGGATCCCTTGGAATGTGTGGTCAATAAAAAAGGGCGGTTCTTTATGCAAAAATCACTCTTTATGCAAATATGGGGAAGTCATGTACATTAAACTTGAATATTTTAAGTTAAAGAAACACAATTTAATTGTGTATAGGGAAAGTGGGAATATGATGTTTTGAGGATTTGAAAAGTAATAATTTCGAATAAGATTATCATAAAATGTGTGAGTAATGGCAACAGTCCCTGAGACAAATTATGCTTCTGTTGAAAGAAAATAATGTGATTGCTTTGTTTCAATATAAATTAATTGAAATAAATCAAATTCAATGAAACTAGAAAAACATAATTATTTGAAGTCAAAGTAAATTAAATTAGATACATAAAGTGAACCTCCTCAGTAGTTCTTTTTTTTTTTTGAGCAGTGGGTATCAATGTTTCTTTGTGCCTTGGTGGATGGACTGGCATCCTGACTGGGATAGAAGGGGAATCCTTACCGAGCCGGAAAGCCTTAATGGAAGGACAACTTGAGAGGAGGCACATCCCGGCTGAGGTGGTTATCTATTCCTGTCCCAGTCAGGATAAAAGAATAATGGATGGAGTGGGGGATTCTGAACAATTCAGCCCAATTCATGAAAGGGAGGCAGTGCTCCTGTGGTTTGGCCCCAGCCTGGTTGCCTGGGACTTGTAGTTTTGAAATTCGGCCCAGCCAGGGTCCCTGGGTGCTCCATGAGGGTGCTGTGGGGAATACACTTTCCTGGTTTTGGAGGCTGTGCTCTTGAAATACTCCCAGGTCTATGATAAAAGAAGAGTTGAGTCAGAGTTGGGAGGCAGATGGCAAAACCAACCTGGAGAAGGTACTGAGGAATGGAAATGATGGTAGGAACTTTGGAAAAGGAATTCTGAATTTAAAAAAACACTTCTTTGTTTTGGTGTGGTTGTGTTTGGGGTTTGGGTGCTCAATGATGCCCCCTGAAGGTTACAACTTATTTCTGTGTTATTGCAAATAGAGCCCACCCAGTATTGAATCTTTATGGCCATTAAAGCATGAAGTTCAGCATGCGTCTTTGAACTTGTTCAGTTTTTTTTAGAAAACAAAACATTGACACTAAACATAAAGAACATCTTGCAGAGATGATCTTGCAGGCTCTCACTATCAGTTCTGTCACGTAGAACTAGTCATGCATATTATCTCCCTATAGTTTTACTAGGGTAAGATGCTAAGCACTATCCACTACTTAAGCCGCCATCACCCAGAGGACATGCAGGAAAACAAACTTATGCAGCAATGCATTTGGGTATAGGTCCCCCAGAGAGGAAATCTGTGTTTTAACAAATGAAAAAAAAGCCAGAAGAGGCAGCATGGGAATAATCACATGTTTACAGGATTTTCCGCCTGGCATATCGAAAACCTCTAGACGATCTTTCTAATATTTTCATTACTCATTTAATTTTTGAGAAGTATTTATTTTACAGATGATTTTTAATATAGTTAGTTATCTAGTGCTTCTTATTTTCATTTGTTTATCTTTTCAGGTTATCGCAGAAGAGATTTCTGGGAACAATGGCTATGTTGAACTCTCATTCTGTGCCAAAAAACTAGATGATAAGGTATGTCTTTAAACCTATTGCCAATTCCAAGAAACTGAAATGGCTTGATTCCAGATCCTGGAGTAAGCTGAAAATGTGCAATGTCAGCTAATTTGAGACTCGATCACAAATATGATTGAAGCATGGATGAACTGCCAAGAAATACACAGTTATTGGTTAACTTTAAAGTTGATCTTCCTTTTACCTTTATTTAAAATATTTTTTTAAATATCCCCTTAACAACTAGCAAAGCCGAATTACTTCCAGCAAGTGAAGTCACAAAAGTGACATGGAGGCAGACAGCAAGGGTATAGCCAGGGATTTATTTTAAGGCATGGGGATGAGAAAGTTCAGGAATCATAATTCTGTCTATGATCAATTGATTTAAATTATCATAAAATTTATATTTGGGGGTCAAATTAATCTCATTTCTGAAGCCAATACTATTGGATAGGCTCTAGCAACCTAGTGACTCTTAAAAATATTCAGTTTAAAAATATGATATTGTATTATGTTATGTTTATTATATTTAATGGGCCAGTTGTCATCTTCAAGTTAATTAAAAGAGATGAAATTAATGCAATATTTTTGTGCTGCACATATTAAGGATAAATATAACTGTTAGTGGATACAATTTAACGGTCTACCTGGCGCAAATGAGTTGTAACCATAGAAATTAAAATAAAAAACAGTCCTTGCTAATAATTAATTATTATGAATACTTTAGATTTTTATTTTGGAATTTTTCATTTGGTTTTATTGTGAATTATGCTAACAAAGCATCCAACCACTCTCAAAGCCAAAAGTCTCAATTAGCATAAGCTGCCCTAATTAATTGAAGATGTTCATGAGACATGCAATGATTTACTTCATAAGGCGGAAGAACATAACACACAAGAATAGTTGCATCAGATATGTTAAAATGTGTGCTTCAATTTAAACATTTAAAGTCTAAATATTCTCAATTGGAATAGAAATTTGCTATTTTTCACCCCCTGACAGAGGGCCATCAAGATCTAGATCCCTAGTACAGGATAAAAAATAAAAAAAAAACATCATATTTGTTTTAATGTTTTAAATGTTTTAAAATGATACCTCACATGCTTATGTCTGAAAATTCTTTGTCATTTTTAACCTTCTGAGAGTGGCTCTTAGAGAGCTAAGACCACTGGTGAAGAAACAAATACAAAAATATTACGATATTTGAGATCAGCAACCTTGAAATAGCTGTGTGCCCAACATCAAGTCCTTCTGATAATTTTTGCTAAAGACACCAGTTGGTTTACTCTTTACCACAAAGGTGTCATTTACTACACACAATAGCCTAAAAACAAGGGGTTTTCAAATCTAGAAGGCCAAAAATAGAGAGGAAACCCAAAAAGTTTGACAACTGGCACAACCAGATATCAAGACAACCTGAACGCTTTATCATATGGCAGGGTATTTTTATACTGGTGACTTAGGAGGTGCCTGAAAACAAAAAACTGAACTGATTTCAAAGCATTCATAAGTAATTCTTATCAAGACAATTTATCCAATTCCTCATGCCTCATAGTGCGTCTTACACTCACACTTCCTCTTTAGTTGCATCACCAAAGCCAATCTGACCAATCACAGCAAAGCCAAACTGACCAATCACATTGCTCAGAGGGACTGGATACAACTATCTTAGTTTTTTACTATATAGTAGATATAATTGTATAATATGCAGCACAACAGTCCAGTGGATAGCACTGCTGCTTCATGGATTCTCCTTCTTGGGTTTGAATCCCTCACCCAGTTTCCATTTTCTTCTCATGTCTGTATGGTTTTCCTCCTACATCACCAAAGACGAGTAGATTAGGTTATCAAACTAAATTTCATGTTGAAACGTGTGAAATGGGGCCTACGGTGGACTGTTGCTGTGTTTAATGATGCCGGATTTTCTCCACTCCTAAATTTGATTGAATGGCCTTAGAAAATGTTATGTTATGTTTGGGCCATTAATAGAAAAAGCACTATATATAATAAACCAAATGGCCATTCTTTTTTGCTTTGCACCTGATGTTGCTGTAAAATATACTCCAGCACTCCACTTTCTTATTTGCAACAATTCACATATATAAGTTTTAAATTACTATGTTCTAAGAATTATAACAAGAACAAGAAGGTAAGCTTCAGATGGTTGAAGGTTGCACATCGTACAGTTAATGAAGAATAAAACTATATGAATATATGATATGGCCATCACACAGAATCTGTTTCAAACAAAGCATTTTTTTTTCCTGAAGATCTGGGCCAGGGATTAGAATTGACAATGGAACATCTAAATCAGGCAGCCGTAATGTCATTGGCATGTGGTTGCCATGACAACGGGACAGGGGCTACCTGTATTTTCCTTGGCATTGCCCCTGTGGAGGCACATCTTAGTGAAGGAGACATTAAAAACACTTTGGACTGAGCTTTCAATTTCACATGGAATTTAGTACTTATTAAAGCAAACGTTATACATAAGGTCAAGTAGTAATCCATTTAAGTTCAGGGTCTGGTGATAATGAGAATAACTATTTCTTTGGATACAAAGAGCTACCTTTAGATTAGAATGATTTTGTTTTAATGTTTTATTAAGTGAATAAAGCAGATTTTAACAAAGGGATGGCAATATTGGAGAGTTAAAAACATGAGTTGATTATAAATATCGTGCAAAGCCTAAAAGCCTTGGTTCTGTGCATTGCTTGAGAAAAATCATTGTTAGAGAGACAGATTTGTCATTTTTGACATATTTGACTATATTTTGTGCATTAGATAGTGTAGTAACTAATTAGGTCCTTTCTGTGGAAGGTTTTCCTATCCTATATCAGCGCTCAATTCACACTACCATGTTAATAGAATGGGTGGGGCAGTGGTTAGAATCTTACGCCTCATTGCTGTCAGTGTTGGGTTTGCATGTTCTTTCTGGATCTGCATGGATTTTCATTCAGGCCCACAATGTTCCTCCCACATTCCAAAGATCCCAAACGTTAGGCTGATTGGTGATTGTGAATGTGCTGTATGTGTGGAAGTGGACCAGTGATGGGTTGATGCTTTGTCCAGCCATGTTTCCTGCCTTGTGCTTTGAACTCTTTTAACTCAGACATGGACTTTAAGAATACTCGGATAACAGAAGTGAGTGCCAAAATATTGGGACTTAAATTTGATTATTAATTGAATTAAGAAATTAAATTATAATTTCTGGGTCGAGGTGGACTTTTGTATGAAAAATATTATTGAACAGTCATATTATTGAATGATACAATGTATTGCCTCGATTGTTTTTTGCAATCTCAAAAATATTTAATTGTTTAGGTTCTATATCCTTATGAAATTCCAAAGATTGTTACTGTTGCCAGATTTTTTTGACTATTTTTTATTTTAATTCAGTCTGTCCTAGTGCCTTCTATAGATGAACAACTGCTGTTTACGTTGTTTTTGAAAAGTGTTTTGAACCACATTCAGTTGTAATGTAACCTCTCAAAAACACATATCTAACCACTCTCTGGCTCTATGAAACCCTGTAAACTAAACGGAAACCTCTGTCTATACATAACTCATCAGGAAACTGAAATCTTCCCACAAGAAGCAGCTCAATGGAAAACTGACATATAATTATAGACCATGGTCAATAACCCTTATAAATAAATCTGAAACCCTTCATAGCTGAAGGATAAAAAAAATAGTATGTAAAATGCATGTCCTTGTTAGTCTGAGTAGACATTGAACAGAATATAACTAATCAAAGGCAACAGTCAAAGGGTAAGGCAAACACTCCAAAACTGCTACTTTTAGCAGATTTTTTTACCTGTTATTTTTTCATAGCAATTTATTTCTTGTTGTAACAAAGGCGCTTTATTGCGCCCGACCTGACACAGATGGACACCGAGGCACGTATGAAATCACTAAAGGTTTTCATTTTTCTTCACCCGTGACCCACAGGCAATACACAGTTCAAAAGCACAACAAACCCCAATCAAAACACTGTTCCTTTACCGCCACTCCTCCTGAAACTTCATCTCCTTCCTTCCAACTCTGGCTCTTTTTATAACCCACCCAGAAGTGCTCCAGATGCTTGACCACCTGGTCCTGATTGCACCTCTGGGGCTGAAGAATCGTCCAGCCAGGCTGCTGACTCCATGCAGCTCCCCCTAGCGGCCTTCCGTGCCCCCAACCAGGATGTGGAGAACTCCATCTCCCATGGAGCCATGCGACAGGCTGGAGGATCACTATCCACCAGGGAGGCTGCCACCAAGTGTCCCGGGGGAGGTACTGAGCTGCCCATGGTTGCTCCCCCGAAACAGATGCAGCAGGGATGTCCCTGCAGGGCATGGCACCCGGCTGTCTGCCACATTGTATAACCCAAAATCACACATGGAAGCCCTCAATGGGCTTTAGAAGGCCCTGTTTTTTGACAGACCTCCAGACTTGAGAAAAAAAAAATCCCAAGAAAAAGAATTCTAAAGAAAAAAAAATCAAAAAACACCTCAAAGGAAAAAAAAATAGAAGAAATCTTGGGAAGGGCAATTCAGAGAGAGAGACCCCCTGCCAGGTAGGTTGGGTGTCAAAAACATGGGGTAAATACAACACACAAAACAGAATACAAGTAATCCAGAGCTAGATGGCCAATCTATCATTGCCACCACAGAAATACAACACAACAGTACAGAACATTTTGTTCTTGCACTGCAGGCCTCCCCAAGTGCAGGTGCAGAGTACTGTGATCACTCTGAAGGATAAATGCAATAAAAGCTTATATCACTCATTAAATACCGAACTAAACACAGAGCAAACAAAACCGAAAAGTAAACCGAAACCATACCCAGCACTTGTTGTACTTGCTTAAAAGTTAACTACTCTAAAATCTTTGTTTAACCAACCGAGAGATACTAAAACACAGAAATGGCCTTCATATTAATACCATCACTACTACGACTGTGGTCAGTGTCCAGTAAACAAAGAAAAGGATGAACGAAAACAAACATAAATTTTGCCAAAATACTTCACATTCTCTTCAATTCTCCATAAATAAATTCTCCATTATAAAAAAAATCCAAAATAACTTAAAATATACTTACAACCATGTGCCTTCACAACACTCCTGCACAATTAGATGTAGAGTAGGGTATTAAAAATGAAGACAAAAAATGACATCTAATATTGTGTCTTTATTGTATTTGGTACTTTAGTCAGAAACAAACCAAGAAAAAGTGTTTTAAAAATGTATTAAGAACACAAGTTAATACTTAACTTATTCTGTCTTCATAAAGGAGGATAAAGTAGGCATAAGGTGCAGATACAGACAGAAGAACAGCTTTGACCACTAATGACTCTTCCCTGCTCATTAGGCTGATGATGCAGCGGCTAAAAAACCCAAACACTAAACCCCTTCTTCAGTTTCTGCCTTTGTCCGACTCTGAGCAAGTCCCTTAATCTGCTTGGGCCTCTACTCTTAAAGCGGTTGTGGCCGCAGATAATCTGGCATCCTCAGGTTCTGTTGTTCTTGGAACAACTTCAGAGTTGTTGTAAATCATTCACCATCAATCAGCTCAGAAGGTTTTGCTCATGTTTTTGTGAATGAGAAAGGAAGGGTCTTTTTAAAACTGGAACAATGAATTTTTTTGTACTTTTTTATGCAATTCCTTACTTATGAAATCAGAACTTGAGTTTAAAGCTGATTGGTGGATGAGGAATGACTGGCCTGGAAGAGCAAAGCTAATATTGTTATAAGAATAAACAAGACCGATGCTCACTGTTTTTATAAAGTACCTTGGTATGGTGTTTGTTATGAATTAGGATTTTTTTTTTGTTAATTTTTAGTATGCGTTCTTTAAATACTGTACTTCTATGTTTTTGCATTAATTTTGTTATTGTGTTTTTTTTCTAGTCAAGCGCCCATGTTTTATCCGAGTTTGTGGATACAAAACCCTCTTTTGACTTTTATCCTTTTCAAAAGAATTTTTCAAAAGAATTCCTCTTTTAATTTTTCTGTATTTTACATTCAACTTTGAAATTTTTTGCCTACAAATTTTTGATTCTTGTATTGGTTTTTGATCTCCTGGTTTTGACCTTTTTTTCTAGTTTCAGCCATATCTGTTTGAATAGCACTCCCTGGTTGGAATAAGTTCTGTTGTAATTGTGGCATGTTACATAACCCGAAACTATATAGATATAATATAAAAAGGCGATACCCGTCCCTTAATGATACGGCTGTAAGAAATCACATAGGAGAAATAACTTAGCTTTGTTTAATGATGGCTTATCCTGCATAACAGAGAAGGAAGCCATGACAAGACTGTTACTCAAGTGGAGGATAGACCGGATGACAGTATCTCCCATCCATCTGTCGGCTTCAAAGGTGTGCCGGGCAATGTTCCAAGGCTTTATACTCTTTCTCCAAGTGCAGGCCCCCACTTTGGTAAATCATGCCATTCCAAACAAGGAAAAAAAGATCCAATGTCATGCTGAAATAGTACAATGCCCATTTCACAGTGCCCCCTTTCTTGCCTTCTAAAGCTTGCCTATCAGTTTTAAATGATGAGCCCCTGTGTGCTAAATTTGGCCTTGTGTTAGCTGTACATGTGAGTGGATTTATAAAACTATTTTTGTACAGAGCACAGTGACATATTAAACTTACGTATATACTTATTACACTGTTATCCTGGTCCTTCTTGAAAACTCTGGCCAGAAAAATCTAGCATTAATAGTGTTCACTATATTGAGGGATTACATGTAATAAAGTCTGTAAAGAGAAAGTTTAGTTTGCACTTGTGTTTTGATAGATTTTGGTAAGTTTTTACCATGGTCCATAATTCTTTCTTTCTTTCTTTCTTTTCATTTGTTATACTACGTTTAATCATTTGATAGTACACTGTACATTTGAAAGGTCTTATTGTTAAAGTGGAAGGCCATGTCTGGTTACTTTCTTTTGTAGGATCTCTTCAGCAAGTCTGACCCATTCCTGGAGATTTACAGGATGAATGATGATGACAGTGAGCAACTTGTCTATCGGACAGAGGTAGGGAAATGAAACAGTAAACATTCTCTGTGAAACAGTGTCACTGTTACCAAAAAGACATACAAGAGAGGTACATTGCATGGACTTGCTCCCTGCTGCATAGTGAGTACGTTTCTTGCAGCTACTTCTTTAATGAAACCAAATTGTTCAAGTTGTGTATTTAAGATAAGCATGCTCTGTTAGAGCTTTTCATCCCAGATATGCTGTCTACCTATTCATCCTTATATTTGTTAATGTGACGAATGCATTGTTTTTGTCCAAAATAATTTTTCAGAAATATTTAAAACAGTTTGCCATAAGCAAGTGTGTAAATGGATGTAGCTTGCCCCAGAAAATAACTGAAGCATCATTCTCAATCAAATGTCCTTGTTAGGACCAGACAATAGTCACATTTACTGGTGTAACCCCTGGAGGATGTGCTGAGATGCTGTGCAACGTTAGGCTTGTAGCTCTTTCATCATAGCAGTTCATTAGTCTGTTGAACCTTAGGAACATCATCATAACTCAGGAGACAATATGTCTTATCTGTTGAGGTTAATTGAAAGTGAAGAAATTTGAGGGACAGGGGAGAAGAAAGTGGTTCAGGTATAGAAAAGAACATTTGTACAAGGTCAATTGAATGAGCTCCAGGAAGCAAGACTGCTGAAGATTTTGCAGAATGTCATCTGAAAGTAATGAGAGGAGCTTGTTGATTGGTTTCTTTAGTAATGTAGGTAGAGTTTGCCCTGTTGGAGTGGACATGAGGCAAAGGTTTTTTAACTTTCTTGACATTTGCAAGGAAGGAACCTCTACTCAGTAAAAATGTAAAGTGCTGTGTAGAGAGCAGGACTTAACACTAGAATTACCAGAGCCAACGAAAAAACTCGTAATTCCGTCCCACCTTAAACTGCTTCTTAAATCCCTTCACACCTCTCCGCCAGCGCCCTTTGTCTTCTAAATGTGCTGATAAAGAGAAGCTCGGAGCAGCCGGCTATTCCATCCCCCCACCAATTTAGAACGTGCACGAACTTCTCTCAGCTCATGCCTTGATTGAGTATCTGGGAGTGAAGTGGAGTTTTAGAGTGGAAATAATAGATCGTTGTTTGGAACACACGCATTTCATGTCTGTTCCGTTTCTACAGTAATCTGTGTCAACACATTGTTAAAACAGAAACTTTTTTATATTCTAGTAGTAGATGACAAAATGTAGGCATAAACTATATAATGTATGAAGCCTGAAGTCCAAATAGCAAAGAAACATTTTCACAAGAATAACACAATTGCGCTTTTATTCAAAAATATAACTGCAGAAACAAAAAGCCGCCTAAACACGCGACATTGCCACCACTTTATTGTAACTGCCTCCGTGGTTTAATTGACTCAGCCCCGCTTGGGAATCAAAAGGTCACGAGTTCGATCCTGCGCCCCTCCGTTTTGAGAAGTAAACTGCTCTTAGTCTTACTGTTTTAAAATAAAAGCATACATTTGATTTCAGTCTAACAACCGGTGCAATTTATGATCCTTGTAAAGGCTAGCTGTTTTTTTTTTTTTTAATTCACATTTTTTATTCTTTCAGTCGCGTTCAGAATCAATCCATACAACCCCATCTGACACAGCTGTTTTCACTAAAGACGCGCTATAGCTCTGCAGTGTACCACGATGCATACTAACGCCAAATACCCCCGGGTTCTGACACACAAACGCTGGCGAAGCTGCTTTCTTCGAATGGTAAAGACCAGTAACTTCGGCGCTATATGCAATCATCAGACACTCCCCATCTGCCCGTGTTGTTCAAACACAGGAACATATATTGGTGTAAAAGTATAACAAAAGTGCACTTTTATTCAAGTGCACTTTTTCCATCGCCTTTTCCTGTAAGAAGCAATGTACACACTTCTCTCTATGCTGTGGTTTCTATTACACACCTGAAAGAAAGAGACAATATATGTGAAAATATAATCGCACTAATGCAATATTATTTGAAAACGAACAGCGTCAGATCAGGTGTGAATTTATGCAGGAACTGGAAATTCTCTGATGCGGGACCTTCCCCCAGGGAAGAAAGTACAGTGTCAGGTGCTCATTCAGTGTAATAGAAACCATAGCACAGAGAGGTGTGTACACGGCAACAAGTACACGTGTCGTAAATGTAGGAAGGACGGTCCTTGGGTGTGTGGGAACTGTTAATATTTGAATGTGATGATTTTATATAGCACGGAATTAAAATCTGCACTTCTTAGCATTGCACCATGCAAGCTGTCGTGTCAATCGCCTACTGTAACTTGCTTTCTTTTTTCTTCGGTTATACAGGTAGTTTTGAATAAAAGTGCACTTGTTTTGTTTGCGAAATGAAGTGTCTGCGTGCACTTTTCGTGGCATTACACGTGTATTTTTTGAGCATGCCCGTTTGAGCAGTATAAAAAGTATTGAAAAGTATAACAAAACAACGGGCAGATGGGGAGTGTCTGATGATTGCATATAGCGCCGAACTTACTGCTCTTTACTATTCTCTCCTCTGCGTGCCCTGGAGTACAAAAGAAACAGAATACAGACGCGCTATAGCTCTGCGTTGTACCACGATGCATACTAACGCCCCCCCACCTGGTTCTGACACACAGACGCTGGCGAAGCTGCCTTCTTCGTATCTCACCGTCACTTGATTTTCTTTTTATTCAGTTTTATTGAGTGTTCCTGCCAGTCCCCGCATGTTGCTGTATGCTGGATATTTTCACATGTATTGTCTCTTTCTTTCAGGTGTGTAATAGAAACCACAGCATAGAGAGACATTGCTTCTTACCGGAAAAGGCGATGGAAAAAGTGCACTTTTGTTATACTTTTACACCAATATATGTTCCTGTGTTTGAACAACACGGGCAGATGGGGAGTGTCTGATGATTGCATATAGCGCCGAAGTTACTGGTCTTTACCATTCGAAGAAAGCAGCTTCGCCAGCGTTTGTGTGTCAGAACCCGGGGTATTTGGCGTTAGTATGCATCGTGGTACACTGCAGAGCTATAGCGCGTCTTTAGTGAAAACAGCTGTGTCAGATGGGGTTGTATGGATTGATTCTGAACGCGACTGAGAGAATAAAAAATGTGAATTAAAAAAAAAAACAGCTAGCCTTTACAAGGATCATAAATTGCACCGGTTGTTAGACTGAAATCAAATGTATGCTTTTATTTTAAAACAGTAAGACTAAGAGCAGTTTACTTCTCAAAACGGAGGGGCGCAGGATCGAACTCGTGACCTTTTGATTCCCAAGCGGGGGCTGAGTCAATTGAACCACGGAGGCAGTTACAATAAAGTGGTGGCAATGTCGCATGTTTAGGCGGCTTTTTGTTTCTGCAGTTATATTTTTGAATACAAGCGCAATTGTGTTATTCTTGTGAAAATGTTTCTTTGCTATTTGGACTTCAGGCTTCATACATTATATAGTTTATGCCTACATTTTGTCATCTACTACTAGAATATAAAAAAACGTTTCTGTTTTAACAATGTGTTGACACAGATTACTGTAGAAACGGAACAGACATGAAATGCGTGTGTTCCAAACAACGATCTATTATTTCCACTCTAAAACTCCACTTCACTCCCAGATACTCAATCAAGGCATGAGCTGAGAGAAGTTCGTGCACGTTCTAAATTGGTGGGGGGATGGAATAGCCGGCTGCTCCGAGCTTCTCTTTATCAGCACATTTAGAAGACAAAGGGCGCTGGCGGAGAGGTGTGAAGGGATTTAAGAAGCAGTTTAAGGTGGGACGGAATTACGAGTTTTTTCGTTGGCTCTGGTAATTCTAGTGTTAAGAAAAGAAATGTCTGGGCTTTCAATTGCTTTTTGGACATGTGCAGTAACTTATTATTGAGCTAGCTTTTAAACTTGGCTCGCTGTTTTACAAGTATGACCTTGTCACTACAGTGGTGGAAATTTTACAGAGCCATTTGCTTTTCCAAGATATGGTCACATTTCCATTTTTGTGATATTTCATTAAATTCTTTTCTAAAAGATATAAAACCCCTATGACAGCAACTCATAGGTGTGGTCATGTGACACACAAACAACACATGATCCTCGACCATCAGCTCTTGGAATTGTGGCTTATACTAGCTTGGTGGATTTCTCACCGTGAAATTCTAGTAAATCCAAATGAAACTTGTTAAAAGCCGTTTCTGTCACTAAATGTCACTCACTGACCTTTGAGAGACAAAGACTACATATTTCCTATCTGATTTAAATGAAAAACAAAAGATATATCTCATTCAGTGTATTTAAATTAGATGATTTACTGAGGACAATTGGAATAAAATCTAGAAAGACTAGATAAGCTGTAGAGCCCTAATCCCATTATGCTTCATTATATTATGTGTGTTCCTTTAGGGAAATGTATCATGGCAAAAGTTAAAAGTGAACCTCTTTGATTGCACAATACAGCTGTAATACCGACAAGGGAGCTTTCAAAGTGGAGTTCCAGTACAAACGATTTAATATAGATTATTAAACAAGAGCAAAACCAAGGGTAGCTTTCATTTCCTGCCACACATGTTACTTAAATTATTCAGTTTCTGTAAAGAACACACAGCATGTCTTGCCAGGCATGAGAGAATGGGAGAAAGACAGTTGAAAGTAGAGCACATTTTACTACGAGTGGGCTGCCATCTCTCTCTTATCCTTCTTGTCATGTTCTATTCGCAGGTTGTTAAGAACAACCTGAACCCTGTCTGGGAGTCGTTTAAAGTCTCCCTGAACTCCCTGTGCAGCTGTGATGAAAATCGGAAACTTAAGGTAAGCCTTGGGAACTATCTGGGTATTTAAGCAAAGCAAATAACCCTTAGAGAAATATTAATTGCCTCCATCTCTGTCACCTTTTACATTCCATATGGTACTTTTTCTTTAGACAATAAAAACTTAAGTACCCTAAGGTAGGTGAATAGATAGGAGCTACTCTCTTATGAAGTTTTCTCATATGAAGAAGTTCCATTTTCTCAGGCATGTGTGAATAATTAATTGTCCTTATATATAAATACAGTATATGGAAGAGAAGGAATAAAAACTACTTTATGATACGTGATTCATTTTCTCCCTTTGTGGATGTCCAGCTGTAAATATATATATATATATATATACAGACACACAAAGGGGTACCCAAAAATAGCCAGAATTGGAAAAAAAAATGTTTTAATAATTTTTACTTACTGAAACTTTAGTCTCCTTCAAAGTACCCTCCATGTGAATGAATGCACTTGTCCCTACTGGTAGAAATATTTTTGGAATTACAGAAGAGGAACATTGTCCAATGCCTGCAGTGATTTTTCTTTGACTTCCTCCATGGTAAAAAAAAAAAAAACACTTTCCTTTGAGTTCATTTTTCAGGTGCGGGAACAAGCAAAAGTCATCCGGAGCAAGATCAGGCGAATAGGGAAGGTGGCAAGAACTCCAAGACACACAAGTCAATTCAGAAATCTCCTCAACAGTCTGACGTAAAGATTTCATCATTCCTAATTGTGGAAGGTCGGCCAGATCTTGGTTGGTCTTCAAATGACATTTCCCCTCGTTTGAAAAGAGAAAACCACTCATAGACCGGTGTTTTACTGAAAGCATCCTCTTTAAAAGCAGTTTTAAGCATCACTACAGTTTCAGCAGCTGTTTTCCCTAAAAGAAAACAAAACTTAATGCAGACTCGCTGTTCTTTATGATCACCGATCACAATAATAGCAGGACACGTTTAATAAGCACCAAGAAAAAGTGACACTGAATGCCATACAAACAATACAGAGCAACGCCACTTAGACTGCCACAGAAAGCTGTAAGTATGCTGCACATAGCAGCGAAATTTGCTATTAAGTCTAGATTGCACGGTAGGTACAGATTCCTGTTACTTTCGGGTACCCCCTTGTAAATATATATAGTACTATATTATATATTGTATATATACACTGTACCCCTGCCCTAGATAAATTGGTTAGGAAGGTGAATGGAGATAATGACTATTCCAGCATTCATAGGATGCAAGACAAGACCATCACCTGGACAGTGCGCCAGTTCACCACAGGACAAACAAACACTCCAGCACCCAAACTTGGGCCAATTTAGCAACAAGTCATCTAACTCAGCGGTTCTCAGGCCCTGTTTGCGCAAGACCCACATTAACAATTCAAACATTTTTGCGGCCCACATGTTAGCCTTCGCAGGGCATATAATTTATTGCTCATGCATTTAGTAATTTGGGGTAAATATTACTAATATATAGTATTATGTAATTTTTTTCTTTACATGTTTAGTTGCTCATTGCTTGCTACACAAATTCAATAATAAATAGACAACAATAATCATTATCTGGTTTATTTTATTTTCATTTACGTTAGTAAAGTTGTCAAAGATGTTGCTGCTTAGACTTACATAGCATGTCAATTCTGGGTTAAATTTTTGATAAACACACTCGAAGCTCATCGTCCACATTCATTCTTGACCGATATTTTGTTTTCATGGCAGTCAATGCAGAAAATGAAAACTCGCACAAATAAGTTGTTGAAAAAGGTATAAGAACTTTCATCGCTAGTGCTGACAACGGATATTCAAGAAAAACTATGCACCAAAAGGAAGAAATATCCATAGCAGGATCGTCAAATTTGATTTGTAATGTGTCATCGCTAGACAGCTCATAATTCATCTCGTGTACGACCGGTTAATTCAGAGGATGCACACTGAAAAGGATTACGAATCCAGTCAAAAACTTCAGTGTCTTCAGACATGAAGTATTTGTCAAAATATTCAGCAAGAGATGTCAGATGCTGTCTTATTACACCAGTGACCCGTTTCAGCATCTCGCCGTTGACTTTATTGCTGTCTATAAATTCACAAAATAACTGAAACATGTCGTTTGAATTGCTTTCAAGTCGCGTGCGCCAAAGTCGTAAGTTCTTCTTAAAAGCTGCCATTTTGTCATATGTCTTGAGTAAACTGGCATCTTTACCCTGCAGTGATGTGTTCAGACTGTTCAAAAGAATAGAAATGTCAGCAAGGTATGCAAGTATGGCAAGCCACTCAGTATCTGCGACCTTATCAGCCAGGTCGAGATTATGTTCTGTCAAAAACTGCAACAATTCGAAAAGAAGTTCAAATAACCTTGCGAGATCTTTCCCTCTGGATAGCCAACGAATAGCTGAGTACAATAGGAGATGCTTGTGTTTTGCATCTGCCTCGATACAAAGTTGAGCAAATAATCGACTGTTCACTGTTCTAGTTTTAATGAAGTTTACAATCCGTACACAGTCATCGAGTACAGATCCCAGAGTTTCATGCAAATTCTTTGAAGCCAATGCTTCACGATGGATCATGCAATGAGTGTCTGCAATTTCGGGCGAAACTTGCATTATGTGGGCTACAACACCATTGTTGCGACCAGTCATTGTGGCAGCACCGTCGGCGCAAACACCCATGCAGTTCATCCACTGCAGGCCAAAAGTTGTGAAAAATTCATTTATAACACAAAATATTTCATCCGCCGTCGTTCTTGATGGCAATGACTTGCAAAAAAGAAATTCCTCTTCCATAACATTTTGCCAACAATAGCGAACATAAACAAGCAGCTGTGCTTCGCCAGTGATATCAGTTGATTCATCTAATTGAATTGCAAACTTAGTAGACTGTAACCGTTCAGTTACCTGCGTGACAATGTCCCCTGCCATTTCAGAAATTCTTCTGCGGACAGTATCATTCGAGATGGGAATGCTTTTCAGTTTTGTAGCATATTCTGAGCCAAACAATACATCGCAAATTTCAAGAGCAGCCGGAATGATAACATCTTTTCCAATTGTGTGTGGTTTCTTTGCTTTTGCGATTCACTGAGCAATCAAGTAGGATGCTTTAACAGTTGTTTCCTTGAGAGTAACTCTTGTTTTTAACACTGTCTTCTGTTTAGTGTATTCCGTAGCTTTACGCTCAAAATATTCTTTGGTTTTATTCTGTAGATCTGAATGTCTTTTAGCAAGATGACGATGCAATTTCGTCGGCTTCATAGATTCGTTCGAGAGGATTTGCAAACAAATAACGCACATCGGCAGATATTGGTCATTTGCTGATGGAACGAAACCGTATTTAATATATTCCACATCATATTTTCAAGCATATTTAGTTTTCTTATAAGTAACAACTTTAGTGTCATCTTGATCATAACCGCTTTTGCTGCCACTACTATCTGTTTCTTCATGTGAAGTCGAAAGGCTTGCGTTTTAAAAATGGATCCATTTTAGGGCCTAAACTTCTCTACAAGCCTAAAGTAAACTAAGTCTACTCTAAACAATAAAAAGGTTGACCGAAAAAGTGTGTGACAGTCAAATTTAAATTATTATTGCTTAAATCTCATGCGTCATCGCTTGCATCAGCCAGTGTTAACAGCAACAACTGCATTTGATCCTACTAAAGTACTAAAATAACTAAATTAAACAAAGCGTCTCTAAGCCCTAAAATCCTGCAGCTTGTATCCGTACGTACGGTCTGCCACTAACAATGTGTAAAAAATGCGGTTTATTTTCTAGCCGTTACCCGTGGCTTTGCCCATGTAGAAGTGGAACAGGACAGCGAGGAGGGTCCTGCCGGGATCCCTGCTCCAGATGTCACGCTTCCCCCTTCCCTTGGCACACAGCCTCTGTTTTGGATTAGCGCAATGGGAGAAGTCACAAAATCAACCAGAATGTTTAAGCGAATTCTAGAAAAAAGCCCAATCTATATCTGTTAAGTAGTTCTCTCGTTTGCTAGCTAAGCAGATGTAAGCTACACCCAGAGGCTGGCGTATGAGTTAGGAGTGCCCCGGTCCCCTCCCTTTGGCCTGCTGCATCTCTCTCAGATTCACGCAGATAAATCAGTACCACAAGTGAACTATGATACTTAGTGTGATGAGAGAGGTCGCAAAATCAACCGGAATGTTCAAGCAAATTATAGAAAAAAGCCAGATCTAAATCCGTTAAGTGGTTCTCTCATAAAAAGATGAAAAGCACTGTTCTATATTTTATTTACAGTATATATATATATATATATATATATATATATATACAAGGGGGAGTCAAGCTAAAGTTAGAAAATGGAATTTATTATAAATTGGAATGAACATTAACAAAAATGATAAAGTCATTTCTCAATGTAGTCTCCACCCTTCTCAATGCACTTGCACCACCTGCCTGGAAATAACCAGATTCCAGCAGAATAAAAGGTTTTATCTTGTCCTCACAACCACTCGTGCACTGCTTCCTTCACATGGTCATCTGTCTTGAACTGACAACCACCCAGATGTTTTTTTAGTGGTCCAAAAAGAGACAATGCCAAATCTGGGGGGTAAGGAGGATGTTGCAATACTTGAAACTTCAGTTTCTCCAAACAAGTCTTGGTGTTCTTAACAGTGAGTGGGCAGACACTGTCTTGCAGCAAAAGGATTCCTTGAGACAACAGTCCCCACTGCTTGGATCGAATAGACTTCACATTGGTCTTCAGCAAGTCACAGTAATTTAAAGTAGTGACTGTAGTACCCCTCGGCATGTGGACCCCCCTCGCGTATATACAGTATATATATATATATATATACACAGGTGCTGGTCATAAAATTAGAATATCATGACAAAGTTGATTTATTTCAGTAATTGCATTCAAAAAGTGAAACTTGTATATTAGATTCATTCATTACACACAGACTGATGTATTTCAAATGTTTATTTCTTTTAATTTTGATGATTCTGACAACTAATGAAAGTCACAAATTCAGTATCTCGGAAAATTAGAATATCAATTAAGACCAATGCAAAAAAAGGATTTTTAGAAATGTTGGCCAACTGAAAGGTATGAACATGAAAAGTATGAGCAAGTACAGCACTCAATATTTAGTTGGGGCTCCTTTGGCCTGGATTACTGCAGTAATGCGGCGTGGCATGGAGTCGATCAGTCTGTGGCACTGCTCAGGTGTTATGAAAGCCCATGTTGCTCTGATAGTGGCCTTCAGCTCTTCTGAATTGTTGGGTCTGGTGTATTGCATCTTCCTCTTCACAATACCCCATAGATTTTCTCAGGCGAGTTTGCTGGCCAATCAAGAACAGGGATACCATGGTCCTTAGACCAGGTACTGGTAGCTTTGGCACTGTGTGCAGGTGCCAGGTCTTGTTGGAAAATGGAATCTGCATCTCCATAAAGTTCGTCAGCAGCAGGAAGCATGAAGTGCTCTAAAACTTCCTGGTAGACGGCTGCATTGACCTTGGACCTCAGAAAACACAATGGACCAACACCAGCAGATGACATGGCACCCCAAACCATCACAGACTGTGGAAACTTTACACTGGACCTCAAGCAATGTGGATTCTGTGCCTCTCCTCTCTTCCTCCAGAATCTCGGACCTTGATTTCCAAAGGAAGTGCAAAATTTACTTTCATCAGAGAACATAACTTTGGACCACTCAGCAGCAGTCTAGTCCTTTTTGTCTTTAGCCCAGGCGCGACTCTTCTGACGCTGTCTCTTGTTCAAGAGTGGCAAAACACTATTTTCTACCACATCTTGTCCTTCCCTTTGCCTCTCTATTAATGTGCTTGGACACAGAGCTCTGTGAACAGCCAGCCTCTTTAGCAATGACCTTTTGTGTCTTGCCCTCCTTGTGCCAGGTGTCAATGGTCGTCTTTTGGACAACTGTCGAGTGAGCAGTCTTCCCCATGATTGTGTAGCCTACAGAACTAGACTGAGAGACCATTTAAAGGCTTTTGCAGGTGTTTTGAGTTAATTAGCTGATTAGAGTGTGGCACCAGGTGTCTTCAATATTGAACCTTTTCACAATATTCTAATTTTCCGAGATACTGAATTTGGGACTTTCATTAGTTGTCAGTTATAATCATCAAAATTAAAAGAAATAAACATTTGAAATACATCAGTCTGTGTGTAATGAATGAATCTGATCTACAAGTTTCACTTTGGAATGGAATTATTGAAGTAAATCAACTTTGTCATGATATTCTAATTTTATGACCAGTACCTGTATATATATATATATATATATATATATATATATATATATATATATATATATATATATATATATATATATATATATATATATAAGCATTATCCTCTGATGAATACCCTGGCAGGTGTTGAAAGCTCAGGAATAAAAACTACTTTATGATATGTGATTCATTTTTTCTCCCTTTGTGGTTCTCCATCTGCAAATATGCAAACCGTATCACAGACCTTCTCTTCCATATATATATATATATATATATATATGTATTGTGGCAGTAGGGGGCAGTAGTGCACCCTTGAACCCTCAGGTACAACTCCAGACACCATGTAAAAGTCCAAGACGTTTTTATTTTCGTTTAACACCGTGCACAAAGCACCTTCCACACTACTCAAACTATTAACTATAACAAACACAATTCCCTCAACAATAAACTCTCCTCCTCGCCCAGACACTTGCTCCTCTCCCTCCCAGCTCAGCTCATTGTCTGGACTGAGGCACTGTCCTTTTATAGCCCCTGACCCGGATGTGTTCCTGTCCCAACAGGCCACAGTTCCTTATTCCTTCCAGGTCAGGGCAAACAGTCCTTTTCTTCAACCCGGGAGCACGTTGTTCCTTCCTATCACGTGACCATGACGTACTCCCGGGTCATAGGGCACAAAAGAGCCCATAAGCCCCTGCACAGCGACTCCTGGTGGCCCCCAAGGTATCCAGCAGGGCTGTGTATAAACACTACAAGATCCATAAGGCCCTGCTGGACCTCGGGCACGATCCTGCTGTTGGGAGAGCTCCTCCTGGCGGCCTGGGGGTGTGGACCGGCATGGAAAGCTGGCAATCCTCCACAGTATATATGTCCACACACTCACACAGATAATTACTTGACATATGATCAAGAAAGACAATACACATGTATTTACTGTAATTATCCAGTTTACTGATACCATATTTTCCCTGAACATGATCAGCATATATTCTGCTACTTATTTAATCTTTCCATTAGTTTGGTATTTCTCTAGAATAACCAAAAATATCTCTTGGAACACTTCTTGGGATTTTACACTGCACACCAAATTTTAAAGATCATGTTTTTTCTGTATTATCTTTCCAGTGTTTGGTGTGGGATTATGATTCACGAGGAAAACATGACTTCATTGGTGAGTTTTATGCCACCTTTGGGGAGATGCAAAAGGTCATGAGTGGTAACAAGGTGAGTGAAAAGTATTTCTTTTTAAAACATACATGTTTATCTTGCAAGACATTTCTTCTGAAGACTGATAATTGTCAATATGAATGATTTACTAAAATGCGTACTGGATAGCTGTGAAATCAGGGTGTTGTATTTATTTCCTCAACTATATTTTTTTTATCCAGGACAAATGGCACATTTTGATTGTGTCATATCTAGGCTGTTTGCCCCATAAAAAAAGAAAATATTCAATATGTTATAGTTTTTTTGACAGAAGTTAATTGGGGAAGTGTTTACAGATTGGTGAGAATGAAATCTGTATAATCTATATTAAATATAGATGCATCTCTATATTTGTCTGTAACAAAGGTCAGCTGGGACTGTGTCAATCCAAAATATAAACTGAAGAAGAGGAACTACAAAAACTCTGGAGTGGTTATTCTAACTGACCTGAAGGTAAAGTGATGTTTTCATTAGTATTACAAGACATTTTGCTTATTTTGTTTTTCTTTGTTAAGTCAGCTTTACCAATTAGACCTCATTTAAGATACAATCCATCCATCCATTATCCAACCTGCTATATCCTAACTACAGGGTCACGGGGGTCTGCTGGAGCCAATCCCAGCCAACACAGGGCGCAAGGCAGGAAACAAACCCTGGGCAGGGCACCAGCCTTCTGCAGGGCATGCGCACACACACACACACACACAACACATGGCACACACTAGGGACAATTTAGAATTGCCAATGCACCTAACCTGCATGTCTTTGGACTGTGGGAGTAAACTGGAGCAAATTCCATGCAGGGAGGACCCAGGAAGCGAACCCGGTCTCCTAACTGTGAGGCAGCAGCGCTACCCACTGCGCCACCATGCCTCCCAAGATACAATCCTATGATGCGAAATTGAGCATATCATTTTATGGATTTTTTTTTTTATTCTGGCCTTGACTGTATCAACACAACTGGGCAAATCTGAGCAGTATTAAGCTTATGTACTGTCTCATGATGGCATTTAGTATAAAATCAGACTTTTTATTACTCAAATGAAAGGGGATTTGTACCTTTTCAGGAGGGTATGAATTCTCACATGTTTACATGTCACTCTTTAGATTTTACTGAACAAATAAATACACTGCCACAACAAACTGATTCATAAAGAAAAAATAACAAATTAATGATCACAGAACGGTTAAAAAAATGTACTTACCGCCACAATATCCTTCTCCCCATCTCATAACGGCAGCCCTAAAGGAGAACCTGTAGGAGTGTTCATGAGACACCTTGTGATGGACCAGAAGAGGTTTTTGCCTTGCCATGACCCTGACGTAAGATAGCCAGAGTAGAAAATGAATGGAGGAATGATTAAGAAGTAAAGTGGGTAGAAACTGAACAAACACCTGCACACTAAAAGATGCCACAACACTAAGGGCATTTCTGAAGTATAACCCACACCAAAGGAAATTTCTAAAACTGCCTTAGACTAAGAAATTGTAATGATAATCTGTGCTCACTGCAGTTCTCCAGAATTAATGTTTGCTATCTTGGCTGTATATCAGTTGTTCTTTCTTTATTGATCAGAGGTTCTATAGAGAAGTGCTGATAATGACTTTTTAGTCATTACCATTGATTTTGTTTTTATTTAGATTGTGTAAAGGTGTTTAATCTACTGTATATCACTGTCAGATGTTCATTTTATTTCACTGAAGTTTAATGCTTACATATACAATTATTGGAAACTTTCTTAAGCATGCTTTCTCCTCCTAATGATTCTTGTATTTTGTGTTGTGCTTGTCTGAAGCTTCATAGAGTATACTCCTTTCTGGATTACATCATGGGAGGATGCCAGATACATTTTACGGTAAGTTGCTATTTTTATCAACTTTTGCTTCTACGCCATGATATTCTTATATTGTCATTCTGTTTGCTTAGGGCAACTGACAAGAGAATTACATGGACAGGAGTATAGTCACAAAAGTTTATTAAGAGTTGCAAATGTAATAAAACAAGTATTAATCAGTCTATACTTCATTTAGCATTTTAAATAATAAACAGTTGATTTTTAATTGGCATTTAAGATTTAATATCATTTTGTAGGCCTCTCACTGCCTGTCAGGAGTTTCCACATCCATCCTGTGTCTCTTTGGGGTTTTTTTTAGCTACTTTAATCTAAGCATATATGTGATAAGGTAATTGGTAACTCTAATTTACCAATTACCCTTTTGCTTAGATTTGTCTCCTAAGCTACAACCAAGCGTCTCAAGATAGATGCCAACCCTCTGGAACCTGAACTAGAAGGTTAGATCAATGGATAGAAAAAGCTGGCCTTGTGTGAGTGTAGGAGTCATCTTTGACACATCGGTGTTCTGCCTGGGGTTGGGACCTGCCCTGTGCCTGCTGCTAAAGATGGTAGACTGTGGATGGAGAAAAAGGAAAAATATATTTGTCAAATTAATAATAATAGTAATTATATAAGATGCACACCATACTTTATACACACTAATGGGATAATGGAGAACAAAACTAAATGTGACATACAAAAATAACCGGATTGGTAAAAAATATATATTTATTGATGAATTACAGCATTCTAAACATTGTCACCTTCTATATACTCCCTCTCCCGATCTCTACACCGCTCTGTACGTTTCTTTCATTGAATGAAACAGTGCTGGAAGTCTTCTTGTTTGAGGCTCTTCAACAGGCTTGCCGTTTCTGTCTTCACTTCATCCATTGAAGAAAAATGTGATCCCTTCAGGTCACTTTTGATTTTCGGGAACATTTAAAAATCACAGGGAGCTACATCGAGTGAATAGGGAGGATGTTCGAGGACAGGAATGTTTTGTCAGTCAAAAACCGCTTAACAGAAAAAGAGAAAATTTGCGAGAGATTTGATGTTGATTCGCTATTCGTTTTTTTTCACCCGACATTATTTTGGCAACTCATGTAGCGATTTATTGTGCAAATACTGACTGGGCTATTCACAGGATATACCTAGCTGGTTGGCGGTTTGAGAGGGCGTGTAGGAAGGGATATAGCTCTATGATTCACGTTTGGCCGACCTCCAGACAGTTTTCCAGGAAAGCCCCAAGCCCAGTCCAGTTTTTTTTGTGTCTTACCTTGTACGTGTCAACAACACATTAATATACACAGATTCAGTAAAATGATGCACCTTCCTAGGTAGACACACTTAGCACTCTCTGGTTCTGTTTCTCAACCCATTATAAAACAGATTAAACAACATGCAATATGGATACAAAATCAAAAACCAAACCCAACAACACACCCTACCACATCAATTCTACAGTATATAGATGACATAAAGATACTGTATATGCAGGAACAAACAAACCATTACAGCAGTTACTAGAAATGATTGAAACATATTCACAAGACATTCACAAGACACTTGACACATGGAAAAAAATGCAGGAAAGGGAATCCTTAGAGAAGGTGGGTAAATCTTTGAAAACGGCTACCAAATGAAGGCTATGGCACATGGTGAACTATACAAATATCTTGGGCTCCAACAAAACAAACTTATACAACAAAAATTAAATATACCCTTAACATAAAAATATACATCACATCTTTCACAGATACTCAAAACACACCTACGTGCATGTGACACAATTAAAGCTGTCAATACATGCGCCATACAAATACTCACATATTCCTTCAGAGTTACACATTGGTCACAAACAGACCTATAACAGCTCCAAAGGAAAACATGAACAATGCTCAAAAAACACAAACAACTCCTACCAAATTGGTCATAGAATGACTCTTCCACATGCTGAGGAAGGAAGTGGTCTCATAAGTATAATTAATTTACACAACACGCAGATTCATCATTTAAGAAAATTCTTCTACATAAAATAGCATACAGTCCATCAATATTACACAAAGCAATAGCTCATGCAGGCACAAACTACACACCACATAACCTACAAATCACAGAGGATATAACAACCGCACAATTTAAAAGAACAAGCTTGGACATCCTCATGAACTTAAACAGCCTTGTGTGGATACGAATGTATCAAAATACAGTAGCTGGATAGGCCATGGTGATATGTTTGGTGTGACAGAGGATTTATGCTAGCAATGCAAAATCAAGTTGGAAATACTGAAGAACTACAGGAAAGACATTCTTAATGGATGCTAACATTGCAGACAATACATGCAGATGTCGCCAGAAGGAGCAAGGAACAATCCAATACAGCACTACTGACACAGATAAACTACATGCACGACACAGTAAGACGACAAATATTACACATCAAGTACTGACACTACAACACAAGCTAGCAGACACATACAAACAAAATTATAAATACACCCTGACCACTGTACTAGAAAATGACACACGTAAACTATACTGGGACAGAACTATACTGACCGACCAAACTATTCACCATATCTATCTATCTATCTATCTATCTATCTATCTATCTATCTATCTATCTATCTATCTATCTATCTATCGATCTATCTACCTATCTATCTATCTATCTATCTAAACAAAATAAAACCACATATACTATTGACGATTCTATGCCAAACACACCCAACTTACAAAATTCACACACAAATAAAATGCAGTGCACAGAACTGACAGAAAATATGCCGTTTATGGAGAATTGTCAAAGTTATCATTGTAAACATTGTTGTATCCACCACTGGTGTCATCCCATACACACAAAACAAAAGCCTCCAGTCATTACATATAAACCAATACACATATACCAGAAAGCAGCTATTTTAAATACATGTCACATGGTAAGAAAAACCCTTAACAGAAAAACAATCCCTAAATTATATACACGCACCACGTAAAACTGCTGTATATCTAGGTCTAGGCTTGAGATAAGTGGTAGCAATGGAACTATCCCAGAATATACTTTGAATAATTATAATAATAATATCAATATGTTCCTAAAACAAACATACAAATAAATAAACAAATGGCTGGATCTGTTATAACTAGCACAACAAAATGCCTATTTAATAAAAAGGCCACAATGGTACAATGATTAAGTCTGTTTATTTTGATCACGTTGTTCACCAGCTCTTACAACCCTTTTTCTTTATATGTCTTGTTACCTTTGTTCATCAGAGTTTGTAGCGCTTAAATCCATCTTTCTTTGTGCTTCTTGTTGCCTTTGTTCATCGGACATTCCACCTCTCTTGTGGACATTATGTGCAGCCATGGATGCAGGACATTGAACTTTGGATGCTTTGTTGTTTCATATATACTGTATATAGAGAGATGTTGATTCCAAAGTGGCTTGTACAATACTCTAAAACAGTAATGTTTATCCTTCTGTATTAAAGTAAGCATGCTACATCTTAATACTTTGAAATTGAATCCATCTAAAACTATCTTTGATAAATCCACTTCCTGAGCCAACATTCTTGTTGTCCCCTGTGATGGATAAGCAGGATAGAAGATGGATGGACTTTTCTATAAAGAGTTGCTGCCACCGAGATCTTAAGCAGATATAATTAGGCACATGAAGACCACGGTCAGTCTATTCAAAGACTCCTCCTATACATACAAACAATAAGCTAATTTAAAGTAACCCATTAACATTACATGCAAGTTGTTATCATTTGGGAGGAAACCCTGAGCCATCTGAGGCAGACACTGAGAAGCCATACAAACTCCATACAGACTGATCAGTTGGAAAACTAAACTCAACTCCCTAGAGGTGTGAGGCAGCAGTAACTTTAGTTCCAGCTTAGCACTCTATATGTGAAATTACTCTTTCATAAATTACATTATTGTATATTCTACTTTTTATTCATAGTTTTATTAAGGCTGGAAGTGGAAAGACTGCCCATTTTTCTTACTGTAAATTTTTACTTTTCAGGAAATATTAAACACTCAGTATGCAGCAAGGCAAACTCATGCTATTTCTCCTTCTAAATACTTTCAGTTTATTAAAGAAATTATTCTGTAGTACTTTTCACATGACACATTTGCAGATAATGTTTCATCCAAAAATATTTAATGTTCTAATTTCCTTGCAAATGAAGCATGCACGGTATTGTCAAATAACATTAATATATTAGCTAGGCTGGAGATAACAGTAAAAGTCCTTAACGTCTCAGTGATATTTCTAGGGAAATTTTCCATTCATTTGCATTATTTTAGAATGGCAATAATTCAAAACGCATTTTAAAAAGTCCTATCTATCAGATCCCATAAATTGTGTTTTTATGATATTTCATACATTCAGCTTTCAGCCTATACATGCTGCTTATAATCAATGTAATATAAAGAAAATGACAGGTTGGCTACAACTTTGAAGTGTTACATTTTTATACTTGAGTTGAAGTAAGACATCTGAGCCCTTGGCAATGGGAACACTGACATTGGATCTAATATAAGAAGTATATGAAATGTAGACTAAGGAAATTGCTGTTGAAAAGCTGAGCTTTTAATGTCAGTCGCAGTACATCCAATTCAGGGTACATATTATTAATTACAGTTTGCTATCGCACCATTATCTGCTGCTGCTGCATCATTTGTATGTAATTTAAGAATTTACAATATAACCCTTAGCATTTTCAACTTTTTAATTTGTACCTTTTCATAAAAGACCTGATTGCCTGCTCTGTCGTACAGTTATAATGAAGGCTGGATTCTGGACTTACCAGGCCTATTGTTCCCATTTACAAATTTAGTGAATGAGCAGGAAACAGCGAATAAATGTGCATGAAAGTTAATCTTCTCTGTAAATGTCTGTCCTCTTTTAGGTTGCCATTGACTTCACAGCTTCTAATGGAGATCCTCGTAACAGTTGCTCTCTCCACTACATCAATCCCTACCAACCCAATGAGTATCTGAAAGCTTTGATCGCAGTGGGGGAAATCTGCCAGGACTATGACAGGTATCTATTATTCATCACAGAGTGCTGTTAATCAGCAGTCCCCATGTTAGAGCAACAGGAGAGCATCCTGAGGTGTCTGTGTGGTTCTCTCCTAATAGATGTGCCTGCCTTGAATCCTAAGCCTGCGGAATTAAGATGTGCTTTTCTGAAGTTTACTTTAGGATGTACAGTACTTTGAGATTATTGTGCACTTATTGATAATTTCCCATTTAACTGTCTTTTTTAAACATTTACCATATTTGTATCTGTTGCCTACAACAAACAGTGACGCATACACCAGGAGAACCTCTCTTCATATTGTTTCATGGAAAAAACATTGTAAGAGGTGTTTAGATTCATAAAATTGTAGCGGTCAGGTGCCGCAAAGATTTACACCGTCAAGATGATGGTGATATTTTTATTTTTTATAGTGGATCCCAGGGACATTCCCAGTCTTGGCTTGACCCGCACACACTCCCAATAGAGACAAAAATACAGCACACTGGGGAATAACAATAATTAAAGAATGTATTGAAATTAAATAATATAAATGAAACCAATAATACCACCCCAGTACCCCTACGGCGATATTACATTAAACATATAAACACAAACACCACACAGCAAAGTCCATGGAATACCAAAGCGGATGTCCTGAGAGATGACGATAGTAAGTCCAGAGATCTGCACGCTGCAAGGGAATGAAAAACAGTCCTACCGGTAGCCACTGTAAGGGTGAAGATGGATGGGTGGTTCAGGAGTGCTCCTTTTCTTGTGGGGAAACCAATGAATCCATAATCAATCCTCAGGACACAGGTAGACAGAAGACAATCCAGACCTCAACAACGAATACAATCCAGGACACAAAACTAATTACGGCTTAAACAACAGAAGGCAGTCACAGTTAAACTGAACCAAAATACAACAACAAAACACACCATCCACTCCTTTGGCCACCTGCCCTCCTTTTAAACTACTCTGACCACCTTTGACCCCAACAGCCCTTACAGGGACTGCTGGGAGATGCAGTTTTAATTCATAGTAGCACTGCTACAAAATCACAAAAACCTGGGGCCAGATTTATAAAACTTATGCATGCACAAAGTAGAGGCCCAAAATTTGCATGTGCAACTTTCTCCCACAAAAGCCGGGATTAATCAAACAAAACTTGCGTATATTTACAGCAGCTCTGACCCATCCATACACAACATTTTTGAGAAACTGGGAAATAAGGACACTGTTGATCAAGATGGGAAATGCAGCCAAATCAGCTAAATGACAAGTCATTCGTGTAATAATTAATATGACCGACCCGTTATTATGATGTATGTTGACGTGACAAACATATTATCTCCTCCAAAGTGATGAAAATAAGATGAAGACTGTATTTTATTTGACTTTTAAGAGGACCAATGCCGAGAATTCACACTGAAGAACTATTTTAGCTGTTTGACAGTTCTCAGGGAACTGGCCGGCAGTTAAGGAATATCTCAGCCAAGCTTTACCCATTAAATGACCAACAAGGCACTACCTTCAGTTTTTGTATAGTGTGAGTATACATACATAAAACATAACATGTTTTTGCCAAAATAAAAAGACAATTTGCAGCAGTGTCTGGTTATCCTAACATAATTGGAGCAATTTACTGAACACGTACTACAATAAGAGTATCTAGCGAGAATGAAGCTGCTTCTGTTAACCATAAGCACTTACATTCCAGTAACGCACAATTCATCTGTTATGTGAAGATGTGACTGACAAACATTGTGGCCTGGGTCGACCCGTGATTCATTTATTTTGAGGCAAAGCAGTGCTAGACGATGATGTAAATATTATGGCTGGCTTGCTGGTAAGGTAATTGGCTGAACTCTCATTTCCTCAAATGGCCTGTCTGTATTATTCACTGTATCAGAAATCATCTCAGTACACGTGGCTGGTGATTGTGTCTGCCAGCTTAGGTGCTGGTACCTTACACCTGTCCCAAACCCCCAGAATACAGAGAAGAGATTTCCACACATTCTTGCGCGATCACTTAAGGTGCGTAGCATAAGACAGCGATGTTTTGATATGTCAGCTGGGAGGCTGCTTTGCCAGCCACTGAACATCTGCAGCATCGTGACTTGATATGTAGGAGGTTGACTAACACAGTCCATATATGGTTGTTTTAGGGTGACAACCAGGCAGGACGTTCACATACGTACATTTACAAGATGACTGTGATTTATAAAGGTAGATTGCATACAAACGTATGTATGCCCGGTTTTAGAAATCAGATTTCGTTGGTGTACATATTTTCCTGTTTTCTGATTTGCGCATATTTCCACGCTCGAATTCACACAAAGTTTTATGAATGAGACCCCTGGTGCGTCGAATTAGGGACAGTCAAGGGTTTCTAATACTAATTTTGGCCATTTAGCAGATTTTTCTATTTTCAAGGAAACAAGTGGTGATGCAGTCAGTAGCTAAGTAGAAACTGTAGATATCCCTTGAAAAATCAAAGGTATGGGTTCTTGATGCAAATGTCACAAAGTCAATAACCTCTTTAATGCTGCATTCTTTACAGTGTGTGTCAATGACAATGAAAATGCCAATTTCGCATTTATCAGTTTCATTGCCTTTAGAGTCTAATAAGATCACAACATCCTGAAAGATTGAATTTTATGTGGTTTTTGCTGAAACAGATCATATGAGATTTTTTAAATAATAGTTGGTGTGTGTGTGAGTTGCCCAGAGGGTAACTTTAGTCAGAACTTTTTAAAACGTCTATTAATGTCCTTTTGCATATGATTTTATATTTGTAAAAAATACATTATTTAAAAAATGGAATAAGCAATAGGAATCATATTTTCTAGTTTCCTTTCTTCATTAGTAATAAATCAACAAAGTTACCTTGATAAAGGACTGGTAACTGGAGAAAATTACTGAAAAACATAGCAATATTGTGCAGCAGAGGAGCAAACAGCACCACATTAGGTTTATAATGTCTCTTCACCACTGTTGATGTTGAAAGCATCACTTATTGGCAACATCATGCTAATAGGAACGAGAGGTCAACAAGAATTCAAGGAGTTCAAAGTGCATTTGTTTTAAGAATATGAACTGACTCTGCAGGTGGAGCAGAGAAGCAGCGGTTAATATTGCTACCTCACAGCTCCAGAGTCGTGGGTTTATATCAGTGCTAGAGTGGAGTTTATATGTGCTGTCCGTGTCTGCATGAGTGTCACATCCCAAGGACAGGCAGGTTAGGTTAATCGCAGTTTCTCAACCTTTAAGTATTTGCGACCCGAGTTTTCATAAGAGTTTTAATCGTGCCCCCCTAACATTTTTTTGAAGTGTAGATGCATATTTTATTATACCTACTTAACTTTTATTGACATTTATCTAACTCTATATTTATTGTTCTAGTATCAGAATGTAGTTTAAGTTAATTTGTTTTGGTTTCAACAGATGTTTTTTTCATATTTTTGATTCTTGTTTTCTTTTTTTCACATCTTCGCGCCCTCCTTTTTGTTACTTCACACCCCCCTAGGGGGGCCCGCCCCACAGTTTGAGAACCACTGGGTTAATCGCAGTGTCTAAAACCGCCCAAAGTGAATGAGTGTAGGTGCGTGGATGTGTGTGTGCATTGAGTGATCGACAACCCTGACCAGTCAATGCTGAAAGAACATAAAACCAAAACTTATCAGCAACAGCATGCCAATAGGAATGAGAAGTCAACAATGAGTTTATTTTAATAATATAAATTATTATGGTTCTTACAACTGTGAATAGAATTAGTCGGTTTAATAATCGACAGATGGACTCCATATTGCACTATAGAAAGTCAGGTTGAATAAAAAGTTATTGAAAACCTTTTAAAAACCCCACTTATTTAAAATGTCTTGCAGCCAATAATAAATGACAACACAAAACATTCCTTTGGCACTCTGTCTCGTTTTTCTCCTGGCTTACAGCAAATACTCTATCCATGACCCTGATTCGGATGGCTGAATACATTATTGCTTGCGGAAACCGAAACGGTTTCCTTAACTTTTCAGAGTAACAAAGAGATTAGTGCCGATGAGCCCCACAGAATTTGTACAATTTACTAAAAAATGGCCACTTTATTAGGTACACCTACTGTGAAAGAACGAATCTCAACTCTTTTTAAAAAAGGTTTGGGGCAGCCACCCGTATATTGTTCCTAGCTGCAAAAGGATTAAATTCAACACAGCAATGTTGCTTGTTTGAGTTCCCACACTGAACTGATTTAGTTAGCCAAGATGGAGAACTTTATATTCTGTAACCAGGAAGTAACGTCAGTCTGGGTGCTGAAACAGGAAGTGATGTCAGGCAGGTTTTCCCATATTTGATCTGCAAAAATAACAGACAAAGGTTTAGAGCACCCCGTCACGCCCTGGCCTGGCGGGTAATCACCTCCACTTGGTCCCTTCAGCTCGCTCCTAGTCGCACGTGTGTGACACTACCTAATAGTGATTTGGTTCCCCCATTTACTTCATGATCTGATTATATGGGGCACAAACTTGAAAATGTGTTGAAAATTTAACACAGGGATAATAGCGCATGTCAAATTCCTGTTCCAGATTAACTGCCGATGCATCTCTGCTTCAAGGAGTCTGCTTCAAGAGATTCTCAGGTGATCTGAGATATGGTCAGTGAGTGAGTGAGTGAGTAAGATGAATTCACTCTCATGGCCTAGAAACTATTCTCGATTGTTGTACCCTTTTAGCTGTTAAAAGTGAAATGGATTCAACTGCACACACAAAGACAGCCACCTGATTGTCAATGCTGTTTTGGTATCTCGTGACATTAAAAGTATACTACACATATCAAGGGAAGCAAGGTGTGCAATTAAAATACCCTAACGCCATTACACTACCAACACCAGCCTACACCGCTTTCATTAACACATGAATTTTTGCCATATCCCTGTTTTTACATACTGCATTTTACATCTGTGTAACTCTGGGCATTTTTTACAGTCCTCCAGCGTCAGCTCTATGTGGTCATTAGCTCACACTAACTGCTGCTTCTTGTTTTTCAATGCTAAGAATGGAACTCATTTGGGATGTGGGCTACTATGCCACACCCATGGCAAGGTACACTAAATTGTACACCCTGTTCTGCCTTTTCTGGTAATTTGGAAATGTATATGTCTTATGGTAGCGCTGTTGTTCTCAGCACAAGCGATGTTAATCCTTTCATCATTTGCCTTTATTTGACTACAGCGCTACTGTTGGATGGGTGGGTCCATTCTCAACAAGAGTGTTGATTATGATCCCCTCATTACAGCATGTCTGGCACAGATGCCCATACCACATTCAGTACCACTTAAATGTTTAGTTTGGTCTGTTGTCTCTCCAACTTGCTATCATATAATTTGTAGATACCTCCCTACCCACTTTAAACAGATTTTCGTTGCTGCCACTAAGAACAGAGACAATTAGGTGGAAAGAGCAGAGGTGCCTAATAAATTGGCCACTCAGTGTATAACATACACAACTATATTCTAACTATTCATATATCCAGGCATTTTCCAACCTGTTTAAGCCAATTCAAGATCAGGATTTACCATAAACTAGGTAATCTTTCATGAGGCTGACTAGCTTTCATGTTTTTATCACAGATAAAAGCAAATCAGCTTCAGCAGCAGCATACTCAACATGTTGGCTACAATAAAAATCTCATTAAAATAGCTCTCTATACTGTAACTAGTAATTAATCCTGATTCCTCATTATCTTGTGCATAGATCCAAAGAAAAGAATGCTGCTTTCCAGATATTTTTGTTGATGTCTGGAAGTACAGCATTACAAAACATTTAGATGGCAGTGGTCGTTCCTGCCTGTGTGGGACTGTGCAGACTGCAGTGCGTCGTTACTAAAATTGTGGTTATTATCAACGTAATGCCTCTTTTATGTGGAGATTATTTGTTTCTGGCACAAGGCCTGACATCCTCTGTATTTATGAGTGAGATTCTCTTATATTCTGGGCAGGAGAGAAAGTACATATGCTGTCAAGATGATTTTTACTGGCCAAGTTTTGTCATCTTGTGCCAGCACAGCAAAGAGGAAAAATACATAGTGACAAACATTGCTTTCTTGATGAAAAAAAAAAAGTGCTAAACATTGGCAGAAAAAATAATCAATTTTTCCCACTCATGCTTTCTTTTAAATTGCAACCAAGATACAGACATTTTTAGCATCAAAGTAGATAATTTTTGCAAGTGGTTAAATGTAGTATCAGTTACAATTACAGGAACTGTAACCTCAAAAGGTCAAAGTCCATAAAATATTTGTGGAAAAAATTAGGGGTGTAACGGTACACTAAAATGTAATTTCGGTTCGGTTCACTTTCTTGAGGTACTCAGTTCGGTTAATTTTCGGTACAAAAAAGGCAGGAAAAAAATGACTTTAAATGCTTTTATTTAAAAAAAAAATACAAACAATAGAATTTGTATAAATAAATTAAAGCGACCCATTTGGGTGATATTTAAAATAAATTAGACTCTGAGTTTTTAAAACTATTGTAACAATTTAAATAAACAAGTAACAAATGTAAACTTTGAACATGTAGCCGCAACAGCCTGAATATGACAAATAAAACTATTCAAGCTTAAAGTTTTTGGCTAGAAAGATTAATTTATCCACATTTTCTGCAGAAAGCACAGATCTGGTTGCAGTGACAATATCTCCAGCAGTGGAGAAGACCCGTTCACTAGCAACAGAGGTAGCTGGAATACAGAGGTAACGCTTTGCGAGTTTTGCTATGTGTGGGTATGTAGCCTCATTGCCTTTCCACCAAAGAAGAGGATCAGCTTCAAGGGAAAGGCACCCTGAAGCTCTGTACTTACTGACCTCTTCTTGGACCTGCTCCAAAAGAAATGGTTTACTACTTGCCCCCTGTCTCTGGAAAAGTTCACCAAAAAGTTCAGTCATTACAGACTTCTTAGCTGGAGGTGATCTGGTGGATGATGCCTCTGGAGATGATGAGGATCCAGCTCCTATCTCTGTGGCATCCTCAGTCTGCAAAAGAAAAAGTAATGTTTTGGGGCTAATTAATAATGTAATTAAAAATAAAAAGGGTATTAGATCATAATTTAATACCTCTTCTTCTGTGGTTGTCATCATTTCTGTTATGATGTCGCTGAATATCTTCTGTCTCTCATCATCTTCTATGTGAGGCAAGGCTTTGAATCGGGGGTCCAGGGCTGTGCATTTGTGCAAAAAGTCATAGCACACAGAGTATCTTTCTTGCAGGCTTCTTGTGACTGCTAGCTTGACCTCTCTCACAGCAGAACTGTCTTCTTGTTTTGGTGTCGTAGAGTGGAGAACAGTAGTTTTCAAGGGGATTATCATGGACACAGACGCTCTGGATTCAGTGCTCATCAGGGTTGTGATTGTTTTTAGAGGTTTAAGTGCTTCAATCACTTCCTCTGCCATTTCCACTTCTTCGTCATTGAGTGTGTATATATCTTTGTTCTTGAGAGGTTTCTCAGTTAGTGCTGAATATATAGCTGCCTGCTGTTCAAGGTATCTCTGAAGCATGTCATAACTTGAATTCCATCGTGTGGGGACATCTTGAATGAGAGAATGCTTTGGAATATTCAGCATTTCTTGTTTGCTTTCCAGGATGTGCGCTGCTGTGGTGCTTTTGTGAAAAAATGTCACAATCTTTCTTACTTTTCCCAATAATCTAGATATCTGGTTGATGCTGTTACTTTTTGAGAGGCTAGATTAATGGTGTGTGCAAAACAACCAATCTGAGGGCCCAGTCCTGCTTCTTTTACGGCACTGACAATGTTTTTAGCATTGTCTGTGGTTACAGGAATTGTGGTCCCAGGTCTCTCCAGCTTCCATTCATTCACAGCCTCCTTCAGGTGCTCTGCAAGATTTGTGCTAGTGTGCTGTTCATAAACAGGTCTCGTTTGCAGAATGTGATTCCTCATCTCCCATTGTGGCGAAATGTAGTGGACAGTTACTGTTAAATAGCTCTCTGTTGCGCGTGAAGTCCAACTATCTGTCGTAAGTGAAAGAGAGGGCACCTGCGATAGCTCGCTGATGACATCACTTCTAGTTTTTTCATAAAGTGCTGGTACAACTTTCTGACTAAAGTGAGGACGTGATGGTATTTCGTAGCGAGGCTCAAGAACTTTAATCATATACTTAAAGCCAGCGTTCTCAACAACTGAATATGGACGTAATCCCGTAGCTATGAAGACTCCAATACCATGTGTTATTGCTTTGGGCCGGTCAGAGTTGCTCACTAGATGTTGTTTAAAAGCTGAAGTTATCGGTGTTACTGTTTGCACCAAGCTGGTTTTCTTTCTTGTAGAGGAAACATTCACAGATGGATGGTGCCGTTTTAAGTGTGTTAACATAATAAACGTGTTTCCTGCAGCGTACCCGATCTCCGTGGTGGAACAATGTCGACAAACAACTTTGGATTTATCCACTTGCCGTTGTCCATCAGTAACTTTAACGGGGAAGCCAAAGTGTTCCCAGACAGGAGAACATAATGAGCTGGGAGGGTCTTCCAGCTCAGGCTTCTCGCTTGCATTTGCCATAACCCTATTTGTCACATCTGTGAGCTACTGGCGCGCCTCTCCCTCATCCAGTGTCCGACACTCAGAGGCGTCCGTGCGGAAACTCACCCAAGACTTTAGTTCCGCTTGGGGTGCTTAGATCGCACTAGTAATAGATTTAATGAGAAAAAATGCATAAAATATAACCGAAACGGTACGCAAGTGGACCAAACTGAACATGCAAAACCGAAACGGTTCAATACATCCATGTGAACCGTTACACCCCTAGAAAAAATACATGACAGCATCCTGTGGTGGGTTGGCACCCTGCCCAGGTTTGGCTCCAGCAGACCCCCATCACCCTGTGTTTCCGTCATCCTGTGTTTGGATTCAGCAGGTTGGAAAATGGATGGATGGATGGATACATGACAGCTTTCTGACCATTAATGCTGAACTTTAGGGAATAATATATTAATACTAAAACCACCTGTGTAATACTGGGAGTGTCTCACTCATGCTACCAAAACAGCGTTGACCCAATGAGTCTTGGACTTCACACGACCTCTGAAGGTGTACTGTGCTATCTGGCACTAACACATCAGCAGCAGATCCTTTAAGTCCTATAAGTTGTGAGATGGGGCCTTCATGGATTGGACTTGGTTTTCCAGCATATCCCATAGATGCTCAATCAGACTGACATTTGGGGAATTTGGAGACCAACTCAACTCCCTGAACTCTTTGTCATGTTCCTCAAACCGTTCCTGAACAACTTTTACAGCATCCTGATGAAATAGGCCACTGCCATCAGATAATAAAGTTGTCATGAAGGGTTGTAAGTGGCCTGCAATCTTTGGGTGATGGTAGGTGTTAAAGAATAACATCTGCATGAATGCCAGGATCCCAAGATTTCCCAGAAGAACATTGCCCAAAGCCTCACACTTGCCTTCTTCCCTTAGTGCATCCTGCTGCCATCCCCATGTAAACAATGCACATGCACCACCCAGCCAACCACCTTATCTAAAAGAAAATGTGATTCATCAGGCCTGGCCATTTTCTTCTGATGCTCCATGGTCCAGTTCTGATGCTTACTTGACAATTGGTGGCGCTTTTAGTGGTGGACAGGGGTCATCATAGGTTCTCAGATTGGTTTGCAGCTACACATCCCCAAACTTAGCAAGCTGTGATGAACTGTGTGTTCTGACACTTTTCTTTCATGGATAGCATCACGTTTTTGAGCAATTTGTGCTGTAGTAGCTTTTGTTGGTTTAGACCAGATGGGCTGGCCTTCACTCCCCATGTGAATCAATGAGCTTTGGGTGCCCATGACCCTGGCATCAGTTCACCAGTTGTCCTCCCTTGGATTACTATATTTAGGCACTAAAAACTGCATTCTGAGAGCACCTCACAACACCTGCCATTTTGGAGATGCACTGACCCAGTCGTCTAACCATCACAATTTGGTTCTAGTCGAAGACGCTCAGATCCTTATGGTTGCCCATTTTTCCTGCTTCAAACACATCACATTCAAGAACTGACTGTTCACCCCTTGACAAGTGCCATTGTAACAAGCCCGTCAGTGTTATTCACGTTATCTGTCTGGTTTGAATGCTGTGGTTGATCGGTGTATACTTTCAGCCACTTTGAGTTCAAGTTCAAGATGAGGTTTATTGTCGTGTGTATTCAATATCACTGAGATTCTTACTTGGATAGATTCCAAAAAATATACAATACTCATTTGTCAGGATGAGCAGGGGATAAGTTGCCTTATAACCTGAAGATAAAGGCTGTCCTTTGAATTTTGTGTAATTGCACGCAATTCTGTGCCATACTTTGGAATGAAGGAGAGACTGGAGTATTAAATTATATAAAATTTTAAACATTTCATGTATTGCAGAAGTTAGCTTATAACAAAATGGCATATAAATCTGTATTGTTAATGTACTATGACTGCTTTGGGGCAGTCTTCAGACGCCAATGTATGTCATAAATTCAGGCATCCTGGACGCTTTTATTAAAGTGTTAACCTCTTGCTTCAGGGTCGGTAGACCAGTTACAGTTTTATTGTTTTGAGTTTCACCCCTTTTATCTGATGTCTCCCTTTTGGAGTCAATAGTAGATTAGCTTGTATACATGATTCTTTTCATTTACAGCCCTACTTGGGATTATGGTTTTTCTGGGTCTATCTTTTCCTTCTGGTGAATGGTTGAGCTCTCTGGACCTCTCATGGTCCTTCTGAGGCATATCTGAGGCTCTGGGAAATTGTCTTTCAAATGAAGAAAACGTCAATAAATCAAATTAATTCAGAGCCATGTAGGCCTCTCTTGTATATATAGACTGCAGGAATTCCGACAGTATCCCTAAAGAAAGGTGTGAAAAATGTGATTGCTGCTGTCTCAAGTGATTGTTGTCTCCGTTTCACTGCTGCTTCGCAGCTCTCATGGGCCTACAGTGCTCCATGAACTTGCGGAAAACAGCAGCTATGAAACGGAGAACTCATGGTCCTGTGTGTGGGAAATTTCTGGACATTGGCGATGTGATTTTCTTAGTGTCCTGGACTGTGACTTTGTTCACACACCTTCGTAGTTCACTAGTAAATTCCAGGGACAGCATGCTGTAGGAAAGGAGCTCCTAAGCATCCAGAGAGTAAACGCTATTTCTGTTTTCGAAAGCTTATTTCTGTTATGAAGTTCATTTCCATTTACATTCTGGTTGTTAGTTGCATGCTGTCACTTTTTGATATTGATATCATGCACTCGTTTTTTAATGTTGATTTCATGCTTTCGCTTTCTGATGTTGATTTCATGCACTCGTTTTTTTAATGTTGATTTCATGTAATCTTTTTTTGATGCTGATTTCACGGTCTCACTTTCTGATATTGATCTAACCCACTGATTTTGGATGTTTATTTCTTACATTCCTTTTTTGATAATATAATGGGCTTTTTTTGTTAATTTGATGCACTATTTTTTATTTTATGCATGCCTTTTCTTATTTTTTTACACACTCTATTTAAATTAAGGTATTGATTTTTACTTTTTTTGCAGTTTTGTTTTTGTGCTTTACCCTGTGTTGCCACTGTAGATTGTGGGCTAACATGAAGAATGATTTACCATGATATCGAAAGACCATCCCTGATGTGCTAAACGTCCTCTGTCTGGGGCAAATCATCTGCAGAGGTGCCTCGCAATAGAGGTCAATTAGAATGAAGGGAGCCAGATTTGGAAGAGAATGAATCTGTTTATATGGCATCAGGAAGTGACAACAGAAGTGTCTCTCTTTCTGGCTCTGCGTTAGGATTTCATTCACAGCGTTGTTATTAATGACCTGCTGGGTACTGAAGTCTGGAGGTCTTTTTAAACATGTAGGAGGCTGCTTTAAAAATCATTGAGATTTTTTTTTATCTTGGTATTGTGTATGCGAGTGCTTGTGTTTAAAGTATAAATGTTTTACATGAACTACAAAATGTATTTTATAGAAATAAAATATTAGTATAATTGCATTATAATTATAATAACAGGAGCATCCAAAAAGTCTAAATACATATAAAATCATTTCAAATCTTAATAACTGGGAGAAAGAGGCATATTTTCAGGGTAATTACTGTTTAAACCAGCATTACTCTCTAAAGTCAACACTGTGAAGGACACTTTGGCGTCTGTGTGATGTTTTGTGTGATGTCCATACCAAAGGGGTTTCACAGCTGCTTACCTTACATTTCCATAGCTTTGTTTCACTGCAGTTATGTGAAGAACAATCAGAGTTTCTGTGTCTGCCTTGAAGAGCGGAAAAGTAGAAGCTATAAATAAAATATATGGTAACACTTTAGTTTAGGTACTGCAGTTATGTAACAAGACATTAACAAAGGCTTCTTTTGGCTTTCATACCACTTATAAAACATCAGTTGATAGGTTATTCATGTCTGTGCAGTGTGACTTATTAATACAGTATGAACAATTTACAGGTCGAATACTAGATATGTAATATCAAGAGACCACTCAAAAGTTAATTTTTTAGTAGGTCACATTGCAGAGATGAATAGATATTGGTGTTGGTGCCTTTAATAGAAGTCTAATCATTCCAGGACTACCAGAAGGCACTACGTGTTTAAACAGAAAATAAGTTTCACTGTATATGAAACCATTTGTGATAATTAGTAATGGTATGCACCAAAAGGAAAGGCAAAATCATTACCAGGGAACAGGCAGAAATTCGTAAAGCAAAAAGTCAGAGAAATTGAGGCACAAAATCCAAAAGGCATGTTCAATTCCAAGTACAGAAACAACAGAGATTTTCAGCCAAAACTGTCCTTTACAAGTTTGGGTTTCTATCTTCAAACTATTCTAACAAAATGAGTGTTTTTGGTTAATCTTTGTTTACAAAGGAAAATAACAATGGATGTTCACCACCAGTATATAGGTTGGGAAATATGTTATGTAATCGCTTTTGTCATGTGGCCTGCAACAGGCACAGCAACCTTAAAAAATGAGGCCACTGCCATGCAGAGAAAGTCACAAAATGACAGCAACTATCCAAAAAAACAGAACTCAAAACAGTACAATTGCTGTAATAATAAATAAATAAATGACATAATATAATATAAAATAACTATGGTGGGCTGGCGCCCTTTCCTGCCTTGCACCCTATGTTGGCTGGGATTGGCTCCAGTAGACCCCCGTGACCCTGTAGTTAGGATATAGCGGTTAGGATAATGGATGGATGATATAATATAATATAATATAATATAATATAATATAATATAATATAATATAATATAATATAATATAATCAGCAAAAAAAGAAACGTCCCTTTTTCAGGACTGTGTATTTCAACAATAATGTTTTAAAAATCCAAATAACTTTACAGATCTTCATTGTAAAGGGTTTAAACAATGTTTTCCATGCATGTTCAATTAACCATAATCAATTAATTAACATGCACCTGTGGAATGGTCGTTAAGACCTTAACAGCTTACAGAAAGTAGGCATTTAAGGTCACAGTTCTAAAAATGCAGGACACTAAAGAGACTTGTCTACCGACTGTGAAAAACACCCAAAGAAAGATGCCCAGGGTCCCTGCTCATCTGCGTGAACATGCATTAGGCATGCTGCAGGATGGCATGAGGACTGCTGATGTGGCTAGGGCAATAAATTGCCATGTCCGCACTGTGAGACGCCTAAGACAGCGCTACAGGGAGACAGGAAGGACAGCTGATCATACTCGCAGTGGAAGAGCCCGGATCTCAATCCCATTGAGCACGTCTGGGACCTGTTGGATCGCAGGGTGAGGGCTAGGGCCATTCCCCCCAGAAATGTCCAGGAACTTGCAGGTGCCTTGGTGGAAGAGTGAGGTAACATCTCACAGCAAGAACTGACAAATCTGGTCCAGTCCATGAGGAGGAAATGCACTGCAGTACTTCAAGCAGCTGGTGGCCACACCAGATACTGACTGGTACTTTTGATTTTGAGCCTCCCTTCATTCAGGGACGCATTGTGAAACATTTTTAGTTTATGTCTTATGGTTTTGACTCTTTTACTGTTCATACAAATATTTACACATTAAGTTTACTGAAAGTAAAAACAGTTGAAAGTCAGAGGAGGTTTCTTTTTTTGCTGAGTATATAATATAATATAATATAATATAATATAATATAATATAATATAATATAATATAATATAATATAATTCAGCCAATTCCAAAAATGAAACATGGATGTTCCACGGAGGCCACAGCATCATAATTGGCCACATCTAATGGACTGTTCAATTGCATTGTACGAACAAAAACAAATAGCTGCTAATAGAGGATTGGAGTATCACTGCCTAGTCTGATGAATTACAGCTCATGCTGATTCAGGCAGATGAGTAGATGAAGAAGAATATGGCTAAAACTAAATGTTGCTCTAGAGTAATTTTGCTGAACATCAGCAATGCAACCTGGTAGTGGTTGTGGTGGTGCAATCATTTAAGGTATACTGTTGTATTTCACATGGTACCTTTATTGCTATGGGGACACACACAACAGAGGTGAGTGACCATAAAAACATTAAAGAGAAAATGGAAGATGAAACAAGCAAAAATTGTTTTTAAAAACACTTCATACCAGAAAACACAAAGAGTCTAATCCATGGTTTAATATTCTTAATTTTGTCTCACTTCAACAAAAGTAAAAATTGGTTTGAAAAAGGTAATCAAAAACTCTCATATTTTGTAGTTGTGAGCTGACATTTTATATTTGAGGGTCATATTGCCACAATGTGTTATGTACCCCCTGTGTCACATAACTGGCAAAAGGCATAGAGACAGTCAGCGGACATGTCACAAAGCACATGAATAGTGATTAAAAATAAAACATAATCACATAAATAAATAGTCTACCAATGACCAAGGTTGCGTAGAGACATTACATTTATGTGACAAAAGTTATGTTTGAACATTAGAGAATATCTGAATAGCTTTGCCAAAGAGGTACTTGCCTTCGTGGGCCATTTACAAATGAGCTGCTGTTGATAGTGCTTGACAGAATAGCTACAAGAACATGGTAGTAAATTTGTCGTAATACATTTTCACCTGCAGTCACTTGATCTCAGTTCATTTGGGTATCATTGGAATGCAATGGCATTGGCTCTTTGAAGTAGACCAGCTAATTTGTAGCAATAATTTAATATCCTGGAGTTGACATGGGGCAGCGTCTATAAGCCATATTTTCCTTGGTTGACTGAAAGTTCTCTGTTAAGTTCCAACTGTACTAAGAACAAATGGGAGAACAACTTCTTATAAGTTAGGAGAATCTAATAAAGAGGCTGTTTATTGGTTTCATACAGAGACAGTGTTCTGTATAGAGAGAGAGAGGCAGAGGATATAAAAGGAAAATGGCCATCAGATGATATAGTCAAGAAACAGGCAGAGAAATCAGAGTGGTCTTGCATCAAAACACAAACTAAAAAATTCAGATTCAAAACACAAGAGCTTGGGATTGTAAAAGATACGTGGAGATTACTGGTAGGAATAGGTTTGTTATCCATCAAGTTCAGATAGCCTGGAATTGAAGGGAATGACCTTTGTACTGTCGCTTCGTTTAACATCACTAAAGTGTGTGTTCTGGGGAATTCGGAGATGGGTTTCCATGGAAACAGTCAACACAAGGTTCTTAGAGTGTCAGGGCCTGCCAGAAAAAACAAAATGTTGCTGCGGTAAAACGTAAATAAGTATTCGACTTTGTCAGGAGGCAAAAAACACAAAAACAGATCTCAGATTCTCTGGACTTCAAAACCCCATAATATGGATATATAATGGTCCTGAACAATTCCTAGAGCACACATAAATAATTTTAAATGTCGGAGATCATAATAGATAGATTGTAATGCTGATGAACAATTCACACTCTTAATTCAAGGCTATCTCTGCTTCCTTGCAGCTCTTCAATTTATAGTGTATAGGTGACATACACAAGAAGGGCATCTTGCAAAAAATCTTAAGATAATCAAAAGAAACACAAAATAAACAATAAACAAAACAAAAACTTCATATATATGTATCTTAAATGCTACTGACGGGATGGAAACTTGAAGGCAAAATCCGGAGAAATTCCTGTGAAGTAGTAAAAAATTACTTCCTTCAAATTCACAGCCCTAAAACTGTAATTATGCTTAAATAATTAGTGCTTGCAATACTGAAATACACATTTTCTTGACAAACAGTTTAAGGCAACACATACTGTAAAGGTTAGGTCTAATGTAATATATAATATGTAATTTCAGAAGCTGCTCTACTGATTTAACATTTTTTTCAGTATTTAATTCATCCAACCCATGATTTTCTTGACAATGATTATGTGTGAGAATGTCATGGAGGGCCGAGTTTATCTTGTAAGACTGGCATCAAAGCTGCTGTATAGGCTGGCCTAGTCATGCATACAGTTACGTACACTGGTTCATCTTACAGTTGTCAATTAACCAAACATGCCCCCTTCTTTGGGAAGTGGGAAAACAACAAAACAGAAAACCCATTAAAACATGGAGTGAACATGCAAAGCAATCACCAACAGTGACCGGGCCAGGAATCAAAGACAAGTCATGAGCCCCTCAAAATCCTGGGTTCAAAGCCCAGCTTTGGCACCTTCTGTGTATATTCTCCTAGTTCTAAAGATTCTGATTTTCTTTTGATATCTGAAAGAAGTCAAGAAGCAGGTTAACTGCTAAATCTAAACTAGTCTGTTGAGAATGTGGCCTGTGAAGGAGAGGTGTCCCACCTGCTTTGTCATCAAAGCTCCTTGGATAAGCAATTTTCTTGTACAAAGTTATAAAGTTATCAAATCAGGGTGATGAGCATATAAATTAGGCAGAACTAGACATCTTATATTCTGCTTAAAACTATTAAATTATTAAATAAACAGTAATTTACAGTTAGGAGTGTGAATTAAGTCACTTAGTCACAAATTTCCTTCATCTACACAATGTCTGTATGTTTTGACATTTTATTGTTAGTGTAACTCTATGTCACAATACATTTTATTTGATTACATTTTATGTTTGTGTCTTTGGCCGAATGCTGCCTGTTTAATGAAAGACACCACACTAATTTTGGTCCAAAAGGTAACACTGGAAACGTTTTAGAAAGAGTATCTGAAAGGTCATGAGAGTTGGTGAGGCCTGCAAGAAGGAATTTCACTAAACCCATGACAATAAGTCTGAACTTGAACTTCAGTGAGAGTGAAGAAAGCTGTTAATAGCAGGTGAGTGTTGTGTGACTGATACGTTCTTATGAGCAAAGCTGACTGAGCCTGGCAGAAAGTCACATTTTGAGCTTAAGGCTTAACTGTGAGCTCAGTATCTGAGTCTCCACGACATAACAGGTGGCTGAGAGAGTGTGAAAATGTGTCACGCTTACCTTGATTTTGCATCCATTAAATTGGAACAAGGCTTCTCTTGATTTAATCCAATGCTTTTAATCCAAGTGAGAATCATGAGAATATGGAGCTGGTATTAGCAATAGTATGCTGGATGAAACGAGTCAGTCAGTTTAGAGTTACCAATAAAAATTCAAACTGAAAAAAACTGAAGAATGTTTAACCACAAACACACTGCAGTCGGGAATCAATCTGAATGTCCGAGCAATGTTTGAAAAATGTATGCAACCTTCTATGTGACCAAAAGAAATATTCATGCATCCATTTCTGAACCCTGTTTTTTTTTTAAGTAAAGTGTTGCAAAGGGACAGAATCTCAACCACAAAAGTTACAAAGCAGGAACCTGCCCATAGGACAGATGCCAAAATAACATAAGAAAGTCTGGACTACATTCATACAGGAGAAAGTAGGGTGAAATGACCCCTTTTATTGGCTAACTAAATAGATTTACAACTGCAAGCTTTCGAGGCAGCTAAGGCCCCTTATAGTGGGGTTAAGGCAGCGTTTCTCAACCTTTAAGTATTTGCGACCCGAGTTTTCATAACAGTTTTAATCGCGCCCCCCCTAACATTTTTTTGAAATGTAGATGCATATTTTATTATACCTACTTAACTTTTATCGACATTTATCTTAACTCTATATTTATTGTTCTAGTATCAGAATGTAGTTTAATTTAATTTGTTTTGGTTTCAACAGATTTTTTTTCATATTATTGATTCTTGTTTTCTTTTTTTCACATCTTCGCGTCCCCCCTTTTTGTTACTTCGCGCCCCCCTAGGGGGGCCAGCCCCACAGGTTGAGAAACCACTGAGTTAAGGTAAGGATAGAGGGGAGGGCAAGACTTTCTATAAAACTCAAACACTAAGCCGAACAAATCAGGAAACCTTAACCTCAGGGACCTGGATAGTAAAACTACTTTAACCTCAGGGCCCCAGTATAGTGAGGTTAAGGTAACGATAAAGGGAAGGACAAGACTGCTGATGAAGGGGCCTTAGCTGCCTCGAAAGCTTGCATTTGTAATCTATTTAGTTAGCCAATAAAAGGTGTCATGTCACCCTCCGGTATCAATCTATGGCTAACACGGTACAACACTCTACTGCTATGGAATACATTCACTCAGATTGGAGCAATTTACAATTACCTGTCTTCATGTCTAACAACAAACTGTTGTGGCAAGTGATCAGCAAAAAAGGCAAGATTTGATTTGCCAAAAATTCTAAAATTTGTTTCATAGGCAATTTCTCAATTAAAAAATTTAAAACTCACTTAAGAGTTTTTTTGGGGGTTTTAAAGGTTGTTTTTTGGTCTTCTCCTATCAAAGGTTATGGCCTCTAGAGTGTTCCGAATTTATTTAACTCCTGGCTGTCCAGATAATCAGGGAATTAGACTAACAGCAATATGTAGGAACAGACAAACATTTAGAAGAGCAGTTTACTGGTAAGGGTTTGGTTTGCACAGACTGAATTCTCTAAAGAGGTAAAAACTAAGACCAAAATCCAGTCTGTCACTTTAACGGATTCTAGGAAACTACAGTCAAAATCGGTGAGAAAGAAAATGTGCTTTTGCATTTTAAACTCCAGTTCCGCCTAAAATGATAAAAAAAAAAAAAGTTTATAAAAAATAGCAAATCTGTTTGGCAAAAGTATAACATTTTGCTAGTGTGTAAATATAATGTTTTTTCATAATCAGTGAAAATAATGAAAGGATAAACAGCACATTAGAGAATATGCATTCGATGTTTGAAAGACAGCTTAATGGATTGTAATGCCTGATTTACTATCCTATTATTCCTTTTAGCTGGAGTTTTTTTCAGGGAAAAATCATGCATATTGGTATTTATTTCTGTCTCATCACACTGCTGGGTTGTTTCAGGTCCAAATTACAGTAAATGGTGTTCACTGCAATCTCAAAATAAAAGACAGGATTTAGATTATTATTTCTTTTTTAATAACAGAGCTGTGCTGAGTGTTCTCTTTAAACTTTTCAAAGAATTCTGGACCGGTGGTGCTAATATTAATAAGTAAGACAACTGTTTACCAAGGGCAGTAGTAGGTTCAATTGCTCCACTGAAATTTTTGATAAACCTTCTGAAGTAGTTTTTAAAAGTCGTACCCCACCATAAGTGAAATGACAAAATTCATTAAATTGTATTGGCTGAATTCATTACAAAACAAACAACAATGTATGTTTCTAACAGAACGGTAGACATACAGTATCAAATTAACACTTTTGCAGTTTTGCAAGTAATTACTGTTTTCTTGAACAAGTTTGACGTTGTTTCATCTTTAGGCTACGTAACTCACTTGTTTATTGTTCTAATGTTCTCCATGACTTTGGAATCCTAGGGTGGCTATTTGAAGAGTGCTGGGTGTAAGACTGGAACCAACCCTGGATGAGCAGAAGACCAGTTAATCACAGGGTACCCTCACTCAGTCATACAGGGCTAATTTAGAGCGAATAACCAAAGCTGCAAATCTTTGAGAAGTAGAAGAAATACACCAAGAAAAAACGGCACAGTAAGTTTATTCACAAAATGAAGATGAAACTTTTTTAACCATGAGATGAGGAAGGGTAAAGGGCCTGGCAAATCTTTGCTAAAATACAAGCAGAGGTTAGAAAACTGAAAGCTCAAAAATGATCTGTGCCTGTATTTATTAACTCTTTCAGGGCTGATGTCGACTTTTGTTGATATTCAGGGGTAGAGGACGGTAATCGGCTGTAAACTGCACCAAAACTTGCCCTTACATTTTAGTTCGAATCTCTTTGTTCTTTGCTAGAAGTAAAGTTAAGCAGCTTTGTTGATTTAACCTCGATTCTCTGCACATGCATGAGTAGCGAAGAGCAAACAACCTCTAAATTGGCATCGATATCTGGTGAGAGACAAAAGCGAATGTGCAAAGCATGGACGTTTTACATATTATCACTGAATCAGACTCTGACTTGTCAGACTTGGAATTTGATGCAAGTGATCTGGAGATGGATATCAAAAAACTAAATTGAGGAACCAGCATCACCTGATCGGTCTCCAGCTAATCATAGTGCTGAACACATTTCTGTAGCTGATACAGCTTACAGCAGTGTTCGCCTGGGAGGACCACCATTTATGATGACAAGAGGTATAAACCATATTGCATCACACTGCAACTACCACCATTGCCCACGAAGACAGCCAGGCACTGCTGCCAAACATGCATCAACAGCAGCCACAGCACGTAGCAACAGACATTTTATGTTGATTTACGTGGGAAACCATTGCTTTGGGTGCTTTTCAGAAAACTGTGTTTTTTTGGAAAAATATTCAGCACTCAAAGAGTTAAGCATCTCAGAGCAAGAAAACTAACCTAACTGGATCAAAAATCTCAGAATGATGCAGTTTGACCCTACATTTAGAGTAGACATTTTAATGTTTTTTCAAGTTTTCCTAATTTAAGATAGTACTCCTAATTCCACCAGGATTTATGAAAGCTCATGAGCTGTCCTAATTTGCTAGGAGCTGCCAGAAGATGGCATTTAGGCATAGATCAGCACACACATTATGGGGAAGGTAGAATGTTTTGGAAATGCTAGACAATAATAAAATCATAAAAAAAAGGAATTGATTTACCAAAGATGAAATACTATTTTTAACAAATTTTGTACATTAAATGATTGCTCCATCTACTGGGAGAAAACTTGTATTGCCAGCCAAAATGAAAGTATTGGTAATGTTACATTTTTTTTTGCCAAAGAGAAAATGTAGCTTCGTAATAGAGATTATATGGGTATGTCAAATTGTGCACCAAACTTGAAATGACTTTATAACGCAAGAGATGACAATACGGTGGCCCCACCGTTCCATGTAAGGTAATGATAAAGAAAGTTGCATTCACACAAATCGCTGGTTTTCCTAGAGTTGTTGGTGTGATTTATGGCAGGCACACAAAGGTCATTGCACTCAAGTCTGGATGAGCATCCATATGTGAATCACAAGCGACATCACAGTATCAACATAACATATCATGGATACAAAATGTGTTGTATTAGCCAGCATATTACCCTGAAGATAGACAGGGCTGGATGGGTGATTGTGAGCAAGACGTCACACAGATATGCTGTGCCCTGTATTCCACAGACTCCTGGAACATTTGCATTATATTTTACAAGCCTGGGAAGGTTCAAGAAGATAGGCCGAAACTCCCAGGGTACTGGATCAATACAGTCTCACAGAAGATAAGAAGGGATCACAGAGAGAGAGGCATGGTGGGAAAATGATGGGGAACACTGGAAGAGTGAATGTGAAATCAGAACCAATGAATGGATAGTTGTTGCTATTTTCAGTAACTTACTTTATGACGGTGTTTCCTGTAGCAATAACAGCATGAAGGTACTTCTTCCAGAAGTACTGTAAGGGCCGATTTATACTTCACGTTCAGAACGCGTACGCGCCCGCATCATGGCTGCCACATGTTCCCAGTGTTCATTTCACGCAACCTCTGAGCAGGTTCTCAGAAATTAACGCAACGCATGCGCAAGTTGCAGTACCAGCAAAAAGTCGGGTTTGCTAAAAGTCGGAACGTGACGTCAGAGTCTCTGTTTACTATCTACATGTGACAGAAAGCCTCTATGCAGATCCTACGGGATGAATGCTTCGATGTGGTGAAGCAAAATGCCGACATACAGATGCATTCGTGGTGCTTTTATATTCAAGTGTTGCATATTCCCGAACGTAATGACACGATACATTTTAAAAGTCTCACATACCATCTTTTGTGCCGTCTTTTTTATTTTTTTATTTTTGCAATTTAACAGCAGCAACATAATGTATAGCGTTATATTTGAGCCACGGAGAAAAAAATAAAGGACACGTTGAAAATGTGTATTTTGTGATTAAAGTGGAAATTTCGGCTTTAATCTCGAAATGTCCACTTTAACCTCGTAGTTTACTTTATCATTAAAGCAGACCGTCGTAAACGTCATCCCAGTTTTAAATTGCTACAAGCTTCTTGGACCTGACAGCAGCGGAAAGCAGCAATCGATCGCCACACAGAACAAATTAAATGTATGATATTCCAACTCTCTGCACATTTAGAATCTTTAGATTTATACTTGATATCACTTTCATGATGAAATGCATTCAAGTGTGTATGTTACATTTTACATATAATTTCGTTTAAATAAAGAATACTGTTAATAATTACACACATGGGGGTGTCACGGTGGTGGAGTGATAGCACTGCTGTCTCGCAGGGAGTTATGTTGCTAGTATTTCCTGCTTGTATTCCACACTGCACTCCGGTTTCCTTCCAAAGACATGCAGATTTGGGGATTTGGTGCCGCTAAAATGACGCTAGTGTATGTGTGCGCTTGTATTCACCTTGCGATGAGCTGAGGCCTCGTCAAGGGACTGTTTCTCACTCGTGCCCAATGCTTGCTGGAACGGACACATCCCTGGATTTATGGATTTAATCAATAAACATCCTTTTCAGAGATATTGCGGTAAGGTGTCATCAGAATTTAATAGGTATTCTAGGCAATTCACAACACAGAGAAGCCGAACATGTTCTCACCGTGATAATATCTCGCACTGCCACCTGGTGCATTCCTCCAGATTTACGTAAAGTACGCGCGCAAGTATAAACACTACAACGCTTGTGTAGCAGGAGCGTCCTCTTCAGCATGCATCGCGTTGGGTGAAGTATAACTCCGGCCTTACTCTCATTTGATGTGTGTGTCTCGGTCTTTCCATCTTGGTGCTCATTACAGTATTTTTTTTTGATCTTGTTGCGAATTGCCCTGGTTCAACACATAACTGTAGATTACTTCATGGCTGTGGTATAGACCTTTTATTTGAATGTAATCACATCCCTTTCAATATTATTATTATTATTATCTTTATGGTGAATTAGTATTAGAAAACTACAGCATTAGTATCAGAAAACTGCAAAGCATCATCACGATTTCCAAGGACACTTCAAAACGTAATCATGAGTACCTTTTTGTACATTGGGGTGTTGTACAATTGTGATGTCCTACTGCACATTCTCAAATGTGAACTCCTACTCCTCACTGGGAGCAAATTTGGGAATGCCTCATAACTACTTCTCATGTTTTACTTCTCAAATTCTTATCCTAGTTGAGTAATTCTGAGACACTTGATAAATATGGGCTCTGGTCTTGTTTTTAATTTTATTTTGCTTCTACAGGACATCCACAGTATGTGTGCTGATTTTGCTGTTTGGGGGTTTACAGTAGACGTCAGTAGAATTAGTTTATTTCATTTGTTTTTTGTTTGAGTGTTGTTCTGAAGTATCCTAAAAATATTTTACATCTTGACACACTGCCATATTGTTTTAGTGCTATGCCATCTATGCAACAGTGTAAAGATTGTGTTATGATTATACAGTGACAAAAGATGTAGTCAAAAACTGGCTAGGTCAAAATACAGAGAGATCAAAGGACTGCCAACTGAAAAGAAATGAAATACACAAAATCATAATCATAAAAACGTTGCAGAGTTCAAAAGTACAAAAAAGCTTTAGTCATAGTCACATTTATTTTCATTCGAATAGGAGAACAAAGAACATCAAAGAACATATCAAATGAAGACCTTTTATCCTGTGATGTTGTAATGATGAAAGGTCATGACCTCTGAGGACCTGGCCCTAACAACTACAGGATATATCCTAACGACCGTTACCCAAAATGGTGGTATCCAAATATGGTAGGAAAAAACAGTCCAAATAAACTTATAATATTTAGTCCAGGCACCATACCAAAAAACTAATAATGGTATTAAATTCCTGGACCCCAAAAAACCCTAATTCCCCTGGTCAAATAAAAAATATATGAAAATGCACAGGTAAAAAAATTAAATAATGAAGATGTCATAAAATATTGACACTATGCACTTTCTTGATGTCCAAGATTGTGTGTGTGTGTTAGCTGTGGATGTTTCGTGTTTGAGACTTATGAACTCTTCTTTGGCTTTTATTGCGTTTCGTATTTTGGGCTTAGATAGATAGATAGATAGATAGATACTTTATTAATCCCCAAGGGGAAATTCACCTATCACACGTCTTGACAATTTGAATTCCCAGTGAGAAACTTTGATCCATTTTCTAATCATGTGTGTGTTGTGGACTGTTCCTGCGGTGAACCTATCCTCACTTTAGGGCCTTCTATGAGGGCATGGGTATCTCCAAACCTATAACTTTTGCTTTGTTAGGTTATACTTAGCAACTTGTCTGTAGATGCATCTGCAGTCTGCAGCTCCATCTGTGGTTGCCACCCCAGTGAATCAGACTTGACTGTACTTATTACTTGCATTTTTTTCATTTAATCCTCTAATTCCAAAATACTAAAATAGAGTACACAGCAAGCAGAGGAGGGGGTTCAAAATGTATTTATTGATAGTATACTACAGATTTAAATTTTCACTATGCCTAAAGCAAAAGCAAATTAAGATGAGCGTAGCAAGCATCCTATACAACCTGGATGGACAGCAGCTCTTCTCAGTAAACATCTGGGCACCCAATATGCCTAGATATCAGGTGGCTCTTTCAAATCTTGCATTTCACTTCTGAGCTGGTCAGTCTTTGATCTGGCATTGTCTCTAGATAGACATGATGGATGAGGAGGCAGAGATTATGAGGTGTGGGTGAACCTTATATTTATGTTGGTCTTATGTTTCCTACGATATTCCTCTGGACCAAAAGGGCATTGTAGTTGAGGAACCAGCTCACTTCCCACATGCATGCTGGGTGTCTTTGAGCCAATCCTGGTCCTATATTCTGAAACCTTCTGAACATCAGTGTTCTACTTTGGCCTAGTGAAGAATGTTATCTGTTGGCCTTTGCAAGCCCTGACTTGAGGGTGATGTGTTAAGGCTTTATTTTCTACACCCTTATTAACGTAACCTTCATTTTTACCTAGCAGAAAATAAGTTAAAAAGGAAGGTAAAAATATGATGCAAAAGGTCTGAACAAGTAAGATTTTTCAATACAAAGCTGTCATGAAAGATCTTTTCAGAAATATCACAAAGCTAGGATGCCAAAAGTGCATGCTGCCATCTTATATAAGCAGAGTGCAGTAACGAAATATGTCACATGACTTCTATGTCATGTGACCAGCAATGGTCATACTAACCATAAAAATATGGCTGGAGTCATAAAAGAAGGAGGCACAAAATGGAGGTTGATTGCAACTAAACGTGAAAACAAAATAGAAGTGCAATGAAGTCACAGAAATGCTTAGAAATATAAACAGTAAATAAAAAATAATAATGTAACAATAACAAAAATGAAAAAGTTAGTGTGCAACCTTCAAAAATGTTAAGATTATGACACATAGGAGGCCATGTAAAAACCTATACTGGCAGAACTCAGGCTGTGGTTAAAACTGTAGACTATGAAAATGTGATGCTACCACTGTTATAAAATAATTCGTAATGTACTGACTCAAAAATAGAGCATTGAATTTTAGTAAAAGTACCAGGAGAGGAGATGTAAACAAAAGTTGTACCAAAGTTCATTAATCAGGAAACAAGCTTGTATTTTGTCAAGCCAAAGAGCTAATTAAAAATAAAAGTGAAAAAAAAAACATAAAGTCTGTAAATAAGAATCACACCAAAGAAATGGTCGCTAATGATACAGTTTTTTTATACCATTCAATCCAAAAATACGGAATTCTTCACATTGGCCTCGTGTTTGTGTTGATGACGTCAAATACCATGCAGCTGTGGGGAAATCTGGGAAACACTGTCATGGAAACCACCAACACAAATGCTAAAAAATGGCAGTGCCCATGATAAAAATAAACTTCTATCTTGGCATAACATCAAAAATTTTAAACTATCTCAGGATGTCTTAAATCACAAAATAAATGGCAGAATCAAATTCCTTGGACATAAAAACCCGAGAATACTGTAGCTGCATAAATAGTTCATAAATGGTTCATGAAAGAATGACACCAATCATAACCAGTAAAATTCTCTAAAAAATGTGAATATAAACAATATACAAAGTTGAAGACTGCATTGGTTTTCTGCTGAGCATAACGGCATGTTCAAATACTCATGTTCCAATATGAGTGAAAAGCCATTCATCGCCCTCACTGAGGCACATGGAATTGATATTCACTGCTAAGGTCACATTTACAAAAAATACTCGCTTGTTAAGTGGAGTAATTAAATGAGGGTTGGGGGAATATTACTATTAGCCATAATATTGTTTAATGTCCTAAAAAAATAAACTAAAACCTTATCCCCACAGATAAAATAAAAACATAAGTAAAGCCATTCTCAAATTTATGTGAATATATTTTATACTTAAAAAAACAATACATACATGTATAATGGTTCCTTGATGTTCAGGTGTCACGTTCTTGAACAAAAGCCTAATTAAACTGTTATCTCAATCAAAGCTTTCAAACTATTTTAAACCTCAGCTTGTTCATTTATTTTTAATTCTTGAGGAAGCTCATCTCAACACACTGACATTAACTCATTTCCTACATTAAATTTAGAGGTAAACATTTTACAGTGATAGATTTCTGCTCCACTTGGTGCTGATTCTGTCAATGAATCTGATGGATCTCTGCCATCCCACAAGTCCTGAAGTGGAATAGATGGGTTCGGAGACATATGGACAGTGTATTAAATGGTACAGTATAACTGTAAATGATTTACTTCTAAACTCAAGAATCTGGTGAAGATACAGGTTTCTTATGCACAGACAATGTCACGTGCAGCAGCCTAAGCTACAGCATACTGGCTAACTTAGCTTTATCTACAGGAAAGTAAAATAATTGAGCTCCAGGTTGACATAACACTTACTATGAACATTTATTTTACTGAAATCTGATGCTTGTTGCTGAATACCAGCAAACAAAAGAAAGGCTGGCTCATCAGTCACTTATTTGGAAAAATGAGCTCCAGAATAGATTCTGTGACATAATTATCAATGGCTACTGCTTACTCAAAGCTGCTTCCTGAGCAGCAATGGCATATCTCTGAGGAGTCGTTATTCCTTGGCTTCAACTTAGGTCAAGTCATTAAATGGTGACTCACCTGCACACTCTTGATCTTCAATAAAAGGTAGTGGTTTTCACATTATTGCTTTAATCAATCCCAAAACAAATAACTCTATAAAACATTTAAGACCATCGGTTCTCTAAATTTAAAATGTACCTTTCAATAACTCATTCAGCTTGTTTAGCTAAATAGCTAAGCCAGCACAATACATCAAAAACAGGCTTGTTAAGGACATTGTCAAAACGCATACCTCTTAAACATAAAATGCAAATGTTTTAAGAAAATAAATAACAATTTTTATTCATATGCAAGTAAAATAGCAAATAGTACAATACATATTGTTCCAGTATCTTCAAATAATATCAATGTTTTCATAGCTTCAAATCTAATAAAATAGTTACTGCTATGAACATGTTTATGTTTATGGTGATAAAGCTCCATTCTGTCATGAGATTTTCCCAGCCCTTTTGTTTTGGTAACTAGCTGTGTTACCTGGTAGACTAAGACGGGTTCAAATCTAAGTAATAAATACAGACCTTCCAGTATATTCTTATGTGATACATGGGTTGTCCATTTGATCGGGTTTAATAATATGAACCTGATTTCGTTTCCTTGTGGAAGCCTTTACCTCTTTGGAAAGATGCGCCTTTTTTTACTGCTTCCTTTTGGTGCTTCTCGTTGAATTGACCACTTTATAGTGCTGCTCGGTTTATAGTTAAATAACCAAAATGATTTTTTTATTATTCCATTTATCTATCCATTTTCTAACTCACTTGCCAGTTCAGGGTAGCAGTAACCTACAGAGCCTACTGTATTTTAGGAAGCAGCCCCTAATGAGGCACCCGTTTATTAAATGGAACTCTTAAATACATAACCACTCATTTATTTCAAATGGGACCATTTACTTTCAAGAATAGATGTTTCAATTAAGATTTATGGGTCAACAGTTTGGGAACAATAATCGAGCATTTAACACAAATGGATAAGGTGCTAAATCAATTCAAAGAGCATTTTTATTGGGACACTAAACCTCCGTGTTTGAATATTTAACCACGTTTATTTGTTATCACACCCAAGTGTAAATTGTTCAACATATGCCAACAGCTAAAGGAAGGAAAGCAGGAGGGTGAATTCTGTTCAATAAAAGTTGCAACACACATGCAGATCCCCGCCATGTGTGTTTTTTAGATAAACATCTTTTCACAGAATCTGCAGTCCCAACACAGTCAACCTCAATATAATGTAAATGGGTGCTGGGCTTTTCCTTTGGATGTCAGTCCAATGCATTTACAACTAGATGAGGCATTTCTTGCTTGTTTCTTACTATTCTATCTATTAAGTTGTCTAACACATCTAAAAGAGGACAGAATGCATCATTGATATTGAAAGAAAATAAAACAGAGGGTGCTCTTGACACATTAGATGTTTATTCAAGATAAGGTTTGACTAAATTCAGTATTCTGTCTGATTAGTCAGAGTGATTTAATACTGAAAATGCCTGTCTGAGTAAATATTTGACTGTCAGGATGGAGATAGATAGATAGATAGATAGATAGATAGATAGATAGATAGATAGATAGATAGATAGATAGATACTTTATTAATCCCAAGGGGAAATTCACAAGAGTGAGTTCACATTTCCCAGGATCACAGAAGGCACCGATGGTTTATAGCGCCACTTTCTCGCAAGCCGCTTGGCTTTTATCTTAGCGCCAGCACAGCTGTCCCGATATCATCTTCTTACCTCGTCAGGTAAATAGGGAACCACACCAGCGTGGGCATTTCTTCTCAGTGCTTTAAGTTGACTACTTGAATAGGCGAGTCTCGGCGTCTAAAAATCCATGTCAAGTAGTAAAAGTAGTAAAAAGTGTCCAGGGAGCGATTCCACATAAAAGAAAGTGGTAGAAGTGATCAGTAAAATATAGAAAAATAGAACAAAAAAAGGTAAAAGGATAAAGTCATACACGGAGCTGCTGGAATGGCTGCCACTTGCGGCGGTGCCGGATATACAGTAGAATAGGATATGAAGTTCTTTGATCAATTAGTGATATTATGCCTGTCCTGATTAAATGTATTATTAAAACAAGTTATTAGGGACATCATACTAGTACTGGATAGGGCCTCCTTTTGCACTCAAAACAGCCACACTTCTTTGTGGAATGGATTCCAGAAGATGTTGGAGACATTCCCTTGAGGTTCTGGTCCAGGTTAACATGATTTCATCATGTTCTGTTAGATTCAGACCCGGTGATCTGGGAAGGCCACTGAGGAACACTGAATTCATTGTCATTTTCATGAAACCAGTTTGAGATGACTTTTGCTTTGTGACATGGTCTAGTATCATGCTGGAAGTAGCTATTTGAAGAAGGATAAATTGTGGCCATGAAAGGACAGCAATGATATTCAAATAGGCCGTGGCATGATTGTGATGAAAGTGTGTCAAGAAAACATTCCTCACACCATTACACCACCACCAGCAGCAGCCTAGACCGCTGACAAAAGGCAGTTTAGGTGCATGGATTCATGCAGATTCTGATCCTACTGTCTGTGTGCCACCACAGAAATCAAGATACATCAGACCAAGCTACAATATTCCAGTCTTCAGCAGTCCAGTTTTGGTGAGCCTGTGCTCACTGCACGGAGAGACAGGAGTGGAACTCAACATGGTCCTCTGCTGTTACTGACCATCCATCTCAAGGTTCAACATGTTGTGCATGCTGATATGCTTTTCTGCTCACCACAGTTGTATTGACTGGTTATCTGAGTAATCAAGGTCTTTCTGTGAGTTCAGACCAGTCTGGCCATTGCCCTCTGACTGCTCTCATCAACCTGCATTTCTATCCACAGCACTGCCTTTCACTGGATGCTTTTGGCATCATTCTGAGTAAACTCTGAGTGTGGAAATCCCAGAAGATTAGCAGGTACCGAAATGCTCAAACCAGCCCATCTGGCACCAACAGTCATGCCACAGTTGTAATCACTGAGATCACATTTTTTCCCATTCTGGTGTTTGATTTAGACATTAGCTGAAGCTCCTGACCTGTACCTGCATGATTTTATGCACTGTACTGCTGCCACATGATTGGCTAATTAGATAATTGCATGGATAGGCAGGTGTACACATGTACCTAATATTTTGTTTATTATCCATCCATCCATTATCCAACCCGCTTTAGCCTAACACAGGGTCACGGGGGTCTGCTGGCGCCAATCCCAGCCAACACAGGGTGCAAGGCAGGACCAAATCCCCGGGCAGGGTGCCACCCCACTGCAGCCCATTCACTATCCAACCCCCTATATCCTAACTATAGGGTCACAGGGTATTATTATTGTTTTAATTAATTGGGTTCATGTGCTTTATTTATTACATAGTATTTGTGTTAGTATAAAAATTAAATGCACATTAATTGCTAGTACCCCAGGGATAGTTACATCTTGGATATCAAACAGAGCCTTTCAGGGTGGGTTTAGTATGTCCACACAGAGCACTTTCTGCTTTCATACCATGTTTTAGCAACTGTCTGTTTCTGTAAAGGAATATTAAATGGCTAACTCTATATTTATATGGGAGCTTTATGGAGGTCCAGTGGTCCGTGCTTCAAACCTCACAGCTCCACAGCCTTGGCCTTTATTTGTAGGTTTTCCTTTGGGAACAGCCATTTTCCTCTTAAAAACATGTAGCCACAAATGTGCCATACACTCACTACTGCCAAGACACTCTCTGTAGTGGATTAAAGGATATTAGGGGATATTGGATTGGTGAATGTGTATGAGGCATGGAGATGTGGGTATTCTGCAGAGCAGAACTAAGGTAACCTGTTACTACGTGTATGTAGTTTCAAATTGCATCCACCACCACCAAGTGAAGGACTCCTTACTGTTGCGCTTTATCTCTGTCTCTGTGGCCCTAACATATAATGGTATCTATCAAGCCATCCGGATCCTTAACTGTGTTTGTACGACTGCTCGGATTTATTACTGAATGTGGATTTATGACCGGTGATTAGTTTTCTTTGCGTAGCTGTGTTCCATTGCTAACAATGTCAATTTGAAGAAAAACGGAACAAAACCTGTTTTCTTGTAAATGGTTCTTATTATGAGTTACACCATGCTGCATGCCTGCCTGTTCTGATGAATTCACTACCAAGCAGTGTGTGCATCTGTAGATTACTTCAATATGTTTATCTCTGTGTATAGATGGATTAAACACTGAGCTTGTGTCTATTTTGATGAATCCAATATGAAGCTTACGCTTATCTCAAGGCAACCCTTTCCAGCTAATTTCTATACGAGCTGCATCTTTTAAACAATAAAAATCAGGCTGCTGTAAAACCTTTGAAAAAGAGAAGGAACAATCAAAATGAAAGTTCATGGTGGGTATGTAGTTTTTGGAGATTTTACAGATTTCAAAGGTGTTAGTGCAGTACATTCATTGAACGTTAAGAAATTAGAAAAAATTGTTTGTTGAATGTATTATATCTAATAGTCTCATTGAACTCCCCCCTTCCCACTGAATGACCCAAAAACCACAATATCAGTGAAAACAAAATTTAAGAAATTGATGGATGGAAATAAAAAAATATTGAAAGGATTACAGCGATTTAGTAAAGTCATAAAGAGTAGTACTGATATACCAAAAAATGACGTTTTTCTCACTGAGCAGTTTAATTGAGTAATGTGATAAACTGCCCTGGTAATATACAGTAGTGGGCATATCAAATCATTAAAAGTACATGATGAGCCAGTAATGTAATAAGGCTGTCACTTTAAAGTGTTAATTAGGAAGCAACCTTCTATTTGAGCTATTAGACAATGTAAATAGATAGATAGATAGATAGATAGATAGATAGATAGATAGATAGATAGATAGATAGATAGATAGATAGATACTTTATTAATCCCAAGGGGAAATTCACATACTCCAGCAGCAGCAGACTGATAAAAAAACAAGAATAAATTAAAGAGTGATAAAAATGCAGGTAAAACAGACAATAACTTTGTATAATATTAACGTTTACCCCCCACCCCCTGGGTGGAAGTGAAGAGTCGCATAGTGTGGGGAGGAATGATCTCCTCAGTCTATCGCTGAAGCTGCTCCTCTGTCTGGAGATGATACTGTTTAGTGGATGCAGTGGATTCTCCATGATTGACAGGAGCCTGCTCAGCGCCTGTCGCTCCGCCATAGATGTCAAACTGTCCAGCTTCATTCCTACAATAGGGCCTGCCTTCCTCACCATTTTGTCCAGGCATGAGGCGTCTTTCTTCTGTATGCTGCCTCCCCAGCACACCACCGCGTAGAAGAGGGCACTCGCCACAACCGTCTAATAGAACATCTGCAGCATCTTATTGCAGATGTTGAAGGACACCAGCCTTTAAGGAACAACACTGACAACATTCTGTAATATATGTATAGTAGTAGTAGTTTATTTATATAGCGCCCTTCACAGACAAACGGTCACAGAGCGCTGAACAGCAAATACAGTACAAATACAACAGCTAAAACAAAACATAAACAAAACCAATAAAAACAATAAATAAACAAACTGGAACTATTCATTACTGATTAAAAGCTTGTTTAAAAATAAATGTTTGTAGTTGTTTTTTAAAAGAATCAGCAAACCTGACTCCACGCAGATCACAAGGCAGGCTATTCCATACTCTTGGTGCCACAGACTGAAAGGCACGATCCCCACGAGTTTTTAGCCGAGTGTGTGGGACAACGAGAAGGCCCTGTTGCCCCGATCTGAGAGTCTGACAAGCTGTATGGCGTTGGAGCAGGCTGGTTAGGTACTCAGGAGCTTGTCCATGCAAAACTCTGAAAGTAAGTACCAAAACTTTAAAATGAGTTCTATAAAACACTGGGAGCCAGTACAGTGTGTGCAAAATGGGGGTGATATGACCACTCCAGCTAGCGCAAGTTAGGAGCCTGGCAGCTGCATTTTGAACTAACTGAAGGCGTGAGACAGAGGACTTGCTCAAACCTGTAAAGAGAGCGTTACAGTAATCAAGCCGTGAGGAAATAACAAAATGAACAAACATCTCCAAATCTGATTTTGAAACAGCAATTCTTAGTTTTGAAAGATTTCTTAAATGAAAGAAACACAAGCGGCTGACTGACCTTACATATTCATCAAGTGTCAGGGACTGGTCAAAAATAACCCCAAGGTTACGTAGACTCGACTTAATAACAGGAGAGACAGAAGATCATTTTAAACTGATCTCAGAATGAAGAACAGGAGGAGCAACAATTAGTACCTCAGTTTTTCCTGAATTCAACTGCAGGTAATTACTACCGAGCCAGTTGTTAACCTGAGACAGACAATCAACCAAAGTGACCAAAGTATTAATTTGGTTAGGCTTAAATGAAAAATAAAGCTGTATATCATCTGCATATAGATGATACGAGATGTATTTATAAGAGTTAAGAATCTGTGATAGGAGAAGAATATATAAAGATATATATTTATTATTATATATTATTATATATTTATATTTACTATATAAAAGTACAGGTCCAAGAACCGCGCCCTGTGGCACTCCACGTGTCAAAGGAGCAGAGTCAAATGAAAAGCCAGCCACACCGGCTGAGAAACTCCTATTTGACAAATAAGAGGAGAACCAGTCCAAAGCAGAGCCAGAGACACCCAACAGCTCTAATCTATTAATTAAGATCCGATGGTCCAACGTATCAAAAGCTGCGGTAAGATCTAACAGTACAAGCACAGAGCACCTGCCTGCAATTAAAAGATCATTAAGAACTTTTAGAAGAGCTGTTTCTGTAGAATGTTGCCTCTGAAAACCAGATTGAAAAGAATTGAATAACCGCTGCTTTTCTAAGAACACACAAAGTTGTTGTTCAACCACCTTTTCCAAAACTTTGGCAATGAAAGGCAGTTTTGAAATTGGCCTGTAATTACTCAAAGTAGGGGGATCAGAGTTAAATTTTTTCAACAGCGGTTGAATTACAGCATGTTTAAAATACAATGGAACCACACCAGATCTCAAGGAGCAATTTATGATATTCAAAAGTCACGGAACTATAAAACTCAAAGATTTTAACATTACTGATGTTGGCAACAGGTCAGTAGGACATGATGAAGGTTTCATCTTCCTAAGCAAGTCAGAAAGATCAGGAAGTGAAACGTCTGAGAACACAAAAGACTCAGAACATGAGTGAATGACAGCACAAGGTAAGACAGCAGGAACAATATTAGCCCGAACAACATGTAACCTTGCCAATAAAAATATGTAAGAAAATTATTACAATAATACATTGTATACTGTATATGCTGTGTATATATATATATATATAGTGACAGATAGGGGGCGCTATCAATCCCTTGGACCCTTGTCCAAGATGCCAGACACCATATAAAAGTCCAAACGTTGACTTTATTAATTAACAGTAGTGCACAAAGCAACCTCCTCTCCACAATTCTCATTAAATTCACCAATACAATAACAATAATCCAATCCACCACTCCCAGACGCGTTGCCACCCTTCCACCCAGTTCAGCTTCTTGTCTGGGAGTTCCCACCATCTTTTTATAGTCCGTAACCCAGAAGTGCTTCTGAACCCCCCAGTCCATGTGACTTCTTAGCACTTCCGGGTCAGATCAAAAATCTTCTTTTTCTTCACCCCGGAAGCACGCCATTCCCCTTGTCCATGTGATTTGGACGTACTTCCGGGGCGTAGGGCAAATAATATTCTTTGTTCCTCCCTGCAGCTCCATCTAGCGGCCCCTGTGGTATCCAGCTGGACTGTGGATGAAAACTCCATTGTCCAGGATTCCCTGCTAGTCTTCGGGGCACCTCCATGCTGCAGGGAGGGCTCCATCTGGCAGCCTGGGGGTATTGGCCGGGATGACAAGCCAGCCATAGACCACTATATATATATACTAATAAAAGGCAAAGCCCTCACTGACTGACTGACTCACTGACTCATCACTAATTCTCCAACTTCCCATGTAGGTAGAAAGCTGAAATTTGGCAGGCTTATATATATATATATATATATATATATATATATATATATATATAATATAATGTATGTGTGTGTGTATGTATGTACAGTATATTTATCTGTATGTATGTATATATGTATATGTGTCTGTATATATATTTTTATATATGTAGATGTGTATATGTATATATCTATAGATATGTGTATATGTAGATATGTTTATATGTATATATGTCTATGTATAAATGTTTATATGTGTGCGTGTCAGTGTGTGTGTGTATATATATATATATATATATATATGACAGCAACACTCATATCAATGACAAAACAATTACATTAACTATCATATTACGTTATTTGTAAAATTTTTCCTTTTCTTTTCATAATTTCTTTAACACACTACTTCTCTGCTGCTTGAAGCGCTGGGTATTCTGCTAGTATATATATATATATATATATATATAGATATGTGTATATGTAGATATAAACATATATACATATACATATAAACATATGTATATGTATATATGTTGTCACAAGAACGAGACATGGACAGATAAAGAGTTGGGGCAGCCACCCGTATAATGTGGTATCCTGGCTGCAAAAGGTCATTTTATCAAACAATCAGCACTGAAGTGCATTCAACTGAGTCCAGAACAAGACTGAGGAAACAAAGGAAAAGGGGCAGGTTTTAAAGGGGAGACAGGAAGTGAGGTCATATGGATCTGGCGCATGGTCTTCCACCATTGGTTCATAGCGGAGGTGACATCAGAGGGACTGGAGCTGGTGTGGCCGACTTCCATTGGCTCAGTCCCGGAAGTGATGTCAGGAGAGCCAGGTGAAATCCCCCGGGGATGGTCTACAGGCAAGGGAGAAAAAGAGTCAGTGCACTCTGCCACACCCGGCATGCCTCCAAACTGCCTTCACTCAAGCCCTTTAGCTGCCTCCCATGCGCACGTGTGTGACAAGGCCCCCCCCTTAGCCCAGACCCGGCGGGTCGGGCGACCTAACCGAGAGGTCGTGAACCCGAGAAAGAGCATCAGCGTTGGCGTGGAGCGCCCCGACGATGAATGAGCGAAAACTTGTACGGCTGTAGGTCAAGAAACCACCGGGTGACCCAGCGGATTCGACTCCTGTGGAGGGCCATCCACTGTAGAGGTGCATGGTCCGTGACAAGGGTGAATTCCCGGCCCAACAGGTAGTACCTAAGCTGAGTAATCGCCCATTTAATCGCCAGAGCCTCCCTCTCCACCGCAGCATACCTGGTCCAACAGTTTCCGGCTCAGGAACATGATGGGGTGCTCCACACAATTGACGCTTTGGCTCAGCACAGCGCCCAGGCCTGTGTCCAAAGCGTCCGTCTGGAGGATGAAAGGCAAAGAAAAGTTAGGTGCCATCAAAATAGGTGCGGACGTAAGGGCCTGCTTTAAGTCACCAAATGCAGCGCCTGTTTTTTCAGTCCATGCCACAATGTTCGGGGCCCTCTTCTTTGTTAAATCAGTCAAGGCGCGCTCTCTCCAAAACCGGGTACAAACCGGCGGTAGTACCCGCTAACCGAAAGGCTTGGACCTGCCGCTTGGTTCATGGACGGGCCATTTCAGAATGACATCAATTTTGGAGCACTGTGGCCTTACGGTACCCCGACCCACCAGGTAGCCTAAATATTTGGCCTCGCTTAATCCAAAGAAACATTTCTTGGGATTAATCCGGAGCCCGGCCTCACCAAGTGTCCGTAATACCGCTTGGACATGCTGTAGGTGTTCCTTCCATGTGCTGGAATAGATGACCACGCCATCCAGGTAGGCAGCACTGTATGAGTTATGAGGCGAAGCACTTTGTCCACCAGACGCTGAAAGGTTGCTGGAGCCCCGTGTAACCCAAATGGAAGGACACGATACTGCCAGTGTCCGCTAGGGGTACTAAACGCGGTTTTTTCCTTCTCGGAGTCCGTTAAAGGAACCTGCCAGTACCCTTTTGTCATGTCAAGTGTGGTCAGATATTGATCCTGGCATTGGATAGGCATCAAATTGGGAGACCTGGTTAAGCCGACGGAAGTCATTGCAGAACCTCCAACTCCCGTCAGGCTTACCGACAAGCACAATGGGGCTGGACCAGGGACTATAACTTTCCTCAATTACACCTAGCTCCAGCATGCGCTTGATCTCAAGCTCCACTTCAGCCTTTTTTGCCTCGGGAAGACGATATGGGCGTTCTCGGACAACAACCCCGGGCTCTGTCACGATGTTGTGCTCAATCAGAGAGGTCCTTCCGGGGTTCTCACTGACTACCTCCCAACGGTCCGGATAACTGTTTCCAGCTCCTGCCGCTGTCTGGGACTTAAGTCCGTGCCGAAGTTAAGGTCGTGTGTGTGAGCGAAGAGTGAGCGAAGAGTCCCTGTCCTTCCACGGTTTCAGCAGGTTCACATGATAAACCCGCTCCTTTGGCGGCGATTGGGTTGACTCACCAAATAGTCACCAGTCCCTTCCTCTCCTTAACTTCGTAGGGGCCCTGCCAGTGGGCAAGCAATTTAGAGTGGGAGGTAGGCACTAGGACCATGACCCGATCTCCCGGGCGGAACTCCGAAGAGGCGTGCGCGGTTGTAGTACCGGCCTGTGCTGCTTGAGCCTCCTCCATGTGACTTTTAAGGACAGGCCGAATCTTTCCAAATCTATCGCGTAACTGCGCGATATACTCCAGTATGTTTGTGGAGGGAAGAGCCTCTTCTTCCCAGCCTTCTTTCAAAATATCTAATATGCCCGAGGTTGTCGCCCATACAGTAGTTCAAAGGGGAGAACCCGTGGAGGCTTGTGGGACTTCCGATAGGCAAAAGGACGAGGGGGAGGAGCTGATCCCAGTTCCTTCCATCCTCGCTGACCACCTTACGCAGCATTTGCTTGAGAGTTTGATTAAACCTCTCTACTAATCCGTCGGTTTGAGGATGATACACCGAGGTCTTTAAATGCTTTATTTTCAGTAATCTGGCAGTCTCCTTGAACGCTCCGAGGTGAAGGGGGTCCCCTGGTCTGTCAAGACTTCTTTGGGGATCCCCACGCCGCGAATACCCCTAGTAATTCCCGTGCGATGGCTTTAGAGGTAGCTGAGCGCAACGGAACAGCTTCGGGTATCGTGTAGCATAATCCACGAGGACTAAAATGTACTTGTGTCCTCGGGCTGAGGGCTCTAGGGGTCCCACCAGGTCGACCCCGATTCTGTGGAAGGGAACGTCAATCAGTGGAATAGGAACAAGAGGAGCACGGTCCCTCCTAGGAATTTGTCGCAGTTGACACTCCGGGCAGGAAGCGCAAAAGCGACGAACCTCCTCATTAATTCCTGGCCAGTAGAAACGGAGCTTGATCCGCTCCAGAGTTTTTTCGGTGCCCAGGTGGCCACCTAGGAGGTGGGCATGTGCTAGCTCGCAGACCTGCCGCCGGAAGGTACGCGGCACTAGCAGCAGCCTCGTCTCCTGCCCGTCATGCATTGCTACGGTAAAGGAGGTCATTATCTAGCACAAAGTAGGGGCCCTGTGGCATCGACTGATTAGTGCGCTGGCCATTGACAAGGACCACTGCATTTTTTACAAACTTCAGGGAGTCATCATTCCATTGCTCCCTTCTAAAAGAAGCCGGCGTTTCTTTAAATTGGAACCGCAACACGGAGAGAGGGTCAGCGTCGACCTCAATGGGCGTGGTCTCCTTCCGCTCTGCCGCGGCGTTGGTGGATGACGTGTTAGCCCGCGGCGGCCCGGAGTTGCCCGCCAGTCAGGGCACCGCTCTCTCTCTGCCGGCTGATTACACGGCGTGGAGGCAGCTTGAGACGGGTTCATCTCCGTCCATAACGAGGTGTCTCACCGCTTTTAATTTTTAGACCAGTCCCACCCTAGTATCACCGGGTGTGGAGGATCATGTAGGACCGCTACGGTGAGTTTGAACTGACCCTCCGTAACTGATGACACAGCGGCGGACCTGTACCAGCGGATGTCTCCGTGGACACAGGTTATACCGGTCTTAAATTTTAGCCACTGTTGCGGTTGCACAAAGCGGCGGGCAACAATGGAAATGTTGCTGCGGTCGAACAAACCTGTGGTCTTGTGTCCGTTGGACGATCACCACGCCAGTATGTGGTGCAATGGATTAACCAGAGCACACCAACCCCTCCTCGCCCTCCACCTGCATTCCTCCTCGCCTCCAAGCGGTTTGCGCGCCCGCGGCACAGCGGACGCCAATACGAGCTCCGGATTGTACAGGGAGGGGCTAGGTCTTGGGACGTACCCCGGCTGAGTTTGACATGAGGACGGTTCTGCTCCCCCAGAGTGTGAGGCCGCCCTCTGCGTCTCCATAAGCTCTATGAGCTCAGACATGTTCTTAAACTGCTTGCCCCAAACCGGCTGGGTGAAGCCACGGGGAAGCGCTTCCAGGAGCAGATAGCAAGCTACCTGCTCTATTATTTGGTAGGCGTGTTTTCAAATGGCGTAGCCAATGCCCTACCATTGCCCATAAGGACCAGGCTTGTTTGTTGGTCGGCCGCTCAGGGTCCAACCTCCATTTTTTTATTTTATTCACCTGCCAGTCTGGGGCACCCCTAGGTGGTAAATGGGCTTTGGTTTCACAGGGAGGCAGGCACTCTCCCCCAAGAGAGCATACTGAGTCCCTTTTGCCTCCCCCTCCAGGGCAGCCCAATTCTGTGAGCCCCACCCGCACACTCCCTGGCCTCTCCAGGTGGCCTAGTTATGAGTGCTGGGAGCGGAGCCCGCACTGGGTCATGCCGAACCTCGGCCCCGGTACACTCCCACCTGGGTATATTGCAGGTCCTGTCCCCTTCTCTTCCGGGACTTCTCCATCCTGCCGACTACGCCACTGTCACAAGAACGAGACATGGACAGATAAAGAGTTGGGGCAGCCACCCGTATAATGTGGTATCCTGGCTGGAAAAGGTTGTTTTATCAAACAATCAGCACTGAAGTGCATTCAACTGAGTCCAGAACAAGACTGAGGAAACAAAGGAAAAGGGGCAGGTTTTAAAGGGGGAGACAGGAAGTGAGGTCATATGGATCTGGCGCGTGGTCTTCCACCATTGGTTCATAGCCAGACGTGACATCAGAGGGACTGGAGCTGGTGTGGCCGACTTCCATTGGCTCAGTCCCGGAAGTGATGTCAGGAGAGCCAGGTGAAATCCCCTGGGGATGGTTTACAGGCAAGGGAGAAAAGAGTCAGTGCACTCTGCCACACCCCGGCATGCCTCCGAACTGCCTTCACTCAAGCCCTTTAGCTGCCTCCCATGCGCACGTGTGTGGCAATGTTTATGTATATGTGTTTGTGTGTTTGTGTGTGTATATATATATGACAGCAACAAAACAATTACATTGACAATCATGTTACGTTATTTTTAAAATGTTTCCTTTTCTTTTTCATAACTTCTTTAATACACTACTTCTCCGCTGCGAAGCGCGGGTATTTTGCTAGTGTATATATATATATATATATATACCTGTATAGTGATGGAAACTGGGTCATCAGCGAGCTTGAAATTCCCAAACACGATCACACTAAGAGTCCCGGGTTGAAATAATGGTATGTTTATTATGTTGTGTTAGTTTGTGTCTTCCCAGCTCTGACTCACCTGGATAAGGGAGCACGGTCCTTTTTACTGAGGACCCAGGAGCACTTTCAGTGCCTGTGCTACTGCACGATGGAAGTACGTCCGGGTCATATGGAAGTCCCGTATAGTTCTTGAATGGGAGCCAGTATGAAGGGTTCAGCCATCTAGCGCCTGCGGGGAATAAAAAATCCCTAGTGACCTCTTCCACTTCTGGTGGGCTGTCCATCCATCTAGTCTGGTCACCTCTTTTGGTTCTGGCCCCTCTGTCTTTCCTGGTTGGATGCTTGTCTGCCTTCCAGAAGCGTCCTGTCTGGGTAAGGAACCATCCCCTCTTCTGGTTGCAATGCCAGTCCAGCCGATGTGGTATCTACAATATATACACACACACACACACACATATGTATATATATATTTATATACCTGTATGTGTGTGTGTGTATTCATATTTAGAAAGAATCTCGCAGTTTTGTTTTTGTGTGATGCGCCCACAGCCAAAGTCTCCTGCAGCATGTGACATCAGCACCTAAATTCTTGAATACTTTTAGACCTCCAAGTCTTTTTGGCTCTCAATTGTGGTATTACTTTTTCATTTCTGGATCCTTAGGTTTTTAAACTTCTGCCGTTTCTGCACCCCTCATTTTCTATTTCCTTCATTTTGGATCTCACATTGCATCATTTCAAGCTCTATCTCAAGCCTGGGTGACCTGTTTGGTATGCAGCTTGTCCGGCCAGTTGTGTGTGGGCTTGATGGCTTTTGCTATCTCTTCATCTGTCAGGTTCATAAAGGCTTAACAGGAAAACATTGTGTTTCTAACTGTCATCTTATTTTCAGCAGTGAATCAACTTTGTAACATATTTGTAACGTTTCGTTCAGCTTTCCACATGCTTTATTTAATTCAGCTGAAAATAACCCATAGAAAAATAATGGCTGATGAGAGTGTGGGTTATTTCTTGCTGTGCATGAATACAAATGAGCCTTTTGTTTTACAGACGCAGCGCGGTGACAGGTGTAGGCGTGTCTCACATTTCATGTGCACCGTGGGCTCGTTTTACAGTGAGCACAGCCCAGGCGAGTGCACGTTGCCTTCGGAATGAGCTACTACCTCCTTCTGTTGCCCTCATCTCATTTAGTTCTCATTTCCACCATGTCATGTCTCCTTTGTGCTAACAGTATAGGGCATTTGATTAACTTTGTCACATTTCTTTCCGGTAGCAATTCCTTGGCGCTCACTTATTTCTGTCTCTTTAGTTCTGTGTCTGCTGTTGAAGCAGTTCCCTTCCTACTACTGCAGGATTTTCCCTTTAATTCTCTATTTATTTCTTACGCCTGAGCTGCCTCCCCTTCAGTCAGTCCGTGTTTAGACTCAACAGGCTCTTCTGTGTATTGCACATCTCTGCATGTCTCTGTTCATTTGCCTGCAGGTTTGTACTGGTTTTAACATTTGTATTTCCTGGTGAATTTCCCAAGACACAAAGCAGCTGCAGAATTATAGCAACAAATGGCAGAGGACAATGAAGAGGCACCCACAAATGCACACCTTTGTAAATGTCACATATCACTGTCTCTCAAAAAAAAGCATATTATTCTTTAAAAACTGAATAATTGAGATGTTGCAGTGCTGCATAGTACAGACACATGAAAATTAAAACCATGTTTTACTCGTACTCGGCTTTGAACCAGGTGGGAATATGAAAAAAGATTGTTTTCAATGAAATGTGATTATTCGTTTCACAGATTGCAGAAGTTCAAGAATCATTTAAACGTTCTACTGTACTGCATATCTCCAGAGATAGTGCCCCATGTGCAGGTGTAGTACACTTCAAGCAATTTCAAGATGACTGCTTGGTAGAAAAAACAGCTTTCATTATAAGACCAAGTCAGTCCTCGATGCCCACTGTCTATTTTCTAGCTTGTCACTGTACATTTCAGCACGCTTGTTATTAGCACTCCAGTCAGTGAGGTAGCCCACCGTTTTGTCTTTTGTTTCGCAATCAGTTTTACAAAAGCCGCTTGACTTAGTTAACTCCAAAAAACACATTTGCTGCAGAGCACACTACATAAAAATCAAGCATCAGATTTTAAAAGTCACTGATTATTGTAAATCTGTTCCCAATAATTCAATGTCTTAACAGTAATTTGCTTTTACTTATCTGATAAACTACATTTGCACGTCTGATTTTTATTAGGAAATATAAACTTTGTATGCCTAATGTAATCTCTGTGCTGACTGACTGTCGTATTATTAATTTTACCTAAACCGCATTGTGGGGTGGCGCAAGTGGTAGTATTGCTGCCTCTCAGTATGGAGACCTGGGTTCGCTTCCCAGGTCCTCTCTGCGTGGAGTTTGCATGTTCTCCCCGTGTCTGCATGGGTTTCCTCCCACAGTCCAAAGACATGCAGGTTAGGTGCACTGGTGATTCTAAATTGTCCCTAGTGTGTGCTTGGTGTGTGTGTGTGCCCTGTGGTGGGCTGGCGCCCTGCCCAGGGTTTGTTCCTGCCTTGCGTGCTGTGCTGCCTGGGATTGGCTCCAGCAGACCCCCATGACCCTGTGTTAGGATATAGCAGGTTGGTAAATGATTGACTGACTGACTGACCGTGTTGTGAAATAGAAGACAAGGCTCTGTCCTTGGCTCCTGCTTTCACATGCTGTCTGCCTCTGCAACTTTTTTTGTTGTTAGGTAACACTAAGTATGGAGCAGTCATGTGGTGGGAGGAGCAAAGACAATAAAAATACAGCATTGGCTTAGTTTAATTCTCAAGCATTGTGTTTCATTAGCCACTGTGGCAGCCATTGAGTTTTGTTGTGAAGTAGGAATCCCAAAGCAGAAAAATCCCAATAAGTTCCAAAAGCATTTCCAAAAATTCTCACTCAAACTAGGGGAAACCCTAGCTAGTAATAAGGGCAAGCACCAGGACCCAGGACCAGTTCTGAGACAATCCACTGCTAACACCAAAACTGTGGAGCCTTTTGAGAAGTTACCTATAAGAAAAATAAGTCATAAACACTTTCTTCATTCATCAGTTCACACAGTGCCTCTGCCCAAGGTTTGTGATTGTGTATGTTGCATCAGTCAGGTATATTTTTAGAAGTCAGCAGCGCTCTATGCTGAGTTGACACATACATTAGGATGAGGTTTTGCTTTGTTTTGTCTGTGTTTAAATTATAAATGGATTAATTAGCATGAATGGAAGTTGTTCAGGTAAAGATATGGTAATTTTCTCAGAGGTATTATAAAAAATGAATGTTAATTGAAAGTTAATCTTTTTTTTCAAATTAGGTCGGGGAATTAATTGTTAATAATTTTTTTTTACCTTTTCAATGCACTCAAATTTATGCTAACAAATTCTTATTTAAATAGCTGGATGAAATTCTAACTTTTTTTGTAAAAACAGTGGCCATGAAAAAAAATGAATCCTTCTGAGATCTATAGCAAATGAGAACATCTTGTTGCTTAACTTTGAGTTAAACTATTGGGTCACAGAAATATGTCCTATGAGATTATGGAGGGAATCAGTTAGCCATTTCTTTAACCATGGACAGTAAGTCTAGCATCTGTGTCTTTCTTTGGTTTGTACATCAGACACCATTAACCACCACCAACACTACTTAGGGTATGGTGCCAGTGTGGGAGATGACTGAAGGGTGAGTTGTTGCTGTCAATATTTATATGAATTCTTATAATAACTTTGTCTCACATATGACCTTTCACCAAAAATGTACATGCAAATCGGAGACTTTATTAAAAAGAAACATCAATTCAATTGGTTTTTATGAGCGTACTTTAGTGAGTACAGGCTCAGACACATTTATTATAATTCATTAATTGTAAATTATTAAATCATGCAAACATAGCTGACTTGCATAAACTTCTTATAGTATCTGGAATAAAAGTTACAAAATACAGGTAGTATTTTCATACTATAATAGTGTTTTCAATAGAACGTAACTAAACACATCTTTGGAAAGAGAATATTTCAAATAGATAGATAGATAGATCTAAATGGTTGTGACCCCTAGGTAGTACAGTAAACCTCATTAATTTCAACTTAAATTTGTACATTGCACACACAGGGCCAGCATGTGGAGTTTATACTATTTTTTATGTTACAAAATACAAATATAAATAAATGTAAATTTGTACCTTCTTACTGTACTGCGAGCTTCTGAACATTAAAATGGTGCATGCTCATTTCAAAGCTACACATCAGTAACTGATAATGGCGTTTATTTTCTTAATTTTTCATGTATTGCATTGTGTATACAGGGTGGCCCAGATCTAATTATGCAGGTCCAGATCATCTGGATGACTTTGATTTATGCGGGGATGATTCCAGTTCGGTGCGAAGATGATTCTTCATGTCGTCAGTTCACACACTTCTCGATGGTCCGGGATTTTTTGGGTGATTTTCTATGTAATAAACTTAATGAATTATAGCGTAATGAAAATTGCATAATTAGATCTGGACCACCCTGTATATTGAATGTCAATTTGTAAAGTTTAGTTAATTACTGGAATGATATAAGGTGTCAGTCCCATACAAGGTCTGTTAAATGTTTTCAAAACTAATGTTGATCCTGCATTCACGTCCTCTTTTGTAAGATGATAAATACAAATTTCCATTTCCATTTCCAAATTTTTGCCCTACAAACTTGAAGCTCCAAGTCAGAATAGTCAATTATATAAATTAAAAAACTATAGCCTGGTCTGGCAGGAATACCATTTTTTGGTTGAATTGCATTTAGACCGAAATGATGCACATTTGATATTTTTAATTTTCCTTTTATTTCCAAGAAAAATGCAGTTTATCATGAATTGATTTTTTTTACAGACCATATAACAAATCAGGAGTAACTTAACATTTCTACGAATACCCATGTGAGCGTACTGAATTGGGAAGGTGAAATGTCATAACTCCGAGCTCCGAGTAGTCTGAGAGCATGTGAACATGCCATTATTTATAAAAAGCAGGCACCTTTCAGCTTGTAAGACAGAGTTTTGAAACAGGAAAAATATTTAGGGATGATGGAAATGGCAGTGTTGTATTTTGCATTCAGTTTTGCAATCGCAAAACTCTATTAAAATACTGTATTAATACAGGTCAAACAAAAGCGATGCATACTTTATACTTTTGCCCTTGTTCCTAATGCCTGTTTTGTCTGTTATGATTTTAAGCTAATTCTTAATATTTTTTTTTATTTTTACCAAAAATAATACCTTTTATTTATCATTTTGCCTGTGTTGTTGGAGTATGTTATTACGGACCCTGTGTCATAAATATTTATTGTTTTTGCACTAAATGTATTAACACCAGAATCCCTAAAGCCTACGAAAAAAGTCTTAATGCTAGACCACCTTAAATTCCTTCGCACCTCTTCATCAGCGTCTTTTGTTTTGTGAATGTGTCAGTCAGCACAAGTAGCAAGCAGCCTGCTATCCTATCCCTGGGTGTGAAGTGCCAGGAATTGTATAGGGTAAATATTATATTGTTATTTGGAACACATGCATGTAGTGTGTGAATTGCAGTAATACTATGAAGTGCAATAACAATAAAATTCATATAGAGAACTGCACTGACTCTCTGAGAGTAAAAGATCCCTGGGCATCTTTTGAAAAGTGGTTCTGGCCAAAATCCCATCATGATTTCATTCATTCAGGCCCCCAATCATCCCCTGGCTGTAATTAGCTAACTATCAATCTGACCCCTTCACCACCCAACAGCTAATATGTGATGAGCATACTGGCACAATAATGGCTGCCGTCACATCATCTAGGTGGGGGCTGCACATTGGTGGTAGTTAAAGTAGCTCCACACTGTCTACAATATATTAAGTGCAATGAGTAACTGGAAAAGCACTATATAAATGTAATTAATTATTATTATTAAGAAGTTGGGTGGCAGAGTGCTAGCGCTGATGCCTCATCATAAGTAGTCCAGTGTTTGCATATTAGGCCCTCCCCGCATGGCGTTTGTATGTTCTCCCCATGTCTGAGTGCGCCAGTGTCCTCGTGCTGTCCAAAGACATGCAGGTTATGTGAATTGGCAACACTAAATTGGCCCTAGTGTATGTGTGGTATGTGCTTGTGTGTACGTGAGTATGTGTGTGTGTTCACTCCGCAATGAAAGGATGCCCTGTCTATGGTTTGTTCCTGCCTTGAGCCCTGCGATAACTGGGATTGCCTCCAATCAAACCCAATGGTGCGGATAAAGCAGGTTAGAAAATAATGTGACACATTCAGACGTTATCAGGTATTCTACTGGAAGCAGTACCTTGTAGACACTCAAATCCCGCTTTAGTAATACTTTAGAAACAACAGTTTATAGTGGGCTATGGTGGCTTCTTCTCAAATAGTTTTTTCTCCTTGGCACAAACTGCACTACATTGCATCAGGTCTTCTTTACCTCGGCTTCACTAACTCACTTGTGTCTTAGGTCCATGGAGAGTCTGCATGGTGGATGAGTCCCAACGGCCAGTAAAGGTGAACTCCTTCTCGATTACATTTATTTTTTTTCTTTCCAGAGCCTCACTACTAGGATACTCTGCATATAATCCGTTTAATGATTCATCCATTTTTTCATTACATAATGCATTCATCATTGCTGTTAGTTTTGTAATAATAAACAATTTTTGAAAAATCCAAGGTGAAAATGCCTTATTTTCTAATTAGAGCTCACTCTGAATATATGAGTTCATTTTTTTCCATGACAGAAATCCTTCCAGAGATAACAAACATGGAAACAAGTTAATTACGTTCAGCTTGAGCGGGAATGTAAAGAGGTCTATACAGCTCATTTGCACAAATAATCCACTTGCTATAATTGACACTTTAGCTCATTGAGCAAATTAGCAGCTACTCTTCTGAAATGCTACAACAAGCAGGAAAACTCAGAAGCAAGAGACAAGTGCACAACATTTTTTCCCCACTCCTGTGTCGGTCATTTGCCCTTTTTTCTAACAGAAGCCTTTGTAGTTTGTGCCACGTATCCCATTGTGCTTTCAAAGTGTAGTGGGTTTAAGAGCTGCATAATCGCTGCTTCTCCAGCCGCTGCATGTAATTTCAGTAAATAAAAGTATATGGTAAGTGATGACAGTAGTGGTCAAAAACAATTTAAGCAATCCCTGCAGGCTCTTTCAGATATGCATGGGTGAACATAGTGTAATAAATGGTGAAGTGCAAAATAAACAAAATCATCAAAAACAAATTTACTTAGACTGAGAAGTACTGATGAAAATGTCCTCATGTGACATGCACACGGTGCACCTTTCTTCTTAAAGATGTTTATTTTATTTATAAGCCTGAACCTTTCTGTCAGTTTGTCTGTGCTTGTTATGCTTATGTTGATTATATTCTTATATACAATCATAGAAAATAACCAAAATTGTAACTGATTTTTCTAAGGTTGCAATCCAGCTATGAAAAGTAAGCAAAGGCGTTTACTGATAAGAAGCAGGGCAGCTAAACCCATCACCATACCCACCCGGTCTGCCTGCTATGAACGGAAAATAAAAGAATGAATTCAAATAACCTAAACTGTTTACCTTTTTCCCCCCCTGCAGCGATAAAAGATTCTCTGCTTTGGGATTTGGTGCTAGAATTCCTCCAAATTATGAGGTAAGCAAATAAGCTCCCTTTTTGGGAAGGGTGTTTTATAATATGTTAAAAAAAAAAAGGGGCAGAGGGTACAGCGCATTAAGTTAGATATCTACTTGAGAATAAAATCCTCTAAACTTAGCAAGACCAAAGATATATTGGACCTCATACAATTACTAAACACATTGGTCCTGTCACTTATCATTTGGTATTGGCAACTCATTTAAAAATCCACTCATCCTTTCATGTTTCTAAATTGAACCTATATCACTTGAGTTTATTTATTAAGAACATGATTATCCTGCTAGCTGTGAAGAATTAATATAAATAATTCCCATCTAAGAGGTTCTACTGTATTTATACTGTATATTATACTTTGGTGGGATTAAGGTCCTGAAGACTTGTCCTGGGTGTCATTTCAGGTATTCATGCATTTTAATTATTGCATTAGTTTAATCAACGGATTCCTGGAAAACAAGATGGATGTGTAAATATTGGTGGGTTACTGGTTTCAGTTTCTGCTTAATATTATTTTATTTCAAGTTCTATTTAGTGTTCCAACTAGTTTTTGATTTGTTTTGATTTTCTGGTTTTTCTGATTCTGACCCTTTTAAAGATTTTTGGCCTCATTTTCTTGTCAAAGACTACTTTGCTTTCAATTCTCCTCTCAAAGGCAAAACACATAACAAGAGTCTCTGCTATAGCGGGACCATAGAGGATTTCTTGTCTGTCATTTAGCTTCCTTGGCTCTTCAGCTCTTTAGTCATTTAGTCACATTTTGTGTGCTTGGATTTCATGGGCACTGTCATTTTGTATGTCTGGTCTCCATGAATGCTGTGCTATGATAGACACCTTTGATACCAGGCTATAAAACATGGGTACATTGACAGAGAGTTCAAAGTATGAGAAATCTTAGGGGGAGTTGCAAGAGAATGCTGCCCAAGCAAGCACACCAAAAAACTAGTTTTGGTTTGGTTTTGGAGTTTTGGTTGGCATTTTAATTTTGGTTATGATCCTAAGAGAAACCTATGTAAAGACCTTAGCTTGAACATTTATTTATTTCTTTGTTCTCTCTATCTAGCTTCATATTAATCCTCTTCTATTAGAATCGCCATTTGTCCAATTTGATCATAATAACTTCTTTTGGAATAATGTCTTACTCGCTTGACATCTGTTCTTCATACTACAGTAGTTTTGATCCATTGCTATTGACTGTAACTTTTTCTTGTTTTTTCAAAGTGAATATTAATTTTCATAGTTAATAATTTAAATAATGATAAATTTGAAATAGAAACAGAATTTCTATAAAATGACAGTAAAGCTAATAACAAGGTATTTGAGAAAAGTAATATTCCTATCTCACCAGCTGTCTTTTTTGAAATTGAAACTAAGAGAATTTTTTTAAAAATATATAAATTGTAAATGCCTCACAGTTAGGAGACCCAGGTTCACTTCCCAGGTCCTCCCTGCGTGGAGTTTACATGTTCTTCCCGTGTCTGCGTGGGTTTCGTCTGGGTACACCAGTTTCCTCCCATAGTCCAAAGACATGCAGGTTAGGTGCATTGGCGATTCTAAATTGACCCTAGTGAGTGCTTGGTGTGTGAGTGTGACGTGCGTTGGGCTAGCGCCCCGCCCGGTGTTTGTTTCCTGCCTTGCGCCCTATGTTGGCTGGGATTGGGTCCAGCAGACCCCCGTGACTCTGTAGTTAGGATATAGTGGGGTGGATAATGGATGGATGGATAAATTGTAAGACATCCCAACTTAGACCTTATAAAGACTGACCCACCAGCTTGAAGTGGGCTGGTGGTGACTACTTCTGAATTTCTCAGTGTTGTGCACCAGCACTGTTTGTTGCATACCATCAGTTTTTGACCAATGAATGTTCATGGCTTTCAAAACTCCAAGGGGTCCTGGCTACCCTTCAATCGATTGTACGTTTGTTATGCAACTTGAAACATTAAGAAGTGCACCCTATTTCTCTTCAAATGATGTTACAAGAAACTACAAATTGTACTGCTACTTTTTTTTGATCAACAGTGAATGTGTTGTGGTGCTTCATACAGTCTTAATAATTGGGTATGACCACCTCAGGAACTGCCAACCAGTACATGTTTTGCCTCTTAAAATCCTGGTGTCACCACTTCATTGTGCCCACTGAAAATTCCAAATCTAACTTCCAAAGCAGAAGCAGGTCCTTAGAAATACATTTGGGCTGCCTGAAGTTCTCTTACTACAGCAAGGCCCTGATCTTCACTGAGAGCTGTTGGCCTGACCTCTGCCCCTGAACCCAGTGTCTCTCTTCCACTTTCCATGTTAAATCAAAAATTCTAGTGATCCTCTCATAAAAGCTAAACTAAGGAAGAAGGAGTTTTCTTCTGTTTCTGTAGACTCTCTTTTGTTGGCACTTTTATTCATCACTTGTTAGCGGCACACCATATCATCCAAATATATAGTTATTTTGCCTTGGTAGAGTATTATATTACTCTACTTTCACCTTTTGTATTATTAATGTGTAGCTTTTGTCAGAATTCCTCAAATCTCACAGGCTTACTACTGTTTATAAGGTATTTATTATGGTAAAGTCATCCCTGATGGAGGATCGCAGGAATCATGGGAAAGAGAGGTCATTTCATTGGATTGGCTGGCCCAGCACTGATTCAGCTTTGGAATGGCCAAATGGGGGAGGCAGCTTGATGGATGAGTTCTCCAGGACTCTAAACAAATCCAAATCATATTATGTGATATCATCCACTGTTAAATTCTGCTATGTACTTCTAAAATTTTTATTTTAATACTGTATTGAGGATTTGTTCTGTTCTGTGTATTGCATTGTATTGTATTGACCCCCTTCTTTTTGACACCCACTGCATGCTCAACCTACCTGGAAAAGGGTCTCTCTTTGAACTGCCTTTCCCGAGGTTTCTTCCATTTTTTCCCTACTGGGGTTTTTTTGGGAGTTTTTCCTTATTTCCTTTGCACTTTGAGCTACATTTTTTTGTATGAAAATGTGCTATATAAATAAATGTTGTTGTTGTTTTCTTAGAGAGTCAAGGCTGGGGGGCTGTCAAGAGGCAGGGCCTGTTAAAGCCCATTGCAGCACTCCTTGTGTGATTTTGGGCTATACAAAAATAAATTGTATTGTATTGTATTGTACCATATAACTTCTCCCCACCTTCCCTTCTAAATGTATAACCTCAGGCAAGTAGGTGTAGTAAAAGACAAGCAGGAGTTAAGATACACTTTAAATAATGTATTATTGATAATATTCATAAATAATAAAAATAAGCAAAGTATATTTGAACCTGATAAATGCTGATGTGTAGTTTCACGCAGCACACAGACTTGTTAGTTACTTAAAATGTCTCTAGTTGAAGCATCATTTGAGGTCAGTTTTCTTCAGAACAGGCCACATGTCTGTCTCAATATGGCTGCCGAGCTGTGCTATTCATTGTGTTGTCCTTTTTAGTTCATGGTGTGCGATGGTCTTTCATCAGTTTGGTAAGAGAAATGGAGGTAAAGCAAGCAAAGTTGTAGGTTTTCTGTCCAACCACTACAGCCAATAGGGTGTCGTGGTGCTTAAAGGCTTTTGATACAAGCCAGTTCCAAACAGCCATACTTCTGACCAATTTGGCAGAATATCCTCACACCTGCCCTCCAAAACAAGTGTTAAGATAAAGCTTGGCAGTTAGGCAGCCTGGCTTTCTAGTTGGGGTTGAGAGACAATCCTGCAGAGAATTATTTACCAAACTTGTTTGAGGCACTACCCCTGCACCATGTCATAAAATTACAAAGAGACTCATTCCTAAAAGGGGGGAAGGGGTTCTTAATACATTAATTTTATTATCAATAATGTAACACTAATATTATATTGCTTTGTCTAAGTTACAAATAAAGACATACAAAATATTAATCAACTTGTATGCAAAATTTCACATCACAACAATAGTTTATTTACGCAAACAGTACAGATTAATTATATCTTTCAGGTAGGTAGAGAGTACATACCTGTGAAGCCTTACTAAATGTTGCATATTGTGTAAAGATTTAATTTTACAGGTAAATGGACTGTATATCATACATACTATACTGAAATGATTTGCTGTTTTAATTTAGAAGGTCAAAACCTGCCCAAACAATAAAATACAACAACAAACCACATGTCTCCCTTACTAGAACTAAAACATTTATTTAGCTTGGTTATTAAAGCAGTAAATACTGAAGTCTCTTCTTGTATTGCAGTTAATAGTCAGAAGGTGGTGCAGCCAGAAATTTTGTAATATTACTGTTTGGGTTGTTAACTACAAAACCTGTTGGAAAAAAAGCGTTACATTGTTAGAAAAGAAGAAAATGTAGATGGGTCTGCAGTGGAAGGTGCCCAGTGAGCTTTTTGCCCAAAGTGCTTGAAATACCTGTAGCTTCTCTCAATCTGGAGAAGCAGTGGCCTTTATGCTGAGGTCTTTCCTTATTATAGTCAACCTACCATGAGTAAGTCCAACAGTATTGCACAGGACACTCATTTTAGCTGCTTCTGCATTTCTGGTCACTTTCTAAAGGTCCTGAAAAGAATGGGGATGTAGATTGATGGGTGAATTGAAAGCTTTGTCCAAAAATGTTCTCCTCCCTTCACCACTGTCATCTGGTTTAATAAGGTTGGTTCCATTGTCTATTTGAGGCCCTTAGAAAATCCTTAAGTAGTGGAATTAGTTTTTGCTGGGTCCAAAGGAGGTTCTTGTTGTTGTTCAAGGTAGATCTTATGGAGCATACCACTTTGAGAAGACACAGCAGGCTCTTGAGGCAAGGTGCTGGAAGCACCATCAAATGTCTTCTTGGGATTTCCAGTTGATTTTTCTAATACAGTCAGCTGGTCAAACTCTTATAATACAAACAAGTTATTAATAAGTACTGTCAACAGATCACTTAGTTTTAAAATGGGGATCAATGTTTTTAAATCACAAGTTCTTAATGTGTCAGAAAGAATCATGAGTGACATTATTTACTGCAAAATTAAATACCGTAGATCCCGGAATACAGGCCGACCCGGTATAATAGCCAAACCCCTTCTCTACCTACTAAATTACATGTATTTGCCGATGACCGGTATTTAAGCCGACCCCCTTCTCCAAGCAAAATTTTCTACATTTCCTTAAAAGTGTCTCTTCGGGTATATTTATAATGTTTATCAGCGAGAATTTGAGACTGCTGGCATTTTTGATATATAATATAATGTGCATAATTTACCAAAATACCAATCATTTTTCTAATGTACTAACCAAAAAGTTATAAAAAGTGCCAAGCCTACTTCGATTAAGCTAGGAGCATGGCGGCACGAATGGTCGCAGCGGCTCAGGGCTCTCCTTTTCAGTGCACTTTTTTGTTGTTTTTGTCCTTTTTTTTGTCCTTGTTTGTGCACGATCGGTTTGGCGAACATCCGCTACACCATTCAGAACCTTATAGACATCGGTGTCCAGAGCCAGACATCTGTTTCGAGTGTTTTTCATCACACGCACAACATCCCAGACAACATAGCGAGACCAGCGGGCTCTCCGTGGATTGTTGTCGGGTCTAGGAGACAACACAGACAGAGGAGGGAAAGAAAGCAGAAGCGGGGCCGCAGATCCGGCGTTATGCTAAAGCTAAAAAACAACCATACAAGCCCTCTACAGAACTTTTTTCTGCACTGAAGGAGCTGCTTTTAATCTCATTGTAGATGCGTATAGTGACAATAAAAGGCATTCTATTCTAGAAACAATTTCATACTGTACTTACCATTTAATTTGACATCTTTGGGCTGCAGTAAGGGAGGAGATATTTCCACACAATGTCCATCTTCGTTTCGATTGCGATCGCTTAATTTTACCTTCTCTTCCTTCCTTAGCAATTATGTGTCTTGCTTGCATGGTCTTAATGAATTATATATATAGGTAAATCACTGCAATGACGGAAATTACATCCACAAACACATGTATCTGGGCTCCGACTGACGCTACTAACGCTCTCGGTTGTTTGTTTACAATCGCACAAGCGGATACACATGACCGCATCCGTTTCGTAACGTAAGATGTTGATCGTAAATCAAAACAAAAAATTTAATTTTAAACTTCCCGATAATTTATTATAAATTTTATTAATAAAATCAACAACTAAAACACTTTTTTGAATAAATTCTTTATTTAATTTAAAGTACCGGCATGCAAAGTTACTTCTTCATCTGAAAGATGGCTCTGTGGTTTCATCATTATTTACTTCCGTATTCATCTGCAAAACCGGCATTGCGCTGGAAATCTTGAATCTGAAACGATACTCGTTGTATAAACCGACCCCCAAATTCCAAGCCAAAAATCTAGGACGAAATTCTCGGCTTATATAACGGGATCTCTGGTAATTCACGTTAGTCAGCTCTGGCAGGATTACCACATACATGGTGGTAATCCTGATATAATTTATACATATAAAACAGAATGTCCATCTATCTGCATGTTCCAAACACTACTTGATGATATAGACAATAGACTACTTGGGAACCCAAAATTTTGATTCTGTGAGTCCCAGTGTGTCTTTCTGTCCCTGTGTTTCTATACCAGTGCCACATGCTGTCTTACAGCAATGTCAGTGTCAATTTATTTATATAGCACATTTAAAACAACATAGTAATGCTGTGGCCAAAGTGCTTTACAATAATAGAATAAAAGAAAAACAAAACAATTAACATAAAAACATAAATAGAAATAAAATATATGAACATAAAATAAGATACATAATAAATAGAAATAATGTTGTATAATCACAAAGAGGAAACCATTAGTATTACTGAAGGTCACGGAATGCAAGTGAATAGAAATGAGTTTTTAATCTTGTTTTGAACAGTTCAATTGTAGACGACTCCATTATATGATGAGGTAAAGAGTTCCACAGGTGAGGTGCAGCAGCTGTAAAAGCCCTGTCCCCCTTGGTTTTACACTTGGTATGAGGGACAACAAGAGACAACTGACCAGAAGATCTAAGCACTCTGGATGGATCGTGTAAAACACACAATTCAGACAAATAGGCAGGAGCAAGCCCATGTAAAGATTTAAAAACTAGCAACATGATTTTAAAATCAATTTGAAAACTGACAGGCAGCCAGTGTAAAGAAGCTAAAATAGGAGAAACAGAGTCATACTTTCTTGCCCCATCCAGAAAGCGAGCGGCAGCTTTTTGGAGCAACTGTAACCTGCGCATCAGAGATTTGTTAATCCCAGAATACAGCGAGTTGCAGTAATCGAGTTGGGAAAAAATAAAAGCATGAGTAGCTTTCTCAAGATCCCTAGACGATAAAAAGGCTTGATCTTACCTAATAGACGAAGCTGGAAAAACAAGCTCTTGACTACAGAATTTACTTGTTTCTCAGAAGAGAGGTTACTATCAAAGATAACACCAAGATTGCGGACTTGAGGTTTGGAAAAGACAGAGAAAGAGCCAAGAAGTCCAAGACTAATTTGGGCTTTAGCTGATGGACCCAATATAAGCACCTCTGTTTTATTTTGATTCAGATCAAGAAAATTATTAGCCATCCAGGATCTTAGTTCAGACAGACAGTTGTGGAGCAAACGTAATATCCCAACAACTGAAACCAGGCTAGCAGAAAAAAATGACCCAATCTTAACATTATATACAGGGCAACACCACATACTGCTTTTATCTACTGTAATATAAAAAGGAGTATTATGCTCTTTTGCAGGGGGGCAATGGGTAAGAGTAGAAGTGCAACACAACACAAAGAAAAATCAAGGAATAGTTGTTTAACTTCAACTTTGCCAACTTTTCTTCATACAGTAAGTTAGGCACTGTGAACTGTTCACCTTGAACTAAGAAGAAAAGTCAGAAATGACAGTGTTCATGGTTACAACCCAGCACAGAGTTACTGCAATTTTGGAATCCAATCTGAGGCAAAAGAATAAATTCACAGCCCACAAGAGCAGAGACATTGCTAGAGAGGAAGTGTGGATGGCACATGGGACAGATAGCAATAACAACAGGATCACCATTTAAGAAACACATAAAGATTTGCTTTCTTTACTTAACCAATTCTGTAAACATACTCTGACAACATCGGTAGTATTGTCATAAAGGAGAAAGATAAGTAATGTACCTTTCAAAATACAGTTTTAAATGTAAAAACTCTAAAAACATTAACACATATGGTACTGTAGTTTGTGGATGTACATCAAAATGAGTAACATTAGCTTTATTATTATCTTTAAAAAATATTATGATGTTTCTGATTTTTTCAGGGCACTTACGGTTCATTCAAAGAACTCTCCTCATTTCTCTTGTTTCTTTCCATCTGCAGGTTTCCCATGACTTTGCCATCAATTTCAACCCTGACGATGATGAATGTGAAGGTAAGTTATCAGGGAGCCTGCAACAGTGAATTTTGTTATAGAGATAACTGCAATGTCAGCTTGTTATTTGATGTTGGAGCAAAACTTCAGTCAGCTAGAGAATAGAGGGACTGGCTGTTTGTTTGCTATTAAAGCCTAAACATTAAGAAGATTAGAATGACACCAAGTATGGAGCATGTTCATGTTTGAGATTAGAGGGAATTTTCTGATTGGCTGATTGGGGGCAATAAATTGCCCTATTGTCAGTGTATGCAGTTACATCATAGAGGTTGAGAGGTTAGATTTTGGATTTGAACAACCCAACAAAATATTCTTTATGAAGGTTCCAACTGAAGGATCACATACCTAATTATGATTCATGGACTTTCTCTTCTCCCCTGAAATAAATTATTTTAATTATTTTATTACTTTCATTCATAGTTTATTATGGAACTTATGTTATATTTCATTGCTATTTTTACTCATTTTTTCCGTTTATATCAGTGGTTGTTTATTCTGTATTAGAAGATGTGAAGGATGTCACTTCCCACATTAAATCCTACTCTTGTATTAAAAGGGTTAAAAATGATTTTTTAACATATTTTCTCCATGGACATGCCATAATTGGAGTCTGTTTTAATTATTTGTAGAATGTTCGTGGTCTCAAAATTCATTAAGTTGTCATTTTAGGGGTTACTTAACACAAGGAATTAATTTCATTTATTTTTTTGTTTTGATCAATTTTTAGGAACTTTTGTTTTTAATTCTCTCTCCCGTGATACCAAATTGTTTTTCAGATCCTATTTAGTGAATCTCTTTATGTGTAACAGTTCTTTTAAATTTCTTCTGGATTTGAAGAGTACAATTTTAAATAAATTTATGTTATACTAGGAGTTTTAGAACATTTTTTGGCTTTGTAAATGTAAAATATTTTGTAATTTTGGTGCCTTTTTGTTGTTAGTTTTCTTGGAAGTTTTTGTGGCCATATTGTAGATTATTACTACACACGCTTGTTACCACATGAACAGCCTTTGTTCTAACATCTGTGCAGTACGCTGTTTCAAGTTTCCACCATAATGAAATCACTTTATTCCATTCATATTTTTTGCATTATGAGTTAGGAGAAGGCTGTTAGTCCAGTGATTGTGCATTTTTGATTTACAATTTGTGGATAACATTATGTGGTTTTGTCGGTCAGTTTTCAAGTCCTTTGGTTTCAACCCTTGCCTATTACTCTCTTCTTGAGAAAGAATTTAAATTTCCCGTTCTTTTATTTACTTTAGTTTTCTCTGCCTCAAATCATAATAAAATATAATTCAAATAGAGAGTTTAATCACTTTACGAGATGTGGAAAAAAAAACAAATGACAAGACCAAGTGACACAGTTACAGTATTAACAAAGCTAAAAGTACTAAAATTGTGCAATTAAACAAAGAAACAAAAACAATGTAAGATCAAGACACTGACACAGTCCTGTCAAGGCCATTGTTTACTAATATGAAGTCTTCTATCTATCTATATATCTATCAAAGGTATCCAGGGGGTTGTGGAATCGTACCAAAGCTGTCTGCCAAAAATTCAGTTGTATGGTCCAACAAACGTGGCGCCCATTATCAACAAGGTAGCCAGACTTGCAGCAGAAGAGGAAAAGACAAAGGAAGCCTCAGTAAGTTTTTCAAAGATTAATGAAAGAGCCACAAAATTTAAATGTAACATGGCACTCATTCTATGCAGTATATCATATTTGTGGTAAACTTTTGTCACACACTCTAGTTACATGTCTATAATAATATGTTAATGCCCCAGAGCACCATATCCTTTAGTACTTAATAACCCCACACTTGAGCTGTACTAAAACCACCATTTTGTTTTACACAAATCTGATTTTTTTTCCTTTTGCTGTAAACACAAATATGTTGAATCTGATCCTTGTATCTGAATTAAGCTACAAATGTGTCTTCAGGTGTTTTGCATTTTGTATTATTGACTTTTTTCTTCTATTTTACACATAGTTTAGTTGTGCCTAAAGTAAAGGACGCTGAATGAAAACTTACTGACACTTCACTGTGCTGATTGTCCAGGAGGCAACTTGCTTAATTTCCCAGACACCTCTGTGCAGCAAATAGTAAATAAAGGGTGAAGAATATAGCATGTGATAAGTTCTTGTTTTTATTGCATACTGTTTGTTTCATAGGGATACCAGTGTAAATTTGGGATTAGGGTTTGGGTTCATAAGTAACAATCGCACAAAATATTGGATCTGAACTGAAAAATCAGAATTACGTCCTTAGTTCTGCAGCAAAAATAAAACTTAAAAAGGTACACCGAGTGTAAGAGTCAAGTTTATTTTTCTACCTTGTCTAGTTTGCTCAACACAAAGTCAGAAATTGACCCACTTGTGCAATGGTAGCTCCTCATTAGGAGTTGGGCATGCACCCTCAGTCCCTTTGCACTGTCCTCTTTTTGTACTGAAGTTTTCTCATGGAGTCTAATTCATCTGTAAATTCTGATTGGCAACTCTTATCCATTGTAGTGAACTACAATCAACTCTGGGGGTACTATATACAGTGGATTCAGAAAGTGTTCACACTGTTTCAGTTTCTGCACACTATACTGTGTTGTAGATTTAATTTTGAATCAATACATTTTCTATTTTTGCCCATCAATCTACACTCAATAATTCATAACAATAAAAGAAAAAAATGTTTTTAGAAAGGTTTGCAAATTTATTAAAAGTCAAACTGTACTTGTTTCTCTCGGGTTGAACTATGACTCCACTAGCTGCATGTGGTCTTTAGGACAAAACACAACCCAAAGACTTCTTAACAGTTTTACTTTATTCATGAATTTGGAGAGGCATCAGGTAACTCTTAAGAATTACTTAGTGTAGATAATGTTGTCTCACCTGTGCTTGCTGCTCCATTGGCTTTCATAAGTAGACGGTGGGCGATACCATATCTTTTAGTTATATCATTGGCATATGAGTTCTATTAATCTTTGTCTTGAAAACATACTTCAAGATAGACAATGTTTTTAGAGAAAATTTCAAGCCTTGCGCTCTGTTGCTGAGGTGTTTCAATTGCACATTGTTGATGCGGGGCGTTTGCTTCTTTTTGACGTTGTCTCTTCATCTGTGTCACTAGCACAATGTTGTTGTGCAGTGCTGTTTGCTGCACATAGGTCTTTCATTGTGAGAAGTGCATGCAAGCACCTAAAAAATGTAAAAGTTCATGTATGTGCCATCTAGTGGCTGTGGTTGAGTGTGAGCAGAATAGACTGCTCCATACACTCACAGGTCTTTCATTTATATGTGTCTAATGTTAAATGGAGTGAAACAGTTCAGAGAAAGATGGAAAATATTTGCAGTTAAATACTTGTGACATAATGAAACTTTATTTGTGACTAGTATTCCTTCCAAGGTTGGTTCAATCCTGCTTCAAAGCGATGGAAAGTTGGATTTCAATTCTGTGCTTACTTTCACTCTGCTTTGACTGTTATTGCACTGTATTTAAAAAAAAATGCTATCTGTGCCTAAAAAGTCATCTCATTCTGCTTTGCAGCAATACTACATCCTTCTCATTTTAACAGACGGTGTGGTGACAGACATGGCTGACACCCGTGAAGCCATTGTGCGTGCATCTTACCTGCCTATGTCCATCATTATTGTGGGTGTCGGCAATGCAGACTTTACAGACATGCAGATTCTTGATGGAGATGATGGAATTCTGCGTTCACCAAAAGGAGAGCCGGTGCTCAGAGACATTGTCCAATTTGTTCCATTTAGAGAATTCAAAACAGTAAGTTATGAGAGTTTTTTGACTCACTAGCAGAAGACTTCAAATTTCTGTCTCAGTTCTATAAATGCAGTGATTATCTGTTCCTAAGAATTCTTTCTATTCTTTCCCCAGATACCAGTGCTTGCTGTTTGTAGTACTGGGAGATTTCCTGCATAACTGCAGTGTTAGTCAGAACTCAGTAGTATGCATTACTGGCACTTCTACTTTTCACTCTCATCACTTTTCCATAGCGTCACTTCTCACAACCTCTCAGTGCTATAATATCACACATGCTAACCCTTTTTCTTGGTGTCCTACCTAAAATCCCTCCATCTCCTAGGCTATGTATGAGGGGAATCTTCCTTCCCTTGTTCCCTTTACATAAGGAGTACCACCTCTCCTTACCACTGCTGGGTACCTCATTACAAATGAGTAAAGCAGACAAGCTCTTGCAGAAATTAAACTGACATTTGTAATAACAATACTGTAGCTGTAAAGTTGGAAAGGTTGAAATGGCATTATTATGGAGACTTTCCTGAGGTCTCCTGAATGAATCTGATGAAAATGCTACACCCTTTGTAATCAGAAAAGGCAACATTTGAGGACAACTGGACAAAAAAGCGGGAAGCACACTGAGGATGGAAACCAGGAAGTTTGTGAGAGACCAGTCATGTAGAGGAAAGTGTAGCACTGCCATCTTGTAAGACCTGTCTAGATAAGGCACTGGGGCAGCTTAACAAGGATTTAACTAAAGAAACAATCTTTTATGTTCTTATGGTAAGTTCTTAATTATCTCCACAAGTACTGGCTCCACAATGGGTCTTGGCTCAAGAACAAATCCAATAAAAATCCATCCAGTATTCCACCCGCTATATCCTAACTACAGGGTCACGGGGGTCTGCTGGAGCCAATCCCAGCCAACACAGGATGCAAGGCAGGAAACAAACCCCAGGCAGGGCATCAGCCCACTGAAGGCCGCACACAGACGCACACACACCAAGCACACACTAGGGACAATTTAGGATCGCCAATGCACCTAACCTGCATCTCTTTGGACCGTGGGAGGAAATCCAATAAAAATATTAAAACTAATTTTTCTTAAGTCTAATTTTTTTTCTTTACAGAAAATATGTTTTTATGCAAACGTCATAGCAGACTGTAAAACAAAATAAAAATAAAAAGTTCCAACTTAAAGCAAACTGAAAGAAAACTTTGCCTGTCTGTTTTTTGCTATTTCCTAACCCAGTATTATGCTAGTGAACTAACAAAAAGGTTTAAAACAGCACCTGACAGAAAAAAAAATAGTCAAAACTAGAAAAAAGGATCAAGAGCCAAAAAGTTCTTACATTACTGGTGCAGCCTAGGTAAACCACTTTATTGAAAATCATTTCATGAATGGCAATGTCTTGTTAGGGTTTGCTTTGATGACTAATAATATTATTAAACTAATTCTGTCAATTTTAATTTAGTTATTGTCTATTTTTTAAAAAAAACAGGGAATTTTTTTAAGGTCAGGGTATGATTAAAAATATTGAAATGTAATTAGGTGTTCATTTTCCAAAAAATCACTTTTGTATTGTCTTCTGTCTCAGGGGTAGATCATCTTTGGGGATTTTGCAGTCCAAAGATAATGAGTAGATTTAAATGAATAACTGAGTGTCCTCAAATATTTCTAATTTATACTTTTTATGTGATTTACCATAAGTACTAATTTAAGATAACGTCTCTGAGCCAACCATTCAGACTGTAGTTATTGTTGTGAACAGGTGGACTGTGCTGCAGGGTCTGCTAGAGACTGTCACAAAACAACTGTTACAAACACTAATTTGCTTCCCATGTACTGGAATACTTCAAAGTGCCAGTTCATTTTATTGTCATTACGTACTGATAAAACAAGCCTCTATAGGGGTTAATGGGAAGCTCCAGTCCATACATAAATGTGCCTCATTATCAGTGTAGGCTGCGTCAAGATCTTCTTCAGATTAATCATTCTTACAATCATTTGTTCACAGCCTGCTCTTCTGTATTGGCAGAGCACGATTATAGCTTCGACGGGCCTTTTGAGCCGCACTCTGCAGCACATTCTGTTTTTGCACTGAAGCATGTCAGCAGTGAGCAACAATAATGCAACCTTTCTCAATTGTTTGCTTTTCTTCATATGGACTCATAAAAATAAATACATTAGTACATACCATGATTGGGCACAGCTAAATTTTAAAATCCTGTTAAAGCTCTCTCACTTAATAATTATAATATTGACTTTGGTAGCCTTTAGCAATGCATTTTTGCCGCCAATGTTAAATTAGTGTTTACACCATAGAAATCAAGGAGAGATTTTTAACAGTGGTAAATCTATTCTTTTTTTTTGAAATGTTCAATTTCTCCAGCCTGTTAAGAGGTTTAGTCATTTTGTTGTGTTGATTTTTAAAACTAGAGGTTAGCAAAAGCCAGGTTCTAATGGACTACTCTAAGCTCCTTGTCAGCTCCACATTTCCACTTAATATATATCAACATGTTCATCAAATGAAGCATAAGACCACATATGGATTAAAATAAACACATTTTAAGAATTTATCAGGAAGTGTATTGAGCTAATAATGCATATAATTACAGAGTGGTATTTAAACCATAAAGCTGCTGGTTCAAGTACTGCCTCTCCTTCATTGCTTCATGAGCATGTCACTAAACCAGTCAGTGGTCCAAATATAAATAATATTTATAAACAGCTGTAATGTATCCCAATCTTGTAATTCAGCTTAGATATAGCCATTAGCCAAATATGTAATAATAATGATAGTATATACGGCTGAAAGTGTCACAAGACTTGCTAGTGTGGGGCCACTAGGGGGCAGTAGTCATTTCTTAGACTAAGCACAATGGAAAGGTGCTTGTTTAGTCGGTGTAACATAGGGGATGTCAAAGTTGATGACTGAATTGCTACTCTCATTACCTGAATATCTTTACATGACTAAAAATTGCTTAGGAAATTAAATTATATGACTTTATCACAGCTTCACATTTCTGAAATATAGCAACAATATCCAAAATATTAGCTGTTAGAAAACAGGGCGAACTTGCTATAACTACTTGACAGAACTGGTGCTGTACGAATGTTTTCCATTACGGGAATCTTGGCTGTTATTTTGTTATTTTCCATTGTGTAATGGTATGTAAAACACACAATATCAGAAAGTTGAGGTGCTGTTCTGCTTGCAAGGTCCTAAACACTGCATACCATAACTGCATTATATGCATTTTACTTCTGGCTTAGTGCTCACTGGTTGTCAACTCTCACAGGCACCCACAAATTACAGTAAATCTGTTTGATTCTGTTGGGACGAGTCGCACACAAGATTAGGGTTGTGACAATACCAAAACTTCAAAATTTGATACGATACCAAAAAAAGTATTGAAAATTTAGATCATTTTTGATACCCAATACAGTATCATCCTCTTTAATAAAACCCTTGTGTGCGTCTTCTGGTGAAGTGCGCATGCGCGGGGCCACACAGCACGTGTTCAGTCTCTTCCTGTTCATTCCCTGTGCAGAGAGAGAGACAGATGCACACACAGGCGAGCGCGAGTCACACACACACACAGGCGCGCACGAGTCACGCACACACACACACAGGAGCGCGGTGTCCGTGTGTGTGTCTTCTGGAGAAGTGCGCATGCGCGGGGCCACACAGCACGTCATCAGTCTCTTCCTGTGCATTCCCTGCGCAGAGAGAGAGACAGACACACACACAGGCGCGCGTGAGTCACACACACACACAGGCGTGCACGAGTCACGCACACACACAGGCACGCGCGTCACACACACACACAGGCGCCCGGTGTCCGTGTCTTCTGGAGAAGTGCGCATGCGCGGGGCCACACAGCACGTGTTCAGACTCTTCCTGTGCATTCCCTGTGCAGAGAGAGAGAGACAGACACACACACAAACGCGCGCGAGTCACGCACACACACAAGCACGCGCGAGTCACGCACATACACAAGCACGCGCGAGTCTCACACACGCACGCACGCACACACACACACAGGCGCGCGCGAGTCACGCACACACACAAGCACGCGCGTGAGTCACGCACACACACAAGCACGCGTGAGTCACGCACATACACACACAGGCGCACGTCTCACACACACACAGGCGCACATCTCACACACACACAGGCGCACATCTCACACACACACAGGCGCGCGTCACACACACAAGCGCGCGCGAGTCACACACACACACAGACACACACAGGCACACACACACACAGGCGCGCGTGTCACACTCACACACACAGGCGCGCGTGTCACACTCACACACACAGGCGCGCGTCACACAATAATAATAATAATAATAGATTTTATTTATAACGCGCTTTTCATTAACAAAATCTCAAAGTGCTACAACAAGAGCAATAATCACAAAAATAATGACCCACACACACACATACACACCCACACACACACACGAGAGACACACGCGAGACACACACACACAGGCGAGAGACAGACAGACACACACACAGACACAGAGGCGTGGGCTTAAGAGACACACACAAAGGCGCGCAAGAGAGAGACACACACACACAGGCGCGCGCGTGCATTGTTGCAATGTTACTTTTCTTGGTTGTTTATTAAATTACAGATTTTTCAAATGTTCATTTTTTCCCCTGTGCTTAAAACTCATTAAAAAGTGTTTTTAGCGGTCATAAGGCTATAGCAAATTCTTGCAGTGTTAGTTTTCTCTGTTGTTCAAGGTTTTCTTAGTGTTATTCAATGTTTTTACATTTAGTTTACTATTACGCTGTGCTTTCTATGGTGTAGTTAACTATATTTGTGCTTAAAAACTTAAAAATATATATATTTACATACAGTTCATACGGTCTGGAACGGATTAATTGTATTTACATGCAATCCTATGGGGGAAATTACTTCAGTTCACGACTAAATCGGGTTACAACCAGAGTTTTGGAATGAATTATGGTCGTGAACCGAGGTTCCACTATATTACTGTCAGACAAAATTCCAGGCATTTCACGGAAATACAAACCAGTATTACTGAGAGAGAAAATTAAAAGGCACACAATACAGTGACACATATTACAGCCACATACAAGGTCCCTTGCCATTTAATATAGACTGTTCATACAAATGTTTATGTACTACTGTTCTAGCGCCCGTTATTTTAACAGGCTTAATGTCTAGTATAATATAACTCAATTAAACATGTATTTAAATAAATTGCAATCCTGCATGCATTAAAATCTTTACATTGATGAAAACAAATTACAGAAATTTTGGCCATTAAATGTAAGTACTTCAAGTAATGCAAGCTCTTTGTAAAAAACAAGAATAGTGTTCTGTAAACAATAAAAAGTAAAGAAGTTTAAATCCAGTCAACTTTTTTTTACATCGATGAAAAAAATACTGTTACTAATGTAGTACAATTAAATGTTGCAAATGTTAATTAAGTATTGCAATCTTTTATAAAAGTTATACATAAAATTTTTAAAACAAACATTCAGGAGAGATTCAAGTAAAAATAAAAAACACGACTGCCTCAGACTCACTAAGATTACATAAATGAAGTCTACATCTGAAAATCACAAGAAAAATCATGTAATGTGACATTGCCTTTAGGTTAACTGGTTGCGCCAAGCTGGTCTGGATTGTGTGAGTGTGCCCTGTGATGGACAGCTTGGTTTCTTTGATAAGCTCTGTTTTCTCTGCCCTGTAGATAAATTGCTAAAATCTGAGTAGAAATGTGGATAGATGAAAATTGAATTCTGTTAATGTTTTAAAAGGATATGATATGTTTTTAGAATTCTGTGCACATTCCTGTACAGTATTATGCCTACACAATGTGAGGCAACACTAAAATGCTGTAGTGAATGCCTGGGTAATTTTTGTTCCCATCATAATGTAGTACTTACATGTATAAGTATTGCAGTTCAAATCTTCCTTGTTTGTAGCCTAAAATAATAGAAGATGGGAAAAGAAAACGAGTGGACGGAGGTACATTTACTCATCTATCTAATTTCTCAACTTTCTCTTTGCAATACATGATTTGGGTGTAGTGTCCAAACAAAATGGGACACAATGCAGAAACAACACATGCATCATAGAGCTGCACAAAGAAAGCACACAAGGTCAGTTTTTTGTCACCAGTTAGCCTACTCATGCCATTAAGTAAGGACATAAATATTTTTAAATAGGAATCTGAAGTCTAAAGGGAAAAGTGCAGTCCTATATTTTGCTAAAGTCCAATAAGAAGCTGAAAAGCTTAGTTGAAAAAATTAAAATGAGAGTTTAAAATGAACATAAAGCAAAGCACATCACATGTAATGTATTTTTATCCAACTTTGGATAATCATGGAATGTGTGACCACTCGCCATTATACCCTTTATTCAATTGACATTAAGAATTGTCCAGCATAGGAATGTGGCTAGTGATCGAATGCAAGCTAAGCCCAAAACGTCAGCATCCACAAGAAACAAAATGGTGCCACGGTAAGATGTTAAATAAAAAGATGTCTTTAAACACAGTTCAAATAAATTTTCAAAAGAGCAGACTCACGTTCAGTATATGTCAAAACCCTTCCAGGAAAAAGAAATGGTGCATATAAAATTTAAAAGAAAATCAAATCATAACAAGAATAAACAAAATCCATGTGGAGAGTGTGTGCATGAACATTTAAACCAGGAATCAAGAGCTCTTCCAAACTGCTGCCTATGGATGCACATAAGAATAATAAGGATATAAGAGAGTTGACAAATCAGAGGAGACCATTCAGCTCATCGATTTACTTTGTTTAGCTAATAGCTAAGCTGCCCCAATATCTCATCCAGGTACTTCTTGAAGGTTGTCAAGGTTTCTGCTTCAACTACATGTCTTGGTAGTTTATTCCAGATTTCCCATAACTCTTTAAATAAAGTGCTACCTGGCTTCAGTCCTAAATGCCCTATTCCCTATTAAGTTGAACGAATTCTATTGGATCTACTTTATCAACACCTTTGAGGATTTTGAAGATCTGGATTAGCCTTCTCTACTCAAGAGTGAACAGGTTTATTTCTGTGAGTCTGCCAGAGGGCATAACCTTAATTCATTTGATGCACTTGGTTACTGTCCTCTGCACAGCTTCAAGTGCTGCTATATCTTTCATCAACAACAACAACATTTATTTATATAGAACATTTTCATACAAAAAGTAGCTCAAAGTGCTTTACATAATGAAGAATAGAAAAATAAAAGACATAGTAAGAAAATAAAATAAGTCAACATTAACTAACATAGAATAAGAGTAAGGTCCAATGGCCAGGGTGGACAGAAAAAAAAAAAACTCCAGACGGCTGGAGAAAAAAATAAAATCTGTAGGGATTCCAGACCATTAGACTGCCCAGTCCCCTCTGGGCATTCTACCTAACATAAATGAAACAGTCCTCTTTGGATTTAGGGTTTTCATGGAAGGACTTGATGATGATGGTCACATAGACTTCTGGCTTTTAATCCATCCATCATTGTTGGAGCATCATGATACTTTGAGTGGGTGGTGGTGGCGCAGGAAAAAGCAAAAGAAGAAGGGTCAGTATGGATTTTAGAGCCACCATGAATAGTTATTATGATGAATTGAACATACAGAGTATCAGGATTAAGTTAAAGTGAAGTTATAAAAAGGCCATGTTAAAGTAATATGTTTTCAGCAGTGTTTGAAAGTGCTCTACTGTATTAGCCTGGCGAATTCCTATTCAGATTTTAGGTGCATAACAGCAGAAGGCCGCCTCACCACTTCTTTTAAGTTTTGCTCTTGGAATTCTAAGGAGACATTCATTTGAGGATCTAAAGTTACTAATTGGAATATAAGGTGTCAGAAATTCCGATATATAAGATGGGGCGAGATTATTTAAGGCTTTATAAACCATAAGCAGAATTTTAAAGTCAATCCTGAATGACACAGGTAACCAGTGTAGTGACATCAAAACTGGAGAAATGTGCTCAGATTTTCTTTTCCTAGTTAGGATTCTAGCAGCTGCATTCTGCACTAGTTGCAAACGATTTATGTCTTTTTTGTGTAGTCCTGAGAGGAGTGCGTTACAGTAATCTAGTCGACTGAAAACAAACGCGTGAACTAATTTCTAAGCATCGTTCAGTGATATAAGAGGTCTAACTTTAGCGATATTTCTTAAGTGAAAAAATGCTGTCCTAGTGATATGATTAATATGCGATTTAAAATTCAGATTACAGTCAACAATTACTCCTAAGCTTTTTACCTCCGTCTTGACTTTTAATTCTAATGTATCCAGTTTATTTCTAATAGCCTCATTGTATCCATTATTGCCAATCACTAAGATTTCAGTTTTCTCTTTATTTAACTTGAGAAAGTTACTATTCATCCATTCTGAGATACAAGTCAGACATTGTGTTAGTGAATCAAGAGAATCGGGGTCATCAGGTGCTATTAAGTACAGCTGTGTGTCATCAGCATAGCTGTGGTAGCTCACGTTGTGCCCTGAGATAATCTGACCTAACGGAAGCATGTAGATTGAGAAGAGCAGCGGACCCAGGATAGAGCCTTGTGGAACACCATATTGGATATCATGTAATGTGGTGACAATAGCTGCAAACAATACTCCAGATGCTGTCTCACTAGTGCATTATATAGTTTAAGCATAACATCCCTCAGTTTATATTCAACAGTTTTTATGATATAACCTAACATTTTATTTGCTTTTTGAGAGCTTCAGTGGATTGCTTAGATAATAAAAATGTTTTGTCAACATAAACCTCTAAATCCTTTTCAGAAGTTTCATCTTGTAGGGTAGTGCCTTCCTACTTGTATTTATTATTAACGCTCCTTTTCCCCATGTATACTTTGCACTTTTCTACATTAAAGTTTTTACCCAGCTCTGAACCTTGTCCAGGTCTTTCTGAATTGTTTTTGCTGCCTCCTCAGTGTCTACCAAATCCTCCAATTTTGGTACCAATTTTGAATTTCACAAGTTTACTAACAATACTGAAATCTATGCCATTATTATAAATCAGAAAAAGATGGGCCTAGAAAAGACTGTAAAACATAATGTAAAATATTTAGAAATATAACCCAATATCTTTGTGTTTCCATTTAATTTTTGCAGTTCCCAATTTCAAGCCTTTTCCTTCTTTTCATATCTTGCAGGCTTCCCCCGCTGCTCTGGCTAAATGTGTCTTGGCCGAAGTTCCCAAGCAAGTGGTGGAGTACTACAGTTATAAAGCCTTTCCACCTAAATGTCCAATAATGGATTCCCCTATATCAACGGCAAACACTCCAGAGTAAAAATTTATCAGAAGCTGATGTGGATTTCCAACACATGATTTGGGTGGAGAAAAAAATTGTGTAGAGTGACTTGAATGGTTTGGAGTCTGATAAACTATATATACTGTTTACATTCTAGTAAAAGCAGGATGAACACAAATAGTTCATTTTTTAGTTTCATTCCAATTTTCCACAATTGTGCATAACAGTACAAATAAAGTAAATGTCAATATGCACTACAGTTTTATTGATTATCATGGACTAAACATTTGCCTACTGCAGTCTGGGTTCTCCTTTGTTCAAAACTGCCATAGGATGCATGTTAAAAAAAGTGAGGCCCTGTGGACCTGGGTTTACTTGTGTTTTATCTCCTACTGTTACTTTCAATAGAAAGCACACATGCTACAAGTTAACCAACTTTGTTACTTTCCCAGTGTTTTGAATCCAAAAGAGGGATTAGAAGTTCATTTACAGGAGAAGCGCAAGTTTACAAAGAAACACACACACAGCCTAAAATGCAAAGGGATAAAGAAGTAGACTTGGAGTCTACAGTCTAGTTTTGCCTGCTTTCATATTTAAATCATCTACATTTTATTTTTATTTAGCTAGGACCCTGACTGACTCTTTAAACAAGACACAGAGTAAATTATTTTAAAGCTCATTTTTCAAGGCGTTATTTGCTTGTCTTCCTGTAATATCAAGAATTGTCCACCTTAATTTTGCATCCCCTCCCCTAACAATGCTGCTAGAAATTTTGTGAACTGCTATTTTCCAAGTGAACTAACACATTTACTGAATTTTCCATGAAGTGTTAAATTTCAAAAATTGGAAAACATATCAAGTTCAGTGCTGCAGTCCATGGACCAGTGGTTCTCAGCCTGTGGGGCGGGCACTCCTAGGAGGGCATAAAGTAACAAAAAGTGGGGCGCGACGATGTGAAAAAAAGAAAACAAGAATCAAAAATATGAAAAAACATCTCTTGAAACCAAAACAAATTAACTTAAACTACATTCTGATACTAGAACAATAAATATAGAGTTAGATAAATGTAGATAAAAGTTAAGTAGGTATAATAAAATATGCATCTATATTTAAAAAAAATATTAGGGGGTGGCATGATTAAAACTGTTATGAAAACTCAGGTCGCAAATACTTAAAGGTTGAGAAACGCTGCCATAGACCCCTAAACTAAATGGATATTTGGCATAAATTACATGTGACATCCTGTTGCCTCCTCTCCAGTTGTTGCCTGCTTTATATTGCTTTTACTCTTTTATAGATGAGGCTACTTAAGAATGGATTGAAAAAGTATTATTAATTATTAAATTTCACAAATCATCTGCTTTACTGCATAACAAAACACCCTGAAGGTAATTTGATTAAACAGACAGCAAAATAGGAAAAGAACTATTGCTTCCAATATACTTCCCCACCTGAGCATACAGTACATATGTACTGTATTATTCATTTAATCTTTATTATGTCAGTATTTATTTCAAACAACTATGTATCTATATGCTCTAAATGTCACTTTTTTAAAAATAAACTGAATGTTAGCTTGCCGACCTATTGTTTTTAGTCATTTCAGTCTGGGCATTTGGAAAATAAACTATGCACTTGCAGTATACAGGATCGAAGTATTTGAATTCTTTTTGAGAATTAACAAAACATATAATTTCAAGCAATTCAAATGAGTTTGAAAATATAGCTTATTCTCATTGTATCATACCAGATTGCATGAAATATTACTGCTGCTTTAACCTTCAGTTAATGTACTGGCTACACAAAAAGCAGCATATTCCAGTAATTTAAAGATAATTACTGTATAGATGACTTCCTGCTTACATTCATGCGTTGCCACAGTATAATGTTCCAGCATATGTTACTTATTAGAAGACTGCTGCCAGGCCCTTGGTTTGTCATGCATTATTCAACATTATTTATTGTGAATTCTTGGCCATTTACATTATGAAAGAGAGGCTGCCTACTTGGATGCCTGCTATTCATCCTGTATCTCTGAGCAAGACCACTCAATACATTGTGCAAAAAATGTGTCTCTAACTACCATGTGGGCACAGGATGTAATCTGCCTAAATGTCAAGAATGTTGAATACTTTTTGCCCCTAAACTTACAGAACAAGGTACTTGAGCACTGTGTGGCAAGAAGCACTTTGCAGTTGAATTACTGGTTTATTCTAAAACTAAATGAAACTGCAACACTCACAGACAGCTCTTCTTCCTCTGCAACACGGGGGAGGAGGAGGTAATTGCTTTATTAACTTGCTGCACACTGACGTCAATACTTTAAAGTAGGGTGCTTATCGGTGCCTTTTTGCCTGAACTCTTTAGGCTTTAAAGTAACTGGCTGATTTTTGAAAAATGTACTACAGTGCTTCATCAGATTGGTACGCATAATATTATTGTGTACGCAATCACCAAATGTAGGAAATTGCTGGGACATGCTGTATCAAAATTATTGACACATATGGAGTTTTAGGAATAAAACATGTAGAAGCCTACACAACTGAACAAAAGTGCAGTGACGCAAGGTATTTCTATTCAACATCTTTAGCAATGCACTCAGTAGTTACAGGGCTGCTTTTGTCCCGTTTAGGTTCCTTTTCTTAAAAGAAGGAGGAATGCTACCACACATTCAGTATCTGTTGTGTTGTATTCCCAATAATGACTTCGTTAACATACTTTTGTCTTGTCGATCTCACAGACAGCCTCAGATGCAATTCAGGAACAAAATGGTGCTCTCAAAATTAGTCCACACATGGCACAGCTATGCACACAGCCATACCTCATACAAGGACAATTTTGAGATCCCAATTAATGCATACCTCCCAATGTTTTGTGATGTGGAAAAAACCTGGAGTACCTATATAAGATTCCAGATGAATAGAGATTGGGCTGGATGATGGGAATGTATTGAACTATAGTAGAGTAGCACAGTGGTTCGCATTCAGAACCACCTCAGTCACTATCTGTAATGTGTGCATATTTTCTCTGTTATTGTTGATTTCCTTTCCTAGGTATTCTAGGTTTATTCCCATGTCCCAAAGGCACTGTTGATTGACTGGTGACTCTACATTGCTTGAGTGTGTGATTACCTGTGCCCTGATAAGGTTTAGGGTTTGTAACTGTGAAGAAAGGTTAAAGATCCCTACAAGACTACTGTAAAAAAAAACATGATGTTTAAATATTTGTTGTGCAAAATATACTTGTGCCATTATCTGTATGATCTGTAATCTAAGTCCCCCAGGTCCACTTAGAGAATTAAACTGTTCAATCACAGGGCAAACACTGCTGGGAGAAATCTGCAAACTCCAAACAGAAAGTGACTTGGCAAGAATTGGAGAGCAGCCCTAACCACTGCACCACCTGGCTGTCCTGAGTTTATGTCACTGAATCTTAAAATACATTTAACAAAAAAAAATGTACTAACATCATCTTAGTTCACCTTCTACATTTGTATTATTATTTTATTACATCATACAACTGAAGTTTATAGATAAAGAGTTAAAAGAAATATACATTAGTATTTTATAAACAAAAATTGTAGTAAAAGATAATGAGCACTGAAATTAATATAAGTATATATAAAGTCAGGTGACTAAAGCACAAAGCAAAATTATAAGTGATCTTGTGCACTTTTACTTGTACAGATTTCAAGTGGCCGAAGATTTGCAGGCAAAAGATGTTTTACTGTCTTTTTCAGTGACAGATGGTAGAGTGTTTGTTCTGCATTTCTCTCCTCAGACATGTTGCATCACTTCAGTACGGCTGCTCAGTGCAGATGGAACTGATGGAAACATGAGTGGCTTACTGTCAAAAAACAACAAAAAAAATCTCAGAATTTAATATTTTCCCAGAATGTTATGATTTTAAAAGTCAGAGTAAATAAATAAATATCCCATGTATAGTAACATATCAATAAATGAGTTACTTTTTTTATAAGAAACTAATATGGTATTCAGAAAAATATTGCATGCTTGTGTTTAAAATATATTGTCTTTTTTCTTGTATAAAATGTGTCTTCATGGAAAACAAACAGAATAAAGTATTACCTCTGTAGGTAACAGATTTACCTTAAGCAAGTGACTGCATGATGAATTTGTATTTGTGAATAAGAGAAGCATAATTAATATACAAAATTGTGTATCCTTTGTCTCTTTATAAAAAAATAAATAAAAATGTAATATTTATTTCATTATTTTGTCCCATTGCAAAGTAATTTGAAATATGAATGAAAGCACTGATAAATATTTTTATTACGATGTGACTGCAAATATATGAAGAGTGTGCTAAGTGCATAAAGGAGATATCAACCTCAACTAACACCCCACTACAATATATTAATGAAGCAGTGAAAGGCATGGACTGACTTTTAATGTTAAAATTAATAATTCTGGTGTTAATAAAGGCAATGTCCATGAAATAACATATTTAACTAGTGCATATTTTTATTATTAAATTTAATCAATCTGATGCAGCCTCATGACACAATATGTTCTTTCAACAACCCATGGTAAAGCTTTTTTTCTTGGTTAAGCATGCATCTCTGTAACCTAAACAACATTCATCCAATATGCTTGTCTTTACTATACAGGGTGATTCAAAAAGATTCATTCGATTTCAAAATAATTTATTTCACTTGTAAATCATTACAGAATAATGCAGTAAATTGTAAATGGTTTAGGTGAGCATAAAGTTTATTATGTAATTTTACAAGTGCTCAATATGACCTCCTCTAGCTGTATGGACAACATCAATGCGATAGTCAAATTGATCCCATAATCAATTGATCACGTCGAGTGTCACTCTACTCAAGGCTCTTTCAATACGATTTCGGAGATCATCCAGTGTTGTTGGGAGTGGTGACAGCCAGAACCTCTATGACCCCTCTTTTAATTGGTATGTGATTGGTTCCTAGGCGCTTCACAGTTGTAAAAATATGGCACTTTGAAATCAGATTAATCTTTTTGAATCACCCTGTATTATACTTTAGTAGGATGTCTCCTGCTTGAAAATAAATAGCATTTTGCAAATCAGATCATTTAGAACTACAACTGGTATTAACAAGGTTGTAATGGAAAAACATTCATTTTTATGAGGATTAGTTTCAGCTCTTCAATTCAGGCACAGCAGATTTTGGATTGCATTTCTGCTCCAGCCTTTTAGCAGGAAAGGTGAGTCTTCAAATTCCAGGTTCACAAACTCAAACTGTACACCTAATTCAATGTGTCACTTGACCTAGTTTATCATGAACCGAGTGGACATTTTATTAGACAAACTGTCTACAAGCTGATTTCTCAGAACATGACAACTTCAATTGGGCATGGATGAGAAAAAGAGTCAAAAGCACAGCTCATTTTTGGTAACCTTTTTCACTCTAATGTACCTTATTAATGCCGTAAATCAGGCAATGGATCTCAATTTGGCCCATGCTGCTTCTCCTCATAGATTTTCTTTTGCATTGATCTATTATCTACAGAGTTTGCTATATTAGACTTAATTCACTTCCTGATTCCTGCAGGACTTTTCCAGCTTAACAGTATAAAACATTATCTTTTTGAAGAAGAACATAAAGAATTCGGTGCACTGCAGAAAACACTCTGTGGATCAATGTATTTTTGCCTTATCCTGATCCATCCATCTTTATGGATTAGCGGGAATCTGTGTTTTTTCATACAGGAAGGAAAGTATATCTTATATGAGCTTTTGACCACCATTCCTTATCAACAACAAGATATGATATGATATGGCATGTCTTCTGGTGCCTTTTTTGGAACTGCTGCTGCACACCACCATTACTTGACATGCTGTAGCATGTCTGTTTATCAGCAAAAAGTCAACCTTCAGCAGTCGTTTCCATCAACTGTTTGTTTCTGAACAGAGGAATACCACTTCCTGGCTGGTCTGAGTGGTTTCTTATTCTTGCTACATTAGTAAAACAGTTTTGCTTAAAAACCCAAGCACTGGTGCAGTTAGTTTTTTTTTAACATTCAAACTCTTTTTGAGAACATAATTAGAGTTAAAACATATAATTTTTATCATAAAAGTATTAACATATCTTTAATACATATATACCTACCTGTATTATATATCAACAAGTATTTCTCAGCCTAATTGTGCTTCATTTTCTCCTCTAAGAACAGAAGCTGCTGAATCATGACATAATACTTTGAGTTTTGGTCCCATGCTTGTGGTGGTACTGGTGTATGATTTTCTTTGTGCTCATTACCGCTATGGATCTGGTCTGCACTTCTCAGATAGCAGTAAATCTGCTGAAAAACAGCATTTCCTAACTCGTCTATACATATCCTGAAATAAAACAGAACCATATCATTACAAGAAGAAGGATTAATGCAATTTAACAAATTAAACTGTATATAGCTGCAGACATCCACCAAAGAACAGGGATAACAGGAAAATGAATATTGTGCACATGTTCCCCTTGTTTTAGGGACTGCAGTGTCTGAGGCTAGATGGGGTACTGCAGGGAATTCAAAAGTGCAAATGAGGGTAGGTCAGTTCATATACTGTACTGGTTAATGACCAGTGTTTTGTCATTCTTCTTGAATGACCTGGGGTAAACTTTAAAAGGAGTTTTTCTTGCATTTGGTAGGTTTCAGTAAAAAATAGCTTCAGGTGTGAAAATTTTAATTGTTTTTGCTGTTAAAATACAAATGACATTACAAATAAAGATTGAATGACTTATAATGAAACAAAATATGAAGACTTCAAACCTTTGTCAATAATGTAATTTCAGAGACAAAGTACCAATTTGCTTATGAAAAATTAACTGAATGGCAGGGTAATTGTTTTTGTGGCAGAGTAATTGTTTTTAAAGATTTACACACAGTATGACAGATTGACAACCATAATAGGCACATTATCAGATCTGCCAGAAAGATGTAAACAAATATGCTCTTTAATTCTACAAGTTTATTTTCATAAAATAATAATTCTTCATTAAATTCACTCAAAAAACTGTTCTTGGGGTATGTTATCATTACGTAGGTACCTTAAGTTGAAAATCAATACTTTTAAAAGACTTTATGCATCTTTTTCAAATAGACCAGATATAAATTACTTGGGTGTCATATTAATAACTTTAATTTGTGTAGAAACAGTCTCAATGGATTTCATTACTTTAAATATCAGCACTGCTCACAGAAGTGATTTTAGGGGCATGTTGCTAATAGCCAAAAACTTTATGTGGACTTTATTTAAAATTAACAAATATTGAAACTTTAAAAAATTATTTTTGGGCTATGTTACTTTTACACAGCTATGTCAAGATGATTTAAGTCAAGCTAAATGTGCCTGTTGACTTTACTTACCTGTTTATAGTACAATTGACATAGGTTTGTTGCATATCATTTTTGTCACGGGTGTGACAGAATATTATTTCTGAGCTGTCCTTATTATAAGCTGTTTACAGAATGTCCAAAGCATCCCTCAGTACAGCATTAACTTTCAGATTTGTATTTAGTATTTTATTATGTTGTATTGAACTGGAATTATTGTAGTGTAAAATGAATGCAACTTTGTTCATGCACAAAGAACTCTGGATCATAATTCAACTTTATATATCAGAATTATAAAATAAATCTTGTAGTTAGTGTAGGTTGGTACTTACATGTAAATTATACGATATGCTGCTGTAAGAATATTGTTTCTTTTAATAGAAGCACATTTTATATATTGGCCAATAGCAGGAGACAACTGTAAAACTATTATTTTTATGGTGTCTTGTTTTGTTGTTTGTAATCAAATTATACCTTAATCACTAAGTTCCAATTTTTCAATTTAATCTTATAAAAAATGTGCCTGTGTGAATGTGTGACTAAAAAACATTATACAGCAGTAGGTGTCTAGGAAATGTCAGAGTGCATACTATAGATCCAAAAAATACATGGATACATACAGTCTAATCTGTTAAGGCAGCTAAACTGGCAGTATGGAACACATACATTTTTTTAAATATATAAAACATCAAACTAAATGGCTGGAACTATTTACAAAATGTATTTAGATTATTTTTGCTGCTCTCTACAAATATTGTACTCATTACAGCTTTACTTCTCGCTCAACGGTCACTTATATACAGTAGGTTTATCCTGGCTTTCCATGAATTTCAAAAGTTTCATGTGCATACAAAAAAGACGCACTGAGTGCCTTGTTATTTTCGACATTTATTTGATATATGATTTTTATTAGTATTGGAAACACAAATGACCAAAGAAATGTGCTTGTCTGGAACTAATAACAATCTGCCATTTCCTTCCAGTCTACAATTAGACTGTGTAGTACAGAACTGGTTTGCTAATTGTAGGGGCAAAATTAATGTCCTATATCTGTATATTAAAGAATACACTTGATCCTTGACAGCAATTTAAATTGCTTATTAAATATCTTCATGGTAGCTATCACAACAGGCTGTACACGAGGCCATAAAACACTCTAATTGAAAGTAAAAACAATTTAAAAAAGTTTTTCATATGAAAAAATGACATAATTTTAGCCATGGATGCTTAAGGTCAAAATCAGTTTTGTAGGCTCATGACAAATGGCATACTCTGAGCACCACCTGGGAATGTGCTGAAATCACGTGGATTTACCCTCCCCAGAAACGTCCTGTGTCTACAGCTGCTGATCTCAGAAATCAAATAATTCCAGTTTCCATGGTAATGCTGGAATTTGCAGACTGGACTTGGAAAGGGAATGAATATGATTCAAATTAAAAAGCCCCAAATGGAGATAGGCTGGAATTCTGGCTTTCATGAAAACAAAGGCCTTGATTACTGACTTGACTGTTGGCATTTTGTCACTTTCTAATAAACCAGACCTTTTAGGAGCCAAATACTGCAGAATCATAAACCTGCTGAAGGTTTGATAGCATGTTTCTTTTGTGGCTGTATACCATACATTAAATATGAAATCTATTGAATATTATATATTTCTTTACTACCTTGTAAAAATGTGATTTTCATTATTTAATGTGTTTTTTTCAAGAGATATTGTTTTTGTGTGCTCCCGTTATTGTATGACAACATAGCTTGAAGGTATTTACTGTAGTTTTAAATTAGTTTTAAATTAAAGGGACATTTTCAGAAGGATCAATGTAAAAAAAATTGCCATCGCAATATTATACAATAGGCCAAGAATTTAGTAAGAACATTTAAAAAGTAATTTTAAGGAAACATACATTTATTGAAACATACTGTGGCATTGTAGAAAATACCAAAAAGTTGAAATTGTCTTTGTTAATATAATGAAGCTTTATGAACTGAAACCAGCACTTCTAAATTGAGAGATGCCTATCACTTAGGCCAGGAAAAAAGTGCAAGAAAATTGCAGACTGAATTTTATAATGAAATACTTCAGTAATTATATAATATGTGACAAAAAGTAGCTGCATCCAGACAAATTGGTCCTTTTTACATGAGGTTGGTAATGCAAAACTGCAGTCAAGGAAGTAAGTAGTGGCTCCAGAAGTACAAAAAATGATTTCTTCATCCTGTTTAGGACTACATATGGCTAAAAGGAAGCACACCATTAGTCTATAGTTAGCAGACAACTAGCACTCTATCATGCATTGAACCTTAGAGGAATTAAATGGGACTGTGCAGCACTTCCAACAAGCACTACGAACTGCTCCTGCAGGGAGTCAGTGGTCCAAGGAGGGTGTTTATTGGACTGTAGGTTGCATTTCAGAATATGAAATCACTGAGCATAACCCAAAGATAGCTCATAGCAATCTAAACTACTTGAGATCAACAGAACAGGGATAGAGTGTAATGTCAAGTGTTTCATGGCAGACATTGCTATGATAGATTTGAAATTAGTGCCACATCTGAGTGCCATCACACCATGGTCTCTCTGAACACGGCAGAGAGATTGGATACAGGTTGTGATGTTATTCATGTTGTGTTGTTTAACTCATCCTTGCATATCCTTCCCTGAAAGAATCAGAGCTCATCAGCCTCTGGAATCACTTTCACCAGCCTCATTGCGATGTTACTTGCAGAATGCAAATACATTGTATGATACTTTGGGCTAACCACCTGCTTTAAGAAGACCAAACATAAGCTTTGTATTCAACAGTCTTGTGTTTGTACGAATGATGAATGCATCTTTGTACTGCTGTAACTACAGTGGAAATATTCCAAGGTCTTCATAATCCAAGCCTGTACATTTATCACCATTTTATGGTAAGTACAATCAATAGCCCCTCTAATAGTAGTCATGAGAATAACTGACATGTAAATTAAATCATTTAATGATTTACAAAATGGTCATGGTGATCTTTAATTCTGGTTTTCATGAAAAAAGTTTCCACTGATTTTGAGTGCAACTATGTTATACCACCGAGCAGAATATTTCTTTAACCCCATTTGCTTTGGAGTATTGTCCAAATACTTACTGCTTTAGCTGATCAATTTTTGACTGAATAGTTTCCGTGGGTATATCTCCAGATGTGTATGATGATATATGGGGATCCTGACCTGCAAATAAACAGGAGACATAAATCTTTTTTATGTTTACAGCAAATCACAATGTATTATTAAAATCACAATAGGAAAGGGACTCTCTAGGAGCCCGCTACATCCAGACTAAAACCAAGGAGAATTAAAGTATACCAAAATTCATAGGATTGCTAAAACAAAATAAAGAAGGAGGGATACAAAGAAAAAAAATGCAATCTAATAACCAACCTGATGAAAACACCTTGCCGCCTCTCTCAGCCTATCTATATGGGTGTTAAGGTCTTGTCTGCCAGATGAGGTGGCTCACCTATTTGCCTAGCTACAATAATAGGGGGGCAGCACAGTGGCGCAGTGGTAATGCTGCTGCCTCACAGTTAGGAGACCTGGGTTTGTTTCCTGGGTCCTCCCTGCGTTGAGTTTGCATGTTATCCTGTGTCTGGATGGGTTTCCTCCCATAGTCCAAAGAAATGCAGGTTAGGTACTTTGGCGATCCTAAATTGTCCCTAGTGTGTGCTTGGTGTATGGGTGTGTGTATGCTCTGCGATGGGCTGGCACCCTGCCCGAGTTTATTCCTGCCTAGCGCCCTGTGCTGACTGGAATTGGCTCCAACAGACTGACGTGACCCTGTGTTGGGATATAGCAGGTTGGAAAATGACTGACTGAGACTGACAATAATATGGGCAAGCACTCTCCTTCACACTCTCTTTTTTACGTACTATTGCTTTCCTGGACCCAGAATCAATTACAGTAATGGCACAGGGAATTTTCAAAAGTCTACTTGAAGCTACTTGCAGCTGAGCAACTGGCCCACTTTCAAGAAATATCTCTAGCAAACCCTATTATCCTAGTGCACCCCTGTCTAAGACTGCATACTGCACATACCACTTACACCGGAGACTAATAGCTAGCTGGTGACCAAACACTACTATCTTTTTGCCAGAAGGTCTTGTAAACTTTGCACTTTTGCATTCTCTCTAAGGACAGGGTCAAGCATATCTGTCAGTTGAAAGATCTTCTTTCCTCTAGCAGTCCAGACAGACACTACATATTCATATCCAGGCCACTCTCTCCTGCTACTTGTTGTCCTTCAGGCACACCAAGTATACATATACAGAACATACCGTTCTCCATCAGCCCTGTGTTCTCCCCCTCTCTTGTGGAGTTGAAATGCAAAACTTTTTCTTGCCCTAACAATCTCCTCCCAACTGTGCACCCCTCACAAGTAGTAACAGACAGTAACTCCAGATCGTACTATACCAGACAAAGAGCACGTAGAAGCAGGGGGTTGGAACAAAGAGTCTGATGCCAGTAACAATATTCAGAGCTGATACACCAAATTGTGTAACCAATCTTACTGACTGGTAGAATTCAGACTTTTATGGCTGAAACATCTAACAGGTTCCCTCCAGCCACTAAAACACTGCAAGACTGGTTGCTGAGACCACTGTCTTATTCCTTGTTTGCTCACAATTTTACAATTAGGAAAGCCACAAATTCTGTCATCAAGTTTCTTGATACCACAACAATGTCGAGACAGGGAGGAAATAAGACTTCTCAATAAAAGGGGCAGTAATAAATATCTGTCCCTCAACCTCAATTAAACAAAGAAGCAGACTGTGAACTTTGGAAGAATTGGAGAAGGTTATGCTTTATGACATTAAAAGGCCCGCTGTTGAAAGGGCTAGTAACTTTAAATTCTTGTCCACATCACTAAGAGTTTATCATGATCTTTCAGTAATAATTATGTCATTATGAACACTAGACAGCAGGGTAAAGAAGGTTGATCTGCCTTTCCAGTCTTTTCCACTAATCTTTATATACTGTATGTATATGTAAAATAGAGCATACTATCTGCATCACAGTCTAACCCACCCACAGGGAATACAGAAACCATTGTGTTTCTTTGTGCCGGTCCCAAGCCCGGATAAATGGGGAGGGTTATGTCAGGAAGGGCACCTGGTGTAAAATTTTGCCAAATCAATATGTCGACAATACAAATTTCCATACTGGATCAGTCGAGCCCCGGGTTAACAACGACTGCCACCAGTACTGTTAGCCAACAGGGTGCTGGTGGAAATTGGGCTACTGTTGGCTGAAGAAGAAGAAGGAGAAGGAGAAGAAGAGGGGGGGAGACGTGTCCGTAGGCAGGAGGAGAGGAAGAAGGTAAAGAGAGTGGAACTGAGGGTAGAAACTTTGAATGCTGGCAGTATGACTGGTAAGGGGAGAGAGTTAGCAGATATGATGGAGAGAAGGAAGGTTGATATATTGTGCATGCAAGAGACTAAATAGAAGGGGAATAAGGCCAGGTGGATCGGAGGTGGATTCAAATAGTTCTATCTTGGTGTGGATCGGAGGAGAAATGGGATAGGGGTCATTCTGAAGGAACAGTATGTCAAGAGTGTTCTCGAGGTGAAAAGAGTGTCGGATAGAGTAATGATTATGAAGCTGGAAACTGGAGGAGTGATGATGAATGTTGTTAGTGCATATTCCCTGCAAGTTGGGTGTGCAATGGATGAGAAAGAAGATTTTTGGAGTGAGTTGGATGAAGTGATGAACAGTGTACCCAAGGGACACAAAGTGGTGATTGGAGCAGGTTTCAATGGACAAGTTGGTGAAGTGAACAGACGAGACGAGGAGGTGATGGGTAGGTATGGTGTCAAGGAGAGGAATGAAGAAGGTCAGAGGATGGTGGATTTTGCCAAAAGGATGGATATGGCTGTGGTGAATTTTAAGAAGAGGGAGGAACATAGGGTTACGTACAAGAGTGGAGGAAGATTCACACAGGTAGATTACATCCTATGCAGAAGAGTCAATCTGAAGGAAATTGAAGACTGCAAAGTGTTGGCAGGGGAAAGTGTTGTTAAGTATCATAGGATGGTGGTCTGTAGGATAATGCTGGAAATTAAGAAGAGGAAGAGAGTGAGGGCACAGCCAAGGATCAAATGGTGGAAGTTGAAAAAGGAAGACTGCAAGGTTGAGTTAAGGGAGAAGGTGACACAGGCACGGGGTGGTAGTGAAGAATTACTAGACAGTTGGGAAACTACAGCTGATGTAGTAAGGGTGACAGCAAGAAGGAGGAAAATGAAACCTGGTGGTGGAATGGGAAAGTACAGGAGAGTATACAGAGGAAGAGAATGGCAAAAAAGAAGTGGGATAGTCAGAGAGATGCAGAAAGTAGACAAGAATACAAGGAGATAAGGTGCAAGGTGAAGAGAGAGGTGACGAAGGCTAAAGAAAAATGTATAATGAGTTGTATGAGAGGTTGGACACTAAGGAGGGAGAAAATGACCTTTATCAATTGGCTAGACAGAGGGACTGAGTTGGGAAAGATGTGCAGCAGGTTAGGGTGATAAAGGATAAAGATGGAAACGTACTCACAAGCGAGGATAGTGTGCTGAGCAGATGGAAAGAGTACTTTGAGAGGCTGATGAATGAAAAGAACGACAGAGAGAAGAGGTTGGATGATGTGGAGATAGTGAATCAGGAAGTGCAACAAATTAGCAAGGAGGAAGTAAGGACAGCTATGGAGAGGATGAAGAATGGAAAAGCTGTTGGTCCAGATGACATACCTGTGGAAGCATGGAGGTGTTTAGGAGAGATGGCAGTGGAGTTTTCAACCAGATTGTTTAATGGAATCTTGGAAAGTGAGAGGATGCCTGAGGAGTGGAGAAGAAGTGTACTGGTGCCGATATTTAAGAATAAGGGGGATGTGCAGGACTGTAGTAACTACAGGTGAATAAAATTGATGAGCAACACTGTGAATTTATGGGAAAGAGTAGTGGAAGCTAGGTTAAGAAATGAGGTGATGATTACTGAGCAGCAGTATGGATTCATGCCAAGAAAGAGCACCACAGACGCAATGTTTGCTCTGAGGGTGTTAATGGAGAAGTATAGAGAAGGCCAGAAGGCGTGAAGTAATGGGAAAGAGTAGCGGAAGCTAGGTTAAGAAGTGAGGTGATGATTAGTGAGTAGCAGTATGGTTTCATGCCAAGAAAGAGAACCACAGACACAATGTTTGCTCTGAAGGTGTTGATGGAGAAGTATAGAGAAGGCCAAAAGGAGTTGCATTGCGTCTGTGGACCTGGATAAAGCATATGACAGGGTGCATCAGGAGGAGTTGTGGTATTGTATAAGGAAGTCGGGAGTTGCAGAGAAGTATGTAAGAGTTGTACAGGATATGTGCAAGGGAAGTTTGACCGTGGTGAAGTCTGCGGTAAGAGTGATGGATGCATTCAAGGCGGAGGTGGGATTACATCAGGGATCAGCTCCGAGCCCTTTCTTATTTGCAATGGTGATGGACAAGGTTGACAGGAGTCCCCGTAGACTATGATGTTTGCTGATGACATTGTGATCTGTAGTAATAGCAGGGAGTAGGTTGAGGTTGACCCTGGAGAGGTGGAGATATGCTCTAGAGAGGACAGAAATGAAGGTCAGTAGGAACAACACAGAATATATGTGTATGAATGAGAGGGAGGTCAGTGGAATGGTGAGGATGCAAGGAGTAAAGTTGGTGTAGGTGGATGAGTTTAAATACTTGGGATCAACAGTACAGAGTAATGGGGATTGTGGAAGAGAGGTGAAAAAGAGAGTGCAGGCAGGGTGGAATGGAGTGTCAGGAATGATATGGTTGACTGCCTCTTTATTAAGTCCATCAATTAAACATGCATTTTCTCATATCACCTCTTCTGGCCTTGCAAGTGTTTTAAATGCTTTTACCTCATGTATCTCTTATGCCACTTTAAACTGTATGCAAAGCAACAAGGCCAGACATATTTCTTCATCCCAATGAACTACATCAGCTTACTCAGCTTAGAATCACCAGGCATATTTGTGAGGACATGAAACCTGCTAAATACCATTCAGTATAGCAGGATGTGGTGCTAAACTCAGTCCCTTTACAGTGTTCTAGTTCATCACGGGCTATATACACATACACAGCAACACAGGGCCATTTTGAAATAGTGATAAACCTAACACTTAGCTTTGGGATATAGAACAAAACTCCACGTAGACACAGAGTGAATATGTAAACTTCACATAGACAATAAATGGGCACTGATTTTTAACACAGAACCCTACATCCATGAAGCATCAACACAAACCACTGCATCATGGTTTCACCCCACTGAGCTGACCTTAAATGAAAATTTAATTTCTATATACTTTGACAATTTATTAGAATATAGTATTTACGTAGAATTGAATTATAATACTGGGTATCTTAAAACATAACTGTGTATATCTGGTGGCAATATTTATCAAAACCCAAAAAGTACAGTGAAGAATCTTTGCATGAAACTGTTATACTTTAAACAGACATGATCAGTTTATGAATTAATAAACAGATGGACATGATTCATAGCACTAGGAAGTAGGAATAGTTTACTGATTATAAGGTAAATAGATGAATAAAAAGCATACTCCTTTTTTAAAACTAAACATTGATTACTAACTTTCCTTTCATTTTGTTTATTTTTTATGATACATCTCCAGCCTGACTAAATAAAACTTATCAGTCCATTTTTTCAGCCCTGATTGTCTGGTTTAGGCAAATTAAAGGTGGCAATCTTGATTAAGTAAAGCTTTGGTTCTCGTATTCAAGTGTGAGTTAAAGTATAACATACAATAAATATACATGGATTCCACTTATTCCCCAAACAATTACCATTTCAAATTAGACATAAAAATAGAATGTGCAATAAATATAATTTTCATATGAGTTAATTTGTATTCACATTAATACTGATGTTATCATGCACTTACTAAGGTGTAATATAAGTAATTCTTCCTTAACAAAAATACTGTTAGATAAACTGATATTTGCTGAGTGCCTGAGGTCTGACATTGAACATTAGTTTAATGATTTATAAATGGACTTGTGGTATTGCTTTCAAAAATGCAACTATTCATAATGAATTGATATAGATCTTGAGTTAAATGTAGAATTTAATTTAATGACAAAAAACTTGTTCATAACTATTGACAGTAATTTTAAATTACTGGCTTTCACAAAGAAAAGTTAATGCAAGATTTACTCCAAAGTGTGGTATAAAGAAATGCAAGGAAAAAATAACATTAAATTATTAAAATGCCATCATATAAATCATAATCTAAATTTTGTTTAATTGGTTAAGATATTGGCAAAACAAGGTACTACAAAAAGTAAGCTTCAAATAACCTAAGCAAAATCAGACAGTAATAATGAAGTGCTAATGTGAAGAGCAGGACAGCATTGCTTCAGTCATTTACAGTACTGTAAATTAACTCAGCTGTTCAAAGCCAGACAGGATACTCTCTCTCTTTTCTGAGTTCACGGTTTTGAACATCCTTTCCTCTGTTCCTTTCACAACTTTGCAGAACTTTGCAATAATGAGTAAAGAAGAATAGACTGAATATAACTGTCCAGTCTTTCTAATTTTCATACTAAACTGTATGCATTTTTATTAGGGTTGGGTAGTCTTTAGAACTGTCAAATTCATGGACTGAGTATATTAAAACCATTACCGTTTCAGTACTAATGTAATTTACCTATATTATATATACTCACTTAATGTCCTCATACATTTAACACTTCAGATAAAAAAAATATTTATACTGAAAATAATTATTGACATTGGCTCGTTCTATATTAGAATTATTAATTTACAGAAATGTAGCATAAATTAACATTCTCAGACCCACTTAATCCAGTTCAGTGTTGCAGGAAGCTGTAGTGCAACCCAGCCTGGAACAACATGCCTGTCCATTGCAGAACTCATAGATGCACATACCTACATTCACAGAGTTGTTCCTTTTTGAAAATGCCAAAAAATGCTTTTAATTATATTTTTTCCTATTTGGTGAAACATTTTACTTCTTAGTTCCATCCACATACAAATGAATCAAAAGCATATAAAGAAAACAGGTTAAAAGTCAAACATATTTACATCATTTGTAAATCATTGTTTGTTAACTGCTTCTAATCCTGACACAGGTTTCACTTAGGTACATGCATCATAGTTATAGAAACAGTCTCTATGCTATACTCATACCAAGGGCCAGATCATGGTTCCTTTTAGCCTATTATTAGTGATGAACCAACAATTCCAGTGAAACTGAATTTGCAGAGAAATATAGAATTTTTACTTTAGAAAAAGGAACAGCATTATTTCACAACTACTGAAATTTATGTTACTAACCAAAGAAGAAATATGTTTAGTAAACATATACAATACAATCTTTTTTTACCTTACATTTTAATCTAACTTTTAACCTTGTGTCAGTGCTGATGCAGGGACTACAATTCCCATATGGAACAGCCAGAAAGAATGTGTTGAGGGTGAAAGAAGGACACCTTAATCAGTCTGAAGAAATTTTAAACAGTAGCACTGGCAAAAGCAGGATCTCAACAATGGACATAAGCTGCTGTTTTTTTCTTTTTTTTCAACCACTTGGCATAACAATTTTATTGTATCACTAGATCACATGTTTTGTCCAGGAATAGTCTTTTTGTCTCATCATGAGGTATGTTTAGCCATATTGCATTTTCAAAAGATACTGTACCTCTGCTGTTTATTGCAATCTGTGCATTCTTTGGAAAAAAATCACAGGTCCAAAAAGAATTGTACAGTGTTGCCAAACCCTTAGGGAGCAATGTCCTTTTTGTTCTACATCTCCAAATTTTTTGACAAAAAACTCTTTTTAATGAGTTTTGCAATCACAAAATCACACATTTAACAATTTTAGCTTTGTTTTTGAGAAACTGTATGCAGAAGGAGAGTTATCTGTTTCACTGATTGTACCTATTATATTTTGTGATGTTACGTTTTACATAAGCTATGAAGTGATGTCCGCCAAGTAGCCAAACAGGAAATTCACTGTACTATGTATGCATATAAATTATCTGACTACTCTGCATTTTTACCAAAGAAAAGCTTTGTATTATGTATCTTTCTAAGTATATATATTTTGCGGTTTTTGAGTTATTATGTGTCATATGTATTTTCTGTTATGTCTATTATTAAGTACTGTCCCTTTAAATTTGCCTCCATTTCTTCTGTATGACTATTGCTGTTTTTCTTGTTTACTATGTAGCCTATTTTTGCTATTTTCAGCTTTTCCTTGCTTTTTTCTATTTTTTAATAATTCATTTATTTCTAATGATTCCTTCTTTACCATTCTGAGTGAAAACCTAGGGTTCATGGTTATCCTCCTTCTTGTAGGGTTTTTGGTATATTTTCTAGTTATTTTGCCAGCATTCTTTGGTTGGGGTATATTTGTCCAGAAGCCTGTTGCTGTAGTGAATGGGTTTTTTTTTTATAAATTTTTACAAGCTGAGAATTCGTTTTTTTTGGTTATGGGGTTGGTTGGGGAGGGTTCTTGAGTTCTAGATTCTGAATGCCAAAAATAGTTTTTTGATTGAAAGCTTACTTTTGTTGTTATGAATTGTATTGTTTTCCATTTTTGCCACCATTTCAATTATCCCATCATTAGGATGGCTCTGCATTGTCCAGGAGAATGTCCTCAGAGGTGCCAGCATCAATAGGTCACCATTTTGGGCATATCCTCATTTGAGTTTGCAGATTCCAAAAGTCTTTTTAACACAAAGAAAGATGGGTTCCTCATACTCTAATGCTAAATTAAGCTAATTCAGAAAACGCATTGAAATTTCTTTCAGTGGCTAAATGCTAATATATCAGTTTTCTTTAATAAACTGAAGGTGCGCCTGTCACTAACAATTAAAACTTATCCTTGGACATTGCTCTGCTATCTTTGAAGTAAGCAGTTAAGATATGTGTAATTTAGACAGAAAATTATTGGCGGACTATATGTCCATAATCTTTCTTTTTAAAAACAAACTTCAAACAATTTTACATACACAGTAAAATCAGTGACAAAGGTATTGAGCCATAAACCATCACTCCAAACTCACTATGTAGTCACAAACAAGTCAATTAATATACCAGTGCCCCAACTTTATCATTATTTCAATAATTGCACTATAGTACACACTAAAAAGTCACTTTGGATAAAACTTGACTAAGCAAATAAACTGAGTTACTGCTAAACAAATCCACCATTTTATACCAAAAGACACAGAAAGGATAAAATAGAAAATATGAAAAATGTCAAATAGCACATATGACACCTGTTTTTTAATACATTTTATTGGGACTACTCTATAACTTACCTTTGGTACTAGTCTCCAATATGTTAAGCAAATAGCTTTGGTAGGCACGAAGAGTACTATTCTGAAATGATAAAAGAAAATTATCAAACCTCATTTATGAAATATACTTTATTACTGTGCAGGTTTCCATTAATATTGTAAGAACTACTTTGTTAAATAATAGACTTTCAGATAAAAGCTGGTAAGAATGAATGTTTACTTATCATGAAAGAACAAAAGAACACTGCTGGTATACTGAATATATACACTTCATCAGACTAGTGAGAAAAAGGCTATAATGAAAATCACTTATGAACAACTGTAGTAAAACATGCTAAATATAAACAACATGCTGGAGGTAGATGATTCACTACAAAACACACAATACAGAAGCCATTTTATGCTTTAATTACTGGATTTAAGTAAGAAAAGGACTGCTTTATTAGAAAGAGTGCTCTTTTGAAAATAAAAAAAAAACATTTTGGTGTTTAGTTTTGATACTGTAACATGACTTAGATTATAAAATTATCTTAAACGTTTTAGGAATTTTAGGAAGTAAAATCATTAAAATCTGTGTCTTTTGTCTTCTATTCCTCAATGGGGCAACAGATATATAGATTTCTTTTGGAGTTAATAAGAGGATTAAGCTAGTTAAGTTAAAATTGATTTTTGAAAATCCAGAGCTCTAATGATGATTCTTAAACTATTGGGTTAATGCTAAACTGAAAGAGCTCTGAAGGACCTGCACAATCAACTTAATAAAAAATTGATATTTCTTTAATAAACTTGTTAATATCCAAAATGTGTTAATTTCTCCTGTGAAGAAACTGAACTATCTGCTTTACACTAATAGATAAGTCACCAGGCAAGGAGAAGAACAATATACATCTTTGTAGTGTCAGTACTTTTATGTTTATTGATATTATGTTACACATAATTATAACACAACATACCAATCGCAAACCTGGTTAATCTAATTCAGTGTCATGGAATGATGGAGCTCATCTTGGCAGCAATGGGTGCAAGGCAGGAAACATATGGGGTCCCAGGGAGTCTGGAATCCTTTAATTAACCCTTTGGACCCACTGAAATCCTCCACAAAAATTGTGAGGAGTTACCAAAAATAAATTTTAAAAGCATGTTATGGTGTTATACTGCTATTAATTCAGTGCCAATTATTAATTTTGTGAGTAAGTATTTTAGCAGCCAGGAAACTAATCTTCACATGCTGCTTGGGATCCAGCTGTCTGCAAGTTCTCCACTTAAGTGGTAGCAACCTGTCCAATATAGAAGGAAAGTTAAACCTTTGATAAGCCTTGAAAGGATTCATTGAAGAATGTGGATACTTTAAGAGAAAAAGTAAAAATAGGAGTTCCTCACAGAAGTTAGTGCTTACTTTGGTCTCAGTGTTGCTGAACAGTGTAACAGAGGATAATGGACAGTGACAGAGATTGCTGTTATTGTGACACTTGCAGTGTTGATAGTGGAGGGGGAAATTGATTCATCCGTGAAATTAAATGCTTCTGCTAATCATGTTCTTAACCAACTAAAACTAAAGATGCAGGATTATGGCAGGATGATGACATGATTCACAGCATACAATTTCATTAACCACCTGATGAATTGGTTATTTTAGCACTGTGCACACAGCATCTACACTAAGTGCATATGTCTTATGAAAAGTATCTGATTTGCACGATGTTGCTCAGAATTACAAGGTGGTTTGCAGATTTGATACCTGGATATATTAATTGACAGTATTCTCCATAACTAATTTATTTTATATTCCATAGTAACAGAGTAAGACTTCAGTGTTCAGTGGAGCAATAATGGGACCCCCAAATCAACAGAGAATATTTTGCATTACTCTTCTGTAGCAAAGAGAAATTTAATTTTGGGTCAGGAGATGAAGCAAGATCAAAAAATACAAGCAGGGTTGTTACTAAAAAGGAAAAAAACATTCTTTCACCAAGCTAGAAACACTAACCAAATTTCAAAATCAAAGGACAAGAAAAAATTTCAAAAGCCATTAAAAGAAATTATTACAAGAACTGAGCACCAAAAGCTAAGAAAATTAAAACTCAGACGCCTAAAATCATTCTCTTTCAAATTCATAAAAGGAAATAAAATTAATTCATAAATATAAAAGTACAATTTACAAAATGAATGGTGGCTAACAAATCATATGACATAAATAGAACTCAACATTATAACCTTCTTTTTTAATTCATTAATACCTTAATGAAAATACACTATACAGTCTAGTGACATTTACAATAATAAAGGGTACCAATGTCTGTTTTTGTTTAAGGCAGTACTATACATTCCTCACACTTTAAAAACTGACTTTTTTCTTTTGGTATACTGTATTTAATCTCCAAGGGCAAATTCCCTTTTTCACATACCCCAACTTACTAATTTTTTTAGTGGTAGAGCGCAGGGTCAGCTACTTTTACACAGCCCCTGGAGCAACTACTGGTTAAGGGCCTTGCTCAATGGCACAACCAAGCAGAATTTCTTCTGTTACTGCCAGGATTCGAACCGGCCACCTTCGAGTTACCAGCCCAGATCCTTTAGCCACAGAACCACCACTCCACCTTTTCACCCACAGTCCTGTAGTCTGTATTGCAGCATTATTGATACTGGCTTCAAGATGTGCCAGATAACAAAGTGCACATGAGTCATCAAATAAAAGATTAAATCAAGGAGAAAAAACAACTGAGATGAATAAGAAGTTGGGTAAATCAGCTCTGACATGTTACCAGAGGACACAATCAAATCATGTGTATAAAGAATACAGAAAGATTCTGCATGCATTGGTGGCAGTTAGTCAGGAGCTAAACCCATTAACCAGTGTGTTTGGGGGTCTGTACGTGCGTACAACTATTCATATTCTCCTGTAAATTTTGAATCTCCCTATCAAAAAAAAAAAGACTTTGAGGAACTTATTTTTGCTTGTGTTTTTTTATATTTTTTATTTAAAACATCACACTCTTTGGATTAATTTGCAACTCTGAAAAACTGTCCTAGTATGAATGAATAGGCATGGCCATGCCCAGAAAAAAAACAGAGCCCCATGCAATGTGGGTTCTTATGTTATGGTCAAATGTAGCCAGGATAGACTTTGGCCTCTCTGTAAGCCTGAACTGGACAAAGCATATCTGAAAAAATGTTGAAAAAAAGGATATTGATTTAATCTGATGTGACAATACAATACTTCTTGGAAAGGACTCCTTTTCATTTTGCTTAAGGAGACAATGACTAATCCATCTAACATGTTTGGTTAGCAAATTGGTAAACTGTCAGGATATTTAATTTAGTTGATTTTAAATAACAGCAGGATAGACATTTTAACCAAAGGATGCCCTCTGGGCAAACATTTTCTTCATGAGTCTATGCTAATTTGTCAGAGGTGTGTGATGAGATGCACAATTTGAGACATGATCTACAATGAACCAGTGATGACACAATTCCATTTCATGTGTAAAGGCAATTAAGAAAATCATGAAAATTTTAAAGCAATCCAAATATTATTGGAATTAATGACAGACAACAATGACCAGAAAAACAGAAATGCACACATATGAGTATTGTAGGTGTTGTAGGTACATCTTAAAATATTACATACAATATGGCGCTTTTTTATATATAGATTGAAACAACTGCAAAAAAAGGAAACCAAAACAAGTAATGAATGTATATTTTCTTTGATTTTTCAAGTTGAATATTAAAATGTATAATGTGGAAGTAGTAGACAGATGTATTTGTTACTTTCCTTGTAAAAAATATCAGCAGGGCATGTTTCTTTAGAACCTGTGAAGTAATAACATTAATGAATGGATTATTTGTTAACGCATTTTACTGTATATGTTGAGCTTACCAGTAAAGTTATAACAATATAGGTTACTAGCTGTGTTACCCAGCTTTGTGTAAAAAATTCTATGACAACAGGCCTCAGTTATAATGCTCTTGGTTAATTGGATGAATCAAAAGTACTGTGTAACTAAAAAACAAAAGTTACTCATTTTTTTACTCACTTAAAAACACCATCCTATTATCTTCTTATCACATTATGAAAAACACCATCTCTGTTGGCTACTTATAAAAAATACACGCTTTATCCTGGCTACATCATTTAATATGCAGCATGTATTTTTTTCCTTTTCTTTTTTTTATTTCCTCTTTCTTTTGTTAAATTCAGTGTATGCTTAATGCTGATCATTGATTGGCACTGAAAAGTTAATGATGACATGCAAGTGGACAAGTGTTGACTTTTTCAAAAAGGCAAGGGTATCACTGATAAAAAAATGTAGTGTAATCAGTTTTTCACAGATTTATTATCACATATGTTGTACACAGTAAAATGAAATGCACATTAGCCAAGTACGTCAATCTGGCACCATTCAGTTGCCGGAATCTCACTTCTTAGATTATGTCAAATATAATATCACAATTGGTAATAATAAGCAAGACAGTCGAGTTTCCTTTTGAATTAAATAAGTTACGTTTTGCATGTGAGTTTGCAATAGTGAAGCCTACCAAAAAAAATATTTTGGTTTGGGAGTTTTTTAGGTTTTACAAGAAAGAAAAGAAGATTGCTGTTTCAGGGTTTGGTAAAAATGCACACACTGCCTTTGGCAACACATTTCTCAGAAATGGGTCCACATTAAAATAAACAAGAGAAAAGTGTCTTTTGTAAATGCAACATGTCTAAACACAATCTAAGATGAGACAAAAAGACATGCCACATTTGTCAATGCTCTTATGTATTTAAATTTAGCACTGATGAAATTGTCTGGAGCAGCACACTGGCTTATGGGAGTTGTAGTCCCCACGTCAGCATTTGCCAGAGAAGGTTGCAGATAATACGAAAGAGCAGGGAGATAATATATATTAAATACCTTTTTAATTGGATCAGTTGTGTTAAATTAACTATGCTCTCTAACAATTAGCTTCCATGGTCCTGGACACTTTTGAGTGGACATTTTGCCACAAAGAAAAATTTTTGTTAAAGAAAATATTGAGGCTTAGCGGGCAGCCCCATGAGCTGCCCACCTGAATAAGTGGGAGACCCTCACCCCTTTGGGCTCCAAATGAAGTACAGGGGGCAGCAGGCCTGCTAAAATAATACAATTCTTAATACAAGAAAAAAAATGAACAAACAAGAGTGTACTTAATTAAAAAATAATCATAGAGAAGAAAATACATAATAAAAAATAATTGCATTAACAAAAGCAGCAAACAATTAACAAAATCAATGAATATTAACAAATAACAAGAAGTAACTAAAGCTGGAGACAAAGCACTGCCAAAATAATGTCATCAAATTAATGTAAACACTGACAAAACATGATGTATTTTACCAAGACAGATTAATTCTGAAGCACTAAAAGCTTCTTTGCTGCTTGATGAAGTATCTACTTTATGACATCACCTCACTTTGCAAGTTTTGTCAAATCTATTTAATATTGTAGCGCCCCAGCCAGGTTGAAGCCTTTTCTTTTTTTTTTGTGTGTGTGTGACTGTTAGGTTCGACTCAGGGAGGGCAAAGTACAGCATGGAAGACTGACAGCGGGGTAAAGGGGAGCGGGACCCGCGATGAGAGGAAGGGTTGGAGAGGGTGCTAGAAGGTTGTTTTTTGGGGGTTTTCGAAGTCGGCGTTACTCTTCTTGACTGTTCAAGTAAAACTTTACTATGTCTGTTTTTTTTTTACTTCTTTTTTTTGAGCCTGGTGTGGAGGTCGCTACAATATATATTAAGTACATTGTCTGAATATTTGGCCCTCATTATAATAATCCCTCCAGTGTTTAATGCTAAGTGATGAAATGTCAATGAAAAGGTTTAAGAGCACATAAAATACTATTGTAAATTATTTGCATCATTTGTTTTTTGTCTCTCTTGAGGACAACACACTCTCTGTTCCTTCTCATTATATCATTTTCTGAATCAAGGTTAACTCTTTGACCTGTAATGAATGTTTTTAGTCCATGGAGCACTCACAGCTACAGGGATTCTGCTCGGCAATGTTTAATTAATGGAAATGGTGAATGAAGCAAACAGAAGGAAAACCATCATTTACTTAATAATGTTCACCAAATTGTAAAATGAAATGAAAAGGAAACCGTCTATTCACTTCAGAAACCCAGTTATTTTTATTAAGGGGTGAGGGGAGACACAGAAAACCACATAATCACTAATAGAAAAGTAGGAGATGACCCTGGACAGTATGTTAATATATCCCAGTGGAAAACACATACCAACCCACTCATTCACAGTCACTTTAGAATTGCCCATCAACACCTAACTCAAATATCTTTGGGATGTAAGAAAAACATGGTGACCATGCACTCTCTATAAGGAAAGGAGAGGTTTCAATCATAATTACTAAAAGTAAATAATTCTCTAGACTGGAATTTTATCCTGTCATTTCTCTTGCATTTATGTTCAGATTCCGTGAGACATTTCTTAAGTAATAAAGTAAAACCCTGAACTAGCAGTAAAATCACTGCCAGCTGAGCTTGTCTTAAACTTAATATAAAATTAGAGTTCCTTGTAATTTTAATTTAGAATATTATTTACCAATTGACAGCTGATGAACAAGATTCACAACCCCTTAATCTGTTCTATCAAAAACTATAACTACAGTGTATTGTTTAATTTTTTTTTTCTTGAAATCACTGAGATTATGTTACAGATGATGAAGTTATAACTTACTTAAAGAACCTGATTAATGCTTCAAATTAGGATTTAAAATTCTTTTAGTACCAAACCAGAAAACACACTGCTTGAAACAACCCCAGGTAATTGGTGTTATTTAATGGGTCACATTATTATATATTAATATCAAACAGCCACAACCTCTGCATAATGACTCATACTGATTTATTAAGAAGCAGAACAAGTAATAGTGTAAGGAACTCTCAAATAAATATTTCCAAACTCTGTAATCCGATTCAGGGTCATAGTGGGGCAGGAGCCTTGGCAGTATCAGGTATGCAGCATGAATCAGCTATGGACAGGATGCCAACCAATCACACTGCTCACTCACACACAAATTCAAATTCACAACCCAATTTAGAATCTTCAATTAACCTATAATGTACTGTAAACATTTCTTATTAAGTATATATTAGCTCATAAGCTATTCATTAAATTTTTTCAGACCCTTCTTCGTCTTAACGAATATGATGAAAATACATATACTATCGTGATTGTAATTTCACAACGAAAGTGTCACAAACACAACAAAAAATGGTGTGAGGCCTTTATAGACAACCCATAATGCTAGGCCAGTACCTTCACTAGCCAGCCCAGATGAGGCATATATCTACCTGCCAGCTCTGACCTAACTTTGAGTAAACTGAAGAAAACTGGTTTAACATTCAAAATATAAAGAAGTGTTCCACAATATATCAAAATTCCCTACAAGGAAGAGAATAATTACAAACCCCTAGCTTATTAACAGATAGACAACACACAATAAAAACAACTTCAGAATAAAATCAATGAATATATTAAATATATAAAAATGTTTAAATATAAATTAAATAGTAATTTTCCAACCTTCTTAGTCCTGAAAAGGGTTGCGGTGGTCTGCTGGAGTCTAGCCCACCCAGAATAGGGCACAAGGCAGGAACAAACCCTGGACATGGCATCAGTCCATTGCTAGGAAAACACACACATACATACACCCAGGCACACACTAGGGCCAATTTAGCATGTCTTTGGACAGTGGAAAGAACCAGGCGGAAACCCATGCAGACAAGGGGAGAACAAATTAAATTAAACACAAACAAAAAATCATACCAAACCATTAAAAGGCTATAATAAAATATAACACTACCACCTTTAAACATCTTCATATGTGAATGAGAGCAGAAAAGATTTTAAATGAGGTTTAAAAATATCAATAGTGTTTAAAGACCAAATACAAAAGAATGTAGAACAGGGAAAGCCACAGAAAATACACAATCACCTTTAAGCTTCAACCAAGACTATGGGATGGACAGAAGTTTTTGAGCTGATTATCTTAAAGGCCTCGAGGTGAAGTAGGGGTGAAGGAGGTCTGAGATATAACAGGCTGCCAAACTACTGAATGCTTTTAAGACAAATAATTAAATTGTATTCTGTAATTAAGTGGTAGCAAATGAAGCGAGGCCGACACTGGAGAAATATGTTCTGCCATGTTTGCACCAGTCAGCAGATGAATTGCTGAATTTTGGACCAGCTTCAAACAGGACAGGGTTTGACTAAACAGAGAGAATTAAAATAGCCAAAACAACAAGAAATAAATGCATGAAAAACTATTTCTAAGTCTTTAAATGAAACCACAGATTTCAGCTTGCTAATTTTCTTTTGCTAAAAGAAACTGCATTTTAACACACTGTTAATTTGCTTGTCAAATTTAAAAGACTGATGAAACATAACACCAAGATTCCTGACATGAATGCACGTATTTGCTGACCTAAATTGTTATTACTGCTGACAGAATTTGGGAAACCAAATATAATAACTTCAATTTTACTTTAATTTACCTGAGAGAAGTTTGTTGACATCAAATGTCTAACATCCTCTAAAGAAGCAATAACCAAAATCTGTTGAGCCTAATATGTGATACTGCAGGTACTGAAGAAGAAGAGAAGCTACCAATCTTCACTGAAAAAATCCTATTTCACATGAACTCAACAACCCTAAGGCAATACCTTGAATACCAACCACATTCATAAGATGATTCTAAGGGATTGCAATATCAACAGTATCAAACGTTGCATTTAGATCTACTGTAGTAACACATCCAGACCCAACTGCAAATAATAACTCTTTGGACACCTTAAGAAGGTTTGATTCAATACTATGGTATGCCCTAATACCTGGCTGATAAGACTTAAAAATGTCATAATGAATTAAGAATGAGAAATGCTGAGAAAAAAATCCCTTTTTGCAGTACTTTGGATAAAAATGGCAACTTAGATATGGATCTATTTATAATTAAGGGATCTAAATTAGACTTTTTATAAGAAGCTCCACTACATCATTCTTAAAATAAATAAAATAGAACAGTACCATTTCCTAAGCAGCTGTTGATTATGGAGAGAATACTAGAGATTACATCCATCAGAAATCGTGAGGGAATAATGTCCACTGAGCTGTGGTTAGCTTCATATGTAACACTACATCGATTCAATAGGCAAAAGACACAGGCTGAAAGTGGTTCAGTAAATTGGAACATACTCTTGGCTCAGACGAATCATGAGTGGAAGGTAAAATGTTAGTCCTTATTGTGTCAATTTTATTAATAAAAAATATAAATGAACTAATTAATAGGACTGCTACTACGTAGTGTGTACTACTATATACCTTGGTTAATTATAACTTTCCAATAGCTAATACATGAAGCCCATATAACTATAATATATTATTGAGACACGGACAAAATAAAGACAAAAAATGTATATGCACAAAATCGTAGTCTTCCTAAAGAAAAAACAAGTCAAGTTGGGGAGCATGCACTGGTACAGTGTGTTGCCGCACACACTACACGACGAAACCACTCGTGATCCTGGTTGGCAACTCCTCAGGCAGACACGCAGTCCAATCCCACCCTCCAGAAATGACCCTCTATCTGACGCAGCCAGGTGTTACATGGGCGACCCCTTGGCCTGGTCCAGCCGTTCGGGTCCCCAACAATGAGGATCTTATGAGCTGGATCACACTCAGGGAAATGCACCACATGGCCATAGTGCCGTAACTGACGCTCCCTCAAAATGCAGGTAATGTGCCTCAATCGGGACTCCATGAGCAAGTCAAACCAACGGTAACCAAGGATTTTCCGGAGAGACAAAGTACCAAAGGAGTCCAGTCTTCGTCTCAGGTCACTAGATAGCATCCATGTCTCGCAACCATATAACAAGACAGGAAGCATCACAACTCTAAACACTTGGACCTTTGTCCTTTTGCATCAATTTCGGGAATGCCACACACCCCTTTCCAGCGACCTCATGACCCCCATGCTCTCCCAATCCATCTACTGACTTCATAAAAAGAGTCACCAGAGACATGAATGGCACTGCCAAGGTAAGAAAACCTCTTGACAAGGTCGGCACTCTCTCCATAAACAGACACACTGCTGATGGCTGTGCCCAAGAGGTCATTAAAAGCCTGGATCTTGGCTTTTATCCAGGACACTCGCAAGCCCAGACACGCAGACTCCTCGCTCAGTCTCTTGAGTGCCCCAATCAGAGCCTCCTTTGACCCCGCGAAGATCACAGCATCGTCAGCAAAGTGAAGATCCGTGAATTTTCTTCACCAACAGAAATTAGGAAGCAGGAAGAAACCACACACAATAAAGGGCAAAGAATTCACTAAAATATTTAAAAGGACAAGAAAAAAAAAGAGTGTATATACAAGAAAAACAAAAAGTCTACCTCAAACCCAAACTATAAGATACCTCCACCAAAACAATACTGCAACTAGGAGATATCAATATAACAAAACATTTATAAATACGGGCACAAGCGAAGAAACGAGGAAGCTATACCAACCACTCTATATACAACACCGAGTCTAAAGACAACCCCATTGAGGCAGGAAGTGCATCTTATTGTTGGGGAACAAATCTTTAGTCAATCCTGCGATACGCTGCTCCCTTTCACCAGTTGCAACTAACACAGGTGCCTTCTGCACAGGTGCTCCTCTCAATCCTTGCAAGGCATGAATTAGATAGATAGATAGATAGATAGATAGATAGATAGATAGATAGATAGATAGATAGATAGATAGATAGATAGATAGATAGATAGATAGATACTTTATTAATCCCAAGGGGAAATTCACATAATCCAGCAGCAGTATACTGATACAAAGAAACAATATTAAATTAAATAGTAATAAAAATGAAAAAAATTAAAATAAAATTAATGTTAGCATTTACTCCCCCGGGTGGAATTGAAGAGTCGCATAGTGTGGGGGAGGAACGATCTCTTTAGTCTGTCAGTGGAGCAGGACAGTGACAAAAGTCTGTCACTGAAGCTACTCCTCTGTCTGGAGATGACACTGTTAAGTGGATGCAGTGGATTCTTCATGATTGACAGGAGTTTGCTTAGTGCCCGTCTCTCTGCCACAGATGTTAAACTGTCCAACTTTAATCCTACAATAGAGCCTGCCTTCTTAACAAGTTTGTCCAGGCGTGAGGTGTCTTTCATCTTTATGCTGCCACCCCAGCAAACCACCATGTAGAAGAGGGCACTCGCCACAACTGTCTGGTAGAACATCTGCAGCATCTTACTGCAGATGTTGAAGGATGCCAACCTTCTCAGAAAGTATAGTCGGCTCTGACCTTTCCTACATAGAGCATCAGTATTGGCAGTCCAGTCCAATTTGTCATCCAGCTGCACTCCCAGATATTTAAATGTCTGCACCCTCTGCACACAGTCACCTCTGATGATCACAGGGTCCATAAGGGGCCTAGGCCTCCTAAAATCCACCACCAGCTCCTTGGTCTTGTTGATGTTAAGGTGTAAGTGGTTTGAGTCGCACCATTTAACAAAGTCTTTGATTAACTTTCTGTACTCCTCCTCCTGCCCACACCTGATGCAATAGGGCTAGTGGCTTCGCTGATACGCACTATTGTACAAAAGTAACTTATTTTTTCTTGGGGATCCCCTTTTCACACTAATGCATGCACTAACTAAACTCTCCATGCTTTTTTCTTTGCCAACGGCAGGGCTAAAGACACGTTTGCCTTTATGACGGGTTACGAGCAGCATCCACCAGCAGGCCAGACCTGGTAGCGCACCCAACCCGTCGTCAACATCCTGCTTTATGAACCTGCTGAAGACAAAGTTAAAATGATCATAAAAGCGCACCCCGCACTTCAACGACTTCAACAGTAAGTGCTTTGACTTTTATTTTGCAAAAGTCAACTTTACCTTATTCTTAAGAGTTTCTTTCCTTTAAAGTAGTAATGCTGGTAGTCGAAAAACCTCATGCATATTCTTCCACAGATGATTTCTTCTATCCTGCGCTTATAGTAATATTTCACACTGGCCATGTAATTTTCTGTAATACTGAAAAAATACCTACAAACTTAAATCCTATCATCACACTAAAGCACCACAATGTTGCACATACCTACAGTATAGCTATCCTTTCTTTGCAACCTTCTGCCCCTGCCTCATCAGCATCACTGGGCAGACTCTCTGTGGGTGTTGGATCAGAACTGTGAAGCACAGATAGTGTTTTGTTCTCCCTAGGCATTCATCGCAGGTAGCATTTCAGTTGCTTAACATTTTATTTCATACATTCACTAAATATTTTCCTTTGCTTAATACTCTACAATTAGCTTAAATTCTAAAACCTAAAGCCACCTACAAAAGCTAGATAGTGGCGCTAAAGTACAACTACACTTGGCTGATAATTTATTAACGCTAATGTTAGCATTGTCATATGACGCACCAAATAAATGTCAACTAGACATGGAATGTTAATAATGCTAGAAACTCAGTTTATTTTATGCAATATGGCAGACTTTAGGGCCAATCATTTTTGACACTGTTGCTAGTTAGCTACTTTGTTGTCCTGTAGTGCTGCCGAAGCTTGAACTAATTCAGTATTGTATAGTTAACGAATGACAAATTTTCTCACTTATTCTATATTTTCATACATTACACTACATTCCCCTCCAGTGTCTTTTTATTTTGCTTAATCCTAGCTTTCTCAGCACCAACTTTCTTTTTTCTTTTACCATTAGTGTCCATTGTAAAATGGTTAAATGCAGTGAGCAGGTCAAGAAAATTAAAGAATGGGTCGTTTCAGTTTCACATGCACAGTGTTATACCATTTGGGAATGGGTCACCTACTTTTTCACAGAATTTAGACCTGTCTGAGAAGTGGGGCTGTATTACTTGGGAAGGGGCCATCTGTTATGTCTTTAATAAATATGTGCTAATTGATTTATGAAAAATGTAAAGGGTGTAAATGGCAATTCGGCCGGCCCACCAGGAAATCTTCTGGTGTTCCCAATGACCACTCCACCCCTGTTGCATATGACACAATGTTTGCATCATGTGCTTAGAAAGGCACCATGTGTGAAGGTCAAAAATTATGTCATTCATGCAAATCAAAATTCAAAATGGTGGTGTTTAAAAATTTCACAAAGATGTCCTAGGTCAGGGTTGAAAAAGACTGTAAATTATCCCAGTGTGTGTGTTTGTGAGTACTATATTGTACTGGTATCATGTGAAAGGTTTCTCCCTCCCTTTCACATTAGGCTGTCAGGATAGATTTTGGCCTCTGTAACTCAGATTTGGATTGAAAAGGGATATTCAGATGGATTGTTTAAACAGAAAGTTTTCATAAAAGTTTTACATTTCTTACCTGCTCCTCTGAGTATTCAGATATTGAAGCCATCATGGTCTCTTCCATTTCATCAGAATCTGAGTCCGTCTCTGTCTCATCAGACTCCAAATCCAAGATTTCATCTGCCAAATGAGTATTACCAGTAAGTCAAAAGTATGCTATTTCTAATTTTTCTATTTAGATTATATATGTTTTTTATAAGTCTTGTGTGACATTTGTTATTGTATATGTACAATACATGTCTAGTTGAGCATTTAATACAATGTTAGTAAATTAGCCAGATTTTATATTGTGTTGGAAAAAATATGTTTGAATAAATACCTTTAAAATCTATAAGATGTGCAATGAGGTGGTATGTAGGCTCCCAAGAATAAAAGATAATGCATAATGAGAGGATTCCTAAAGACTGGAAAGCCATTAAAGTTGTTTCATTTTGTAAAATAAAGTGATCAGTGAAATTCCAGAATTATATAATACTTTGCATAATGTTCATCACCAAAAAATGATTTAAAACAATTATTAAAGAAAACATCAACAAACATACATAAAGTATATGTGTATCTGCAAACAGTGAATATGGACTTGGATAGGGAGATTATGTTTTTTAATTAATATGGTAATATTTGAATAAGTAACAAAAGCATTTGATCAATAACATCTCATAAAGTATTATTTATCTTGGTTTTGGAAAGATTCTATAATTTACTCAGTGAAGAGAGTGATGACAGAAAAATAAGTGGCGATTTGAGGATGAGTGTCCAGATGGGTTCAAAATTGATATTAAAAGTGTGGTCCCTTAGAAACCTGTTCTGTGGTTGCTGTTCTGTTTAATTAACATAAATAATTTAGATAGAAATTCATTCAACAAGCTAGATATATTTGCTGATAACTGTTAGCTAGACAGATTTGCAGAAACAGTACAGTCAGTAAAACCATAACAGATTGACAAAATTCATTGTCAGATAAAATTATATCTAAATAAATTTAATCTTTCATAAGCAGGAACTAAAAATATTAGTTATAATTACATTATTGGCATCTGAAATTACCAAGTACACCTTACATGAAAGACTTGGAAATCTTAATTTGTGTGCCACTGTCCACAACTACAAAATAAAATACTGATTATGAAGCCTAATAGGATGTTTGGTTCAATAATATACTGTGTTAAGAACAAGACAAGGGGGAAATTGTCTCTTTTTTACATTGCTATTTGTTATTTGTAAATGCTTATTGTTAAAATAAAAAAAAATTATAAATAATTTTTATTTACGTTTTTGTTTTTGTCAAGAAACGTAAAATGATTATTGTATTTTGTTATTTCATTTGAGTTTACATTATCTTTTTCTTCTGTCAATTTCCATGATTAATCCCATTTTGTGTGCCGTTTGTTATGACGCGACCCACTGCCAAGCAAATAAGCCATGTGCTGCCATTTAAGAGCACATTTAATTGTCATCCAAAATTTATGAGGATAATGAAAGACTATCAAAAGACTGTTTCTTTAGCAACTTAACTAAATTATTTCCCTTTTGACTCAACCAAGCGTCTGTTTTATCATGCTGAGTTTTGTTTTTCCTTTTCAATTTGGTAGTGCTTGATCTTTGTAGTTTGATGACTCTTCGGAATTTCCATTAAAGGAACTCATCCATCTTCTGTTAAAGAGGACTGAATCAGTTCTATCTGTCAGAATGAACCAAATACAGGAATTTTATTCTAATGCATTGTGTTTTGTGCTTGTTACTTGACAATTTTGTCCATTACAGCCATTGCTGGGGACAATGGCATCTTCAATGGATGCATGCATGAAAATGTCAGAACATCATGTCATGGTGGCCATCTTATTTAAGAGCAAACTCTGCATAAGGAACTCTCCTGAACAGTGATTAAAAGGAGTCTACATTTCTATAATATCACCTTCAAGTGCTTTATTTAATATATATGAAAAAACAATTGCGTTTTTGTTGAGTAACCCTTGCCTTTATTTGACAGCAAATTTGCCAACTTTCTTAACAATAAATTTTGTAAATCAGAAACATAATGTTAGATCAATCATTTTTCATGGACAAGTCTATATAGTCACAACATTATGGCTATGGTGCAATGCACTTTTGAGACCTCATGGGGAGTACTGCATGCAGTTTTGGCTTTCCTGCAACAAAAAGGGCTTAAAAATGCTAGGAAGCCAGGAAATTAAATAATAGACTATTTTCAGGACTGTGGGGCATACACCACATGGGAATATAGAAGAGACTGGATTCTCTCAGACAACAGTGACAATACAGAAGTGTTTACAATTATTAAAGAAGTTTAAAGGGTGGTTGCCAGATGATATTTTAAAATGACTAAAATTACTTCATTTAAAAGAAAGTTACAGACACAAATTGAAGCTGGTAAAAGTTAAACCATGCTGTCATGTTAGAAAGTATTCTTCACATAGGGAAAACCAATCATACAATAATAACAATAATATTTATTTATATAGGACTTAACAAAAAACACATGTATAAAGTGTTCCAAATAAAGTAATAGGCAAAATCAACAAAGAATTATCATAGTAATAGGAAAACCATCATAAATACTGTATGTACTCTGAAGTGCGATTAAAACAGTGCATAAAATAATATAAATTTAAACTGAAAAGGACATATGACACCCTGGTTAATAAGACAAAATAAGAATTATAAAACAAACTGAAAGAGTTAACATAAATTATGTTAGAATAGAAGCATTATGAAAAAAAAAAACATTTTAAGAGAGGATTTAAAGAATATACAGAATTAGCGACCCTGAACTCCTCTCTAACCACAAAAGCAAGGGCCAATTTTGTATTTAAACTAGTTATTAAATCAATCAACAGGTTATTGCCAGAAAAAGCTAATAATTTACAGATGCAATTGGAACCAAAACATGTGTTACTTTGAAACTAATCAATAAAATATTAAAATATATCCAAAAAATACACTGGCAGCCAGTGGAGGGCTGATAAGATAGGAGCGATGAGTTTCCTCTTTTTGGTTTTTAGTAAATTGTCATAAGTAGCTATTTGTACCACTTGAAGTCTATTTACTGATTTCTGATTAAACCAAGATAATAAACCATTGCAGCAGTCCAGACTTGAAGATACCAAAGTATACAAAATCATTTCTATATTTGTAAAATTCAGATATTATCTAATCCAAACATGGTTTTTAAGGTGATAAAAATAAATTCTACACAGCCTTTCTCACATGCGTCTCACCATTTAAGCTGAAATCAAACAAAACACCCAGATTCTTTACAAAAACCTTAACATTAGTAAGAATAATAATAGGATAAGGTATTGAGAAGTATACCAGGTAGCAGTACATTGGAAACCTTCCAATCTCGAATTGATGTTATTTTGCTGAATTATTTTATTGAGCTATGTTGAGCTGAGTGACCTGTTAATGCCAATTATTTGTTATGTTCTTGTAAATAAAATATCCGCCAATCTGGGATAACAAAACACACAACAATTTAAAGCAGCACATAGGTAGTGAGACAATCTTTGTTATACGGGTTGGAGATGGTGGCACTAACCAGAAAGCAGTAGACACAGCTAGAGATGACAGCGTTAAAGATGCTAAGATTGGCTCAGGTTGGAATTATTATTAACTATTATGGTTGGAGGGTAGGTTGAGAGTCAGATAAGCGAGATGGCATTGGTTTGGACATGTGCAGAGGAGAGATGCTAGGTATATTGGGAAAAGGATGCAAGAATAGAGTTGCCAGGCAAGAGGAAAAGAGCAAGGCCTAAGAGAAGGTTTATGGATGTGGTGAGAGAAGACATGCAGGTGATGGGTGTGACAGAGCAACATGTAGTGGATAGGAAAATATGGAACAAGATGATCCACTGTGGCAACCCCTAACGGGAGCAGCCGAAAGAAAAAGGAGGAGATATGGTATTATTGCTACCCTTCGCACCATGCACTTTGAGATAGATATTTCCTGCACTCTCACCCTTAGTAAAATGGCTTTCAGCCAGCCCTGTACCCTTCCTGAAATAGCACCTTACTGAACCATAACAGGTGCAGCAGCCTGACCCAGTCAAATAATCTATATCACTGCTTAAACTATATCTAGATATCCGAATCTCTTTAAAATCGCTTAGGATTTACCAATATTCTTACCACATTATTATTAAACATTGTAATATTTGCAAACAGTGTACATCTGTGGTCTTTTGATATTATCTACTGTATACCATATTGGCCGTAAATTAAAGGATTTCAGGAATTTCTACAGTAAAATGTATAATTCGAAATACAAGCCAGCAAATGACACACATTTGCAGTCAATGCTTCTCTAGTTTGCAGATTAAAGACTGAACAGCGGGAAAAGATATTACTGAAAAGTCAATGTTTACAATGTCCTTTTAACCTGTATCCATTTTCCTAATTAAAGAGGAAGCAGTGCAATTTAAGGGTGATTAAATAGTGACAATGGACTACATAGAGTCATGTATATTAGAGTCTGTGAAAGTGCCCCCTTACTCTGCAAGAATCTGCTGATGTGTTATGAATAATGAGAAAAGTACACAACAAATCCTTCTCACTAGGTTTAGAAAGACACTAAAAATAATCTGTTTTATGTCAACACCTTCCAGAAATTTCAATTTAATAGCCAAGTTTGACTGCTTTCTACTCAGGTGCATGGTTATGTATTTTATTTGGGGGCATCAATACAGAAGACCACATGCAGCATACAAATATACAGTGAAAAATGTCCAATCTAAGTTATATGTAAATAACCAACACACTGTGTTATCTAGCCTTGCCAGAAAAGTGCAAAAGTCCTCATTCACCAGCATTTGTTTTAAAGCAGGCCATAGACAACTACAACTCTATAATCTAGGTTCTGAGAGGTTAGTACTTTATATGCTAAAATAAATGGGCATATTTAGAACTGAAAAGAATAGCAAAGAAAAAACACAAATACTCAAAAAATAAGAAAGCATTCATAGTATACTGCATTTGATTGGCTGTGGTTAAAATTAACTACACTACATAACTGCAAATATTTACAAAATTTCAATTATTAAAAGTATTACCACAGATACCAAAGAAAAGCTGGGCAGTTTAAAGTATGGATGAAAACTCAGTCTCAGTCAAAAAATGCCATTCAGTAAGAATTTCTCAGGATGAGCCTTAGGCCGGAGTTATACTTCACGCGACGCAACGCATGCTGCAGTGGACGCTCCTGCTACGCAAGCGTTGTAGTGTTCATACTTGCACGCATACTTTACGTAAATCTGGAAGAATGCACCAGGTGGCAGTGCGAGATATTATCACGGTGAGAACATGTTCGGCTTCTCTGTGTTGTGAATTGCCTAGAATACCTATTAAATTCTGATGGCACCTTACCGCAATATCTCTGAAAAGGATGTTTATTGATTAAATCCATCAATCCAGGGATGTGCCCATTCTAGCAAGCATTGGGCATGAGTGAGAAACAGTCCCTTGACGAGGCCTCAGCTCATCGCAAGGTGAATATAAGCACTTGCATACACTAGCTTCATTTTAGAGGGACCAAATCCTCAAATCTGCATATCTTTGGAAGGAAACCGGAGCACAGTGTGGAATACAAGCAGGAAATACCAGCAACATAACTCCCTGTGAGACAGCAGTGCTATCACTCCACCACCGTGACACCCCCACGTGTGTAATTATTAACAGTATTCATTATTTAAATGAAATTATATGTAAAATGTAACATACACACTTTAATGCATTTCATCATGAAAGTGATATCAAGTATAAATCTAAAGATTCTAAATGTGCAGAGAGTTGGAATATCATACATTTAATTTGTTCTGTGTGGCGATCTATTGCTGCTTTCCGCTGCTGTCAGGTCCAAGAAGCTCGTAGCAATTAAAAACTGGGATGACATTTACGATGGTCTGCATTAATGATAAAGTAAACTACGAGGTTAAAGTGGACATTTCGAGATTAAAGCTGAAATTTCCACTTTAATCACAAAATACACGTTTTCACTGTGTCCTTTATTTTTCTCTCAGTGGCTCAAATACAGCGCTATACATTATGTTGCTGTTGTTAAGTTGCAAAAATAATAAAAAAAAAGACGGCACAAAAGATGGTATGTGAGACTTTTAAAATGTATTATGTCATTACAATCGGGAATATGCGACGCTTGAATATAAAAGCACCACAAATGCATCTGTATGTCAGCATTTTGCTTCACCACATCGAAGCATTCATCCTTCAGGATCTGCATAGAGGCTTTCTGTCACATGAAGATAGTAAACAGAGACTCTGACGTCACGGTCCGACTTTTAGCATACTGCGCCCCCCTTACTTTTTGCTGGTACTGCAACTCGCACACGCGTCGCATTAATTTCTGAGGACCAGCTCAGAGGACGCGTGAAATGAACGCTGGGAACGCGTTGCAGCCATGATGCGGGTGCGTACGTGCTCTGAGCGTGAAGTATAAATCGGCCCTTATTTAGCATGATTCAAACCATTTGCAATTATATTGCAAACAAGACCATTTTTAAAAAAAATGTAATAAGAATCAGCACTACAAAACTACAAAATACTGATCATTAAAATTAAATTCATTTATATCATCTCATTTTCTGAAACGGCTTTTCCTTGTGAAGGTCACTGTGGCAGCAGACCAAGCAGTTCAGCCCAAATTTTTTAATTAAGTTTTTAAATTTTATGAATTTAAAATTAACACATCCCTCTAAATTATTCACAAAGGCTATAAGAATGACATGCCTTATGTAAGAGGGCTTCATGGTAATACTGCAATGAAACATAAAGCTTATTTTGTCTCTATTTATCATATTTATCAGTACATCTGTATATTTTCAGAGAAAAAAGCTTGATGAGAACTTGCAATCTCTTCTTACTTCACAGCGATTGTCTGAGCCCTGTCTGTGCAGATCCCAACACAGTCCTTCCATTTTACATCATCTTCTTTCAAGTAAGTGTTTATTATTTTAAACAATTCATCTGTAGTGGCTGTTAGTTATATGTTTGTAGAAAATCAAAACTTACTTTATATCATATCTGACATAAGTTATCAATAGTCTTTGTTTCTGTCAGAAGCTTCATCCATCCGTAGAGTAAAATGTTTTTCTCTTAACTTGTCAATAAGCTATTTCTCTATATCTTTATATTTTAAACTTATCATAAATGTGCCTTACAATGGTATTGTTTAACAGATGATACTTATCATTTTCTTAGCTGTTGTATCATCAATAATGATTGAAAATATATCAATAGCAGCAGGGAGAATTAATTCCTCTGCTATAGTGTGGAGTATTTATCTCTGGCCACTTCGCTAGGCTACAATATGACAGTTTTGTTATTTATTTCTTATGAAATCAAGGGGCTTGTCCTTGTGCTCAAAAAGTAAATTCTCCAACCAGTCTTTCAACCTGTTCTACTGTACTTTCATTACTATGACTATCATTATAAGAAACATAATTCACTGTGATCTCTCTTCCGTACCAACCATAGTAAATGCTGGAGCCAAAAAAGAGATATACTGTACCTCATAATATGTTATCCTTGATTTTGTAGGTGCAATGTTTGGAGCAGTTGGGGTTAGGTCATTATCTGCTTTATATTTTGATGACAGACCTGTCACTGCAAGCAGAGTTTGTTCAACCTGCATGACACAAACCCCCCAAACCCAACCATCAAATCAGCATCTCCACCAGTTTAGGAATCAAGGATTAAAATGAAAAAGGACAGTTAGAACTGGTTGCATACTTAACATAACCATAATACAATTTACAAGTCACGTTAATATATCTTTTTCATGATATTATCTGTGTAGTCAGTATCTGACCAAACATAAATTAGATTTAGGCCTTAATGTTCTAAAAAATCCAGTTTTAAATGTATTTTTTTTCAGTGTAATCCTAAAAAATGTAGCCTGGACTAAGTACAGTATCCGCTACAATGTAGGGTATCTTTGATAACAATCTATCTTTGATTCACACATTACAACACTTTTAAAGCTTGATTTTTCTAGACTAAAAATATAGGAAACAAGATGATTTCTTGGAATACAGGATACAAAGATACTTTATGCATTCAGCATTACAGATACACGGATCAAATCACTCTATTCGTAATTTCCACTTAATTGAAAATGCTGTTGTAGGGATCATCACTAGAACTAAGACTCACAACAAAATGATTAATGTCTTACTGTATGTCTGGAAAATGGCTTTCGTTTAAATTTAGGGTTAATTCAAAATCCACATTCTTACACATAAAGCTTTAAATTGCTTGACACTATTTACTTATAATGACTTTTATATGAATACATACACTGTCAGAACTTACAGTAAACCACAGTCTGAAGGCACTAGCCTTATTAAGGTTCTAAGAATAATAAAACTAATTAAGAAGGTTTATCCTTCAGCTGCAGGACCTCAAAGAGTTAGGACAATCTGTCTGGCTGTGTACGGTATGACATTTCTGTCGCATTACTTAAATCCAGGTGAAGAATCAACTTTAACTTTAAGTCTAGCATAAGCAATGCCAATTAGTTGCTCAAGTTGCAGCTAGGTTTTTTAGTCTTTTGCACAATCACGTTTGCCAGTCAGTATGAAGTGCTACTGACAACACCCTCAATTCTGTTTCACTTATAGGTATTTCACTGTAATCCTTGGTGCTGTTAGCTGAGATAGACTAGTGTTTCCTTTACTTTTCTTGATCAAATTATTTATTTTTGTTGAACACTGTGCATTGCTAGCACTAGCCTACTGCTTCCTATTTGCTATAGTAGTATTGCCTATTTGCTTAGCATTGATTGTTGGGACTGCTACTGCTGCAAAGCTTATGCACTTGTTTTGCAAGTACACTATGGTAGTTTTTTGATAGGTAGATGTTTAAAACAGGTGAAATGCAGCAGTGAATTGTGAGTTCTTTCCTGATCTTTCATGAAGCTCCTGGATGCTGTTTTCATGAGGTTATTTTTTGAGTTTGTTTTGCTTGTTCCTCCTGCTTAGTTTTCATTGTTCACCTAGTTTTTTCCTACTCTATTTTGTTGTTTTTTATGTAGTGTTTGCCTACTCGTTCTTGCAACTGTACAACTTTAATGTTCAGGTCAGATGATTCCTTACAGGTGCCAGTACTTCACTGTCAAACTAATATCTTAGTGCTTTGGACATGATAAGAGATACTAAAAGCCTTCAGATCAACATTTTTACTCTTTACTTATGTACAAATGATATTGCAGAACACCTAGAAAGGGGTAGGCGGGGTGATTTAACTTCTTAAAACAAACAATGTAGAAGGCAGTACTACAAGAACATCAGCAATTTTTTTGTCTGTGGCAGAGGTCTTGGCTCTCAAACATTGTTGTGGTAGCTTGTTTTAGAAAAAAATGTCCAAAGGCATGACAGCTGAATGAATTCCAACAAGACAACACTCAGATATTAAACCATTGTGATAAGCAGTTTGTGAATGAACAGCTCCTTTTCATTCTGCTCAAATGTTACTTTTCAAAAGTTAATCCAATTAACCCAATTTCATATAATCTATGTCTTCTCTGTCTCCTTCTCTGTTACCAGAATATTCCAGCAAAGTGTGGCTATATGAAAGATTTTGTGCTTAACCTTTAGATCTAACCTAAATACAGCACCCCGAGGCACTTGTGTTAATCTCTGGAGACTTTAACCATGTGACCAAACTGGACCAAACATTACCTGCCTTCTCCTAGTATGTGGATTGTAACACCCGGGGAAATAGGACTATTGACCTACTGTATGCAAACGTTAAAGATGCATACAGCAACACCCTGCTGCCTGCACTTGGGAAAGCAGATCATAACCTGGTTCTGCTTCAGCCTCACTACAAACCAAGAATGAGGGAGCTACCTACAACCACACGGTCATTCAGGAAGTGGTCCCCTGAGGCAGAGCAGGCTCTGAGAGACTTCTTTGGAACTACGAACTGGGATATCTTGCAGGGGTCACATAGTGAGAACACTGAAAAGGTTGTTGAGTGCATCAACTTCTATATGGACATTGTAGTTCCAATAAGAACAGTACACTGCTATGCTAACAACAAGCCATGGATTACAAGTGACATCAAGGGTCTTTTGAACCAGAAAAAAAGGGCTTTTAAAGGCGGTGATCAGCACGAGCTCAAGTGCGTGCAGAAGGAACTCCAAGTCCAGCTCAGGGCAGTGAAGGAGCAGTGCAGGAGAAAGCTGGAGCAAAAGTTGCAGAATACCAGCATGAAGGAAATGTGGGATGGGATGAAGATCATCACTGGCTGCAGCTCAAAGCAGGGTGCCACCATTGAGAGAGACGTGGAGAGAGCAAACCTGATGTACAACTTCTTTAACAGGTTTGACCACCCTAACCCACTCTCACCTCAGAGTAGTGCATCCTCCACCCATCCTTCTGCTGATACCAGCATAGGAGAGAGTTGCCCCCCACCCACAATTACAGCAGCCCAGGTAAGCAGAGAGCTGAGGAGACTTTGTGCCAGCAAACCAGTGGGTCCAGGTAGAGTATCGCCACGACTGCTGAAGGCCTGTGCTTTGGAGCTGGAGAGTCCTCAACAGCGCATCTTTAACCCGAGCCTGGAACGGGGAGAGTCCTGAGGCTTTGGAAAACATCTTGCATCACCCCAGTCCCAAAGGTATCAAATCCTGGTGAGCTGAATGACTTCCGGCCTGTCGCTCTGACATCACATGAGATGAAGACCATGGAGCGGCTGCTGCTTCACCACCTGAGGTCACAGGTCCACCACGCCCCTAGAACCTACACCGATCCCTCTCCCACCTGGGCAGAGGCAGTGGTGCTGTAAGAATTATGTTTCTGGACTTCTCTAGTACCTTCAACACCATCCAACCTTGGCTCCTTAGTGACATGCTGACAGAGATGAGAGTAGATTCATATCTGGTGGCATGGATCGTGGACTATCTTACAAACAGACCTCAGTATGTGCGTCTTGGGAACTGCATGTCTGAAATTTCGGTCAGCAGCACAGGATCGCCACAGGGGACTGTACTTTTTCCGGTCCTGTTCAGCCTATATACATCAGACTTCCAATACAACTCGGAGTCCTGCCATGTGCAAAAGTTTGCTGACGACACCAAGGAGCTGATGGTGGATTTTAGGAGGCCCAGGCCCCTCCCGGACCCTGTGATTATCAGAGGTGACTGTGTGCAGAGGGTACAGACCTATAAATACCTAGGAGTGCAGCTGGATGATAAATTGGACTGGACTGCCAATACTGATACTCTGTGCAAGAGAGAACAGAGCCGACTATACTTCCTTAGAAGGCTGGCGTCCTTCAACATCTGCAGTAAGATGCTGCAGATGTTCTATCAGATGGTTGTGGCGAACGCCCTCTTCTATGCAGTGGTGTGCTGGGGAAGCAGCATAAAGAAGAGGGATGCCTCACGCCTGGACAAACTGGTGAGGAAGGCAGGCTCTATTATAGGCACGGAGCTGGACAGTTTGACATCTATGGCGGAGCGACAGGCGCTGAGCAGGCTCCTGTCAATCATGGAGAATCCACTGCATCCACTGAACAGTATCATCTCCAGACAGAGGAGCAGCTTCAGCGACAGACTGCTGTCACTGTCCTGCTCCACTGACAGACTGAGAAGATCGATCCTCCCCCACACTTTGTGACTCTTCAATTCCACCCGGGGGGTAAATGTTAACATTATACAAGATTATAGACTGTTACACTGCCTCGCATTCTCCACCTTGCATTTTTATCACTCTTTATGTATTATTGTTTTCATCAATATGCTGCTGCTGGGGTCTATCTATCTATCTATCTATCTATGCAACCTAAGCTCCATGCAACCTAAGCTTCTAGTTCATCTCTTGATTTTTACAGTTTTATTTTTCCTTTGTTGAATAGCTGATAAGGATATGCTAAACTACTTTTATACTGTATGTTTGTTTTTGTGTAAGAAATCTATGTTTATTTATATAAACACAGCAAAAATCACATATGTCTTGTGGCGGACGGCGGGGACCCATGCCTGGACGGGACGTCCCTTTGACACTGGGACTGGGGGAGCAGCCATGGGATGCACACTACGTCCCCCAGAACGTGTGGTGGCAGCCCACTTGGGTTACATTGGGGCCACAGGCGTGGGACTTCAGGGCTCAGACCTGTTGGGCTCCATGGCCACCACCCAGAGGAGCTGCACAGCTTAATGAGCCTGTGTGGCATGGAATACAGCCACACCTAGACGTGCAGCCTAATTAGGCCAATTACTACCTGGAGCACTTCCAGGAGGGCTATCAAAGGAGCCTGCAGCCACTACTCAAGGTGCCAGACTTGGGAGGAGGAGGAGGACGATGACAAAGCTGCCAGGAAGGAGTGGAGGAGAAAGATGAGTGTGTTTTTGAGTGTTTTTCTTTTGGTGTTTTTGGAACTGTGTAGGGCCTGTGGGACACGAGGAAGACATGCCCCACGGCTGAAGACAAAATAAAATTTTTTCGTTTTCACCTGTGCCTCCGTTGTCAGTCTATGTCGGGTCGACGCCTATATAGCACCTTTGCCACAGTCTTCATAAACAGTTAAAGAATAAATTACAGATACATTGTTGATTATACTGGGTATGCTATATACTACAGTGACTAAGGATTATTTATTTTTGCCAATAAGCCAAACCTCAGTTATAATATACTCTATGCTATTATAATGTGTTCATATTAATCACAATTAAATTATTTTACAGTGTTTTGAATTTAATTTGACTGTTTATGTATATAGGTTTTGTAAGGGTTGGCAATTTACCATTAATGCAGTATAGCTGTAATGTTTTATGTGTTCTGGGGCCTATACTCATGAAGAGCTCTAAAAAATAAATTGAACAGAATTGAATAAAAACAAGCTTAATTAAAAACTTGCAGTACTGCAATTACTTTATAATTGAAGTTATTATTACTGTAAAATAATTTGAATAATAAAGATATCAGAGCCATTTCATCAGGTGATAAAAATTACTAAAAAAAGAGCAGTTAATTCTACAAGTGAAATTTGTTTCACACTACTGCCCTCTGATGATGTACAGTATAATATAGTAAACATGCGTTATAATGAGGAAATGATTATATTCACATCAATATACTTATTATTTTCTGTAAATTAAAAGACATTAATGTGATAAAGTAGTTCATCAGATATATTTCTTGGCTCTCCAGGAATAAGCATTAAGTCTACCACCGATATAACTAACCATTGGTGGTACACTATAAGATTGCTAACAATAAAGATAATTTGCCAGTTAACCTAATAAGCACATCTGTGGGATATGGGAAGACAACCGCAGTACCCTGAGGAAAAATCCTCTGCCTCACTTTATGACCCTTAGCAAGTCATTCATTCAGTAAGTGCCTCAACTGCAAAAATATATCTAAACAGCCATAACATATCCTGATATTCTGATCCTTGTATGTTGCCTTGGATAAATTAAGAGAAATAATTAATTGCCTTTAGGCTATTTTCTTAAAATAATAACTATAACCACTTTTATAGAGAATAGCAGAGAAAAGGTATCACATTAAAACCTAAATATTATACATATACAGATTCAAAACTGTCTGCTTACCATGTATTTTCAGGCTCCCAAAATCCACCTGATCTGAAGGTTGACTGATAACCTTTCATGTAAAACAAAACAAAACACAAAGTATACAAAACATTTTGCACTTCTGATTATTTGACTAATATGTTTACTTAATAAAAACATTACTCCTGCATAAAAGTTGTGAAAAACAGTAAATTAGGTAACATGATGTGATATTGTACAGTATATTGTGAATCAGTCATGCAGTCACTTTAGAGCAAAAAAAGATCATCTTTTTAACATTTTAGCTCTTTACTTATTAGACTGCCATTCACGTAGGGCAGGGAAGGTCATTGATTTTGCTTGGTTTCAGTTTTTACCCACCCACTTTAACTATTTTCACTGTTTTGGGTTTTGGAGATACAAATTCATAACCTTCCAATTACATTAGGCAGATGTTAGCATGTGAAAATAGTAGAATTAAAATTATTTATTCACTTGCTGGTGATAACCATTGTCTTCTCCCATTAAAATTAAATGAATAATTTCTCATTAAAACAAATGAGCATAAGATCTTGATTCATATGAGCATATGATCTTGACTGAAAATAATCTCTGTATGTCTTTATTTCCCTTTTTTCTTTGAATTCAAACTTGTATTACTCATAACTTTTTATCTTAGTCTTCAGTAACATTTCTCCTTAAGATGAGGTAATTTTAAGAACTCTTTTTACTTTTTGTTCAGAAATAACCATCCGAAATATAATTTTTTTAAAATACAAATATTATATGAAGAAAAGGCATTTCTTTGTCTTTTGAATATAATTTGTCCACTGTGTAAATATAAACATCTCATGTTTTGTTCCTACTACTCATTACTCACCATAAATCGTTTTTTTTAAAAAGGGAGCGATTTGTTCTCCACATATTTCCATTTTATACTCTACCTAAAACAAATAGCCTATGTGGATGAATAATTTTAGAAATAACATAAAGTGTTAATAAATGTTGGAAACCAGATAAAGATCAAGTGAACAACAAAATATACACTGAAATAAAAGAATTGGTTTAGGAAAAATACTGAGATGGTCAAATAAATAAAGAATGTAACAGAAGAAAGGCTGATGTAATATACAAAATGTACTGAAGGATGACGAGAATGGACAGCCGTTATATGAACAGAAATTTCAAGGGTAGTGGCGCAATTCAAAGGTATAAGAAAAACAAGAATATAATATAATAGACTTTTATTTTATACAAGCAAAATACCCACGCTTCGCAGCGGAGAAGAAGTGTGTTAAAGAAGTAATGAAAAAGAAAAGGAAATATTTTAATAATAACGTAACATGATTGATAATGTAATTGTTTTGTCATTGTCATGAGTGTAGCTGGCATATATATATATATACACACACACATGCATATAAAAATATATATACATATATACACACACACACACATATATATATACACATATATGCATATATATACATATACATATATATATATATATATACAGTATATACATAAACACATAATTACATATTCAAATATAGGAAAATACCCGCGCTTTGCAGCGGAGAAGTAGTGTGTTAACGAAGTAATGAAAAAGAAACACTGAAAATAACGTAACATGATTGTCAATGTAATCAATGTAATTGTTTTGTCACTGTTATGAGTGTTGCTGTCATATATATATATATACATATGTATATATATATATATATACACACACACATTTCTCTCTATATATCTATATACATACACATATATATACATACATATCTATATATATCTATATAAATATCTATACTAATAAAAGGCAAAGCCCTCACTCACTCACTCACTCACTCACTAATTCTCCAACTTCCCGTGTAGGTAGAAGGCTGAAATTTGGCAGGCCTATTCCTTACAGCTTACTTACAAAAGTTGGGCAGGTTTCATTATATATATTATATTATATATCAGCGCTTCCCGGTTCATTTTACCCTCGCATCCCCTTGGTTTGAGATGTATGAAAAAATATGCGCAGAAAGACACATCACCAATTGAAGCTTTATGAATAATGGATACTTTATTCGCCATCAATGATTGTTTTGGTAAAGCCATACTCAGTGTAATCATTAGATGAACGGTAAAAAGTAAGAGCGAGGGGAGGGTGACTTATTGAGGCACGCAGGCGAAACCACAATAGCACGCAGGCTCGATGTAGTGCGCGTCAACTTGATCTGAATTGCGCGATCACATTCGAAAAAAATATATCTTTTCAAGTTCTATTTAGTCGACACAAATATCTTTGGTTGGAATGTAAGGCGAATTTAATCTTTACATTTCTATAGTGAAGAAAAATGTATGCAATGATGCCTACATTTAACTTACATTCCTTACAAATAAAACCATTTCAGGTGACTACCTGTTGAAGCTCATCGAGAGAATGCCAAGAGTGTACAAAGCAGTAATCAGAGCAAAGGGTGGCTATTTTGAAGAAACTAGAATATAAAACATGTTTTCAGTTATTTCACATTTTTTTGCTAAGTACATAACTCCACATGTGTTCATTCATAGTTTTGATGCCTTCAGTGAGAATCTACCAATGTAAATGGTCATGAAAATAAAGAAAACACATTGAATGAGGAGGTGTGTCCAAACTTTTGGCCTGTACTGTATATGTATATATATGCGGATGTATGTGTATATATGTGTATATATATATATATATATATATATATATATATATATATATATATATATATATATATATATATATATATATGTATGTATATATGTGTGTATATATATATATGGATATGTATATATATATGTTGTCACACACGTGTGCATGGGGGACAGCTGAAGGGCTTAGAAAATACTGATTATACATCTGCCCAGGGGGGGGCGGGGGACGCTGACGCTCTTTCTGAGTTCTCTGCAGGTCTTACCCGGGAAATCCCACCAGGAGCCGCCATTTCCAGGAAGGACACATCACTTCCGGTTCCGGCCCCAAGGATAAGGTCATTTCCTGTTCCGGCCCAAGGATGATGTCACTTCCAGTTCCGCCCAGAGGACGACATCACTTCCGCCCTCTGTACTATAAAGCCCACTGCCTTTGCTCTGGCAGGCAGTTCTGTTTTGGACTCTGTTGTGTAAACTTGACTATGATGTCTCAAATACGTTTGCAGCCAGGAAACGAATTAAACGGGTGGCTGCCCCAAACCTTTTCACGCCTCAAGTCTCTACTTATTACAGTGGCGTAGCCGGCAGGATGGTGTCCCTGAAGAACCCGGGACACGACCTTACAAGGAACCAGGTGGGTGAGTACCGGGGCCGAGTTTCGGGGCAGGGAGTGCGCCGGGGGGTCAGGAAGGACGCGGTGCAGGCTCTGCTCCACGAGCATAACCCGGGGCTAACAACCCATCTCGTGGAGAAAGTAGAGGGGACCCACAGGCGTGGGCTGGCCTCTGGGGAACACACACGAGTAGCTCAGTATGCTTTCCTGGGCAGGAAAGCCGAGCCGCCCATCGGGACCAAGGTCCCTGTTAATGATGGGTTATCCCCAGGCCAGCAGGTAAAAGAAATATTAAACTGGGAGTTTAACCCAAGTAAAGGGTTGTCAGAGCAGGCTATGGCTCTCTGGCAACAGGTGGGGCAGTGGCTACGGCCATTTGAATTAAGCCCCTTACAAATAGTACAGCAAGTGGCCTGTTTTTTGCTGGTACAACACCTACCCCAGGACTTTGCCCAGCCGGCCTGGGGCGAATTTCATTCAATGGACGAGCTACTACAGCTCCTAAAACACCAAGGCCGGCTGTGAAACCTGGGAGGGCAGAACAGCTGCTTTGTGGACTACCCGGGAGTTATGTCCCACTGAAGCAGTCCCCTCCACGCAATCCAGAGCTTGTTCCGAAGTCGCCGGACCGCCTGGCCTGCGACCTGTCGGGGAATAAGGCGGACCGTAGGGGACAAGGGCGGGGTTGTTTGTGTGCCCTTAGCAATCCCCTGGCAGACAAACATACGGGGGAGCTTCTAGTGAACGGACACAAAGTAACAGCCCTATTTGATTCCGGCAGTAACGTGTCTGTCGTTGCTCGCCGGTTTGTGCTACCGCAACAATGGATTAAAACAAAGACCAGTATCACATGTATACACGGAGATATCCGCGCATAAAACCGCCCGGTGTTACGTATGTCTCGGAGGAACCCTTCGACTACTTACCGTGGCGGTGCACCCGGATCCTCCGTTTCCCGTAATCCTCGGGCGGGACTGGTCTAATAGCAACAGCGGTAGCCTAAAAAGCATTCCCCGGAAAACTTATGGCCTCGTTATAGATGACAAAGACTCATCTCAAGCTGCTTCCACACCGTGTAATCAGCCGACAGGGAGTGGGGCGGAAGGCCAAGAGAATGACGAAGGCACTCCCGGACCGTCGCGGGCTGCTACGTCATCCACCAGCGCCCCGGCAGCGAGGGAGGAATCTCCGCCCCTTGAGGTCAGACCGGACCCACTCTCTGAATTGCACTTTCAGTTTAAAGCAACTCCGGCTTCTTTCAAGAGAGAACAGTGGAATGACGACTCTCTGAAACACACAAAGAATGCAGTGGTCCTCGTTAACGGCCAACGCACTCATCAGCCCATGCCACAGGGACCTCACTTTGTCATTGATAATGATTTGTTGTATCGGGTCGCTGAACATGAGGGGAAGGTCCGGAAGTTGTTGCTAGTCCCGCGAACCTACCGGCGGCAGGTCTGCGAGTTAGCACACTCCCACCTTCTTGGAGGCCATCTCGGCTCCGACAAAACACTAGAGCGAATTAAGCTCCGTTTTTTTTGGCCGGGGATTAACGAGGAGGTTCGCTGCTTTTGCGTCTCCTGTCCGGAGTGTCAACTGCGGCAAATTCCTAGGAGGGACCGTGCTCCTCTGGTCCCCCTTCCCCTTATTGACGTTCCCTTTGACAGGATTGGGGTCGACATAGTAGGACCCTAGAACCCTCAGCCGAGGATATAAATATATACTCGTCCTCGTGGATTATGCAACCCGATTCCCAGAAGCCGTTCCATTGCGCTCGGCTACTACAAAAAATATTGCACGGAACTAGTAGGAGTCTTTTGCGCGGTGGGCATTCCTAGAGAAGTCCTGACGGACCAAGGAACGCCCTTTACCTCGGAAACGTTCAAGGAGACTGCCAAATTACTGAAAATAAAGCATTTAAAGACCTCGTGTATCATCCTCAAACCGATGGGCTAGTGGAGAGATTTAACCAAACTCTCAAGCAAATGCTACGTAAGGTAGTCAGCAAGGATGGGAGGAATTGGGACCAACTCCTCCCCCTTGTCCTCTTTGCCTACCGGGAAGTTCCTCAAGCCTCTACGGGTTTCTCTCCGTTTGAATTATTGTACGGAAGACAACCCCGGGGATTATTAGATATTTTAAAAGAGGGTTGGGAAGGGGAGGCACAACCCTCCACTAATATTTTGGAATATATCGCCCAATTGCGCGATAGATTTGATGCAATTAGACCGATTCTAAAAAGTCATATAGAGGAGGCACAATCAGCACAGGCCCGCCTTTATGACCGTGGAACGACTCTCCGGGAGTTCCAACCGGGGGATCGTCATGGTGTTGGTACCTACTTCTCACTCTAAACTGCTCGCACATTGGCTAGGCCCCTACGAAATTAAGGAGAGGAAGGGATTGGTCGACTATTTGGTGAAACAGCCCAATCGCCGACCAGCTGAGCGAAGTGTATCATGTAAACCTGCTGAAACCGTGGAAGGAGAGGGATCCCGATCCTCCTCCGGACAGCCCTGCTCTCTTCGCTGAAGTAAGTTCCCTTAATTTCGCGAGCAGCTATCTCCCAGACAGAAAAGGAGCTCGAGCAGCTATCCGCTCCGTCCCAGAGGTGGTAAGTGAGCAGCCAGGTCGGACCTCTCTGATTGCGCACGACATATTGACTGACCCGGGGGTGATCGTCCGTGAGCGACCCTACAGACTCCCGGAGGCAAAGAAAGTAGAAGTGGAACTGGAAATCAAGCGAATGCTGGCACTAGGAGTAATCGAGGAAAGTAGTAGTCCCTGGTCCAGTCCCATCGTCTTGATTGCTAAGCCTGACGGCAGTTGGAGGTTTTGCAATGACTTCCGTCGGCTCAACCAAGTTTCCCGATTTGATGCTTATCCCATGCCTCGCGTGGATGATCTCCTCGAGAGACTGGGACCAGCCAAATTCTTGACTACACTTGACATGACAAAAGGTACTGGCAGGTTCCTTTAACGGAGTCCGCGAAGGAAAAACCGCGTTTAGCACTCCTAGCGGACACTGGCAGTATCGTGTCCTTCCATTCGGGTTACACGGGGCGCCTGCGACTTTTCAGCGTCTGGTGGACAAAGTGCTCCGGCCCCATAACTCGTTCTATGCTGCCTATCTGGATGACGCCGTCATCTATTCCAGCACCTGGAAGGAACACATACAGCAGGTCACAGCAGTATTACGGACATTGGGAGGCGGGCTCGATCAACCCCAAGAAATGTTTCTTTGGGTTGAGAAGCCAAATATTTGGGCTACCTAGTGGGCGGGTACTGTGAGACCACAGTGTTCCAAGTTGCAAGCCATAATGGCCTGGCCCGTCCAAAACCAAGCGGCAAGTCCAATCCTTTCTCGGTTTGGCGGGTACTACCGCCGGTTTGTGCCTCGCTTCTCCGAGAGCGCGCCCTTGACCGATTTGACAAAGAAAAGAGCTCCCAATACGGTGGTATGGTCTGATAAAGCGGGGGCTGCATTCAGTGACTTAAAAAGGGCTCTGACTTCAGCACCTATCTTAATCTCCCCTAACTCTCTCTCCCTTTTGTCCTCCAGACGGACGCTTCGGACACAGGCTTGGGAGCCGTGTTAAGCCAAAGCGTCGACGGTGTTGAACACCCCGTTATGTACCTGAGCCGGAAACTGTTGGACAGGGAGACCAGGTACGCAGCGGTGGAGAAAGAGGCTCTGGCGATCAAATGGGCAGTGACTCAGCTGCGGTACTACCTCTTGGGTCGCGTGTTCACTCTGGTGACGGATCATGCACCTCTAAAGTGGATGGCCCTTCACAGGGAGTCGAATCCACGAGGTGGTTTCTTGACCTGCAGCAGTACAAGTATACGCTTGTTCATCGTCAGGGGTCTCTTCATGCCAACGCCGATGCCCTCTCCCGGGCCCACGACCTCTCGGTGCAGGTCGCCCGACCCACGGGTCTGGGCTGAGGGGGGAGTCTTGTCACACTGCGTGTGCATGGAGGGCAGCTGAAGGGCTTAGGAAATACTGATTATACATCTGCCCAGGGGAGCGGGTGCGCTGACGCTCTTTCTGAGTTCTCTGCAGGTCTTACCGGGAAATCCCACCAGGAGCCGCCATTTCCAGGAAGGACACATCACTTCGGTTCCGGCCCCAAGGATAAGGTCACTTCCTGTTCCGGCCCCAAGGATGATGTCACTTCCAGTTCCGGCCCAGAGGACGACATCACTTCCGCCCTCTGTACTATAAAGCCCACTGCCTTTGCTCTGGCAGGCAGTTCTGTTTTGGACTCTGTTGTGTAAACTTGACTATGATGTCTCAAGTACGTTTGCAGCCAGGAAACCGAATTAAACGGTTGGCTGCCCCAAACCTTTTCACGCCTCAAGTCTCTACTTATTACAATGTTTATATGTGTGTGTGTGTATATATATATATATATATATATATATATATATATATATATATATATATCTATACTAATAAAGGCAAAGCCCTCACTCACTCACTCACTCACTCACTCACTCACTCACTGACTCATCACTAATTCTCCAACTTCCCGTGTAGGTAGAAGGCTGAAATTTGGCAGGCTCATTCCTTACAGCTTACTTACAAAAGTTGGGCAGGTTTCATTTCGAAATTCTACGCCTAATGGTCATAACTGGAAGGTATTTTTCTCCATTAACTGTAATGGAGTTGAGCTGGAAAGAAGTTGGGGGCGGAGTTTCGTGTGACATCATCACGCCTCCCACGTAATCACGTGAACTGACTGTCAACACAGTACGTAGAAAACCAGGAAGACCTCCAAAAACGCTCAAGAAAACATGCATTATATAATTGAGAAGGCAGCGAAACAATAAGAAGCGAGGGAG